>NC_143549.1:31359583-31985000 GCF_054136105.1 Typopeltis vanoorti
CCTAAGAAAGATTGATTGGTCTAGCAACTATATTAATAGAGATGGACATAGCTTATAATTTAAATTTAGAAGTTTTATTGTGCAATATACCCATAGAGTAAACATTTAATTAATATGTAATTGTTTTACATTAATATTTCTCTTGTAATAAAAACAATGGCAGTTTGAGATTTTCTTACATTTTTGTCTTATAATCTATTGAGGGCAATATTTAATTGCTTGCTTCGTGATGCAATCTAATCTGGCGATGGCCCTGCCATTAACACCCCAAACTGATATGTACCAAGTTTATTTTTCACTTGGTTAGACTATAATAAATTTAGTTTAATCCTTTATCCAAGTGTGAGCAAACAAAGTTTGCACCTGAAAGTATCTTCAGGACTAGGGTAAGGTGGTGCAACTCATTGCAAAGGTGGAGCAAGATAACATCACTCCTATCTCAGCATCTACCATAATGCAAAACAGATCTCCTTGCAGATATGTTATGCATTAAGGGAAAGGCCACTACCCAGACTAGTTTCAACCTTTGAGGTCTCTTCACTATGAGCCAGGCCCAAGTGGAGATACCAGGCAGAAGCATTAGCAAGGTCATCTCCTCCTATAGGAGTTGCCAAACAGTGCCACCTTTTTATTAAATTACTCTGGATGTAGAGAAAGATCTTTTCTTCTTCTCTTCCATCTAAGATGGATTGAGTCTTCTCTTGAGCAGGATCTTCCAGTCTTCTCTATCCCTTGCTGTTTGAAAAAGTTCCTTATGTTCTGCATCCTGAGATGTTCAAGAATTACCTGGCTGAAATTAAGTCTTCCAGGCCAGGTCTTTTTTCAGTTAAAGTATTGATTAGGCTGTTAGGAAGTCTGTCTGCATCTATGTATACAGTGTGTCCAAACCATCTCAGTTGTTTTCTATTGCCTTTTTATACAATAGTTCTTGTCTGATTGATGTTTGTTTTCTTTTCTATCTAACTTGTTCCATTTATTTTTCTTAAGCAGCATTTCATTTCAAATGCCAGCAGTTTTTTCTCCTTTTTTTTTTTAACTGTCCATGCTTAGCTTCTGCTCCATAGATGACTGTTGGTATAATTATTACTTCATATCTAAGCAAGCCAAAATCAAATTATATCTTGTTTTCCACATTTTCTATAATTTTCCCATGATGGTCCATCCTATTGGTATTCTGTGTTTGATTGTTTTGATTGCATCTATTGTTTGTTAGTTTTGATCCAAGGTATATGAAGTTGTCTACTTGTTCTTTGTTTAGGGTGGTGGCAATGGTAGTTCTGTTCCTCCCTATTTTCATCACTTTTGTCTTTTGTATATTTATTGTCATGTCATATGTTTTTACAGGTTTCGTTTAACTTGTTGATGAACTTTTGTAGTTCATTTGGGGTTCTTGCAAGAAGGATAAGATCATCTGCATATTTGATATTATGTTTAAACCACTGACATTGATTCCAGGCTCATTGTCTATTGCCTTCTTTACAACTTCTAGATATGTTGAATAGGCATGGGGATAATGGGCATCCTTGCATTACTCCTTTTTGGATCTCTATGGGTTCTGTCGTGTCTTTTTAACTATTGCATTTGTCTTGATAATATTTTATCAGAAACTATATATTATATTTGTCTATTGCTTTTTCTAGTATTTCAAGAAGGATTTCTCCAATGTTATCAAAGGCTTGTTTAAAGTCCACAAAACAACAATATAGTTCTTTATGGTCTTCCCAGCTGAGCTCTGCTAGTTGGTGCAATGTGAAAATTTGGTCTATTGTTAAATAGTTTCCTTAGAAACCAGCTTGTTCTATGCCTATCATTTCTTCATAGGTGTTTTTTAATCTATTTTGTATAATTATGAATATTTTATAGGTGTGAGGGAATAAATTGATTGGTCTGTAATTTCTGCAGTCTCTTTTGTCTCCTTTCTTATATATTGGGATGATCTTTCCAGTCATCTAGGATCTCTCCTATTTGTAATATTTTATTGAATAGGGTTAAATATTCATTGATATGCTGCTTCCATATGACCACAGTTCAGTAGGGATAGTATCAATGCTTGGTGCTTTATTGTTTCTCATCTGTTTTATTGTGTATCTAACTTGTAAAATTTTTGGGTGATCATTATTTTCTTCTATTGTTGGCATTGTAATTTAGTTTCCTTGGTGGAAGATAGTCTTAAAATGGTTTGACCAGATTTTTCTTATATATTCAATATTCCCAGTTTCAGTCATCTTGTTTATCATTCTTTTGCTGAGAATGAATTCCTTTGTAATTTCTCTTTCAGTATCATGGAAGACTTTTAGGTTGTTTTGTTATGTTTTAGCTTTTTCTTCTAACCATTTTTCTTCAGCTTTTTTGCATAGGTTATCAACTTTATTTTTTAGTGCTCTGTATTTTTCTCTATTCTCTTCATTGTTTTGTTGGTTTAAAAGTATCTTGGCCTCTCTTTTCTTTTTTATGGTAACTATGATTTCTTGGGTTATCCACTGTTTATTTTGGGTTTGGAACCTAGTGTCTTTTGCAATTGATAACTTTCTTTTCCTTCTTCCCAGTATTTTCTGCTCTTCTAGAAGGAGGGTTTTAATTTCAAGCACATCTGTTCTAAAAATTGACTTCTGCTTGAGCTATCTTTTAGTTTTGATAGGTTGATGTTTTCTTCTTTTCTGATATTGTTTTTCTTGAATTTTATCTTCACTTTGGCAGTTAATATTTCATGGTCAGTGTCAATATCAAAATTAATGTTCATACATTATTTACTGATTTTTTTCCATTGTTTATGATATAGTCAATGCGGTTCTTTATATTACCATCTGGGGATGTCCATGTATATTTATTATTAGGGTATTGATAGAAGAATGTTTCTAATCATTAGATAGTTTGCTTTACAGAAGTGGAGTAATTGTTCTCCTCTGTCGTTAAGCTCTCCTTATCCAAATTTCCCCATCACATCTTTTTTGTCTGCTGTGAACTCCTATTTTAGCATTAAATCTCTTATCATTATCATGAGTTCTCTATTTTTGGGATTATCTATTTCCTGTTGTAGTTCATAAAAATTCTTTTCCTCTGAATGGTTGTCTGGTGTATATATTTGGATTATTTTAATTGTTTGACCTTTTTCTTTCTAAGTTTAGCTGTGATTATTCTAGGAGACATCAGGTTTATTTCAATTACTGAGTGAAAGTTTCTTTTCAGTTAATAATGCAACTCCTTCTCTGTGTGATGTTTTTCTTCCTGAAGTACATTCTTCCTTTTGGTGAATCCATCTCTGCACCAATGTGTCTGATAAACCTGAAATACTAAATTTATTTCAGTCTTTAAATTTTCCTGGACTAATTTTAAATTTTCCAGGTCAATATAGTGATCTTATGTTGAGGGTGGCTACATGTTTCACATCCTTGGCTGACCACATTGCTGATTTCTCACCTACTCTGTGGTCTTTGAGTAGGTGCATTGGTTGTCCTGTACGCAGTAGCACTCTCGGTTTGTAGACTTTCTCCTGCTCATGAAAGTTACTGGCACAATGTGGCCAGCTTGCAATGCCTCTGCTACATCCTTTGGTCCACAGTTTTTTATTCAGAGCAGCCCATTTGGGTTTCTGCCACCTGGGGGATGTGCTTGGTAGGAGTGTGGTCTCTCCCAAGAGAAATGTTAAGTTTATTTTTCACTTGGTTAGACTAATAAATTTAGTTTCTCCTTTATCCAAGTGTGAGCAAACAAAGTGCACCTGAAAGTATCTTCAAGACTGGAGTAAGGTGGTGCAACTTGTTGCAAAGGTGGAGCAAGCTAACATCACTCCTGTCTCAGTATCTCCCATAATGCAAAACACATCTCCTTGCAGATATGTATAATATTATGCATTAAGGGAAGGGCCACTACCCAGACTAGTTGAGACCTTTATTGAGGTCTCTTCAGTGTGAGCCAGGTCCAAGTGGAGATTCTAGGCAGAAACATTAGCAAGGTCATCTCTACCTATAGGAGTTGCCAAACAGTGTGCCACCTTTTTATTAAATTTCTCTGGATTTAGAGAAAGATGTTGAAAGTTTATTTTTCACTTGGTTAGACTTGGATTTTGTTTTGCATTATGGGAGATTCTGAGATAAGAATGATGTTGGCTTGCTCCACCTTTTGCAACAAGTTTCCTGGTGTTGTACCACCTTACCCTAGTCCTGAAGATACTTTCAGGTGCAAACTTTGTTTGCTCACACTTGGTTAGCCTATAATAAATTTAGTTTAATCCTTTATCCAAGTGAAAAATAACTTTCACTTTCATCATCAAAGCCAAATAAGAAACTCAAAGATAGAAATCTTATTTAAGAGTCATGCCAAATATAGAAACTATATAAAGTTCAGCAAGTCCAAGCTGAAGCCAACACATGGTAGTGCAATGCCAGGGCAACTTGTTGCAAAGCTGGAGCAAGCTCTGATCACTATTCTTTGTATTTACCCATAATGTAAAAAAACAGCTCCATAGGATATGTTCTACTTTACCTGCAGTAAACCTATGGTTACTCTTCTACATTATGAGAGGTCACTACCCAGACCAGTTTTGACCTTTTTTGAGGTCTCATCAGTGAGTAGGTAGACCTGAATGCTACCAAGATAGTGAACAGAAATTTACATATACTCTGCTATGCAAATTGCCAAGAAGTTGTACCAATAGATTATTTAAAATAAAGAGGCTTCAATTCGACAGAATAAAATTATTTAAATTAAGGGGATGTTAAATCCCATATTATTTCAAAGCTGAATAAGAAACTCAAAGATAGAAATCTGATCTAAAACTCTTAGATCAGATTTAATTAGGCAACTAGGGAGAGTTGCCATCTCAGTTAGCATCAGCTATTCTGATATGATCAAATCCAAAACTCATCCCATCTGCCTTCATCTTGCCTAAAGACATTAGTTCCTTAAATTCCATTCCTTTTATTACTACATGCAGTTTCCTCTTTCCAATTTTAACTGCTCTGTTAAAATCTCCCATAACAATCATTCTTATACTTGCTGAGCTAAACTGCCTAAACATCTCCTGCTCCTTACTCCGTGCTTCCTTGCTTTTAGCAACACCTCGCTAAATATCCTGTCCTGCCCACCTCTACCTTGCATCATATGCATTCAAAACCATTAGTGCCATTATCCTCCACTGTTTTCCTTTTCTACCCTATCAAAGAGCCCTCTGTACCTTGCTACTTCTATTCCTGTTAGTATATCTTTTGTCAGCCATGTCTTAGATTCCAATCTTTGAACAGGCTAATATTATCAGCATCACCAATTCATCTCCTTTATTCCAGATACTCTTGGCATTAATGTAAAGAATAAAAATATCAGTTTCTGTACTTATCATCTTTTCCAGACTCCATTAGATTCAGCATTACTTGATATATTTTCCTAAGCACCAAGTGAAACTAGAGTGGGGGTGGTCCCATAAGAGACAACCCCACTCTAGTTTCCCTAATTGACACTTGTTCAGAGAACAGCAATCTCTCCAGATGCATGTCCTTCCTCATTCAATGCAAGCTGTCTCTCACCTACATTTTGTTTGTCCTCCAAGCATCTATATATTTCAAGTCTGTATTATGGCTATCATTCATTATTAATGTTCTTCTCATCAGCTCTATCATACCTGGGTAATGCACTATCTTCCCTCTGAGGTTTCTTCCATATAATTTCAAGCATGAACCTCAGATCTCTTGCCATCTGATTCATGCCTTAAGTTATTCATGCCCACCATGACAATCTCATCCACCTTTCATTCTACTTAATTGTTGCCATAGCCACAGTTTCTATCGTTCCTTCAGGCATTCTCTTGCACACCACAGTTCAAGTCTCCATACATCACATCTCTTACCACTGTTCTTTCCTTGCTCATCTGCTCCTAGCATTTTCTTTTGTTCCCTTGCCTGCTGTCCTAGCATCTCTCTGGTTTTAGCACTTGCTCACATTTTTCTCATTCCTTTTCCTACTGTTTCTGTTCTCTTTTCTATCATTCCCATTCCTAGTGATTTACTTTGCATTCATTCACTTCCATTAACTTAATCTCTTTCATGCTTCAACTCATTCCCAAGACATTCCACCTCTTTCACTGTATCTATCTTTGCAAGCTAATCACTCTGGCCATTATCCTCTAAACTAAAATCATCTCCAAAAACTTCAATGATTTAAGCTTTCCACACTCTAGGTCTCTCTCTAGGTTGGTATTCTTCAACCTCTGACATAATCAGGTCTGTTATACTAATCT
The DNA here is from genome assembly GCF_054136105.1 of Typopeltis vanoorti. Lineage (NCBI taxonomy): Eukaryota > Metazoa > Arthropoda > Arachnida > Uropygi > Thelyphonidae > Typopeltis > Typopeltis vanoorti. The sequence goes on from NC_143549.1 coordinate 31,365,813, forward strand.
CCAACTTGCATAGTTCTTCCCATTTTCCACATGTGTTCCCTGAAGCTAAATTATAGCAAACTATATAGCTAGATTGAACATTGCTAGCATTTCAATATCTCATATGAAATTTTGTTCATTTTATTGTATAAATCTTATTCTTAAGCAGAAATTTAAGGCTTTAATTTAATCTTTAATACTAGGTAGATGGTGTTGTCCTTAGGGAAAGAAAACTCAATATTGCACCAGCAATAAAGAAACAGGCAAGTATCTTTTTTAAATTTTAAACTAAAGATGCCAAGAAATTATATTGGTTTCATCCTTTTATCCAAGTGTAAGCAAAGTTGTCTCATGAAGCCACTTCACAACTGACTACTTCTATATATAGGCTAATAAAGGATAAAACAAAGATTTCTTGGTATCTTTAATTTATAATATAACCAAGTGAAAACTTTCAATTACCTTTTTACATTAATAAAATTTATCATAAATCTTAACTTTTTTGACTTGTGTTTGTTTTTTCTTTTAGCCACCTTTTGCCAGACTTATAGGTATGTAACTTTGTCTTCTGTTACATAGCATAAACTTCAATCTTTCTTTATCTAAGGTAATCCTCCTGGTCAAAAGTCTTCCTAGGACCAGTGAGATTTGTCCTTCAAGCATTCATTAATTTTAAATATTTAATTACTTTCAGAATAATTAACTCTAGATATAATGGATGATTCACTGAAATCTAAACACTGAGTGAAGAATCCTTTAGTTTAAAATAGTGACAAAGCAGTACTTAATGAAATTTGGTATCATTAGCTAGTTAGAATGAAACTAGTTAGTTACTTTAATTGGCTTGTGACAGTTTCAGCAAAGTATGTAGAATTGGATTAATCCTTAATAAAAAGGACCAGGTGACATTAAATGGTCTGCAAAGTTAGCTTTGCACTTCATGGTTTTAGTTTACTCAGATTTTAAACTTCATGATTCTATAGCCTTAAATTGAAATTTCTATGAAGAAATAACATAATTTTTTTTAATATTTTTATGAACTTTGGCACCTAGTTTCTTTCTCATATCAATCTGATAAGATCACTTGACTTTTTAAATTGAAAACATCTTAACTTGCAGTATGCAAAAATGTTCATTTAGTATATGAATCTACATTCAAATTTTCATCAATATTTAAACAACTGCATTTCCAAACCAATTAACATTCACATCTCAGATTTTTGTAGGTTTTTGCATCTATGGTAATGCCAACATTAATGACTATAAATGGAAATTTTCCTTTAGACCACAATTTCAAGATTGGATTTAAATTGTCTTTGCAACTTTCTAAGATTTCTTTGAAAACCTATTCAAGTCTCCATTGCTCTTGTTATACTATATAAAAATTGAAAGGATGCTGCTTTTCGATTTTTATTACCCTTCAACACTTATTCTTTATCCATATTTTCTATTTGCCATTTTCTAAATCAGATGTTGAGGTTCATTTTTTGTTACAATTTTTCTGTCTACAATTACTCATGTAATTATAAACAACAAAATTCTTTAAGTTTAGCTTTTTATATCTGAATTAGATATAGTAATTCAGATATCTGAATAATATCTATGTTCAGATATTATTAAAGGCCTCCATGGAGTCAAAAGACTCATCACAGGAGGTCCTTCTTAGGAAACAGCATCAAGACTCATCGTGGGAGGTCCCTCTTATGTAACAGTAGCATACCACTCATTGACTGTTCTTGCTCTCACCACTATCCGACAATGGATTCCATGGTTCAACTACCCTTCAAACCACTCCTCGCCCTCTTGCTCAGTTTCCTTTTGTAACTTCCAGGGATGGTCCCTTGTCATCACTCCTTCCCTCTGTTCAACCAAGTAAAAGAATTCTCCAGTGTGAACCCTGTAACCACCTCTCAAAAGTCTCAATCATATCACCTCTTCCATCAACCAAACTCTGCACTCCACATTCCCTCAGCCAATCCTGAAACCATTTTTGTTATCTGCCTTTGTGCCCTTTCCACAGTTAATTTATCCCCTTCAAATCCTGGGGACCAAATCTGTGAACAATAGTCTAAGTGTGGTCTGATCAGTCTTATACAAGAGAATGATAACTCTAATCTCTGATTGTCAGTCCTTCTCATTATTGCAGTAGTCCTGTGTTACCTTCACCACCTTTGTAATATATCCTCTAAATTTCAGGTTTCTATCAATCATCAGCCCCAAATCTCTTGCCTCTGCTACTTCCTGTATAGCTCCTCCAATAGAGTATGCAGCATCCCATCGATTTGTCCCAAACCTCAAGACCTTACATTAAACCAAAATCCCCATTCATTTGTCAATCTGTCTAGCTTATTCAAATCCTCCTGCAGGGCTACTGCAGGAGGATTTACATCTGCACTATTATTAATAGTGCAGATGTAAATATATTAAATATTTAGTTTCTAATGCAGTGCAATTACAAGGGATATTACATCAACTCTTCTGTTTTGTTCACTATTATTATTGTTCCGGGAAACTCCAAGGAGTCGACAGACTCATCAAGGGAGGCCCTAACATGTCTGGAACAACTATTCAACATTGACACAGTATCTATCATACCTTGCCTTGAACTCATTCATGGTCGTAGCACCCACAAAGATGACTCTGGAAGCTTATTCCACTCATTCACCACTCTCCAAGTAAAAAACCTAGCTCTAACACCCTTGTCAACCACGCTTTTGCCTAGCTTCCATGCATGGGCCCCTAGTCCTCCCACCACCAGTCATATTTTCAAAAATATCTTCTGGATCAATCTTATAAAAACCCTTCAGTAATTTGAATGTCTCAATCATATCACCCCTCCTTCACCTATCGTCCAATTTCTGCAACCCACAAATCCTCAACCTATTCTCATAAGGTTCATTCCACAGACCTGCTATCATCTTGGTCACTCGTCTCTGGACCCTCTCCACTTCCTCCCCATTACGAAGAAACCCTGGTGCCCATAACTGGGCACAGTAGTCCAGATGGGGTCTTATCAAGGCTCGATACAGAGGAACAACAACTTGCTTCTCTCTGCATGTTAAAGTATTTTTCATAAGCCAAGTGATTTGGTGAGCTGTTTTAGTTACTTTGCAATGTGCCCACTAAACTTCAACTCCCTATCCACCAGCACTCCCAAATCCCAGGCCTCATCAATCTCCTGGAGTACGGTTCCACCTATGCAATATACTGCTGCTATTCTTTTCACCCCAAGTGCATAACCTTACACTTTGCCACATTAAACTGACATCCATTTTTCCTAGCCCAGTCCTCCAAACTATCCAAATCATCCTGTAAAATTTTGACATCCTGTGCACTCACAATTGCTCTACCCAACTTTGCATCATCAGCAAACAAGTGAACACTTCCTCTCAAATCCTTTCCAATATCATTGAACAAATTGAAAAGCAGTGGTCCAAGAATAGAGCCCCGTGGCACTCCACTAGTCACAAGACTTCTTTTTGACTCCACTCCTGAATAAACCACTCTCTGGTATCTCTTCAACCACCCTCCTATCCATCTTACCAACCCTATATCCCCATCTGCTTCAGTTTACTGATTAGGGTTCCATGTGGTATCCTGTCAAAGGCCTTGGCAAGGTCCAGTAGAATCACTGTAAACCCATTACCCCTATCCAGTTCAGCTGTCACTGTGTTATAAAACGTGAGCAAGTTACTGAGGCATGATCTACCCTTCACAAAACCATGTTGTCCCCCATACAATATCCCATTTTCATCTATCCAATCCTGTATTCTTTTCTTGACTAATTTCTCTAAGACCTTGACAATGATTCCTGATATGCTAATCGGTCGGTAATTTACAACAGCGGTCTTGGAACCACCTTTATGCAGTGGAACTATTTTCCCCTCCTTCCACCCACTCGGGACTAACCCAGACCCGAGACTCAAATTAAACAATGGTCAAGGGTACTGACAATTCATTAGCTGCTTCTCGTACTACACAAGTTCGTATACCATCCAACCCCACAGATGTATTGACATTGAGGTTATGCAATAGACTACTCACCTCCACTTCATTCACCACAATTCCCGTATAATCTACTGGTTTATTCGTTTCAGCAATGTCACCACCTGGATGATATATTCTTGCAAAGTGCTCACTCAGTAACTATATCAACTGATTCAGTTACCTCCCTACCATCGGCATTCTTTAAAATCATTCTGCCATGTACATTTTTCCTTTTACTTGCTACATATCTAAAAAAGTGTTTAGGATTCTCTTTAGCCTGCGTGGCCAATGTTCTTTCGTAATCCTTTTTTGCTTTCTTACCACACTCTTCTGGCCTGCGCTTTATACCGTTCATGTGCCTGCCGGTCACCTTTCTCCTTAAATTCCCTCCATAGTTGTTTCTTTTTTTGCAGCTCAAGCTTAATGATGTTATTCATCCATTTAACCCCTACTTGATTTATTATTCGGAGCAAAAGTTTTAATATTAGTGCTGTGATTTACAATTTTTTAGGATTGATGATACTTATGCACCACATCTTGCTGTTTATTATTAAACAAAGATTCTCTTATTTCTTTCCAGTCACTGTCTGCAGTTCCCTTATACTACAATTAGTTGGAATGTAGTATAGTGGCAATGTCTTCATGTTATAGGCAAGTCAAGTTCAGCTTTCTCTTTTGGCTGCATAGAAACTTTCCTGGGTAACTAACTTTCCTAAAGTGTTGGCATCATGTTCACTGGGCATCCACAGAGGCCATATAGCGACTCAGATGTTCAGTGATGTATCACCATGTTGTCCTGTTTGTCTTTTGGAGGCTTCAACTCTAAAGATCATACACACTCCATTCATCTTGTTGACATTCTACTCCTTCCTCAGTAATAGAAGTAAAGGAACTTCTCTTACTGTTCTTTGATTCTCAGATCCTGCCCTTTCAAGTTTATCTTTGTATGAGTTAGATATTATAGGTATCTAAATTTAATCTTTTTACAAAGATTAAGTGCCTTAAAATTTTAAAGGAAGTCCTAATTTTTTTATCCACAAACCTTCTCTTGATCTCATGGAGTCAGACTCATCTGGGAGGTCCTTTTATCACACATCTCATCATACTGAGTTTAACTCCTTGCAGCCACCACACCCTCAGGCAAGGCATTCCAATCATGCACAGCTCTGCACAAAAACCTGCCTCTCACACCCCTCTTTATACAGTTTCCAGGGATGACCTCTGGTTGTCCCCTGATCTCCCACTATTCTCTGTAGAACTTCTCCAGCATTTATCTTATAACAACCCCTTACCAACTTGTAGGTCTATCATATCTCTCCTCTCCACCAGACTCTGCAAATTACATCTTCTCAATCTTTGCTCATACTCAACATTCCAGGGTTCAGAAATGGACCCTTTCCTTCATCTCTGAAAACCTGGTGACCAAATCTGGGTACAATAGTCCATGTGTGGCCTAATCAAAGCCTTATACAATGGAACAAGAATCTCCCTACTTTTACATCAATGTCCTCCACATGATTCCCAGAAGTCTTTGTGTTGTCTTCACAATTTTGCAATGTGTCCCCTAAATTTTGGATCCTTATCCAATATCACCCCCCAGATCTCTTATTTCCTCTACCTCCAATATATTCTCACCAAGCAGCATCCCATCTTTCTTTGTTTTCCAAATTTTAAAACCTTACATTTTGCAACATTGAACTCATCCCCATTTGCTTGCCCAATCACGCAATTTATTCAAGTCTTCTTGCAAGGCCACAACATCTTCACTACTCTTTATGGTTCATCCCAACTTTGCATCATCTGCAAACAACTGAATATCTCCATCCAAATCTTCACCAGTGTCATTAATATACACATTAAATAGTAATGGACCTAAAACAGACCCCTGAGGCACTCCACTAGTGACTTTCCTTTTCCTGGATATCACACCCCTATAAACAACTTGTTGATGCCTATCACATAGCCAGTCTCCAATCCAATGCACTAATCTAATATCCAACCCCATCTGCTCTAGTTTGACTGTCAACTTATGAGGTACTCTTACAAAAGCTTTTGTGAAATCAAAGTATATTACTGTGTAGCCTTCTCTGTCCAAAGAAGTAGTCACTTTATTGTAATAAGTAGATTACTAAAACATGACCTCCCTTTAGCAAATCCATGCTGTCCATCAAAGATTATACCATTGTGTTGTCTACCCACCTCTGCATCCTAGTTCTTGAGTTTCTTCAACTTAACCATAACACCTGACACACAGATAGGCCTGTAGTTTGTTGCTAGAGTTTGCCACTTCACTTCATGAAGTGGCACAATCTTGATCTCTTTCCACTCCTTAGGAACTTGACCCAGTGTAAGAATCTTATTAAAAAAAATATGTCAAGGCAGATATAAACTCCCTGGCACATTCCTTCAGAATACTTGGTGATATATTATCAATTCCCACAGCCTTATTAACATCTAGTTTACTCAACTTCCCTATACACCTCTTGCTCACTTACATTCAATCTCTCTCTCCTTCCCATTAACTGCTCTCAATCTCTCCATGAAGTCACATTCACAAGATTGAAAGATCTTTATGAACTGCTCATTAAGTATCTGCACCACGCATTCTGCTACAGCTGTTTTTATACTATTTTCTCCAATCAAGGCCATCCTTCCATAATCATTCTTTCTTTTGCTGGTACATATCAAAAGAACTCCCTAGAGTTCTTTTTGGCTTCATTAGCTTAATGCTGTTCATACCTCTTTAGCTACTCTCGCCAACCAAATCGCCCTCCTTGCCTGGTCTTTGTAGACTTCATGAAATTTGTTATTTCCACTTCTCTTATGCTGCCTCCACAATGCCCCTTTTCTCTGTATTACATGCTTAATCACTTTATTCATCCATCTCACACCTACCTTATTTAACCTTCTCACCCTCTGAATATATTCAGATATTGCATCTGCTAGATAGTTTTTGAAAATTCCCTAAGCTGCATTGACCTCTTTTCCAGTTAACTCCTCATTCCATGCTATACCTGCAAGCTGTCTCCTGAGCTCTTCATAATCACCCCCCTGTAGTTCCACATATACCCTTTTCTCACAGGGGTCCTTGCACTGCTGGCAACCACCCAAGTAATCACCTCATGGTCACTCTCACCAATTGGTGGTTGATTTATTATTATTATTCAGGCCTCCAAGGAGTCAAAAGACTCATCGAGGGAGGTCCTTCCTAAGACAAAGTCTGTCAAGACTCACTGAGGGGAGGTCCCCCCTGAGAAACACAAAGTCCATCATACCACTCTTTAAACTCGCTGACCGTTCTCGCTCCCACCACTGCATCAGGCAATGCATTCCATGGCTCAACCACCCTCCACACAAAGAAACCACTCCTTACCCTCTCGCTCACAGTTTCCTTTCGTAACTTCCAGGGATGGCCTCTTGTCATCACTCCTTCCCGCTGATCAACCAAGCGAAAGAACTCCCCAGTGTCAACTATGTAACCACCTCTCAACAGTTTAAAACTCTCAATCATATCACCTCTCTTTCTATCCACTAAACTCTGCAGTCCACATTCTCTCAGCCGATCCTCATAACTATCTTTGTACAGTCCTGAAACCATCTTTGTCATCTGTCTTTGTATCCTTTCCACAGTTAATTTATCCCCTTCAAATCCTGGGGACCAAATCTGAGAACAATAGTCCAAGTGTGGTCTGATCAGAGACTTATACAATGGAATGATAACCCTCTTATCTCTGCAGGTCAGTGTCCTTCTCATAATAGCAGCAATCCTCTGTGTTACCTTCACCACCTTTGCAATATGTCCCCTAAACTTCAGGTTTCTATCAATCATCAACCCCAGATCTCTTGTCTCCTCTACTTCCTCCAGTATAACTCCTCCCATAGAGTATGCAGCATCCCATCGATGTTTCCCAAACCTCAAGACCTTACATTTTGCTGCATTAAACTGACATCCCCATTCATTTGCCCATCTATCTAGCTTATTTAAATCCTCTTGCAGGGCTACCACATCTGCACTATTACTAATAATCCTTCCTAGCTTCATCTGCAAACAATATCCCCTTGCAATCCACTGGCAATGTCCTTGATATAAAGGTTGAACAATATAGGTCCTAGTACTGGTCCCTGTGGGATCCCACTTATAACCCTCTGCCTCCTTGAAACTGCTCCACCATACACAACTCTCTGATACCTATCAGACAGCCAATCCTGAATCCAGTTGACCAATCTGACATCCAGATCCATGTGATGCAACTTACATATCAGCTTATGATTTGATACCCTGTCAAATGGCTTTGCTAAGTCTAAGAAAATGATAGTATATGCCTTTCCATCTAATGCACTTGTGAAGTTATCATAAAAGGATAGCATCTTGCTGAAACAAGAGTGCCCTTCACAAATCCATGTTGACTCTGAGATAACATTGCCCTCATCTGCCCACTGCCATATATGGTCCCTCACTACTTTCTCCAAGATCTTAACAACTACTGATATGCAAGTCTAACTGACACATAAAATAGTAAAAGTCCAGGCAACTTGTGGTAAAGTTAGAATAAGCTCTGATCACTATTCTTAATATTTGCACTTAATGCAAAGCCCATCTCCTTGAAGCAATATATGATGCTATGCAATAAAGGCAAGGGGGCCACTACCCAGACCAGTTTCAACCTTTGAGGTCTCATCAGTGGGAGCCAGGCTTAGAAATACCAAGGTTAAGTAATACAGAACTGAAGTATTTTACCAAAAGGTGCTCTGACCTTATTAAATAAAAAAATCTCAGGATTAGAGATTATATATACTTCACTGAGTATGTATGGCAGTATATCAATAAATAAAACTTGTTTTCATTTATATATTGTATAGAACTTGAAGTATCAAGGAAGGATTTATGTTGAACTGGTAATTATGAAAACCTTAAAGTAATCTTGGAGTAATGTTATGGCTTAAAAACTTACAAAGAATGTAAGTGCATGGGAAGTGGTCAGATTGAGAGCAGTATCAGACTATCCTTAGTCAGTAGGATAAACCAAGAGAAATTAAATGGATAAGTAGATATAAAGCAAGAGCTATAATAAAAAAATATAGAAGAATATAAAAAAATGATCAGAAATATAGAAGAATATAAAAAAATGATCAGCATACTGATAAGCAGTACAAAAGTCAACTAATTTAGTAAGAAAGACCAAATCAGATGAGAATCAACATTCCAAAGTAAGTTTTCCATTATATAGTTAGACCAAAAACTATGATAACTTAAAGTGATCATGGTACAAAAGTGACAGACAAAATTGGTTGTTTTGATCTTGTAAAATATCATCCAGATGGAAATTTCAGTTGCTTATGTATTATGCCTTAAAATAGAGTTTAATGAATTTTTCAGCACATTAAAAAAAAATGAACAGAGTGACAGTAGATAGCATGTAGCCTATATACTCAATGTATAAGAGAACTGGCATTGCTTCTGAAGTTCAATCTAAATCTCTGCTCTGGCAGAATTCCAGGAAGTAGAAAGAGAATAAGATAGTACCATTACATAAAGGTTACAAGATAGCAAACTACTGAACTAATATCAGGAGTGGCTGTCCAAATTAAGTTTGCTGAAAGTACAATCCAACAGTGAATAGATATGAATGCAATTATGAGCAAAGAATAATTGTCAATGTTGCAAAATGTAAGGTTATGCATAAAGTCAAAGATTTCCTTGCTACTGGATTTCAGGAAATTCATGATAGTTGAAGTCCAGAGGGCATATTGCAGAAATTGGTAAAATAGCTCAATTGATTACTTGAATGCTGAAAAATGCTACAGTAAAATTAGAGAAGTTATCCCTCATCATAAAGCTGATTTGGCTGCATCTTGACTATACAGATTTGTCCACTGGTTTCTTGATCAGAAAGTGGTAAAGATTCAGAACTAACCTGATAGTTAGTTACTTCACTTAACTTAGAGGTCTACAGAATGCTCCCAGTGAGGATAGGTTGAAGGTTTATGGGTTAAAAAGTTTAGTTGATAGGTGGAAAAGAGTTATTTTTTATTATTATTCAGGCCTCCATAGAGTCAGACTCATCAGGGGAGGTCCTTCCTAAGAAACAGTGTCATACTAATCCTTAAACTCATTGACTGTTCTCACTCTCACCACTCCATCAGGCAATGTATTCCATGGTTCAACCACTCCTCACCCTCCTGCTCAGTTTCCTTTTGTAACTTCCAGGGATGGCCCCTTATCATCACTCCTTCCTGCTGTTCAACCAAGCAAACTCCTCAGTATCAACCCTGTAACCACCTTTCAACAGTTTAAAAGTCTCAATCATATCACCTCTCTTATCTACCAAACTGTGCAGTCCACATTCCTTCAGCCAATCCTCATAACTATCATTGTACAGTCCTGAAATCATCTTTATCTACCTTTTGCCCTTTCCATAGTCAATTTACCTTTTAAATCCTGGGGACCAAATCTGAGAACAATAGTCCAAGTTGGTCTGATCAGAGACTTGTACAGCAGAATAACCCTCTTATCTCTGTAGGTCAGTGTCGGTCTCATAATTGCAGCAATCCTCTGTTACCCTCGCCACCTTTGCAATATGTCCTCTAAATTTCAGGTTTCTATCAATCGTCAACCCAGATCTTGTCTCCCCTAATTCCTCCAGTATAACTCCTCCCATAGTGTGCAGCGTCCCATCGATGTTTCCCAAACCTCAAGACCTTACGTGTTTCTGCATTAAACAAACTCCGATTCATTTGCCCATCTAGCTTATTCAAATTCTCTTGCAGGGCTGCTGCATCTGCACTACTAATAATCCTTCACATAATCTGCAAACAACTGAATATCCCCTTGCAATCCACTGACAATGTCATTGATATGAAGGTTAAACAATATAGGTCCTAGTACTGGTCCCTATGGGACCCACTTGTAACCCTCTGCTTCCTTGAAACTGCTCCACCATACATAACTGATACTGTCCCCTAAATTTCAGGTTTTTTCAATCATCAACCCAGATCTCTTGTCTCCCCTACTTCCTCCAGTATAACTCCTCCCATGAAGGATTTTTTAGCCACTAGAGGGGTTACATGCTATAGTGTTTGTGGATAGCTCCTGAACAGAAGTGATATTTTGAGTAATTGGTGAATTTGCATAGTATATACATAGTATTGTTTACTTTTAGTATTTTAGCATATCTAGATGATTTTTGTTTTTTGACTATTTTAATAGTAAATTGAGATTATCTGTGCACATGGTTCTTATAAAGAGGAATACAAAGATGGCATCTAGGTCTCCATATTTGTCTAAAAATTTTATCTTAAAGGATTTGATTTAGTGTACCATTTGCAAAATGTGTGCATTGAGGAGAGTGGTTGGAATTTGGTTAAACAATAGTGGAGTGATGTGTGTAAAGAATGTGAGGATTTAGTGTTTCAGGTCATGTGAGTGATTACTATTATTACAGGCAACTCTAGGGAGTCATTAGACTCATCAAGGGAGGCCCCAAATCATATTCATCACAACTATTAGACATTCATACAGTATCTATCATACCTCGCCTTAAACTAATTCACTGTCACAGCATTCACCACAGACTCAGGGAGTGCATTCCACTCATTCACTACTCTAAAATCTAAAAGTAAAGAACCCAGCTCTAACACCTTTACTAACCACACTTTTGCCCAGTTTCCATGGATGTCCCCTAGTCCTCCCACAACCAGCCCCATTTTCAAAAATATCTTCTGAATTAATTTTATAGAAACCCTTCAGTAATTTGAATGTCTCAATCATATCTCCCCTCCTCCACCTATCAACCAATTTTTGCAACCCACAAATCCTCAACCTGTTCTCATACGGTTCATTACAGACCTGCTATCATCTTGGTCACTCGCCTCTGGATCCTCTCCACCTCCTCCCCATCAAGAAGAAACTGAGGTGACCAAATCTGAGCACAGTAGTAGAGATGGGGTCTTATCAAGGCTCGATACAGAGGAACAAACTGCTTGTCAACGTATTCTTCAGCAATCAAGTGATTTGATGAGCTGATTTGGCCACTTTTGCAATATGTCCCCTAAATTTCAATTCCTTATCCACCAACACTCCTAAATCTCGTGCCTCATGAATTTTCTGGAGCACGGTTCCACCAATGCAGTAAACTGCCTCCAATCTTTTCACCCCAAAATGCATATTACATTTTGCCACATTAAATTGACATCCATTCTCCTTAGCCCAGACCTCCAATCTATCCAAATCATCCTGCAAAATTTTGACATCATCTGCATTCACTATTGCCTTACCCAACTTTGCATCATCCGCAAACAAATGAACTGTTTCTCTCAGATCCTTTCCTATATCATTTATGAACAAATTAAACAGCAGTGGTCCAAGAACAGATCCTTGTGGCACACCACTAGTCACAGGCTGTCTTGTGGACTCTACTCCTGAGTAAACCACTCTCTGATATCTCTCCGTCAACCACCCTCCTATCCATCTCGCCAACCCTATGTCCATTCCCATATGCTGCAATTTACTGATTAGAATTCCATGTGGTATCCTGTCAAAGGCCTTAGCAAGGTCCAGTAGAATCACTGTAAACCCATTACCCTTATTCAGTTCAGCCGTCACTGTTATAATACGTGAGCAAGTTACTGAGGCATGACCTACCCTTCACAAAACCATGCTGTCCCCGATACAGTATCCCATTTTCTTCTATCCAATCTTGTATTTTCCTAGACTATTTTCTCTAAGACCTTGATAATGATTCCTGTTATGCTAATTGGCCAGTAATTTTCAACAGCAGCGAACCACCTTTGTGCAGTGGAACTATTTTCCTCTCTTTCCACCCCTCAGGACTGACCCAGTCCTGAGGCTCAAATTAAACAATGGTCAAGGGCACTGACAATTCTTTGGCTGCTTCACGTATGACATGAGCTGGTATACCATCCAATCCCACAGATGTATTGACATTGAGGTTCTGTAATAGATTAGTTACCTCTACTTCATCACAATTCCAGTATGAGCTGTTGGTTCTTCCATTCCTGCAAAGTCACCACCTGGATGATATACTCTTGCAAAGTGCTTGCTCAGTAATTCCACAATATCGACTGATTCGGTTACCTCCCTACCTTCAGCATTTTTTAAGATCATTCTACCATGAGCATTTTTCCTTTTACTTGCAACATATTGAAAAAACTGTTTGGGATTCTCTTTAGCCTGCGTGGCCAATTTCCTTTCGTAATCTGCTTTTCCTTTTCTCACCACCCTTGTTACCATCCTGGCCTAAGCTTTATACTGTTCCTGCACCTGATGGTCACCCTTCTCCTTAAATTCCCTCCACAATTGTTTCTTTTTTTGCAGCTCAAGCTTAATAGTGTTATTCATCCATTTAACCCCTACTTGATTTATTATTCGGACTCTTGGTATACAGTCAACCATTGCCTCCTGCAAACAGTTCTTAACCACCTCCCATGCACTATCAACATCCAGCCCTTGTAGTTTTACATGCCATGGCATTGAGCCAAGCACACACCTAAGCTTGTCATACTTACCAGCCCAGTAATTCCATATGTACCCTGTCTTAATTGTAAATTTGACTCCTTTAGCCACCTCCTAAGTCATGACCTTATGGTCACTCTCACCAATTGATGGCAACATGGTCATGTTCATTACAGCCACATTCTCAGTTGCAATTACTAGGTCCAGCACTCTCTGCCCCCTGGTATTTTCCAATACATGTTGCCGTAGATAGTTGCCCCTTAATAACCGCATAAAACCCAATTCCTTCCTCCCATGTGCCCTCTCCTCTTTCCAGTCAATGTTACCATAATTGAAATCTCCCATAATGATTATCCTCCTTCCACTCATTTCTTCTATTTGCTTATGCATACTATCCCCACCATCCACTCCATCACCCAGTCTATAGCAGCACCCAATTGTATATTTTGTTCTGCTAGATTCTATTTCACACCAAACGGCCTCAAATGTGCTTTTTTCCCTATCCTGCAGTTCAACTTCTATACTCCTTGGCTGAAGTTCATCAGCTATCATCAATAACACTCCTCTCCCCTTTTTATTCACCCTGTCACTCCTGAACATGCTATACCTGTCGCATTCAATCCCACTAGCTTTATCATCTTCTGTCAGCCATGTTTCACTAATACCGACAACCTGTGGCCTGGAAGTGCCAACCATGGCCAAAAACTCTTCCTTGTTCCTAATACTCCTGGCATTAGTGTACATGAATCACAGAAGCCAATTTGTCCCATCCCTACTTTGATGCCTTATACTAACTATCCCATTCTGATTTGTTGTCCATCTTACTCGCTCAGGCTTAATATACTCATTCATACACTCAACTGCCTCCCTAAAGTCTGCATATCTACTCCCCCCTCTTAATAAATCTAGTTTCCCTGAGTCTACATCCACTTCCACATCATTCATCAACACTCTTTCAAGTCTTCGTACACCAACTCCATTCAAATGTAACCCATCCATCTTATATAAGTCCTTTTGCCCATCGAACTCATTCCACACCACTCTCCATGCATAAAGTCATTGGCAATTATGGCCCTCCTTCTAAACACTTCGCTGTCATACCACGGTAAGATACTTGCCATCCTAACTCTTTTCTCTTTTGCTACCTCAAACAACTCTCTCACATCCTCCATTTCCATTTTGTCCTCTTTCAAATCATTCGTTCCTGCTACGATTATCATCTTTCACCCTCTGTTTTTGCAGTCGAATAGATTCGCTGATGTCCTTTATGTTCGCACCCGGCTGGTATGACTTCGTTAAACTCTCAATTATTACGCCTCTTAATAGCGAATTCCCATACAACACTCGCTCCTTCATTTTATTGACGTTTACGAACATTCTATTATTTGCCATTGCAGACTTCCGCCGGTTATTTGTTGGTACGTTCAACACACATTTTTCCATACACTCCAGTTGTCTTTTAGCTCTGTATTGCACCATTCGAACGGGCAATTTCGCTACTTGCATTTATCTCGCCATTTTCATTATCGATCAAATCATCTATTCTTTCTGTGTTTCTACCTTCATTTACACTTTCAGCGATGCTCTCACACCTATTTGGCACTACCACGCAATTCTCTAGCACACCGCCATTTTCTACATTCTGACTATCGTTAACGATATCACTCTCGACACATGAAACACGCTTGAAGTCCTCATTCTCTTTACACTTTCTACACATATTAACTCCACTATCACTTTCTAACCAGACTCCCACTGCTCTTCACAAGGCATACATCTCACAGACAGCACATTGCATAAATTCGTTTACATCAAAACTCTTAAACAAACATGGCGACCTGGCCGCCATTTTTTCTTTATCGGTGCCATGTGTACGCTATCTTTTCTTAAAAATAATTAAAATAACAGAAAACACGCAAAAATTGCAGATACACCAAGAAACAAAAAGCAAACAATACTACTTAAAATTCTAGTAAAATATCTGTTAACACAAAATACTAAGCTTTTCAGGAGCTCTCAACAAGCCGACGATCTAATCAGTGCAACACCAAGCGACCATCTTTGTTGAAAGTGAGAATCTAGATAACAGTGATATTTGCAAGGTAGTACCTGATAGCTATGAGTGCTATTGAAAGTGAGAATGAAGGTAAACATAGAATGATTGAATGAATCATCAGAATAAAAATGACTGATGCAATGAGTGAGATCTCTCTATTACACAGAGCAATACAAAGGGCAAATTGGCAGCTGGAACATTGACAAAAATGTTTACCAAGCGTACTGACTAATAATCAGCAAAAGTATAATAGCGAGTGTAAAAAAAATGAAAGAGCAAGTGTTATATGGAGATTCCTTAGTAAGAGGTGTGTTAGTTGAGAGTTTAACAATTGCACCAACCTGGTGCAAATGTTAAGAATGTAAGCAAGTCAATTAGAATGCAAAAGCAGCAGGTGAAAGAATTGATAGTAATAGCAGGTACAAATGATTTGAAAGGAAACAAAGGCTATGAGTGAGGATGTGAAGGAATTGCTTGAGGTAGCAAAAGAGAAGAGTTAGGATGGTGAATCTGCTGCATTATGACAGTGAATAGTATAGGAGGGCCATAATTGCTAATGACTTTCTGTGTGAATTATGCAGGATGAGGGGTGTGGAATTTGTTGGTGTGGAATGTATTAGATGGGCAAAAGGATTTATATAAAATTGGTTTCCATTTGAATGGATTTGGTGTATGGAGACTGAAAAGATGTTGTCAAATGTAGTGGAAGTGAATGTGCAGAATCAGGGAAACTAGAGTTAAGGGGGGAGTAGATATGCAGACTTCAGGGAGACAGTTGAGTGAGAGTGTGTAATATGCCTAAGCAAGTAGAAAAGTCCATGAATCAGAATGGGAAAGTTGATTAGTAGGCATCAAAATAGGGATGGGACAAATTGGCTTCTGCAATTCATGTATACTAATGCAGAAGTATTTGGAACAAGAATTTTTTAACCTTGGTTGGCACTTCCAGGTTATTGGCATTAGTGAAACATGGCTGACAGAAGATAACATAGCTAGTGGGATTAAATGTAGGGGTATGGTGTGTTCAGGAGTGACAGAGTATAAAATGGGGGAAGAGTTATTGATGATGGCTGAGCTACAGCCAAGGAGAATAGAAGTAGAACTGCAAGATAGAGAAAAGCACATTTGAAGCTGTTTGGTGTGAGATTGAAACTAGCAGAACAAAACATATAGTTGGGTGCTGCTATAGACCAGGTGATGGAATAGATGGTGGTGATAGTATGCATAAACAAATAGAAGAAATGAGTGGAAGGAGGGTAATTATAGGAGATTTCAACTATGGTAACATTGATTGGAAGGAGGAGAGGACACGTGGGAGGAATGAATTGGATCTTATGTAGTTATTAAGAGAACTATCTGCAACAGCATGTAATGGAAAATACTAGGGGTCAGTGCTTTACCTAGTAATTGCATCTGAGAACTTGGCTGTGATGAATGACCACATTCTCACCAACTGGTGAGTGATTATAGGGCCTTGACTTGGGACGTGGCTATTTCAATTTTTGGAATGATGGTGGCAGCTTTCTTTAGTTTCTTTAATTTTAGTCCTTTCATGAAAGTATGCTATATCTATTTGTTAGATTATATAAACTATGGATATTTAGCATATATGGAGAGCATGTGTGTGAAGTGTGATCTGAATGAGGACTTGAGTGATAATGGTAACTGCAGGTGTTAGTAGTGAGAATGCCCCAAGGATAAGTAATCATCTGATAGTAAAGAGACAGTGTAAAAGCAGCAAAAAACACAAGTTTTGAAAAAAGCAATCAAGATATCTGAACTTTGGTTGGCAGTGAAGTGTGCAAATATAACAATGAAAGCAATAAGAATGTAGTGAAAGTTGAAAAACAATGCAATAAGGTGGTGAGTGGTATTGAGAATGAACAACCATGTATGACTGCTGTTAAAAAAATTAACAGCAAAAATGATTAAGCAGAGTTAAGATGAGGCAAGAGGTGAAATGCAAGCAATGATTCTGGTATGAAAGGTAAAGAGACCTGTGAGTGGCATATGGGGATTAGATTAGACATTGTAATAAATGAGATGCACAAAATTCCTCTTTCCTAGAGGTAAAAATAAGTGATTAAGGCATTGGTTGAGAAAAGTAAGCAAGTAAAGTTGGTCATGGTAATAATGACAAATGACTTCACTGAGAACAAGGAAAATGTAAGATTGGATATCAGGAGGTTAAAATTCCTCCTGTCATGACGGAAGAATCTTTATGTGGACTTTTTCAATCGAAGGTGAGTTAGCCAATCTCATACAGAGGCAGCAGGGTTTTTCTCCCGAAAACTCTGGTTTTTTATCCTGCATACAGACAAATCGGCCCTTCAGAACACATGCAATTTACAGACAGGATACTAGTGGCGGTGGTCAGTAGATGGTATTGGTGGAGACGATTGGTAGTAGAGGTTCGGTGTAGTAGTGGAGACAGTTGTATAGTAGTACTCCCACGATGAGTATTTGGACTCCTTGGAGGTGTTGCAGATAATAATAGATGAAAAGGTGGTCAGTGTATTGCTCACATATGACAGTGAAATGAGGTGGGAGCAAAGAAAGATTGAATGATAACAAATTATTTAGGCCTCCAAGGAGTCTGATTCATCACAGGAGGTCAGTCCCACCTGGGAAACAGTATTATACTATTTAAACTCATTGACCATTCTTGCTCATTGACCACTCTATCAGGCAGTGCATTCCATGGTTTAACCACCCTCCATGCAAAGAAACCACTCCTCGCCCTCTTGCTCTGTTTTCTTTCATAACTTCCAGGGATGGCCCCTTGTCATCACTTCTTCCTGCTGTTCAACCAAGCAAAAACAACTCCCCAGTGTCAACCCTGTAATCACCTCTCAACAGTTTAAGTCTCAATCATATAATCTCTCCTATCTCCTTTCACAAATGTGAAGAGTTCATGTATGGAATGAGTTTGAAGGGCAAATTGAACTAAGTGACAGGCTGTGTTTAAATGGTTTGGATGTCATTTGGAGACTGCTGCTGAAAGGTAGAGAAATCAGATTTAGAGAATGAATCTAATCAAGGTAGCATAGAGAATGAGAACAAGTGTGCAAGAAACTCCTTGAACAAGGGAACACATGAGAAAGATTGATTCTCCAAGAGGATGTGAATGCATAGACAAATAGAAAGAATGACCTGGAATCAAAGGAAAAACAGTTGGATTTGAAATTTCTAAAATGAATAAGAAAGAAAAAGAAATGGCTAGAGTTAAGTATGGAGAAGTTGCATCTAATAAGTGATTTCAGTGAAACTTGTTATAGATCCAGAAATGAGCTGTTACATTTATACAAATGCTACAAGTGTAAGAAACATTTCAAATGAAATGGTTGCATTGACTTAGTTTTGTGCACATAAAAATTGTAGTAAGTGAGACATGGTTGGATGAGGATGACATCCAGATCTATTTCATGGAGATAGCAAGGGTGAAAAGGGAGTTTTATTGATAGCCTTGTCCATACAAGAGGGAAATGGTGGTGGTAGTTTTGAGTCAATGATGTATAGACATTAACAGGTCTATAACATCTGAAATACTTAGATGTTATAGATCTGGTAATGTGGGTGGTAATGAAATATCTAATCAGATTAGACTAACAAATAAAGCTGATTATGGCAACATAGACCAGGATGATGAAATGGCAATTGGAAGTGAAATGGTTTCAAGTTTTCGAGGGACTACCTCAGGCAGTATTTAACTGAGACACACAGTTGAGGGTCTTGGATTTGATCATATCATCCACCAATCAGTGAATAATCATGAAGTGACAAATTAGGTTGTTGCCAATGTGAGGACTTCTATAAGTAAAGGGTGTATGTATATGGAATTGCAAGGTTGATTATAAGAAGCTCAAACAGCAAAATAGAATGAGATTGCTGGAAAGGAGATCAGTGCTTGAGTGATATTAAAGAACTGTCTAAATGTATTCCAAGGGTCAGAAGATTTAAATAGGTGTGAAATGGGTGAAGAGATTAAGCTTATGATAGAGGGGAAAAAAGCATTGAGAACATAAAAGGAATGATAAAGTTATGTCAATACAAGATAATTAATTCCCTGTGGATTACATAGAACAGTCAAGGAGGGTGACTTGGTAAGGGTAGCAAAGATGAATTGGGCAGCAGTTAAGTCAAATAAAATCCTAGGTAGTTCTTTCAATATATAGCTAGCAAAAAAGTAATAGAATTACCTTGATTAAAGAAAATGGTATAAGGACTGCTACAGAGGATATAGTTGAAATACATAATGGGCAGTTTATAAAGGCCTCATTTTTCTGAATGCAACAATTTGCAAACAGTTGAGACTATAGGAGCAAGAGAGGGAGAATTGAGCAAACTTAATGTTAAGGCTGTGAAACTTCATAACATCACATTTTGAAAGAATGTGCCAAGGAGTTGATATTGGCCTTGACATGTTTAATATGTATCTTACATTTATTCAAGTTCCAAAAAGGTGGCAAGATTATGACACTTAAAGGAGGTGACAGAATTTAAGCATTAAATTATATGCCAATTTGTCAGTTTTTATGGTTAGTGTTAGAACAGCCAAGAACAGGATCCAGAATTAGGTTGACAGCAGTCTTATTATCTTTGGACTTCATGGATTTTGCTATAGGAAGGTCATGTTTTAATAGTCTACTTATAAGGTGACAGATTCATTGGACAAAGATACAGTAGTATATTTATATTTTGCAAAGGCTTTGATAAATTACTGCATAATAAGTTCATAGTCAAACTAAAGTAGATGAGATGATATATTAGATTAATGCATTGAATTGGAGATTGGCTGTCTGATAGCTATCAGCAAGTTGTATGGGAGCAATATCTAAGGTAAGTCAGTGGTGTGTCTCAGATCTGTTTTAGGATCATTGCTGTTTAACCTGCATGATAATGGAGAACTAGAGGAGGATATCTAATTTGCTAATAATGCAAAATTGGAACAAACTAAGGAGTAGAGCAAATGCAGCCTTGTTAGACTTGAAATAGACTGAATGGGCATAGAAATGGGATTTTAGTTTAATGTTGCAAAATGTAAAGGTTTTTAAATTTGAAAAATAAAGATGGAATGTAGTCCAATTGGTAGGATATATTGTTGGTGAGAGAAATAAGATCTTGGGGTGATAGTGGATAAGGATCTAAAATTTGGAGCACTTGTCCAAAATTGAGGACAAATACAAAGAATGATAGAGCACATTGACTTCTAGTAGATTCCTATTTCACTGAATAAAGGCCTTGATTAGGCCACATGGACTATGGAGATTTGGTCATCTGGTTTTCAAAAAGACAAAGATGAAGAGGATCTAGTGATCAAAGTAGTTTCTGATCTCTAGAATGCTGAATAAGGAAAGGTTGAGGATCTAATTTAGACTAGTTGATAGGAGATAGTGGTGATATGATACAAGCTGGTAAGGTTTGTTATAGGATCAATGTTGAAGAGGTTTCATGAAATGTTGGGAGATAGAACAAGAGGTTATCTTTACAAGTTGTATAAAGGTGAGAAGTGAGTAAAAAGCAAGTTTTTTGCATTTAGATTTCTAAATGATTAGAATGCTTTGCCTGAGGGGTGTACTATAGAAAGTATCTTTAAAGCAAAATATAAGCTATGTATGACAAAGGGACCTCCTAGATAAGCAACTTCATGTGGTCTTTGGATAATAACCTTTCACCTGCAGTTTTTCATTTGGTATACAACTTGCCATTGCTAATATTTCTTTACCAGTTCTCAAGCATTGACATCCTACCCTTCTAATTCTTCCATTCATGGAATTGCTCCAAGCTGATTTCTAAGCTTAATCACTTGCCTTTAATTTCGTATTCCTTTCTGATATTTCCCCATCTTCATATTTTTTCTAAGTCAATCTCTAACCAGGGCAGAAATGTAATCTCAGTATCACATTTGTTACTATGGCCAAATTCCAAAAACTCTAGAACCTTGTTCCTCCTGCTACATGTTGCCTAATACATCTGTCCTCAAGAATTCCAGAAATTCTATTCTCTTGCTACTACAGTTTCCTCTTCCCAATTTATACTGCTATAGTTGATCTCCCATAATCATCTTCTTTTGCCCTTGCCAAGCTCAACTGCCTAAATATCTCCTGCTCCTAGGCTTATAGCAATGCCTTGCTAAATATCCTGTTCTGTTCTCACACCATGTGCTCTCAAAACCATTAGTGCCATTGCTTTTCTGCCAAAATGCTGTAGCCTGATACTTCTATTCCTGTATCTTTTATCAACTATCTCCAAGATCCCAATTTTTGGACAGTGAGGCTATCAGTACCAATTCATCTCTTCTTTATTCTGGCTACTCCTGGCATCAGTATAAAGAAGCAATGCATTGTCATTATTATACCCATCATTCCAATTGGAATTTTCATTCCAGAATATATTTTCCCATTTCTCAAACAACTATTCTTACAGGAGGCTGCCCCTGCTATCATCCTCCTGATAATTCTATTTTCTCTACCTTAACACTAACTTCAGAACATTCTCTACAGATGCCTACATCTTTCCATATTCAAATATAAGCTCTTGTATACAGTTCCTTTATGTCTTCCAATGACCCAAGCATCCACATGATTCAAGCCTTTCTACACATTCTGGCTATCATACTATTCATTTACTTTCCTCAGCTTTGCATTGTCCCTGGCCAACACCATCTTTAGTTTTTCAGTATGACCTAGAGCATGAACCTCAGATCTTTAGCATATTTTAAAGGGATATTCCAGAGGTTAGAGTTAATGGCAGCCATCATACTTGCCAAATCTGGCAACAGGCAATGTACAAACAGTGGAAAGATTCTTTCAAAGATTATAAAGTCTGCTCTGGAGTTTTAATGTTAAACTAATACAGAATTGAATTAATAGCAATTCTAGACAATAGTTAAGTTCATGTTTTACCAATTTCTGTAACATGGAGTAACAGATGCATGGGGCAAGAAAGATTTATTTAGATGTTGGAAAAATTCCTTGAATAGCACAGTAGTTTAATTGGATTAGCATAGATTCCAAATTTGCATCTGCATCATTTAAGTAGATATGGCTCTACAGGGGATCTGAATACTAAATAAGTAGTCAAGTGAGTAGAGCTATCAGTTCACTATGGCAAAGTATGAGGTTTGAAATTTGGGCAAGGAGGGAATGCAGACTGTAAAATTAGTTTAAAGATCTAGAGGTGGATAAGGACCTGAAATTTAGGAGTGGTCATAACTTCATGTTATGGAATTACATTGGCTAAACACCTGCATTATATGCAGGTGTTTAGTTTTTTTCATTGTACGAGGGCTGTTCAATAAGACTAATTTTCTGTTGTGAAATCACTATTTCTGTGGAATAAAGAAATGTTGCCGTCTGTATTAACAGAAGAGTTGATAGATGGCATATATGGGCTGATGTGCCAGAGTGTCATGTGACTAAACGCAAGCTTGTTTCAGCATGTCTACAAGCCGTGACCAGTCGTCGAAATGGAAGCATCCTTGGAACAGCATTATGCAATTCAATTTTGTGTGTTTGCAAAAATCTGCATCGGACACTTTTAACATGATGCACGAAGCTTTTCACGATGAAGCAATGTTGAAAAGTTTTTCGTTGGCATAACATTTTTAAAAAAGGCAATGTGGAAGATCTTGAACATAAGGGAAGACCTTCAGTGTCCATCACAGACAATGATTAACACAGCAGCGATTATCATCAAGGAGGATTGCAGAATTACAGTATGCCAGCTGCATGTTGTCCTGAATATTTCTGTGGGAAGTGTTTACTCGATCATGGCTGAACATTTGGGACTGAAACATTTTGTGCCTGATGTATTCCCAAACTCTTGACATAGGAGCAAATGCAGCATTGAGTAAATGTGTGCATAGAATGGAAAGACTGGAACAAGAAGGCAACAACTTCTTAAAACACATCATTACAGGAGATGAAGCTTGGTTGCATCACTATGACCCTACAATGAAACAACAAAGCAGTGAATGGAAGCATCCATCTTCACCTACCCCCAAGAAAGCAAAAATTGTAAAATTGGCTGGTAAAGTTACAACCATAATGTTGTTTTGACTACGAAGGAATTGTTTACCAACACACTGTAGAACCCCGGAATACTGTAAACAGCTCGTACTATGCAGATGTTTTACGGACAATGGTACAGCACGTCAAAAGGAAGCATCCATTGCTGAAGAATGGCTTCTTATTGCACCATGATAATGCAAGGCCACATATTGCTGGTTGTGTAGTGGACATTTTGCAGAAGAACAACATGGATATCCTACCACAGCCTCCATACAGTCCTGATCTTGCAATTTTGGGCTGTTTCCTCAGCTCAGGAAACCACTAGGAGGCTGCCATTTTGAAAGCAACAAAGTATGTGTAAAAGCTGCAGAGGCAGTTTTGAAAGAACTCTCAAAAACACTTTCACATGTTTAAGAAGTGGATGCAACATTGGGATAAATGCATCGCGTCTCACGGTAGTTACTTCGAAAAATACTACGTAAATGATGACAGATTAAAGGTAATCTGTTTTCTATATAAATAGTCTTAACTTATTGAATAGCCTCTGTATAAGATCTTAACCAGACTTTATGAATTATGCAGATTTAATCACCTGGTTTTCATGAGGATATTGGAAAGGTCAGAAGATGGACTGATTAAGTCAGAACTAAGATATTCTTAGAGCTATAGGAATATATCTTTATGTAATAAGAAACATTACCCAAGAGGGTTTATTGAATGGCATGATGAATGCTTGTTAATCTGTCATCTAAATTTATAGAAGTTGTATAATATACAACTCAACTACATTAAACCTTGTTTGCTTCATCTAATTTTGACTGTTAGATCTAGTTCTATACTAATCTTTAATAAACAACAATCTGAATTAGATGGAATAAAAGTTTACTTTTTCAGATGCTGCACACGTAGTACCAAATGGAACAGTTCTATATCCTGCCACAGTTCCTGTGGCTTACAATACTTCTGCTGTAGTGAATGGAACTGAAAATATGTATTCATCTCAAGTAAGTTTTAATTATGAATTCTATATCTATAAGGTACCTAAAAACAAATTGTTTCTGGTTTGTCTTGACTGTTTAACTTAATATTTGAACAACTTTCTTATAAAATGTTTTGGTTCACTTAAATGCTAAACTTTTAAGCAGTTATTAGTATGTCATACATTGTCTTAATTGCTGCTTCCATTCTCATGCCAAGATGCTGACAGTTATCCAACTGATTTTAGTTTCCTTTGGTTTTTCTTTTCATAATTATCACCTTGAACTTTAATGACAACTGTCCTTTTTTTAGCAAATGTAGCAAAATTTTTTTCTAATTAAACTTGTATATAAATCTGAGACTTTCTTTGTGTCCTTTAGGCTGCATATCCAGTTTTCTATTCTCAGCCCTTGTATGTTCCCCAGCACCAGTACTACCAACCAATGGTAAGTAGTTTTAAACACTTTTTAGCTGCACCTTTCCTTTAACATTTGTCCTCCATGGAGCCACTCAATTGTGGGAGGTACACACTATTGCAGTGCTCATCCAATCATGCCTTAAACTGATTCAATGTATTTACACCCACAACATTCAGGCAATGCATTCCATTCCATGCAAAGAACCTACTCCTCACCTCTATCACTGATCTTTATCTTGCATTCAAAACAGACATCACAGTGTGAAATCTGATCTTTATTCTCACTCATTTTCAAGGGAAAACTTAGAAGTTAGATGAGCATTACTTATATAGCACTCCTTTCAAAATAGTGTTTTCTTTCATTGTAAACTGCTGTTAATATTGCTTCTGTTTAATATCCACTAATGAAATTACTGGTATAGAAACTCAAACTGAAAAATACAGGGAGAATTGTATTTCACAAGATTAAATACACTATCTTAATCTCAAGATAATGTTGTCAGATCAAAGATCTACTTTTCAAGATTAGAAACTCTCTTCTGAGAAGAGCAAGATTAGGTTTTAGCTGATCTTTTGATCTCCATTTTAGTGACATCTCAATTATCCAACCTTCAACTCATTCAAGGATTCATTAATTGAAAGTTAATGTGCTAACAGATTTCTAGCATAACATGCCTTCAGCTTTCTGACTAAACTAACTTCCTGTTGCAGTTTGATAATTCTAAATCTTCTATTAGATTTGAGTATATAGATTGAAAGAAATAAGCAGTCTTGAAACTTAGTTCTTACACATCCTGATTACAGGATGTTTTGCATTATCAAACTGATTTCCTATCATCAATCAACATTGCACAATCCTGGTATGGGTATTGCTATCCCTCATGGGAGGCCCCACATAATCTCTCAACCCTGCACTAAAAAACATTAAGCATCTAGCAATGCATTCCTCTCATTTGCCATTGATAAAGCAAAAATCCATCTTGCACATTATTCAAAATTGAAATTTCTTCAGTCCCATTAACCCTTTCTGCACTAGTGATTCCAATTGGAATCACTGTGTTGGCTTTTGTAGCCCATATTACATGGTGAATGATTCCAATTGGTATTGTACATCGTAATTCCATTTCTTTTTATAATAGGTATGTGTTATGTATAAATCTTACCGATATCTGTTTTTATGACTTAATAGAATAATATACATATATTGGATTATAGAGTATTAGCTCAGAAGTTGAATATTTGCTACCAGAATCATTCCATATGGAATCAGTTGGTCAGAATTCTTATCCTGAAATGTATTTTTCATCAAAATACTTGATGCTCTTGCTTTTTTAGACAAGGACAAAATAAATAGAAAGAAAATGTTTCACTTGGAAACAAAAAAAAATCAGTTTGGAAAGGGTTAAATCCTTTTTGCCTGTCAAACTAACTTGAAAGCATCAGTCTGTACTTATCTTGATCACTTGCCCTTTATCTTCTATTACCTAGATTTTTAAAAAAGTATTTTGAGACTAAGTTAAAAGATCTACCCTAGATATGCTCATTGCAAAATTTTTTTTGGAAAAATTATATAAGACACAGGCCAGAAGAGTGACTCGTGTGGTAAGGAAAGCGAAACTGGAATATGAGAGGAGATTGGCCCTAAGATCCAAAGAAAATCCTAGGGAATTTTTTAGCTATGTGGGTAGGAGGAGAAATGACTGTGGAAGAATGATATTGTGGGATAAAAATGGGAATAGAGTGACTGATGCAGAGGACATAGTGGAATTGTTCAATGAACACTTTATTGGAGTATTTCATCCTAGAGGAGTCAGTTTTAATGCTAGAGGGATAGGACTGGTACGAGGTCTGGAGGTACAGGAGGAGAGTGTGTTTCAGATACTGAGTACTCTGGATGTCAGTAAAGCTGTGGGACCGGATGGTATTTCGCCACGAGTTTTGAGAGAATGTGCTAGCGAATTGACAATACCTTTAATGTGGCTTTACAATGAAAGTCTGGCTTTGGCAAAGGTGCCCAGGGAATGGAAGGAAGGTAAGATAGTGCCATTGCATAAGGGTGGTAACAGACTGGAAGTGTCTAATTATAGGCCAGTCTGTGTTCATCAGTAGTTAAGATCTTGGAGAAAGTAGTGAGGGACCATGTACAGCATTGGGCAGATGAGGGTAATGTTATCTGTGAGAATCAACATGGATTTGTGAAAGGACGCTCTTGTTTTAGCAATATGCTAGCCTTTTATAATAAAGTTACAAGAGCATTAGATGAGGGAAAGGCATATACTGCAATTTTCTTAGACTTGGCGAAGGCATTTGGCAGGGTGCCACATGATAAGCTGATATTTAAGTTGCAGCACATGGGTCTGGATGTCAGATTGGTCAACTGGATTCAGGATTGGCTGTCTGATAGGTATCAGAGAGTTGTGTATGGTGGAGCAGTTTCCAGGAGGCAGAGGGTTACAAGTGGGGTCCCACAGGGCTCAGTACTAGGACCTATATTGTTTAACCTTTATATCAGTGACATAGCCAGTGGATTGCAGGGGATATTCAGTTGTTTGCGGATGATGCGAAGCTGGGAAGGATTATTAGTAATAGCACAGATGTGGTAGCCCTGCAAGAGGATTTAAATAAGCTAGATAGATGGGCAAATGAATGGGGATGTCAGTTTAATGCAGCAAAATGTAAGGTCTTGAGGTTTGGGAAACATCGATGGGATGCTGCATACTCTATGGGAGGAGTTATACTGGAGGAAGTAGGGGAGACAAGAGATCTGGGGTTGATGATTGATAGAAACCTGAAGTTTAGGAGACATATTGCAAAGGTGGTGAAGGTAACACAGAGGATTGCTGCTATTATGAGAAGGACACTGACCTGCAGAGATAAGAGGGTTATCATTCTGTTGTATAAGTCTCTGATCAGACCACACTTGGACTATTGTTCTCAGATTTGGTCCCCAGGATTTGAAGGGGATAAATTAACTGTGGAAAGGATACAAAGACAGATGACAAAGATGGTTTCAGGACTGTACAATGATAGTTATGAGGATCGGCTGAGAGAATGTGGACTGCAGAGTTTGGCGGATAGAAGGAGAGGTGATATGATTGAGACTTTTAAACTGTTGAGAGGTGGTTACAGGGTTGACACTGGGGAGTTCTTTCGCTTGGTTGATCAGCGGGAAGGAGTGATGACAAGAGGCCATCCCTGGAAGTTACGAAAGGAAACTGTGAGCAAGAGGGTAAGGAGTGGTTTCTTTGTGTGGAGGGTGGTTGAGCCGTGGAATGCATTGCCTGATGGAGTGGTGGGAGCGAGAACGGTCAGGGACTTTAAAGAGTGGTATGATAAACTGTGTTTCTCAGGGGGGGACCTCCCCTCGATGAGTCTTGACAGACTTTGTCTTAGGAAGGACCTCCCTCGATGAGTCTTTTGACTCCTTGGAGGCCTGAATAATAATAATAATAAGTAAATATAAGTTACTGTATGTTGGCATATAAGACAACTCAAATACTACAGAACCCCCCCTCAATCATTGGTGGTCTTATATGGCAAGTATAGGGGAGTGATAGAAGAGAGAATAGGAACAGTAGAAAAGAGGGAATGAGAGTTCTATGAATGATAGAAGAGGTGAAAATAGGATAAGTGGAAGAGGGAATGAGTGTCAGATATAAGAATGATAGAGGAAAGAATGGAAACAGGAGAGAGAATGAGAATGCCAGGGAGCACAGGGACTAGGGATAGTGATGGCAGGTAAGTAGGGAGCACAGAAATTGTTACAGGAGAGAGTGAGGGATGCATGTGAGCAATCAAGGAATAGGGTCATAAGAGACATAATATATGGGGACTGTTAATAATTGGATTCTTATATTAGAGAAGATATAAATCTTAATATTTATCCTACCATAGAGATGATCTGTTTCTAACAATTATTTTTTTTATTTTCCAAGTGTACCTATATGTTATATGCACAAGGGTTCACTCCAATTGATGCAATGATCTTAACTTTCTTTCAGAATCCAAATAATCACTGACTCAAGAACAAAATACAAAATAAACACATTTAATAAAACAAACAATATATATACACTTCAAACAAATATTACATAACTACAAATTAATTGGATCCAAGGCCTTTTAAAAATAAACTTACACTTAAGACTAGACTAAACACTTTGTTTGCACAATCACAAAGTTCATAGTCAGTTTCTTTCTGTCAAGGCCCTTTTCTGAAGATATATAACTCCATTCTTCATTTTTACAGGATCCTTTCTCATCACTTATGTAGCACACATTAATTCTTCCAAACTTAATTCCATCTCTTTTCTTCAGTAGAAATAAGTCAGATCTGGCATCCTTAATACAGATGAAACTTCCTAATCAGAGTTTTCTCAAACATTCCTTTAGAACATAAATAGCAAATTCTTCTTTTATTCACTAAATGCTTGTTGACAGTTTTAACTCTTCCAATAAAAAAAAAACTTAGTTCTAAGATTCCCTTTTTGGAATCTACTATTAATCTTTCAATTAGTGTTTCCTCCAATATTCCTTTTAAAATGATTTATAGCAATATTTCCCTTTTATTTATCCACATACTTATTCCACATGGAAACTTAATAGTTCCCAGATTCCTTTTTCGGAATATACTATTAATTTTCCTCTGACTGTCACTTAAGTTTTTTTTAAGTTCCTTCGAACCTCTATCTGCCGGCCTGTGTTCTAAAATCCTTCCGAACATCCAAACACTATCTTGTTTACAGCCGTTACTCGGATACCGAACGCTTTCCTTGTCAGCTGTCAATCACTCGTCAAATTTCTCCGAGCATGCGCACTCCATGGCAAGCGAGAAACTAAGTACTGTATAATGACTGACAAGTTGTCTCAGTTAGCGACAAGAGAATGTCCTCAAAGCACAACTTTTGCAAATTTTAAATTGCAATAAAATTTGTTTAAAGTAACACAACTATTCAAACCTGGTAAGTACATAAAATTTTAACTGCTTTACATATCACTTAACAAAACAATTTCCATAACAGGCACATCTCAAGTGCCGACAATGCATGTTATGAAAACAACTAATAAACATACTAACATAAACAATATGTAAAAATATTAAGAATTTTAATTATGATTATTTTTACAGGGACCATATCCATCCTATTCAAGACAGGATGCATGAGTTTGCCAGGTAGGAATGATAGAAAGTGTGGCTAAGGCAATTAAGAGGTGAAAGGGTGGATGAGATGATTGTGATGGGGGAACAAATGACTTGAGTGATGATATAAATAGGGCATCAAGAGATGACATTCTTGCTTGAGGCTATATAAAAGAAGACACAGGAAAGATAGTGTGTTGCCTAGGTATGGTAATGTCAAGAGCAGTGAGGAATTGTATGCAAGAGACCACTTTCATTTGAATGAAGGACATAGGCATCTGGAGAGATTGCTGTTCTGAACAAGTTGGTATGTCCCAGTGTGGATGGTAGCAGGGATGGTCTCTTGTGGGAATGGGTACTTGGGAGAAGGGGATGACATCAGGTAACGTGGAGTCTAGAGGGGATAATGCTGGCTGTATAGAAACAATGGCATTTTTATGCTTTATACTAATGCCAGGAGTATTTGGAATAAGGGAGAGGAATATCCTTAACTACGTTGTTCTATTCCTTAAGCATTTTAATAATGTATAAGCCTGTTACGAGAATTTTCCCATCTAGCTTATTCAAATCCTCTTGCAGGGCTATCACATGTACACTGTTACTAATATAACCCTTCCCAGCTTTGCATCATCTGCAAACAACTGAATATCCCCTTGCAATTAATAGACAATGTCATTGATATACAAGTAAAACAATATAGGTCCCAGTACTGAGCCCTGTGGGGCCCCACTTGTAACCTTCTGCCTCTTTGATATTGCTCCACCATACACAACTGATAACTATCAGATAGCCAATCCTGAATCCAGTTGACCAATCTGACATCCAGACCCATGTGCTGCAACTTAAATATCAGCTTAGCAAAGGTATTTGATAGGGTGCCACATGATAAGTCTAAGAAAATTGCAGTATATGCCTTTCTCTCATCTAATGCTGTAAACTTTATCATAAAAGGCTAGCATAGTGCTAAAACAAGGGCACCCTCACAAATTCATGTCAACTCTCACAGATAACATTACACTCATATGCCCAATGCTGTATACAATTCCTCACTAATTCCTCCAAGATCTTACTAACTACTGATGGCACACAAACTGGCCTATATTTAGATACTTCTAGTCTGCTATTGCCCTTATGCAATGGCACTATCTTACCCCCTCCTTCCATTCCATGGGCACCTTTCCCACATTCAAACTTTCATTGAAAAGCCAGGTTAAAGGCACTGTCAGTTCCTTAGCACATTCTATCAAAACTCTTGGTGAAATACCATCCAGTCCCACAGCTTTAGTAACATCCAGAGTACTTAGCATGTGGAATACTACTCCTGTACCTCTAAACCTCAAACCTGCCCTATCCCTCTAGTATTAAAATTGGCTCCACCAGGATAAAATACTCCAATAGTGTTCATTGAGCAGTTCCACTAAGTGCTTTGCATCAGTCACTCTATTCCCATTTTTATCCCATTGTCATTTCTCCTACTGGCCACATAGCTAAAAAATTTCCTAGGATTTTGCTTGGATCTAAAGGCTAATCTTTTTTCATATTCTAGTTTTGCCTTCCTTACCATACTAGTCACTATCCTAGCCTATGTCTTATATTCTTCATGCATCTTCTCTTTGCCTGTCTCCTTATATCTCTTCTATAGCCTTTTTTCACATGCAGTTCCTGTTTAATATTGTTTGTCATCTACTTTACTCCCAATTGTGTCCTCTTCACTCGTGGAATACAGCTTACCATTGCTGCTAACAAATATACCTTTATAATTTCCCAAACACTAATGTTATTTCAGCCTTCCAATTCCTCCCTCCACGAAACTTCCAAGACTATTATAATCACCTACTTCATAATTCCACATACATTGCCTTCCGTGCGATTGTATCTCCGTGGATGATGTTGATTCTCATAGACTTCTCGTTGATTCTACAAACAAATAGAGGGGATAGCCATGGGTTCACCACTCTCCCCACCCTTGGCCAATTTCTTTATGGAGACCTTTGAAGAAAAAGCCTTAGTCTCTGCCCCACAAAAACCAACCATGTGGCTTTGCTATGTTGATGATGTTTGCTATTTGGCCACATGGCTCTGAAACACTTCTCTCCTTCTTAACACACTTAAACAACCAACACCCCAGAATCAAATTCACTCTGGAAAAAGAGGAAAACAACAGCCTCCCTTTCCTAGACACTAGTCACCCGCCAGCCTAATGGATCCTTGGTTTTCTCAGTTTACAGAAAACCCACCCATACAGGCAGATACATTCACCAACAATTCCACCACCCCCTCACAACAATATGGAGTAGTGAAAACACTATACAACAGGGCTAAACTAATCTGTTCAAACGACTTGGCCCTAAACACTGAACTAAATCACATCCTCAACACTTTCTCAGCCAATGGCTACCCCCCAAAAAATATTAGAACCTACAAACCAGATTCCCGGATTACTCTAAATCCATCACCATTCCCTACATCCATGGCAGCTCAGAAAAGATTACCAAAATCTTAAACATGACCTGACCTCCTGTTACAAACCTTACAGAAAATTGGCATCCCTTATCTGCTCCACTAAAGACCAACCACTTCCCCTAGACCTACCTGGTGTTTACCAGGTCCCTTGCAGTTGTAAACTGTCCTACTTTGGCCAAACAGGCAGGACAGTGAATATCAGAATTTCGGAACACAAGGACTATATCCGTTTTCACAAATAGTCATTCTAGGCTTGCGGACCATGCTCTGGATACACACCACAGAATACAGTGGAAGAAAGCTACAGTGATACACCTTAGCAAATACAAATTTGGAAGACTCTTTATGGAATCAGCCTCAGCCCTAAGAAATTCTCCAAACCTCAACAAATTTGGTTGTATGCGACTGCCCCAAATTTGGGAGGCCTACATCTGCAAACCTTCAGCCCAGTGGCCAAGACACCTACTTAGCCTGCTAGAGAGCACCATCAGGACTGTTAGAACAATAGCTTCATCTCTTCATTCCCAGTTTCTGTGTTGTAGTGCCTACGTGCATGTAACTTTTTTCTAAGTTCCTTTAGAAAATGGCAACGTGACGTTGCCGAAATATCGGAAAATATTAAAGTTTAATTTAATTTATATCCTTAACTACGTTCTATTCCTTAAGTGTTTTAAAGATGGGTAAATGAATGGGGGTTTTGGTTTAATGCAGCAAAATGTAACATCTTCAAGTTTGGGAAACATCGATCAGGTACTGCATCCTCTCTGGGAGGAGTTATACTGGAAGAAATAGGGGAGACAGGAGAGCTTGGGTTGATCAATAGAAACCTGAAATTTAGGGGACATATTACAAAAGTGGTGAAGGTAACAGAGCATTGCTGCAATAATGAGAATGCTGACCTACAGAGATAAAACAGTCATTCTGTTGTATAAGACCCTGATCAGACCACACTTGGACTATTGTTCTCAGATTTGAAGTGGATAAATTAACTGTGGAAAGGATACAAAGATGGATGACAAAGACAGTTTCATGACTGTACAAGGATAGTTATGAGGATCAGCTGAGGGAATGTGGAGTGCAGAGTTTGGTGGATAGAAAGAGGTGCAGTGATTGAGACTTATAAACTGTTGAGAGGTGGTTATAGGAGTGACACTGAGAGTTCTTTTGCTTGGTTGAACAGTGGGAAGGAGCCATGACTAGGGGCCATTCCTGGAAGTTACATAAGGAAACTGAGAAAGAGGGTGAGGAGTGGTTTCTTTGCATGGAGGGTGGTTGAACCATGGAATGCATTGCCTAATAGTGGTGAGAGTGAGAACAGTCAATGCATTTAAGGAGTGGTGTGATAGACTTTGTGTTCTCTAGGAGAGACCTCCCTCTGAGTTTTGATAGACTTGTGTTTCTTAGAAAGGACCTCCCACAATGAGTTTTGATTCCATGGATGCCTGAATAATAAAAAAGGAAGCTTAATTTCTTGGATGAACATTTAGGTAGTTCCAGTACATTGTTCTATTAGAAATAGGCAGTGTTTATAAACAAATCAGATTAATTTTATTTAAAATATTATAATAGATTTAAGTTTAAAAAACAACCTCAATTTTCAAGTTGACTTTTCATCTGAAAATAGTTCTTCAGATTCATTGTTTAAATGATCATACAGATCCAGTTTGAATCTGGTGAATTGATTTAGTTTTCATTATCAGTGTCCCACAACAGATAATCATCTGTACTATCCATAAGATTAGAGATATTACACTTTTTAAATGATTTTGTTAGTCTCTATTTCGTTCCATTCTTTGATCACAAAATTGCACAACATATCAAATGACTACTAAATTTATGCTATGCAAAAAAAAATTGTTATGCATAGATATAAAAATAACAGATCTAACAATACCTAACGTTGCATTAATACAAGAAGAAATTGGGGTCATCTTATACAAATGACAAGCTTAACCTAAAAATAGTCCTAAAATTTAGGCCTGGTCCTATGTCAACATATGGTAAATTTTATTTGTATTATCTTAGACATGCACTTTTTTGATTTGTACTCCATTTTAAAAA
The DNA here is from genome assembly GCF_054136105.1 of Typopeltis vanoorti. Lineage (NCBI taxonomy): Eukaryota > Metazoa > Arthropoda > Arachnida > Uropygi > Thelyphonidae > Typopeltis > Typopeltis vanoorti. The sequence continues at coordinate 31,400,379 of NC_143549.1, forward strand.
TTTTGAAGTATAACTTCATTTATTTTAACACCAGACATCCATGGATGTAAGTAATCAGTGGTGCTTACACAAAGTATGAACTGATTTAAACTATATTCACCATGCTGTCAGGCAGTGCATTCTACTCAACAACCACTCCCTATACAAAGAACATGCTATTAATGTTAGTTTCTAGAAATGGCTTCTCTCTCTTAATGAAAAACTTTCCATATTAACCTGGTAACAATCCCTGAGAGTTAAACATTTCTCTTGCTATATTTACATAGCACATGGGAAAACATGTAATCAGTCTTGTTCATTTATCTCATTATGCTGAGCACCACTGTTTGTATTCCTCAATAACTGCAGAAGCTTTCTGGTTGATATACCTTAAGAACAACTTGTCAACTCTACTTTTTTTATACCTTCTATCAGCATTGATTAGTCATCCTTCCATAATCATTCCTTGTCGCATAAACTTCTGAGGGGTTTACTTTGTCCTGTTTAGCTAATTTTTTTTGTGATTTGTTATGCTAACCATCCTTACTTACACTTTGCTCATGAATATGCTGCTTTACTTTTCTATATATTCCTTGTTTTGCAGGTCTTGCTTTATTCATTGGCTTAACCTCACATGGTTTATCTTGACTGGGTATGATGCTAAAACTGACTTGATCAATCTCTGATCACTTCCCATGAACTAATTCTTTCCTTGTAGCTTGAGCCATGGTACTACTGTTATAATTATCAGCTTTATAGATCAACACTAACCCTTTCTTTACAGAATTCTACATCTAGCAACTTCCCAGAATAAGACGGCATTATTATTACTACCCAAGACCCCATGGAGTCACTTATCTAGGAGGTCCTTTTATCATATTACAATGCTTTAAACACAAATTCTCTGTAGACGCCACACTCTCAGGTTAGGCATTCCAATCATTCACAACTCTGCATGAAAAACCTGCTTCTCACTCCCCTATTCAGTCTCTTTATACAGTCTCCAGGTATGACCTCTGGTTCTCCCCTGAGTTCTCACTATTTTCTGTAGAACCTCTCCAACATTGATCCTATAACAACCCCTTACTAACTTGTAGATCTCCATCATATCTCCCCTCTTCCTCCTATTCACTAGATTCTTCAAGAAGCAGCTTCTCAATCTTTCCTTATAGTTGGCATTCTAGAAGTTAAACTACCTTAGTTGGTTGCCTCTGGACCCTTTTCCCAACATCTTTTGTCCTTCTAAAAACCAGGTGACCAAATCTGGGCATAATAGTCCAGATTTGCCTAATCAAAGATTTATACAATGGAACAAAAATCTCCTACTTCAACAAGTCTGTCTTTCACATCATTCCTAGAAGCCTGTGTTGTTTTCACAATTTTGGCTATGTGTCCTCTAAATTTCACTAGTCTAATATCATCCCCAGATCTATTTCCTCCACCTCTGACAATATATCCTCATCATGCATAAATTCTGCATCCCATTTTTGTTTTCCAAATTTTAAAACCTTAAATTTTGGCAACATTGAACTTGCATTCCCATAAATTGAGTGCCCAATCACTCAATTTATTCAAGTCTTGTAAGGCCACATCTTCTCCTCTCTTCATGTTTGTCCCAACTTTGCATCATCTGCAAACAACTGAATATCTCCATCCAAATCTTCACCAATATCATTAATATAAAAGTTAAACAGCAATGGCCCTAAAACAGATCCCTGAGGCACACCACTAGTAACTTTCCTTTTTCCTGAATATTGCTCCCCCATATTCAACTTGTTGATACTTATCAGATAGCCAATCTAATATCAACCTCATCTGCTCTAGTTTGACTATCAACTTATGTGGGATAATCTATCAATAGCCTTTGCAAAATCTAAGTATATTATTGGGTATCCTTCTGCTCTGTCCATGGAAGCAGTCACCTTATTGTAATAAGTAATTACTGAAACATGACTTCCCTTTAGCAAATCCATACATTCCATAAAAGATAATACTATTGTTTTCAACCCAATTCTAGTTCTCTCAAGCTTCTCCAACAACTTAACTACACCACCTGACACACACAGATAGGCCTATAGTTTGATGCTAGAGTTCTATCACATCACTTTATGAAGTGGAACAATCTTGCTGTCCTTCCACTCCTTAGGAACTTGACACAGTGTAAGACTCGTATTAAAATATGTCAAGGCCATTATCAACTCCCTGGCACATTCCTTCAGAATACATGATATTAAGTCCCACAGCCTTATTTCATCTAGTTTACTCACTCCCTATACCTCTTGCTCACAATCTCCATGAGGTCACATTTACAAGATTGAAAGATTTTTATGAATTGCTCATTAAATATCTCCACCACATATTCTGCAACAGACAGCTGTCTTTATACTATTTTCTCCCAATCAATGTCATTCTTTTGCTGGCTGCATATTTAAAGAACTCCTTAGGATTCTTTTTGGCTTCATTAGCAAACTGCTTTTCATAGCTCTGGTTATCTCCACTTTTCTTATGCTATCTCCATAATGCCCTTTTTCTCTGTATTGCATGCTTAATCTCTTTATTCATCTATTTCACACCATCTTATTTAACCTTCTCTCCCTTGGAATATGCTTAGACATACTATCTACTAGATAGTTTTTGAAAATCTCCAAGCTGCATTGATCTGTTTTCCAGCTAAATCCTCATTCCATGCTACACCTGCAAGCTGTCTCCTGAGCTCTTCGTAATCATCCCTCCCCTTGTAGTTCCACATATACCTTTTTCTCACAGAGGTCTGTGATCTGCATGGTCACTTTTTTGCTTGAGTGGCAGTTGACTTTGGTTAATGATAAATATTGTTACCAGATCCAGCACTCAAGCCATGTCAATTTTTTTTAGCTATTTTATCCAACTATCAACATATTAGATTTTAGAAAAATTGATTAGGGCTGGCATTCAGAAATGGGTTGACAGTGAATCTACTTTGCAATGAACAACATGGGTTTACTAAATGAAGGTCATGTTTTAGCTAGCTACTTGCTCACATTCTATAACAATGTTACCATTGAACTAGACAAGGGGAATGGATACACCATGATGATACTTTTGAATTTTTCTAAGGCATTTGACATAATACATCATAGCAGACTGCTACATGAATTGGAGAAAATGGGTCTAGGTTATAGAATATTAGCATGGATAAGAGGATGGCTGACATAAAGTGGTATATAAGGGATGATGTGAATCTGCAAGATTTAAAGCAACTAGTGGTGTACCACAAGGATCAGTGCTGGGTTTACTGTTATTCAATCTGTACATTAATAGTATTGAAAAGGATTTGACAAGCAACATATAGCTATATGCTGATGCAAAGATAGGTAGGATAATCAGGAATGCTGCTGATACAGTACTTGCAGAATGATTTAAATAGGCTGGAATTGTGGGCATGGGAAAATGGGTGTCAGTTCAATATCAGTAAATGTAAAGTCATTCACTTCATTGTGATAACCTAGGGATCTTGGATGTTAATAGATAGGAAGTTGAAGTTCAGGTATCATGTGGCAAAGATTGCAAATACAAATCAAAGATAATTGCAATATTGACATCTCCATGGATTGCTCATTGCAAGAGACCAAAACTATTCATATAATCCATACCTCTCCTTAAACCCATTAACAGACAAAGCACTCAACTGTGGAAACCCATTTCACTCATTCCCAACTTGGCAAACAAATCTAGTCCTTACACCCTTACTAACCACCTTTATTCAACTTGCAGGGATGACCCCTTGTTCTGGTCCTTCCCAGCCAAGTGCTGAAACATTTCTTGAATCCATCTTAAAAACCCTTGAAGCAACTTAAATGCTTTTATATCCTATCAATTTCTTCTATCATCCAACTTCTGCAATCTATATACCTTCATTCTATCCTCCCAGGAACATTTCAGATTCCTAACCATCTTGACTCAACTGAATCTTCTCCACTGATTTCATAGCAAGCTTTCTACAACCCCCTAAATCTTCAGGTATTTTTTGAAACAGTTCCATTAATGATATAGCTTGTAATCTGTTTATTACAAAATGCATAGTTTCACATTTCTCCACATTAAACAAATTGACACCTGTTATCTTTTGCCTATACTAACAGCCTATCTAAATCATCTTGCAAACCTTTCCATACATATTAACTATTACTTACCTAATTTTACCAACTGTTTCAGGGTTATTTCCTATACCATTTATTTATTTATTTATATATAAATAAATAATATATATATATTTATATATCTATATAAATATTTATATATATAGGAAATAACCCTGTTTCAGGGTTATTTCCTATACCATTTATTTATATATAAATAAATAATATATATATATAACAGTGGCCTCAGCATTAAACTTCATGGTCCATCACTACTTGCTTGTTTTTGCCTTGCTTCTGCCTCTCAATATTCTATTTGATCTGTCCAGCAGCCATCCTCTTAACTAATGTCATATCATCCCCATTTCTTCTAATTTACATAAGATTTTCATGTATTCTATCAAATGCCTTTGCAGAATCATTATATAGCCATTTCCTTTATCTAACTTGGTTGTTAAACAATGATACACTATGTCATCCCTCATACAGTATATCTGTATCCACCCATTCTTGAATTCTTTTTGACCAATTTTTCAATTACTTTTACCACACCTAACATACTGATTAGTCTATAATTTGCTATTACACTCTTACAACCTCCCTTATAGAGTATGCAGCATCCCAACCTCCTAAAGGGGATGCTGCATACTCTATTGGAGCTATCCTGGAGGAAGTAAGAGAAGAGATCTGGGTTTGATGATTGATCAAAACCTGAAATTTAGGGGACATATTGCAAAGGTGGTGGAAGTAACACAGGATTGCTGCAATGAGGACACTGACTTGCAGAGCTAAGAATTATCATTCTGTTATATAAGACTCCAATCAGACTGCACTCAGATTATGAGGATCAGCTGAGGGAATGTGGACTGCAGAGTTTGGTGGATAGGAGAGATATGATCGAGACTAAACTGTTGAGAGGTGGTTACAGGGTTGACACTAGGGAGTTCTTTTGCTTGGTTGAACAGCAAAAAGGAGTGATAAAGGGCTATCCCTGGAAGTTACAAAAGGAAACTGAGCAAGAGGGCGAGTGGTATCTTTGCATGGAGGGTGTTGAACTGTGGAATGCATTACCTGATGGAGTGGAGAGCAAGAACGGTCAATGAGTTGAAGTAGTGGTATGATACTTTAGGTTTCCTAGGAGGCACCTCCCACGATGAGTCTTGATATACTGTTTCTTAAGGGCCTCCTGCAATGAATCTTCTGATTCCATGGAGGCCTGAATAATTATGCAAGGAATTATTTTGCTCTTTCCATTCCCTTGGAAATAGACCAGAGCTGAGATTCAGTTGTCAGACATTGCCAGTTCCTTTCTTCATTCTTGCAAAACAAGCTGATATGCCAGCTAATCCCACAGCTGTATTTACATTCAGATTCTGCAATATCCTAAGAACCTCCAGTTCATCCACCTGTTACATATTAGTCTGTCTCATAGGTTAAAGCAGCATCCTCACTGGATGCTGCTTTAAAAATACCCTTGCAAAGTGGTCACTTTAATTCTGCTATTTTCTCTGCTTCTGTCTCTTTTGTGACCATCACTAAGTTTAATCTTCCAGACATTCTTACTTGCCACAACTCTTGGCAATTTTCTTTGGCTTGCTCAGCTAGATTCTTCTCATAATCTGATTTTGTTTTCTGTACCTAAGCCTGTACTATTGAGTTTGCTGGTCACCTTTATTCTACTGAATTTTCTTCTGCAGCTCACTTAATATTACTTGTCTAGCTAACTCCTATCTCATTAACACTCCTTACCTGAGGTATACAATTTAATATTGCATTCCTCTCAAATGTCATGGCACAAGCTTATGCTTCCTCCTAAGTTTGTCTTTCTTGTAGAAAGGCTTATGTTGGTAACATGACTATTAAATTATTTAAGGAATTTGCAACGTATACTGGAATATTAATTAAAAGTAACTTTAATGTATACTTCCTATATTTCAGCAATGTCACATTGCCATCTTCATGGGAGCATACAAATGACACTTCACGCAGGAACTACAAAAAGCAAATGAGGCAGAAGATAAACTACTCTTATTCCTCAAGTCCTAATGGTGCCCCCTAGCAGGTTATATTGGGTTGTCTTGCCCATTGGGCTGATGTTCTCATGATGTAAGTCTCCCAAATTTGAGGCAGTCTCATGCACCCAAATTTGAGGTTTGGAATGTTTTTAGAGCTAAGGCTGATTCTATGAATAGTCTTTCATGCTTGCACTTGCTATGGTGTATAATTTGGCTTTTTTCAAGCATATTCTGTGGTGGGTATCCAGAGCATGGTTTGCAAGCCCAGAGTAGCTATTCTGATGAAACCAGATGTAATCCTTATGTTCTGAAATCCTGATATTTGCTGTCCTGCCTGTTTGGCCCAATAGGACAATTTATACGAAGTATTCATTAAAGCTTCTAATTAATATTCCAATATGTTGCAAATTCCTTAAATAATATAGTCATGTGTTACCAACGAATAAGCCTTTCTACAAGAATTACTATCATCCACGGAGATTCCATCGCACGCAACGCTCGCCAATACGGCAAACTGAAGTTGAGGATATTTATACTAAATCGTTTGACCTTCCTAAAATGCTGCCAGGATAATAAGGTAATACCAAATTGTATTAAATTTAAACACTATTTCTCTTCACAGAACACTCTCCAGATTTATAACTGCTAGCTTCGCCCATTCTATGAGAACAAATCACTGCAATGTGCATTCTCCTAGCCAACGAAAACAAAACTTTACAGGCACTAGAGCTTTCAAGCATGCTGAACCATGACCTTTGAATGATTCTTTGTCTTGTGTGCTTCAGCAACAAAAGAATTTGAAAAAATACATAGTTGGCACATCAAGAAACTTGATAACCTGAAAAAGAACTCTACCACTGTAGTCAATCTCTCTTCCATTGTTTTAAAGTCTGAAGCACTCGCTGCTCTTGCACGTGGCCACAATTTTGCCTTGCGCCTAAAATAAAATACCTGCCGAGGAAATAATGATCCAAATAGAATGTATCTGCAACTTCCAAACCATATTGCCAACAATTTGAGTAGATGTGGCTGGTGTTCTCACCAAAGCAAGACCACCAAAAACCAACATATCAAAAGACAAATATACAGCTACTAGAGATGAAGAAAAACAAGGAAAATGGTAATTGCCAAAGCAGATAAGAATGGAAATCATGCGTATTTTCTTTATTTACACGTTATGGTTTTTAATTGATCCAAAAAACAGCAAGAATCTTGATTTTACATCTATTTTGGAGGAAGCCGTGATCGTTACTGTAAGCCCACGTTTTCTGATTGAGAACACAATAAATGTGGTTTTTGACCAAGTCAGAATGGTCAAGGAACAAGTGAAAAATAATTAATGCATAACGTCATATCTTGTCCACTGTACAAAAATTGTACAGTGGACAAGATATTGTAGAGAGTTATATGAAGAAAAACAAGATTCAGATAGCGTTGGGAAACTGAAGAATTGAAGCAGATATCACCACCAGGTAATGAGCATGATATGGACATTTTAAGAGGAGAGGTAGAAAAAGCAATAGGGCAGCTAAAACAAGAGTCCTGGTAACAATAAAATTACTGGAGAAATGATTAAATATGGTGGTGAAAGTATAGTTACAGAAATGCACCAACTATGTAATATGGTATGGAAAGAAGGGAAAATGCCAGAGGAGTGGGTGAAATCAATATTTGTAACATTGTACAAGAAAGGAAATAAGCTAGAATGTAAAAATTATAGAACAATTGCCTTGATAAGTCACCTTGGTAAAGTGATAATCATATTGACAGAAAGATTGAGAACAATTGGAAGCATACCTTGCAGACGAGCAAGAAGGATTTAGGAAGGATTGAACTACAATTCAACAGATTTTGACAATGAGGTTAATAGCAGAGAAAGCTAGGAGAAAAAACAAAAACATATATACTTGCTTTGTCGATTTTCAGAAAGCATTTGACAGTATTGACCAGAAAGTGACATTAGCAGTTCTGGAATCCTATGGAATTGATAGGAAAAAAAACTAATAGCTATACTAAAAGATGTTTACCAGAATGTGGTTTGAATAGGTGATTTGGAGAAATGGTTTCAAACAAGCAGAGGTACTAGACAAGGAGACCCAATATCACTGATCATTTTCATCACACATTTAGAAAGAGCAATGGATAAAATAAAAGATGCCAAAGGAATATCTGTACACAGAATGAGAATTAACAATCTGAGATTTGCAGATGACATTATTGAAGACGAAAGAGAACTACAAAAAACAAACTGTTAAATGAGGAAGGGAAGAGATTTGGACTTGTTATGAACTTTGAAAAAACAAGACAATGGTATTTGGTGAGAAGAACATGAAACAAAAGATTCAAGTGGATGGAACTGATATAGAAAATGTAGAATAATTCACATATTTGGGAAGTAAACTGACATATGACTTGGACTGTAAAAAAGAAAGATCAGGATTGCAAAGGGAAGAACAAATCTAAAGGCCATGGATAACATCTGGAAAAGTAAAGTGATCAGTCTGCAAATAAAACTAAGAGTACTGGAAACATGCATCTTCAGCAGTGTACTGTAAGGATCTGAAACGTGGGTAATAAGGAATCGAGAAAAAGAATTTTGGCATTTGAAAGAACTTGTTACAGGAAGATTCTAAGAATAGGATGGGTACAGAAAATCACCAATGAAGAGTTCTATCAGAAGATACAACCAAAACAATCTAATGCAGAAGATTATAAAATAGAAGCTGCATTTATTTCGACTCATCTATAGAATGAGTGAGGACTGGAAGATAAAGACATTTATGTTTGGTATTTTGGATGGTTTAAACAGAAGAGGTAGACCATATAAAAGATTGGTGTGGAACGGGTGTACAAAAACTGTGACACTGGACAAAAAAAGGTGGAAGATAGTGAAGCAGGCATCGGACATCAACGGGCAGTGAGCCCATGATTCGTGATGATGAAAGCAGATAATGGTAACACCACTGGTTCTCAACCAAAAGGAATACACAGGTTAGCTTGATGCTTTATTATTAGATCAGGCTACCTACCTCCCTATTGAATGTAATCCTACCAGCTCCCAAATTAGAACACTCCATAGGCTCCTTAAGGTCACTTCTTAGCCTGTGGAAGTTACCAACAAATTAAAACCTTATAACTCTAGACCCCTTCCTGTTTTTATGGACTTCCAAAAATACGTAAACTGAATGTGCCATTACATCCCATAGTGGATGGCATTGATTCCCCACATAAATTAGCCAGTGTTCATACACTATACTGGCATCACCCATTAAAAAAAAAACTCAGCCCACTTCAAAGCCAGTATAGAAAACCTTTCACTCCAACATGCTGACATAATGGTCAGTTTTGACATCTCCCTATTCACAAATGTACCACTCAAGGAAACCTTACAGCTCATCTAAGTCAATTTCCTCCCCCTATCTCAGCCCTATTTCAGTTCACAATGCACTCAGGCTATTTCATTTAGTAAGGAAAATTCTACAAACAGAGGGAATTCACCAGCCATGGGTTCACCACTTTCTCCACCCTTGGCCAACTTCTTTTTGGAGACTTGAAGAGAAAGTCTTAAACTCTGCCCCACAAAAAACCATTATTTGGCTTTATGTGGATGTGTTCACTATTTGGCCACATGGCTCAGATCCACTATACTCCTTAACACTTAAATAACCAACACCCAAAAAAAAAAAAAAGTTCCAAACCTCAAATTTGGGAGACTTATATCATGAGAACATTAGTTAGGCCAACATCCAAGACAACCTAATAGCCTGCTAGGGGAACCATTAGGAATTTAGGAATAAGAATAGTTATCTTCTGTCTCATTTGCTTTTTGTAGTTCCTGTGTGCACGTGTCATATTTATATCTTCCCATGAAGATGGCAATGCACATTGCTGAAATATAGGAAGTATTTGTTAAAGTTTCTTTTAATTAATATTTCAGTATATGTTGTAATTTCTTTAAATAATTTAAGTCCTAAGCTTGTCATTGCATCTGGTTGACTGAGTGGTTAGCATATCTGCTTTGCAACCAAAAGGCTGCAGGTTTGAATCTCACCATTGGATATGGATGGTTGTCTATGAAAATAGTTGTTGTGGGCAGTAGATGGTGTTGGTATAGATGTGGTTTGCTGCAGTTGGTGGATTAAGTAGAGACAGAGCTATAGAGCAGGTGCCCTCTGTTGACTTGACAAGTCTTTACTTTGAGGTTGTATAATAATAAAATAATCACCTGCCTTACAGTTCCTCATAATACCCCTTCTAGGGCAAAATATGCCTTTATGTTTTATAATCTAAGTCAAGATTGCCTGTGATGATTACTTTCACCAATCAGAACCAGTATAGCCACCTTGGTTATAAAGCTCTTCTGAACCTATGACCAAGTCCAATACTTAATTCCCTTGTCCACTCCATCACATGATGCTTCAGGTAATTATCTTTCAGTAGGTATATAAATTCCATTTCCTTCCAGTCTATCTCCATAGAAGTCCCCATAATTACTTGACCTATACTAATTTGCTGATTCATGTTTTCCAGATCATCCATGGAACTCACTAGTCTATAGCAACTATATTTTGTCTTACTGGCCTTGATCTCACGAGACTGCTTGAAATGAACTTTCACTCCCACCTATCATGTATTCTTTTGGGCTGCAATTCATCTATCATCAGCAGAATCCCATTCTATCTTTATCTTCCCTGAAAATACTAAATCGTTCACATTGTATCATTAACTACATCTGCTCTTGGCTATTAGGTCAGAAATGACAACCTTTCTCATTAGTTTTGTTTGAGACTGAACTCCAGTTGGTCATTCTTGCTCACTTGCCTCAAGTGCTTTCACACTCACCTACTTCTACCCTAAGTGCTTATTTTTTCATGAATTTGCACTTTGGCATGCTCGGTGAACAAAGCTCTCTAGACAACTAACAAAGCATTTAGATTATATAAATCCCTCTTTCTGTCAAACAGATCAGGTCCAAAAATCCTACACCATTCTTTCTGCACAACCTAAGTATTAATTCATTAGCTATCAATGCCTTCCTTAGCTTGTCTCTATCATAGCATGGTAGAAGACTTACAATCTTCATTTTGCTCTTCAGTTTTGCCTCTTCTAACAACTCCTTTATATCCTTTCTCATACTTGATTCAAATCATTTGTGCCAACCAAGACAATTAGTTAATTTGCCTTGCCTCTTTTGTTGCAAACATCAAACTGAATATTTCCTATATCATTTATATACAAATCACTGAACCTCATAGATTGCTATTAGTAACAATGTTTTTGCTTTGATTCTACCACTTATACTATTATGAAGGTATAAGAGGTATGCCAAAGTGGTTAACAAGTGGAATGCATTGAGTATTGGTGAATGCAGTGACCATATATTTAAAGGCATGATTTAAGCTGATAGGGGGAACTTCCCACGTCTTGACTTCATCATAGTCCAATAGTAAATGCTGCATTCTAATTCTTTTCTCTAATGTAGCATTCACTATTGGACTGTGAAGTCAAGACATGGGAAGTTCCCCACTCATAAATTCAAGTAGAAACAGTTAAACTATTCTAGGTCAAAACATATGTGGCTGAGAATATGGTAAATATTCAGAGTTAATGCTAAAGTTATACCTCAGTCTATATAGTAGGTAACTTGCTGTTTGTCTAGACACATTTGGTCAGTTTCTAAGAAACTCGTAAGCATTTCTAAAAATTAAGGTGCATACATTTTTCAATTGCAGCTTTCTTAATTTGCATATACTGGCTCCTTAAATTTTGCTTTGAGATTTTTCAATCAAATGTATCTCAGCATGTTAAAATTGTTAACATAGACTGATGTTTTTTCTAGCCCACACCATACCTCTATTCATCATTGTCTCCATCTCGCACATCAGGAGTACCAGGGACTGCAGAAGCTTATTATAGTCCTTCTCTTCAGTCATCTCATGTTGGAACATATACCTGTGCTGTACCAAATACAGAATATGCTGAATCTACTGATTCAGAATCTTCATCAGAGGTATTAATGTAAAATTTCAGCCCTTCTATATTCAGTTTTAAATTTTATTTTGAAAAATTTGGCAAACTCAAATTAGTCTAGACTAACAATATAATTGTTATACTAGACTTAATTTTCTAGCCTAATTACAGAATAGGCACAGTGAATGACTTAGTTGCACTGATTTATGGATAACCTTAATTTAGCAGCACCTGAACTAAGTACATGTTTGCCAATACCAAAAAGGATCTGATGATAGCCATTCTCCCTGCTTTAATACTTATGCTCTGTTAAGCATCTTTTCTTCCTAGCATTTGTCTTGCTTTAAGGCAGGGTCTGCTCATGTGCACTGCTTGTATGGTCATGGGCAATTCTACTGTTAACATTTGCTGTGCATGTCTTTAATTAGGCAATCAAACCAACATATCTTCAGCCTCTTGGTCATGGCCATATACATAAAGTCTCATTGCTGATTTTGCCAGTCTTCATTTCTGCATAGCAAAGCACCACCTAAGGAATGCCTCTTGCATCTTCTGTTATTTGTGCAATGCAGAGGATGGATCTTGCCAGCAAAGGTTGGTCGATCGGTAGAGCCTCTGCTACTAATGGCTCATGCAAAAAGTGAAGCAAGTTTGAACGTGGTTAGTAGTTGAAAGGATCAATCGTTTGATGCCAACAGCATCAAACAATTGTCACATAATAGTATAAATGAAGTTAGCATATAAGTATTAGGTATTTAGTCAAGCCTGATGCCAAGTGTCCATCTCGGCATTCTCATTATCATGATATAAAGGTTTGCTCATGTTTCTTTGCTGGCCAGCATTTTGCTCTGTACATGTTGGTCTGACTGTTCTATAGATCTTTGATTTTAAGATATAGTGGGATCTTATCATAACTTCATTCATGCAGCATTGGCTCGGGTTTCAGCATCTAAATTGTCACTAAAGCTAATTTTGGACCCTAGCTATTTGAACTACATTCATTTGTTCAGCTCCATGCATCTATAAATGCCATTGGTTCAGTCACCTCCTTGCATATTGTCTTCTTGGTGTAGTTTCATTCCACATAAGCAGCTTTTCCCATTTCTGCAAGAAATATTAGTTCATTTTGTAATGTAGTGGTAAGTAGTGTCCAGGAATGTGGCTTCTGAATATCCTTGGTTAGTGTCCATACAAAGGAAGAACTACTTTTAATGGGAATGTCAGTTTGCTGCTTCATAGCATAGCCTGTGAGTTTGCATATAGAATTTTTATGCATTCCACATAAGCTTCAGGTATGCCTTTCAGATGAGTTTTATGGTATAGTCAAATGCCTTTCAGATGAGTTTTATGGTATAGTCAAATGCCTTTCAGATGAGTTTTATGGTATAGTCAAATGCCTTTCAGATGAGTTTTATGGTATAGTCAAATGCCTTTCAGATGAGTTTTATGGTATAGTCAAATGCCTTTCAGATGAGTTTTATGGTATAGTCAAATGCCTTTCAGATGAGTTTTATGGTATAGTCAAATGCCTTTCAGATGAGTTTTATGGTATAGTCAAATGCCTTTCAGATGAGTTTTATGGTATAGTCAAATGCCTTTCAGATGAGTTTTATGGTATAGTCAAATGCCTTTCAGATGAGTTTTATGGTATAGTCAAATGCCTTTCAGATGAGTTTTATGGTATAGTCAAATGCCTTTCCTAGATCTAATGTCATATGTATGCTTTCTTTTCCAGAAGTTTTTTTTATATAACTTAACTGCAAATCATAGGTGAGCTAGGATATAGATTTAGGTTGATAGTGTTCTTGGATCAGTGTAGTTATCTTTTCCAGTTAATACCACAAAATTGCAAATGCATTTCACATAGTGATTGTAACAGATGCTAATTCAAATTAAATGAGTTGATTGGCTGTCAGATATCAGCAGGATATAGGGAAGCAGTATAGCAAATCTTCTCTGTTATGGAAGTGTTTTGTTTTGGGAACATTGTTTAAACCTGTCATAATATTGTATAAGCTAACTGGATTTGTAAATGATGCATTGCACAATATCATGTGCTATGCATTAGCAATATAGATCTGAAAACTTAATAGACAAGCAAGTGGAGCTAATAGTTTAATGTTGCAAAGTGTAAAGATTTAAAATTCAGGAAGCAAAGTATGGACAGGGATCTGAAGTTCACTGGTAATGTTTCACAGGTTTGAAATCATTGGATTATGGCAATAGCTGTCCTGCATGTAAAATTCTATGGTCTATTACAGGCATTCCCAACCCTAGGCCCGCAGACACCATGGCGCCCGTCGACCAATTTGTGTGTGCCTGCTGCTGTTCAACCATGTGCTGTATAGTTTGAAATAATCACGTGCACATCATGCAACAATTCATGGCACGCTACATGATGCATGTGTTAATGACACATGAGTATTAAATGCATACAATGTAAAGTAGACGTGCATTCAAAGTTGTTCATTATCTGTTGCTAGTTATGTGTATAATTTTAATGGTGTCTTGTACTTTGAAATATCTTTATTTTTAATCCTGAAATGAGTGAATCAATTAAAAGACAATGAACCTATAATTTTAACACTGAATGGGAGGAAAGTTTCATTAATTCAGTCCTCTAAGAATGGAGAATTTGGAAGGAAGTGAGACAAATGATTTTGAGAGCGTATGGTGTGAGGTAGAGGTAGGCAAGACGGGATATTTAGTGGGATGTTGCTACAGACCCAGGAGCACAGAGGATGGGGACCAGGAGATGTTTAGACAGCTAAGTTTGGCAAGTGCAAGAAGAATGATTGTTATAGGAGATTTTAACTTCAGTAGTATAAATTGGAGAGAGGAAGATGCATGTAACAATAGGGGAATGGAATTTCTAGAATTCTTGAGGGACAAATGTCTTAGGCAACATGTAACAGAGGGAACAAGAGGTTCAAAAATTTTGGATTTGGATATAGCATCAGAAGAGTTGATAATAACTGAGTTGACGTCTCTCCCACCAGTTGGAGAGAGTGACCATATGGTGTTGATTTGGAAAATGAATGGACATGCAGGAGACGGGAATGGACATCAAAGAGACGGGAACTTATGTGGAATTATAAGGCAGGTGATTATAATAGTCTTAGACGTCAACTTCGGGAAGTTTCATGGAGGGAGGAATTGGAAGGCCGGGATATCACCAGTGCGTGGGAAATTGTGAAAGAATATTTGTTATCAGCAATGGTAAGTTGTATACCACGAGTGAAGAAGAGGGCGCAATTTGGAGTAAAGTGGATGCCAAACAATATTAAACAGGAATTGCATGCGAAAAAATGGCTATGGAAGAGATATATAAGGAGACAGGTGAAGAGATGCATGAGGAATATAAGACATAGGCCAGAAGAGTGACTCGTGTGGTAAGGAAAGTGAAACTGGAATATGAGAGGAGATTGGCCCTAAGATCCAAAGAAAATCCTAGGGAATTTTTTTGCTATGTGGCCAGTAGGAGGAGAAATGACTGTGGAAGAATGATATTGTGGGATAAAAATGGGAATAGAGTGACTGATGCAGAGGACATAGTGGAATTGTTCAATGAACACTTTATTGGAGTATCTCATCCTAGAGGAGTCAGTTTTAATGCTAGAGGGATAGGACTGGTACGAGGTCTGGAGGTACAGGAGGAGTGTTTCAGATACTGAGTACTCTGGATGTCAGTAAAGCTGTGGGATTGGATGGTATTTCGCCACGAGTTTTGAGAATGTGCTAGGGAATTGACAATACCTTTAACGTGGCTTTTCAATGAATGTCTGGCTTTGGCAAAGGTGCCCAGGGAATGGAAGGAAGGTAAGATAGTGCCATTGCATAAGGGTGGTAACAGACTGGAAGTGTCTAATTATAGGTCAGTCTGTGTGTCATGTCGTTAAGATCTTGGAGAAAGTAGTGAGGGACTGTGTACAGCATTGGGCAGATGAGGGTAATGTTATCTGTGAGAATCAACATGGATTTGTGAAAGGACGCTCTTGTTTTAGCAATATGCTAGCCTTTTATAATAAAGTTCCAAGAGCATTAGATGAGGGAAAGGCATATACTGCAATTTTCTTAGACTTGGCAAAGGCATTTGACAGGGTGCCACATGATAAGCTGATATTTAAGTTGCAGCACATGGGTCTGGATGTCAGATTGGTCAACTGGATTCAGGATTGGCTGTCTGATAGGTATCAGAGTTGTGTATGGTGGAGCAGTTTCCAGGAGGCAGAGGGTTACAAGTGGGGTCCCACAGGGCTCAGTACTAGGACCTATATTGTTTAACCTTTATATCAATGACATAGCCAGTGGATTGCAGGGGGATATTCAGTTGTTTGCAGATGATGTGAAGCTGGGAAGGATTATTAGTAATAGTGCAGATGTGGTAGCCCTGCAAGAGGATTTAAATAAGCTAGATAGATGGGCAAATGAATGGGGATGTCAGTTTAATGCAGCAAAATGTAATGTCTTGAGGTTTGGGAAACATCGATGGGATGCTGCATACTCTATGGGAGGAGTTATACTGGAGGAAGTAGGGGAGACAAGAGATCTGGGGTTGATGATTGATAGAAACCTGAAGTTTAGGGGACATATTGCAAAGGTGGTGAAGGTAACACAGAGGATTGCTGCTATTATGAGAAGGACACTGACCTGCAGAGATAAGAGGGTTATCATTCCGTTGTATAAGTCTCTGATCAGACCACACTTGTACTATTGTTCTCAGATTTGGTCCCCAGGATTTGAAGGGGATAAATTAACTGTGAAAAGGATACAAAGACAGATGACAAAGATGGTTTCAGGACTGTACAAGGATAGTTATGAAGATCGGCTGAGAGAATGTGGACTGCAGAGTTTGGTGGATAGGAGAGGTGATATGATTGAGACTTTTAAACTGTTGAGAGGTGGTTACATAGTTGACACTGGGGAGTTCTTTCGCTTGGTTGATCAGCAGGAAAGAGTGATGACAAGAGGCCATCCCTGGAAGTTACAAAAGGAAACTGAGGAAGAGGGTAAGGAGTGGTTTCTTTGTGTGGAGGGTGATTGAGCCGTGAAATGCATTGCCTGATGGAGTGGTGGGAGCGAGAACGGTCAGTGAGGTTAAAGAGTGGTATGATAAACTTAGTGTTTCTCAGGGGGGGGACCTCCCCTCGATGAGTCTTGACAGACTTTGTCTTAGGAAGGACCTCCCTCGATGAGTCTTTTGACTCCTTGGAGGCCTGAATAATAATTTTAAAGATAATTGTATGTTGTGCAACAGTAGCGTTGCATTTCCGAAAAAACAATGTTGAACGTCACTTGCAGACAATGCATGCCACTTTTAATATGAATTATCCACTTAAATCTGAAATAAGAACAAAAAAATAAATTAACTAAAGTCAAACCTGTCTGCCCAACAGTTGGTTTTCACTAGACATGTGGTAACATCTAAAAATGCCACCATTGTTTCTTTAAAAATTTTTCACATGCTCACAAAGAAGAAAAACCATTCTAAGATGGAGAGTTGCTAAAAAAAAAGCATTTTTGACTGGTGCTGATTGTTTATTTGAAGGATTTTTTAACAAACATGATTGTCAGCAATACAAGATTTATAATTGTCAAATAACACCATCACAAGAAAACATGAAATTTCAATGGACATACAAACTCAGTCAAAAAGTGACTTGGAAATATGTAACTGGTTCTCTTTACAATTTGAGTCAACAGATGTATCAGAAACAGCACAGTTAGCAGTTATGGTGAGAATGGTATTTAGTAACTTCACTGTAAAAGATCTACTGAAAATATTACCCATAAAAGGATGAACAATAGGTGAATATATGCCTTTGTACACGCTGTCTGCAATAACTACTGATGGGGCACTAGCAATGGTTAGCAATATCAATGGATTTATTGCACTCTGCAAGAAAGATAATTTCCAAACTTTGTCCTACCACTGTATTATCCACCAGGAAGCTTTGTGCAGTAAAATACTGGCCCTTTGGACATGTTTATTTTTGTAACAACTTTCATAACTCCATTAGTGCTGCAAAGTGGCTGCTTGGACTTTTCAAGACTCTATTGCAAGACATTGAAGATAAAGAACCTGATCTCATCCTGCATACTGAAGTATGTTGGCTCAGTAAAGGTAGTCCTTACAAGATTTTTAAGCTTAATTGAAGAAATAAAAAAAAAATCTTCATGTCAAAAATGAAAATTTTGAACTAAATGACTTGCTGGCTATTGGATTTATGTTTTCTCACAGACATCATGGAAAAATTGAATCCTTTAAATTTGGAGTTGCAAGGAAAAGATAGACATGTTGCTAAAATGATATGCTCTGTAAACTCATTTAAAGCAAAATTGGATTTGTGGATATCAAATCTGCAGATGGAAACGCCTGTTCATTTCCCAAATATGAAAAAAAAAATGGTAGGTGATAGTGAACTTAACTTGCCACCATTTGTTAAACATCAAGTGCTTAAAGAAAACAGTTTGAAAAGAGATTTCAGGAATTACTATAATTGAACCAATGATCTCCTTTTTTATCAATCCTTTTACTTGGCAAGTAAATATAATAGAAATAGCTGCATGTGCTGCAAAGCATTTTTCAAGTAAATGCTGAAGAACTGGAGCTAGAGATTTTGGATCTTCAGAATGACATTATGCTAAAATCCCCATATGACAGATGAAAACTTCTGGAATCTAGTGGATGGAAAAAGGTTTCCATTCATAAAAAGAGCAGCACACAAGATAAAATCGTTTTTGGTTCCACATACCTTTTGCAAATCATTGTTTTCAACCATGAATGTCATAAAATCAAAATATAGATCACACCCACTGAGCATCTTGGTGATGGTTTAAGAACTGGAATATCATTATATTCTCCTAATTATGAAGCACTGGCCAATGAAATGCAATGCCAAAGATCACACTAATTTATATATTTAAATTTTTATATAATGTAAACCTTTAAGTAATAAAACATTTGATTATAATGTAACTTGTTATATATTCATTTAACAAAAGAATTCAAAAAATTTGCTTGAAAAAATGGATGGTGCCCATCGCCCTACTGGTATTTTAGAATATGCTCTAGGAAACAAAGGTTGGGAATCCCTGGTCTATTATATAAAGTCATAGTCAGGCTTCATATGGATTACTATGGCCAAGCTTGTTTTATTTTCATGGGTAAGGATTATTATTCATGCATCCATGGAGTCTTTTGACTCATCGCTAGAGTTTCCTTCTAGGAAACAGTATCATACCACTCCTTAAATTCATTGACCATACTCGCTCTCACCACTATCAGGCAATGCATTCCATGGTTCAACCACCCTCCATGCAAAGAAACCACTCCTCACCCTCTTGCTCAGATTCCTTCTGTAACTTCCAGGGATGGCCCTTGTCATCATTCTTTCCTGCTGTTCAACCAAGCAAAAGAACTTCATCCTGTAACCACCTCTCAGTTTAAAAGTCTCAATCATATCACCTCTCCTATCCACCAAACTCTGCGGTCCACGTTCCCTCAGCTGATCCTTATAATTAACATTGTACAGTCCTGAAACCATCTGTTATCTGACTTTGTATCCTTTCCACAGTTAATTTATCCCTTTCAAATCCTGGGGACCAAATCTGAGAACAATAGTCTAGTGTGATCTGATCAGGGTCTTATTGGGTTGGCAAATAAGTTCATTTGATTTATGCTTAGTACAAGTTTATGCCACTTTGCCTGTCGCTATTGTTGTGCTACTGCACAATGCTATTGTGCAGTTGAAAGGCGACATTTCACATAACCTTTCAGTGAATTTTCATTTGGCCTACTTCAGTTGCATGTGTCTAACATTTTTAGAAATGGAAGGAAATAACATACATTACCAGCATATTTTGCTTTTTTATTTCAAAACGGCAAACAAGCTTCAGAGGCCCATAAAAAATGTGGGATGGTGCCTTAACATAATGAGTATGCCAAAAGTGGTTTGCCGAATTCTGTTCTGGAGATTTCGATGTCAGTGATGTGCCTCACTCTGGTCGCCAGAGCGAGGTTGATTAGTGTTATGAAGGATATCGTCAACAAATCTGTCACAAAGAGTGCAGGAAATTGCTTCAGTACTAAATATATCCATCCCCTACAAGAGTGCAACTATTTGCACAAGCTGCAATATGTTTCAAAACTCGATGTTTGGGTGGCGCATGAATTGACTGATGCTATTATGACTGCTTGCATATCCATCTGCAATTTGCTGCAACATTGCCAAGAAAAATGACCCATTTTTGAAGCAGATGATTACAGGAGATGAAAAATGGGTCATGTACAATAATGCGGTACGTGGGGGGAAAAAAATCATGGGGACACAAGTGAACTGCTGCAAACAACCTGAAAAGCAGGATTGCAACCAAAGATGATGCTCTGTATGGTGGGATTATAAAGGTGTCCACTAAGAGGTGTTACTGTCAGGCAGAACGATTGATTCAACTGTATTGCTCACAGTTAACATGACTGGCCCGTGCAATTAGAACAAATTCCTGAAATTGCAAATCAGAAAGGAAGTTGTCTTTCACCACAACTCCAGACCCCACACATCATTAACAACCCAGAGTAAATTAAGTCTTGGCTGGGATGTTTTGCCGCTTCCTCTGTATTCACTGGACCTGGCACCTTCTGATTAGAACTTATTCTGATTGTTACAGAATTCTGAATGGTAAAACTTTGCTAATGAGGAGGCTGTCAAAAGACCTAGATCAGTTTTTGCCAGTAAACCTTGGAGTTTTATGAATGCAACATAACCAAGTTGGTGGACAGTTAGCAAGAGGTCATTGATAAAGAGGGTCAATATATAACTGACTAATATATATTATATATTAAATAAAATGTTTCATTCCACTCTGAAAAACCAAACAAACTTATTTGTCAACCTAATACAATGGAATAACATCTCTGCAGGTAAGCATCCTTCTCATTATTGCAGCAATCTTTTGTGTTACCTTCACCATTACGATGTCCCCTGAATTTCAGGTTTCTATCAATCGTCTACCCCAGATCTCTTATCCAATGTTGATATTGGGATATATTGGAAAGGACCCAAAGAGTAACTACTCTGGACTGGTGGTTTCTGGTATATTGGTTATCAAGATTGAGGGAGAGAATGAGATTTTCGGAGCAGAGGGTATAAGTAAAAAGCTGAAAGTAAAGAATTTTCTTTAAACAGTGGTTGAATGAAATACTCTAAGTGTGTAGATAAGTTGAAGGTATCTGAACTTTAACAGTGAGTGCTAACAATAGATGGCACTGGTCAAGACTACTTTAGTTCTTTTTAATTGTTATAATTAAACAAATTACAAATTTAATTTTATATAGAATAAGAATTTTGTAAAATGCTAAATTGTCTATATACAAGACAGTTCAAACCAATTTTAACTTATAGATCTGAGAGCTGGGTTAGAAATAAATTGAACAAAGGACTCATCTGTGATCTAGTCTGAGAAAGATCAGGAGCATGAACAGATGGCATCAGTGGCAATATGTTTAAAAATGAGGATATTAGGAAGAACTTGACATAGCTCTGCTAACATTTCTAGATGCTAATTTCAGGTGATACACTTAAACAGAATTGGAAAGATTAGTAAAACAAGTGTTTTCTGAGGTTGGCAGGAAAGACCAAGATATAGGTGGATTGATAGTCAAGTGCCTTAGAAGTCAGAAATAGATCTGATAATGTTGGAGTCTTGACAAGTAAAATTGATTTGGAGGAAAATTGTAGATAGGAAATTAGTATTGATGAAAGTTTCATGTAGTACATCAGGAATTTTTCATGTAGTACATAATTTTTATACTATTATGACCTCCAGGGCCTCCAAAGACTTGAGGGGGTACCTGCTCTGCAGCTATACCAATGCCATCTACTGCTGACAACCACCAGTATTTCCAAAGACAATCGCAAACATCCATACCCATGGTGGGATTCAAACTCGCAGCCTTTCCACTGGAGAGCAGATATACTAACTACTTGGCCAGCCACATGTACATATCAGGAATTTGACAATTTTAAACTGTTCCCATTATTGTTTTTGTGCTATGACAAATAGCACCTTCAGATGCTATTTGGAGAAAACCATTGAAATATCAAGTAAGCACTTGTCTTTTATTGTGAATTAACAATAAAAGAACAATTGAATCTGGCAGATTCATGCATCTGTGCTTTAGACTTCCAGAAGCATTTGACAGTCAAACACAATAAATTGAAATCAATGATAGTGACAGAGCTGAAAATTTCAACTGTTGGTCTGGTTGGCTGAGTGGTTAGCACATCTGCTCTCCAGCCAAAAAGGTTGTAGGTTCAAATCCCACTGGGCATGGATGTTTCTGTGAAAATACTAGTGATGGATGATAGCATTGTTTGTATTGGCAATTGGTAGTTCATTGTAGTTGGATTGAGTGAAGACAATTGTAGAGTAACCCTCAAGTCTTTAGAGGTATCACAATAATAAAATCTAATTTGCACTTTACAAGTGTAAATTTTTTTCCATGTTGTTCAGAACATTTGTCATATTAAGAATGTTTTATAATTGAGAGGTATGAACAGCAGTTAGCTAATGAAGCCAAAGAGAATCCTAAAGAGTTCTTTCAATATGTAGCTAGCAAAAGAAAATGATTATGAAAGGATGACATTGATTGGAGAAAATGGTATAAAGACAGCTGTTGCAGAAGGTGCAGTGGAGATACTTAAGGAGCAGTTCATAAAGGTCTTTCAATCTTGTGAATGTGACTTCATGAAGAGATGAGAGCAGTTGATGATAGGGAAAAGACCCAGACTGTAAATTTTGATGGAAGAACAAGAGGTCATCTCTGGAAATTAAAGAAGAGTGTGGTTAACAAAGGTGTCAGAACAAGGTTTTTTGCCTGGAGGGTGGTGAAAGAGTGGAATTCATTGCCTGACTTTGTTGTGAGCTCTTCATCTGTAAATGAATTCAAGAAGAGATATGACAGATATTGTTTTGCTAGTTTGGGTCTCCTGCGATGAGTCTACTGACTCCATGGAGATACCCTTAATAATAATAATTCTATTGCTCTGTGAAATCTTACTGAAAATGTTGGTCTAATAACAGTATGCACTCTCTTCTATGAAGAGATCTTCAGGGACTCAAGGCCACATACTGTGTGCACCAGCTGTCATGTTTTTGAATTCATTCACTAGAGTGCACACACCCAATGACAATCCATTGCAGTCACACCAATGAGAGAAAAAACTAGCTCATCTCTTCTTGATGGTATTCATTCTCAATTTCAAAAAATGCCCTCATCTTTTCCCATAAATTTCCTTTATCTAATGTTTTGACATTTGTATAAAGAAACATCAGTTGTCAGTATTTCTATACTTATTATTCCTTGCAGACTCCATGTGACTCTGCATAATACCATACATTCTTCCATCTCAAAGTGTTATCCCCACAAAAAAGCAACCAATTTCCATCCACTTTTATAACTAGCTTCCTTATACTAATTTGTCCAGAGAACATTTAATCAAGATAACTATATAAGAAAAGAGTATGTATGTGGAACTACAAGGGGGTGATTATGAAGAGCTCAGGAAACAGCTTGCAGGTGTAGCATGGAATGAGTTTGCTGAAAAGCAGATCAATGCTGCTTGGAATTTTCAAAAACTATGTAGTAGATGCAATGTCTAAATATATTCCAAGGGTGAGAAGGTTAAATAAGGTAGGTGTGAAATGGACAAATAAAGATTAAGCATACAAAGAGTATTATGGAGGCAACATGAGAATTGGAAATAACCAATTCCATGAGGACTACAAACATCAGGCAAGGCAGGTGACTTGGTTGGTGAGGGTAGCTAAAGAGAGAGAGAGAGGTATGAACAGCAGTTAGCTAATGAAGCCAAAGAGAATCCTAAAGAGTTCTTTCAATATGTAGCTAGCAAAAGAAAATGATTATGAAAGGATGACATTGATTGGAGAAAATGGTATAAAGACAGCTGTCTGTTGCAAAAGGTGCAGTGGAGATACTTAAGGAGCAGTTCATAAAGGTCTTTCAATCTTGTGAATGTGACTTCATGAAGAGATGAGAGCAATTGATGATATGGAAAAGACCCAGACTGTAAATGAGCAAGAGGTGTATGGGGAGTTGAGCAAACTAGATGTAAATTAGGCTGTGGGACTTGATAATATATCATGTATTCTGAAAGAATGTGCCAGGGAGTTGCCATCTGCCTTGACTTATTTTTTTTAACACGATTCTTGCACTGGATCAAGTTCCTAAGGAGTAGAAGGAAATAAATTGACCTTCAAGGGAGGTGATAGAACTCGAGCATCAAATTACAAGGCATATTTGTGTGTCAGGTGTTGTGGTTAAGTTGTTGGAAAAGCTAGGATCCAGAATTCGGTTGACAACAATGGTATCTTTGGGCAGAATGGATTTGATAAAACGAGGTCATGCCTTCTTCTAATTATTACAAGAAGGTGATTGCTTCCATGGACAGAGGATACCCAGTAATATACTTAGATTTTGCAAAGGCTTTTGATAGATTACTCATAAGTTGATAGTTGGAGTGGATGGGGTTGGATATTAGATTGGTGCATTGGATTGGAGACTGGCTATCTGATAGGTATCAACAAGTTGTGTATGGGGAGTGATATCCAGGAAAAGGAGTCACTAGTGTTGTGCCTCAAGGATCTGTTTTAGGGCCATTGCTGTTTATATTGTTTATTAATGATATTGGTGAAGATTTGAATGGAGATATTTAATTGTTTGGATGATGCAAAGTTGGGGCAAACCATGAAGAGTAGATATCTTGTAGCCTTACAAGAAGACGTGAATAAATTGATTGGGCACAGGAATGGGGATGAGAATTCAATGTACAGTTTTAAAATTTGGAAAACTGAAATGGGATGCAGAATTTCTGCTTGGTGAGGATATTGTCAGAGGTGGAGGAAATAAATCTATGGGTGATGGTAGATAAGGATCTGAAATTTAGAGGACACATAGCCAAAATTGTGAAGGCAACACAAAGGCTTCTGGGAATGATGCAGAGGACACTGACTTGAAATAGATTCTTGTTTCATTGTATAAGGCTTTGATTACACCATATGGATTATTGTGCTCATATTTGGTCACCTGGTTTTCAAAAGACTGAAGAGTGGAGATATGATACTGACAAGTTATTAAGGGGTTGTTATAGGATCAATACTGGAGAGATTCTACAGAAAATAGTGGGAGATCAAGGAGAACCCGAAGTCATCCCTGGGAGCTATATAACGAGGGTAAGTAGGGGAGTGAGAAGCAGGTTTATCATAGAGTTGTGAATGATTGGAATGCCTTGCCTGACCATATGGTGTCTGCAGATTGAGTATTTAAAGCAGTATAATGAGCTCTGTTTGATAAAGAACCTCTTAGATGAGTCTTTAACTCCATTGGTCTTGGGTAATAACTGTATTATTCAAATACAGACAACCTCTTTATTATTAGTCAGGTCTCCATGGAGTCAAAAGACTCATCGAGGGGAGGTCCCCCCCATAAGAAACAGTATCATACCACTCCTTAAAATCATTCACTGTTCTTGCTCTCACCACTATCAGGCATTGCATTCGATGGTTCAACCACCCTCCATGCAAAGAAACCACTCTTCACCCTCTTCCTCCCAGTTTTCTTTTGTAACTTCCAGGGATGGCCTCTTGTCATCACTCCTTCCTGCTGTTCAACAAAGCAAAAGAACTCCCCAGTGTCAACCCTGTACCCACCTCTCAACAGTTTAAGTCTCAATCATATCACTGCTCCTCTTTGTATCCACCAAACTCTGCAGTCCACGTTCCCTCAGCTGATCCTCATAACTATCATTACAGTCCTGAAACCATCTTTGCTATCTGCTTTTGTACCCTTTCCATAGTTAATTTATCCCCTTCAAATCCTGGGGATCAAATCTGAGAACAATAGTCCAAGTGTGGTCTGATCAGGGTCTTATACAACAGAACGATGACTCTTTTATTTCTGCACTTGGCATTCTTCTCATTATCGTAGCAATGCTGTTACCTTCACTACTTTTACAATATATCCTCTAAATTTCGGGTTTCTATCAATCATCAACCCCCAGATCTCTTGTCTTGCCTACTTCCTCCAGTATAACTCCTCCCATAGAGTGCAGCATCCCATCGATGTGTCCCAAACCTCAAAACCTTGCATTTTGCTGCATTAAACCAAAACCCCCATTCATTTGGCCATTTATCTATAATTATAGCTTATTCAAATCCTCTTGCAGGGCTGCTGCATCTGCACTATTACTAATAATCTTTCCCAGCTTTGCATCATCTGCAAACAACTGAATATTCCCTTGCAATCCACTGACAATATCATTGATATAAAGGTTAAAACAATATAGGTTCCTATGGGACCCCACTAGTAACCCTTTTGCTTCCTTGTAACTGCCCCACCATACATAACTCTCTGATACCTATTGGACAGCCAATCCTAAATCCAGTTGACCAATCTCACATCCAGACCCATGTACTGCAACTTAAATATCAGCTTATATGGCACCTTGCCAAATACCTTTGCTAAATTAAGAAAATGTCAGTATATGCCTTTCTCTCATGTAAAGCTCTTGTAACTTTATCATAAAAGGCTAGCATATTGCTAAAACAAGAGCACCCCTTCACAAATTCATGTCGACTCACTGATAACATCCTCATCTGCCCAATGCTGTATACAGTCCTTCACTACTTTCTCCAAGATCTTACTAACTACTGATGACACAACAGACTGGAAGTGTCTAATTATAGGCCAATTTATCACCCTTATGCAATGGCACTATCTTACCTTCCTTCCATTCCATGAGCACCTTTCCCACATCCAGACTTTCATTGAAAAGCCAGGTCAGAGGCACTGTCAGTTCCCTAGCACATTCTCTCAAACCTGTGAAATACCATCCAGTCCCACAGCTTTACTAACATCAAGAGTACTTAGTATTTGGAATACTCCTCCTGTACCTCTAAACCTCGAACCTGCCCTATCCCTCTAGTATTCAAATTGGCTCCTCTAGGATAAAATACTCTAATACAGTATTCATTGAACAATTCCACTATGTCCTCTGCATCAGTCACTCTATTCCCATTTTTATCCCACAATATCACTCTTCCATAGTCATTTCTCTTCCTACTGGCCACATATCTTAAAAAAAAAGAAAAATTTCCCTAGGATTTTCTTTGGACCTTAGGGCCAATCTTCTCTCATATTCCTGTCTCCTTATATCTCTTCTGTAGCTCCTGTTTAATATTGTTTGTCATCCACTTTACTCTGAATTGTGTCCTTGTTCACTCATGGTGTACAACTTACCATTGCTGCTAACAAATATTCTTTCATAATTTCCCAGGCACTAATGATATCCTGGCCTTCAGTTCTTCCCTCCATGAAACTTCCCCAAGTTGACATCTTAGACTATTATAATCACCTGCCTTATAATTCCACATGTTCCTGTCTCTTTGATACTCATGCACGTCTATTCATTTTCCAAGTCAAAACCATATGGTCTCTCTCCAACTGGTGGGAGAGAGAGATGTCATCTCAGTTAACTCTTCTGATGCTATAACCAAATCCAGACCTCTTGTTCTCTCTATTACATCTTGCTTAAGATATTTGTCCCTCAAGAATTAGAAATTCCATTCCCTTATTGCTACATGCATCTTTCTCTCCTCCCTACTCCAACACATTATGTTGTATAACAGATTAATGGATTAGAGATGGCATCTTATCTGCAAGCTGGAGCAATATCCTGGAATAGAAATCACAGGTGTTTCCCAGTGGTCTGTTTTAGAACATTACTGTTTCAATTGTGTAAATGTTAATGATATTGGGAAAGGTCCAAATGCACATTTGCAGATGATGCAAAATTGAACTGAGTAGAGCAAATCTTGTGGTTTTACAAAAAAGATTTCAGTAGACTATCAATATAAAATTTAAGGATAACTTAAGGATTAGTCCAAGAGAAGGATATCCATCTATCTGATCATTAGATATGAGTCACTCAGATGCTTGATGTGCCACACCAGTCCTTGCAATGTGGGCCTGTTGTATACTTGACTATAGGATACATCTGTCTCTTTCCATCCCATTGATGGTCTACTCCTTCCTCTTTTTCATGACCTTTACCTTCTATTACTGTTCTGAGAACTTCTTTTATCCTTCTAATGTTTCCAGAGTATTTAAATTTTCTTCAGCCAATATTCTTAAGGAGCCTTAAAGTTCTACTGATCCTTTCTAGCACCATCCATTTGTCTGCATTTCCATGAATATCCTAAACCTTCTGTAACACAATCTCAAAAGCAGCTCTCCTCTTCCTATCTAAGTTCAGAGTCTTGCATCCATGAGTTTCTGTTAGAGAAACTGCATAAATCCTCAACTTTATTCCTGTGGACATAGATCAATCCTTCCAGATTTTAGACAAGTTTGTTTTAATGATTTGTAATCTGTCTTCTGAACAATTCTTCATATTAATAAATCCCAGGTTCTCAAACTTGACTTAATTCTTTTTCCATTAAGATGCACTTGTTTCTCAGGAGGTCTTGTCTGTATTCTTTGAGAACCATAATCTTTGTTTAGCTAGAACTAAGCTGAAGTCTGTTCTTCTTACTTGATCTCCTTAACTTTGTCAAAAATTTTAGTTCTTCCTTGTATTACAGAAGTACTATATCATCAGCATACCTCAGATTACTGATCAATTTACCACCTATCCCAATTCCTGTCTTGAGTTCATCCATTCCTACAGACATGTTCTTAGCATAGATACAAAACAAGTGATGAGAAAAACATCCTTAACTCCCTTTCTAACCTGAAGCCAATCAGCTAATTTAACACTTATTCTTACTATGGTTCCTTGCTTCCTGTACAGGTTACCAACTGATAGTGTGAGGAAAACCCATTCTTTTCATTACTTCCCAGTTTTACATGCTGAACAGTCAAAAGCTTTAGAGTAGTATATGAAACACATTACCTTAAGAGTAAATTCTTTACTTTCTCTCTTCAAAGTAAAGGATATGATCTCTGGAAACCTTACCTTTCCTAAAAACCTGCTTTGTTCCTCGGGCATCTGCCTTAACTTTGGCCTCAATCCTATTTAGAATGATCTTTTAAAAAAATCTTGCTTGCATGAGATATTAGGCTAATAGTTAAAGTTCTTTCAATTACATCTCCTGTATATATATGAAAACAAACTTCTTCCAGTTTATGCCATGATCCTGTTGCACAGATCCTTGTAATCTTCCTCCATCCCCTTAGTCTTAATTCACTCTGCTCAGATTCCACACCTAGTTCCTTACTGCTATTAAGCTGCTTAACTTCTCTTTCAACCTCATGACTTAAGGAGGTTCTAAATCAATTTTCCTGGTGAGGACTTCTTTAAATTTTCTTTATCCATCTGTTTTTTGATTTCCAGTTCTGTTAGTACTGCTCTATTCCTGTCTTTGATATTCAATTTGGCTTAAACTTGTGCTTTAGATCATGAACTAAAAACATCCTTTTATAACTGCCTGCTCATTTAATGTATAAAACATGCCTCTTCCTTATCCTGCTCAACAGCTCTTCTGACTTCTATGTAATCTTATTCTTTGGTTCAAGTGTTTTTCAACCATCTTTCAATTAGGTTACACTCTGAATCTGATATCCATGGGTCTCTTGATCTTATTAGACCAAAATACTTCTTGGCTATATCTTATATTATGTTGACTTCTCCCCAAAGCATTTCTGACAAGTCATCAGTCTCCAAAAAATCATCCAACTAAATTGTTTCTTCTCTGAACCCACTAGGAATTACTGAATCCCAGTCTAGTGGGATGTGCCTGACTTAGAAGGTTGAGTCTTACTTCAGCTCTTACTAGCTGATGTATTTACCACAACCTGATCCAGCACAAATATACACATCAGATGCTGGTCTTCCATTGGACAGGCAGGATATAATTGGTATAGGTCTGTTGTGGGTGTTTTTGGAACCAGGTATTAGTAACAACTGATCTGTTAACATGGGCAAATTAAAACAGTTTCACCACAGGTGTTATGTTCACCCAGACCAAACATATTGTACTCAGGCCTAACTCTCACTGTCTCTTCCACTTTTTGCATTAGTCCCCTAAGATGTAAAATGCATCTCTCCTTGGTAGGCATTCAAAAACAAAATAAATTCATAGAATTCCTCACTTAGTCTGGCCTATCTGTGTGGGGTTCATAAACTACCATGATTGACACATTGGTAGGATGAGCCTCAAGTCTAATACAGAGTATATTATGTGATTAGAACTAAGAAAATTCTTGCCTATGAACTGTCTTCAGTATCACAGCTCCTCCATGATGTGCTTTGAGACACTTACAGAATAGTTTACCATCCTGTCTTTTGAAGTAACCTTCTCCATTCTATATAGTCTCTAATTCCCATGATTTTATACCTCCACTTCTGTAGACAATATCAACACCTATTTGTAGAACCTGAACATGTGCCTGTAAAATTCACTTCTAAGATTAATCCTATACCTTTTTTGTATTCCTCATTCACAATCTCACTTTTGTTGGAGACTAATATTTCTTGAACAGGACCTTCTGCTTAAGCCTTGAATGCAGCTCTGATTATTCTGCATGACAGCTGATGTAGCATGGGATGTATTATAAGGCATAACCATATTAGCATTTTGGAATGAAATTGCTACAAGAAAGTGGTAGGGTTGCAGAGGCCTTTTCCACATATCTAGGAAGTTTTGTTCTCAGTTCATCACATTGTTGGCCTAGTAGGTTAGGCCTTCTGTCTATAAGATGAAATAAAATAGGAAAGATTCACCCCTAGCCCTCCAATACTCATAGTATTGGAGAGAAGGAGCAAAAAGAAAAGAAGGGGAGGGTCAAGTCTGCAGATAATATAACAATTTATTATATGAAGGTATGTAGAGTATACAGTTAGAGAGATCTTTGAAACAACCTAAGTGGTGGAAGTCCCAAAATTTACAATACATTGCTGAATTCAAGGCTGTAATGGATTCTATCAGTGATTGCATAAGACACCTTTAAAATAAGGTTTGCAGTTAGCCAAGTGGCTATTGCACCTCACCAGGTTATGAGGTACAATAGCCACTTCACAGCCTGGGAAAAAGGGTGTCCTGGGTTAAATTCCTGTCACTGACATGAGCTTAGGATCTTTCTCAGACATAGCCAAGTTAGCCAGTTTTGGGCATGGACTACAGGGTTCTCCCTAGTTTATCTGTGGTTTTTCATCCTGCAAACTGGCCTTGAACTCCATGCTTATATAGACAAGATACACCCAGAAGCATAGGACCAACCACCTTATCCTTGAGTATGGTTGCAGTTAAATGAATAGGAAACCCTCTACATCATAAGGTAAAAGAAAGAATGTTTAAAATAAGGAGTTTATAGTTTAACAAATCTGGCCACATGGACTGCTACATAGATTTAGTTAGCTGCTTTTCACAAGAATATATGGGAAAGGGTACAGAAGTGATAAGGTAAAGTTGTAGAGGAGTGATTACTAGATTTTTTCTATAGAAGAGATCATCTCTTGAAGCTACATAAAATATAAGCAGGGAATTGAAACTGAATTTCATGCTCAATTGATTCAAGGAATTGAGAATGGTAGATGACAAATGCATTGCTTCAGGGTAACAATTGCATAAATTATTATTATTCAGGCCTCCAAGGAGTCAAAAGACTCAAGGGAGGTCCTTCCAAAGACATAAAGTCTGTCGACTCATTGAGGGGAGGTCTGCCCCCCTGAGAAACACAAAGTCTATCATACCACTCTTTAAACTCGCTGACTGTTCTCGCTTCCATCAGGCAATGCATTCCACGGCTCAACCACCCTCCACACAAAGAAACCACTCCTTACCCTCTTGCTCACAGTTTCCTTTCGTAACTTCCAGGGATGGCCTCTTGTCATCACTCCTTCCCGCTGATCAACCAAGCGAAAGAACTCCCCAGTGTCAACTATGTAACCACCTCTCAACAGTTTAAAAGTCTCAATCATATCACCTCTCCTTCTATCCACCAAACTCTGCAGTCCACATTCTCTCAGCCGATCTTCATAACTATCCTTGTACAGTCCTGAAACCATCTTTGTCATCTGTCTTTGTATCCTTTTCACAGTTAATTTATCCCCTTCAAATCCTGGGGACCAAATCTGAGAACAATAGTACAAGTGTGGTCTGATCAGAGACTTATACAACAAAATGATAACCCTCTTATCTCTGCAGGTCAGTGTCCTTCTCATAATAGCAGCAATCCTCTGTGTTACCTTCACCACCTTTGCAATATGTCCCCTAAACTTCAGGTTTCTATCAATCATCAACCCCAGATCTCTTGTCTCACCTACTTCCTCCAGTATAACTCCTCCCATAGAGTATGCAGCATCCCATCGATGTTTCCCAAACCTCAAGACATTACATTTTGCTGCATTAAACTGACATCCCCATTCATTTGCCCATCTATCTAGCTTATTTAAATCCTCTTGCAGGGCTACCACATCTGCACTATTACTAATAATCCTTCCCAGCTTCACATCTGCAAACAACTGAATATCCCCCTGTAATCCACTGGCTATGTCATTGATATAAAGGTTAAACAATATAGGTCCTAGCACTGGTCCCTGTGGGACCCCACTTGTAACCCTCTGCCTCCTGGAAACTGCTCCACCATACACAACTCTGATACCTATCAGACAGCCAATCTGATACCTATCAGACAGCCAATCCTGAATCCAGTTGACCAATCTGACATCCAGACCCATGTGCTGCAACTTAAATATCAGCTTATGTGGCAACCTGTCAAATGCCTTCGCCAAGTCTAAGAAAATTCAGTATATGCTTTTCCCTCATCTAATGTTCTTGTAACTTTATTATAAAAGGCTAGCACATTGCTAAAACAAAAGCGTCCTTTCACAAATCCATGTTGATTCTCACAGATAACATTACCCTCATCTGCCCAATGCTGTATAGTCCCTCACTACTTTCTCCAAGATCTTAACAACTACTGATGACACACAGACTGGCCTATAATTAGACACTTCCAGTCTGTTACCACCCTTATGCAATGGCACTATCTTACCTTCCTTCCATTCCCTGGGCACCTTTGCCAAAGCCAGACTTTCATTGAAAAGCCACGTTAAAGGCACTGTCAATTCCCTAGCACATTCTCTCAAAACTCTTGGTGAAATACAATCCAGTCCCACAGCTTTACTGACATCCAGAGTACTCAGTATCTGAAACACACTCTCCTCCTGTACCTCCAGACCTCGAACCAGTCCTATCCCTCTAGCATTAAAACTGACTCCTCTAGGATGAAATACTCCAATAAATTGTTCATTGAACAATTCCACTATGTCCTCTGCATCAGTCACTCTATTCCCATTTTTATCTCACAATATCATTCTTCCAGTCATTTCTCCTCCTACTGGCCACATAGCTAAAAAAAATTCCCTAGGATTTTCTTTGGATTTTGGGGCCAATCTCCTCTCGTATTCCAGTTTCGCTTTCCTTACCACACTAGTCACTCTTCTGGCCTGTGTCTTATATTCCTCATGCATCTCTTCACCTGTCTCCTTATATCTCTTCCATAGCCTCTTTTTCGCATGCAATTCCTGTTTAATATTGTTTGTCATCCACTTTACTCCAAATTGCGTACTCTTCTTCACTCGTGGTATACAACTTACTATTGCTGATAACAAATATTCTTTCACAATTTCCCACGCACTAGTGATATCCCGGCCTTCCAATTCCTCCCTCCATAAAACTTCCCAAAGTTGACGTCTAAGACTATTATAATCACCTGCCTTATAATTCCATATAAGTTCCTTATAATTCCAAATACATCTAAGGCACAGTTTAAGTTGTGACAAGATCTTCCAATAAGCATCTAAACTCTATGAAAGTTTATTAATTTTCACATCACTGAAGTTTAAATGTGTTTTTTATTTAAAATTTTTATATTTTGATATCATTGTAATTTAATTCTATTTTTACTATCAGGGAGTGAAGTTGCCACTTCCTAAGACAGAAAATAGTGGTGGGAAACAAGGAAATTCTAATACTACAGCTAACAAAACATCAGGGAAAGTTCCAGTCACCACAGCAAGACTAGCAACTGCCATACCTCATACAGTAGTTCATCCTATATCAGCACATCAGTTAGTAGCTAAAACTGTCAATGGTGTCACAGTAATGGCTTATCCAAGTCCTGTTATGCTAGCACCCTCACCTTATTATCATATGAAGGATCATAATCCTATTGACCATGATTCTGCCATCTTAGATATGCATTATTATCATCCCAATGTGCTAACACCACCAACTACTCCTCTTACTCCATTAAATTATGATTATGCAGTAGCATCAAATGATTCTGCATGGAAAACTTAATTTACTGTTTGTTGTCAGATGAATGTTACAGCATATCTAGTAGAGTGTTAACTCTTGAGTATATTTATGCACAGTGTAGTTAATGTTAATTTTTTTTTGAGTAACAGTCTTAATCTCCTTGTACTAGATTGCTGGTAACAGTACTATATCTTGTGTAAAGTCTTCATTCATACTTCTGAATATGTAAATATAGGCTTAGTGGATTGAAATAGAGGACTTCATTCTAAGCATATTTCTAGTCATAATGAATAACTTGAAGTAAAACTTGGGGCTTAAAGATTACTGCCTTAAAAGACAACTTTTATATTTCTCAATACTAAAGCTGCATATTGTCCTAAGGATTTTTCAGTAACTATAAGCTTTTAAAACTTTTTATCATGCTGTTGCATTCTAAAACTACGTGCAATGGTTAAATTTTAATACTAGAAATTTGACTTGGTCTTATATAAATTCTAACAGAATACTAATGTTATTTTACTTATGCTCTGTGGAATATATAAACAAGATTGTTTTTAAAAAAAAATTATGTGTCTATAATAAGCCAATGAAGTTGAAATTAGCAAAATTTTGTTGGTTTTTGGTCTAAGTTCATTTTTGGCTTATTTAATTTTTGATTTTCTAATGTTTATATTTTACATGTGCAGTAAAGTTTTATAAGCTTGAATACTTCTGAATCATGGGACTTTTCTATGGACTTTAATTATTTAACTCAGACTTTGAGGCAAATGAAAATATGCTATGTAACTTCTACATGTATACAAAGGTGGACAACTAAAGATGTAATGTCCATCTCAGAATCTTAACTCCTCAAGCAAATTGCAAAAATAGCTTGAATATAAATTATATAGCACCTCATAAATGTCAAATAAAGGATTAAGCTACCATCTTTGTATTTTGTATTTAATGGGTAACTTTCATTTTATTGAAGGCATCTGCAGCCAAAGATGAGTATGATCTTGTGGGCTGGTTTCAAACCAGCTAAGTCTTAAACATTTTATGGCTACAGTATAAGCTATAACTAAACCTATATATAAAGTGGGATGTGCAGAATATCCCATTACATTCTGATATAGTATATCAGTCATTCAGATTATTTAAATTCAAGCCAAGTTGATGGAATTTAAATATTTCCATAAGTACTTTTACATCAGACATGTAATGTGAAAAACAAGATTTCTTGATAATAAAATTTCAGATAAAATAATCGTCCAAACATGTTTTGGTCTTGTTTTAAATTTCACTGGATAATTATTTCTAAAATGATAACCTTATTTTCTAGTTTGCATGTTTAAATATCCTTAATTTTCAGCAGGATCCTGCTTACTTGGCCCTCAAAACAGTTCAATATTTCATCTCACATAGCCTGTGTAGCTCAGTGGATGTGGCGTTTGCACACCTCGGCACTTGGCTGCACGAAGGAAGACTTTGGTTTCGAATCTAGTTCGCAACTAGAAGAAATTTTTGCCAGCCTGGCTAGCCGAGTGGTTAGCATATCTGCTCTTCAGCCAAAAAGACTGAAGGTTTGAATCCCACTGTGGGCATGGATGTTTGCGATTCTGTGAAAATACTAGTGGTGGTTGGCAGTAGATGGCATTGGTGGAGACAGTTGTAGAGCAGGTGCCCTCCCTTGATGAGTCTTTGGACTCCCTGGAGGTGTCAAATAATAATCTCAAAAGAGTGTCCCAATTAGCTAGTATTCCTAATTTTTGAGTGGATTCAGTGAATGTTTCAACTACATAATTTCTTAGCATCATGAATTCAGTATTTTCTTTCAATGATTCTATAGGGTTAAATTTTATTTCTCATTAGTCTTTCAAGAGTTATATTAATTTACCTTCAAGATATTTAACATTTTTGTTAAATAGTTGCTTTAACAAATCTACATTTAGGTAAAACTTTTGCATTTTTTCTTCAACTGCAGATTAGTTACTCTATCCTTTGCATAATCTTTGCATCTCTTCCAAAAGTTTCTCTTAACTACCTAAATGGTTACTTAAACACAATGTAAACTTCATATCCATACTTTGCCAAGTGGTTAGCACATCTGCTCTCCAGCCAAAAGGCTGCAGGTTCGAATCCTGCTGTGGGCATGGATGTTTGTCATTGTCTGTGGAAAGCAGACAATCGCTAGTGGTGGTGGTAGATGAATGTTGGAGTAGTGAGACAAAAGTTTAGAGTAGATGCCCTTCCTTGATGAGTCTTTTGGACTCCCCTGGAGGTGTGATGTAATAATACTATCATAATAGTATCTAAATGTCTAACTCCACTGGACACTTTACATCCATGTAATTGACTTTGTCAAGGCTGGTTTGGTGGTAGATATAACATTGTTAGGGGTCGATAGAAAAATAAGACATTGTATGGGTAATATTTAATTCGGTTAACTTGGATTACCTCCATCCTGAATGACAATGCAATTGAGAGTGAATCGTGAGAACAGTGACATGAATAGAACCTGTAAGATGGAGCAAGGTCATGATAATAGTTACGGAGGCCAATCATGTAGGCCAAAATGACGTATTTACCAATAAACAGATGTCCATGGTTCCTGCCTGTGGTACATCCTATATATACCTATAGGAAGATTGTATTATTATTTTATTTATAAATTTTATATATTTATCCCTCCTATCAAATATTTAATGTTAATAAGGACATCAAAAACTTATCCCTTTGACATTAAGCCAATATAATAATATATACCATATTATACATACAAGAAACACTAACTATAAAATAAACAATCTAAAAACTTGCATAAGCATCTATTTTGCTTGTCCTGTCATAATTATTTAATAGTAAAATAGAGGGGTCAATAAAGTCATTCTTGAAGGGACCTACGGTCAAAGAAGTTTGGGGACCCCTGATCTAAATGATCAGATGCATTTCTAAATCACTTAGGGAATTGAACAAAGTAGATCCAAATATAAATTAAATTGCACTTTAATAAATATTACCGATATTTTGGCAACATCACATTGCCATTTTCAAAAGGAACTTGCAAAACAGCACGTGCATGCAGGCACTACAACACAGTAACTGAGAATGAAGATATGAAACTATCTTCATTCTATCGTTCTAGAAGTCCTGATGGTGAGCTAAATGGG
This sequence comes from Typopeltis vanoorti, assembly GCF_054136105.1. Classification (NCBI taxonomy): domain Eukaryota; kingdom Metazoa; phylum Arthropoda; class Arachnida; order Uropygi; family Thelyphonidae; genus Typopeltis; species Typopeltis vanoorti. Next base: position 31,437,951 of record NC_143549.1, read on the forward strand.
TGTTCTTGGCCGTTGGGCTAAAGGTCTGCTGATGTATGCCTCCCAAATTTGGGGCAGTCGCATACAACCAAACTTGTTGAGGTTTGGAGAGTTTCTTAGGGCTGAGGCTGATTCCATAAATAGTCTTTCGAATTTGTATTTGCTACGGTGTATTCAAATAGCTCTGTAGCTTCTACTGTATTCTGTGGCATGTATCCAGAGCATCGTCTGCAAGACCAGAATGGCTGTACTTGCGAAACCAGATGTAGTTCTCGTGTTCAGAAATTCTGATATTTGCTGTCCTGCCTGTTTGGTCAAAGTACGCCAGTTTACAACTGCAAGGTACCTGGTATACACCAGGTAGGTCTAGGGGAAGTGGTTGGTCTTTGGTGGAGCAGATAAGAGATGCCAATTTTCTGCAAGACCTGTAACAGGAGGTGAGGTAATGTTTTTTAAAATTTTGGAAATTTTTTCGGAGGTGCCTCGGATGTAGGGAATGGTGATGGATTTAGAGTAATTTTTGTTGGGGGAGGGGGGTTTGTAGGTTTAATATTTTTTGGGGGGGAGTAACCATTGGCTGAGAAAGTGAGGATGTGATTTAGTTCGGTGTTTAGGGCCATGTCGTTAGAACAGATTAGTTTAGCCCTGTTGTATAACGTTTTCACCATTCCATGTTGTGAGGGGGGGTGGGATTGTTGGTGAATGTATCTGCCTGTATGGGTGGGTTTTCCATAAACTGAGAAAACTAAGGTTCCATCAGGCTGCAGGTGACTAGTATGTCTAGAAAAGGAAGGCTGTTTTCCTTTTTCCAGGGTGAACTTGATTCTGGTATGTTGGTTGTTTAAGTGTATTAAGGAGAGGAGCATTTCAGAGCCATGTGGCCAAATAGCGAACACATCATCAACGTAGCAAAGCCATATGGTTGGTTTTGTGGGGCAGAGGTTAAGGCCTTTTTATCAATGCTATATGTGAACCTCATCATCTATGATTAATGTTTTCTATTATGGCAATCTGTTAACTTATCAAATACCAACTAGGGTTAAATCTTTTTTGGTATTAAGACCACATAATATAAATATTCATTTGTTCTGGCATTTATGTGGGCCAGACAGGAAGGTAGAGAGATCTGCATGTCTGAACAGAAGATATCAAAAGAGCCTGGCATTCCATACAGCCAAAACTGGCCAATCAAGTACTCTTGATTATTTTGTAAAAGTTATCATATTGATAACTTACAAAAAAAAATTTAGTCTTGCAAATGCTTAAGATTCTTATACAATACAATAAAAATCAAGGCTTAATTTTATATAGATTACATTAATTTTACATATGGTCTGCTTTTATCAAAAATTTAATTGCCATAGACCTATAGTATAGCACATGCTACCACAATGTGATAACTGTTCCAACACACATACAATAACAAGTTTACCATTTGTATTATGGTTTATCAATTATATATTTAAGTTTTGAAGCTATCAAAACATCTAATTGTTAATAGGCTTTTGTGTAAAAACTGATATACCATTACCCCTGATGTAAGTTTTAGTGTATGAAACTTATTAGGTTTTAATTAATTTTATGCTTTATTTTATGGTCTCAATACCAAAAGTTCCCTACAGAACTACTAAACCACACTTCATTAAACCTATTCCTTATTGTATAATAAGCTTAGTTTAATCCTTTAACCAAGTATGAGTAAACAAAGTTTGTACCTGAAAGTATCTTCAGGACTGAGCTACAGTGGTACAACTCATGGCAAAGGTGGAGAAAATTATCATTACTCCTATCAGTATCTCCCATAATGCAAAGCACATCTCCTTGCAGATATGTGTAATACTATGCCTTAAGTAAAGGGGAACTACCCAGACCAGGTTGAAACCAGTCTGTAGTGGCCCTTACCTTAATGTATAGCTAAATCACTTAGGAAATTGAACAATATAGATCAGAATATAAATTAAATTACACTTTAATAAATATTTCCGATATATCGGAAACGTCCTTTCGCAGTAACTTGTTTACTGTGAATATCGGAAATATTTAAATATCGGAAATATTACAAGTGTAATGCAATTTATATTCGGATCTACGTTGTTCAATTCCCTAAGTGATTTAGAAATGCATAACCAACGTATAAGCCTGTCTAAGAGAATTAATGCATAGCATTACACATCTGCAAGGAGATGTGCTTTGCATTATGGGAGATACTGAGATTGATGTAATGATAGCTTTCTCCACCTTTGCAACGAGTTGCCTTGGTGTTGCACCACCTTAGCTTAGTCCTGAAGATACTTTTAGGCACAAACTTTGTTTGCACACACTTGGAAAAAGGATTAAACTAAACTTACTATAGTCTACCAAGTGAAAAATAAACTCTCAATAGCACTTCAATTCCTAACCAATAAGGAATAGTGGAGTTTATTTTTCATTATCCATCAGCAGGTTAATGGATAATAGACAATTTTAAATGGAGGCTTCAAGATAATTATTATTCAGGCCTCCATAGTCAAGATTCATTGTGGGAAGTCCTTTCTAAGTAAATTCCTGGCTCATTTAAAGTATCTAGTAAAATTAATTCCAAAATTAGATGGAAGGGCTAATACTCTGGAGCAGAGGGAGAAGCATGTAATTTCAATGGTGTTTAATGATAGAATGTTAATTATTTTCAATAATGGCAGCTGCTGCAAGTCTGTTTGCTAATATTCTTGCCTAGCTCACCAGTCAAGTACATCTCATTGTACACAAGATTTTGTGGCATGAAATGCTTTCAGCAGCTGGCCTGGTTGTCCAAATAGTGTATCTGCTCTGCAGCCAAAAGGCTATAGGTTTGAATCTCGCTGTGGGCATGGATGTTTGTAATTTATGAAAATACTACAGGCAATTGATAGATGGCATTGTTGTAGTTGCAGTTTGTTGGTGAATTAGAGTGGTGGAAACAGTTGTAGAGTAGGTACTCTCCCTTGAGTCTTTGGACTCTCTGGAGGTGTCATTTAATAATAAATGTGGGAGGTAATACTAAGGCATTGGTCTGCATAAAATGGTGGAAATAGGAAGAACTTCAATGCTAGCATAGCAATTCTCAACCAATAGGGATGCATTCCCTTTTGGGATTGCAAAATATCTAAAGGGATGCAAAGAAAGTGGAAATCAAAAAACAAACTATTGAAACAAGCATTTAATGAAATTATTGACAAACAATATAAAAGAAAAATACTCTGAAAACAAAATCCAGTTGTCTTAAATAAACTAGTTACTCATAGGTATATATCAATATTGCAAAATATACCAATTAATGAATATAAAAATCAATGGCTTCCTTGGGCCTGTGTTACAGAGGAAAGCTTTTATAAGATGGTGATATTGGAAATTGACTTAGTACTCTTTCTATATTTAACTGATCTATTTTGTTTTTAAAGCAGCCACTTGAGAACAATATTTCACAAATGTTGGAAATGGCAAAAGCACAACTAGATTTTAGTGCAGAAAATTCATCACTGTCAAAATTCAATCAGTGATTTAGATGAAAATTGTTCAGATTTTGTTGCTTAATGTGAAGTCTATCAATTTTTCTTCAATTGAGAAAACTTCAGAGCTAATTTGAAATGAGTTTCTAACCCCACTCCTACACTGCAATTATGTTAAGTTTCTAAAATTTTTAAACAGAGGGCTACCCATTGCATTGCCTTTGACTCTTCTATAGATCTTGTTTTTCCAGCTGAAATATCCTGATTCTATGATAAATTCAGACCTTTGCAATATCAGAGTAATCATCGTATAGTAAATTAAGTGTCGGATAATGGACACGTTGGAGGCACTGCAATGGGTAGTGCTATGTTTTAGTCTTTAGCAAACTATTTTTTTGAACCATCTGGAAGATACCTTGTGCTTATCCAATCTTCAGCACTCATTAGTTTATGTTGATGTCTTTGCTGTTTGGTCTCATTCTGAAAATGAAGTTATCATTTTCCTGCAACAGATCAGTAGCCTTCAACTCATTCAATTCACCATGGAAAAAGGCTGACAGTTTACCATTCTTGGACAGCCTTGTGTGCACAGCCTCCAGTAATTTATTTACCAGTGTACTCATCACACCTCTCAAATTGGTATCGAGTCTAATAGAACATATATAATGTGTGCTCCTCTTCCACAAGCTTATAAGAACTTCTCACTCTCAAAATGTTAATGGAATTTAATGGTTATAACCTTGATCAAATCCAGCAGATAATTGACTCCTATGTTCCAACATCTCCAGGATTCAACAGGCCACAGGGTTCTAATCCCTATATAAATATTTCTGGTATCTCTGAACCACTTGCTACAATTTTGAAGTATCTCATTCCCACATTTTCCTATCAAAATTTCTCATCTGTTGCCACTTACAAAAGACAAACTGTCACCTCTATCATTAGCTGGCATTTACTAGATGCCTTGTAATCTAACACTTATCATACTGGCTTTTCTGTGGGAAAAAAATTAATGAACATCAATATTATATTGAATACTTGATACCTCAAGTCTGGTCTGACACAACATAGTATTGATACTAATCAGTATCCAGTGGGATGAAGCTTGTCTTCTCCATAAAAGCAGGTTTAAATATGAATGCCTTTTCAAAGAAAGTTGCCAAGTCCTTTTACATTGGCCAAATCTGAACTGGAACAATTCTCTCCCAAAAGTTTGGGAGATTCTTATCTTATGTAACCATCAAAAATAGTTATTAACACATTGTTCAGTAAAAAAATATCTAATTAGCATTTCATTAAAGTTGATTACTGTGGTATGTAATTGTTTAGTCAGCACAGGTAAAGATTAGACTAGAGGATAGTCACTAATGGTATGCCTGAAAGATCCATTTTAGGGCTGTTGTTTACAACCTGTGTTTTAATGATATTGGAGAAGATTTGAATGAAGATAGTCAATTATTGGTAGATGATGCAAAGTTGGGAAGAACGATGAGTAGTGTAGATCTTGGCATTTCAAGAAGACTTGAATAGACTAAGTGAACTGGCATGGGAGAAGTTATCAATTGAATGTAAAATGTCAAGTCTTAAAATTTGGAAAACAAAGATTAGACATAGAATTTATGCTCAGTGGAAATATAATGCTTAGAAAAAAGTCAAACTTCATAGTATGAGGAAAGAACATCCATGCATCCACCTTGAAATAAAAGACCTCCTTTTGCTGTGATCACTGCAGCAATTCTATGGGGCATACTTCCCATAAGTACAGGATGTGATCAATGGAAATTTTGGATCATTCTTCTTGTAGGCATGTAATGAAATCCTGGACTGCTACGTGGTAGACATCTCTTGACTTCACCTGGTGCTCCAATTCATCCTGCAGATGTTAAATAGGGTTGATACCTTGGCTCTGCGGAGTCTAGTAAAGTATGGAGATATGTCCACAAAACAAACCTGTAACAGCAGCCTTATGACTCGGTGAATTGTCTTGCTGAAAACGACAATCAGTTCTATAAACATTCCACAAAATAGGAAGCATTGCATTCTCCAGAATGTTCAAATACGTTGGTGTTCAATGTTCATTCTGCCACAAACAAGTCAGAGGCAAAAAACAGGATCATACATTACATCACCTCTGAATTTCATAGTTGGGATTACTTTCTTGTAAGAGATGTTCACTAGGCATCCACTGCACCTGTCCATTGGTAGGGGATGTAACATGATTAATAACTCCGTAATATAGCTGCCACGATCCACTTTGCATCCACCAAGACAATGTTCCATGTTGTTTCAGGTAATATGGGGCTTGCATATTGCAATCCTACCATGGAAGCTCATGTTGAGTCTCAGTTCTGAATATTTTGTGCAGATTTGTGTGCCTGTCCAAAACTACCGAATCGATATTGGATTTTGCATTTAATTTGTAGCACTTCATGGTCACATTTGGTGAGTGAATCATCCACTGTGGGTAGCATTTGCAGTTCATAACTGCATTTCCATCTCAGTATGGTGTTGCTGATTGACTTGGGATTGCCCAATTTGTCAATAGTTTGCTGAACAGAATGCCATGTTGCAGGCCTATCACAATGCATCTTTCAGACTGTTGGTTTCTTTCTTGCAGCCATTTCATAAAGATAGTTGAACTGACTTGGGAGTATCATATTCCTCCAACTTATATCACAAACACATGATTTGTTAAATGGCATGATGCACTTTGCCCATTGGGATGTCTGTTACTTCTTTCCAAGCAGTGTAAACTGTTGGTGGTAGAGGAAGTAAGATCTTGGGAGATGGTGGAAAGGGATCTAAAATTTTAATTTTGGCAATATTAAAATTTAATATTGCCAAAAGTGTGAGGACAACAAATTGAAGCAATTTATATAGAAGATACAGACATTATTGTGAAAGCACCTCCATGGAGTTAAGACATCGTGGGAGACTAACTATCCATATAATCTATCTTACCTCTCCTTTAACAAAACACAAAACAATCACTACTGATTCTGGCAATCTGTTCCACATATTCAACTCTCAAAAGCAAAAATCTAATCTCATACTCCTAACTACACCTTTATTCAACTTCCAGGAATGACCTTTTGTTCTGGTCTTGTAGCCAAGTGTTAAAATATTTCCCATCTATCCTATAAAACCATTTAAGTAACTAAGTGATGGACTGTATTTGAAGGGTTTTGGTGAGAGTCGCTTTGGAGAGACTGCTGCTGGAAGGTAGAGAAATTATTGCAGATTCTTGCAAATGTGCAGGACAAACAGGGATGCTCAGGGTGAACAGGGGAACACAGTCTAAGAAAAGTTGCTGCTCTAAGAGGATGTGAATTGCATGTGTAGACAAAAAAAAAATAAGGGAAAACAGATTTGAAGAGTTCTAAGATGAATCAGGAGAAAAAGAAATGAGTTAAGTATGGATAAGTCACATCTAATAAGTGATATTAGTGAAACTTGTTACAGATATAGGAATGAGGTTTTATGTTTGTATACATATATTACAGAAGAGTAAGAAACAAGGCAAATGAAATGGTTCCATTGAGTCTGTTTCACAAAAATTGTTGGAATAAGTGAGACATGTTTGGATGAGAATAACATCCTGACCGAAATACATGGAAGGGTGTGATGTATTTCATGAAGATAGAAAGGTTAAAAAGGGAGGAGTGCTATTGATGAGAAAGAAAGACTTGTCACTAAAGACCACATGGAGTCAAAGACTTATCTAGGAAGTCCTTTTATCATACACACAGCTCATCATACCATGCTTTAAACACACTCAAATTCTCTGTAGATACTACACTCTCAGGCAAGGCATTCCAATCATTTGCAACTCTGCATGCAAAAAAACACGCTTCTCGCTACCCTGCTCACACTCTTTATACAGCTTCAGGGATGACCTCTGGTTCTCTCCTGATCTCCCACTGTTTTCTGTAGAATCTCTCTAACATTGATCCTATAACAACCCCTTATTAACTTATAGGTCTATCATATCTTCCTCCTATCCATTAGACTATGTAAATTGTATCTTCTCAATCTTTCCTTATTTGTCATTCCAGAGATTAGAAACTTCCTTAGTCAGTCACCTCTAGACTCTTTTCAACATCTCTTCGTCATTTCGAAAACAGGTCGCCAAATCTGGGCACAGCAGCTCGTGTGCCTAATCAAAGCCTATAATTACACTTCCAGTCTGTTGCCACCCTTATGCAATGGCACTATCGTACCTTCCATTCCCTGGGCACCTTTGCCGAACCCAAACTTTCATTGAAAAGCCAGGTTAAAGGCACTGTTAGTTATACAATGGAACAAGAATTTCCCTACTTCGACAAGTTGGTGTCCTCCGTATCATTTCCCAGAAGTCTTTGTGTTGTCTTCACAATTTTGGCAATGTGTCCCCTAAATTTCAGAACCTTATCCACTATCATCCCAACGTCTCTTATTTCTTCCACCTCTGACATATCTCCACCAAGCATAAATTATGCATCCCATCTTTGTTTCCCAAATTTTAAAACCTTACATTTTGCAACATTGAATTCGCATTCCCATGTCCAATCACTCAATTTTTGAAGTTTTCTTGTAGGGCCACATGTCTACTCTTCATAGTTCTTCTCAACCTTTCATCTACAAACAACTGAATATCTCCATCCAAATCTTCGCCAATATCATTAATGTAAGAGTTAAACAGTGATGGCCTTAAAACAGACCTCTGATGCACACCACCAGTGACCTTCCTTTTCTGGGATATTGCTCCCCCCATACACAACTTGCTGATACCTTTCAGATAGCCAGTCTCCGATCCAATGCACTAATCTAATATCCAACCCCATCCGCTCTAGTTTGACTGCCCGAAGATTCATCATGGGATGATACTAATACAACCGTCTTAACCACCACACTGAACCTCTACTACAAATCATCTCCATCAATGGCATCTAGCACCCACCACCACAACTAGTATTTTTTTGTCTGTAAATTGCATGTGTTCTGAAGGGCCGATTTGTCTGTATGTGGGATGAAAAATCTGAGTTTCTGGGAGAAAAACTGTTACCTCCCAGCTAACTCGCCTTCAATTGAAAAAGTTCACATAAAGATTCCTCCTGTCACGATGAGAATCGAACATAGGCCTATTTCAATCGAAGGGTGCAATGTACCATCATTCTTCCAATTGCACCACAGAGATGCTTACTATTACTTGCTGTGTATCCCTCTCCTTTGCCCAAGGAAGCAGCCACCTTATTGTAATAAGTAGATTACTGAAACATGACCTCGTTCGTTTTGTCAAATCCATGCTGCCCATCAAAGATAATACCATTGTTGTCAACTGAATTCTGGATCCTAATTCTCACAAGCTTTTCCAACAACTTAACCACAACACCTGGCACACAGATATGCCTCGTAATTTGATGCTTGAGTTCTATCGCTTCCCTTATGAAGGTCACAATTTACTTCCTTCCACTCCTTAGGAACTTGACCCAGTGCAAGAATCGTATTTAAAAAAATGTCAAGGCAGATATCAACTCCCTGGCACATTCCTTCAGAATACTTGGTGATATGTTATCAATTCCCACAGCCTTATTAACATCTAGTTTGCTCATTTACATTCAATCTCTCCTTCCCTTCCCATCAACTGCTCTCAATCTCTCCATGAAGTCACATTCACAAGATTGAAAGACCTTTATGAACTGCTCATTACGTATCTTCACCACACCTTCTGCAACAGACAGCTGTCTTTATACCATTTTCTCTAATCAATGTCATCCTTCCATAATCTTTTTTTTTTGCCAGCTACATATCAAAAAAACTCCCTAGGAGTCTGTTTGGCTTCATTAGCTAACTGTTGCTCATTATTATTATTCAGGCCTCCATGGAGTCAAAAGACTCATCGTGGGAGGTCCTTCCTAAGAACATAAAGTCTGTCAAGACTCATTGAGGGGAGGTCCCCCTCAGAAACACAGTCTATCATACCACTCTTTAAACTCATTGACTGTTCTCGCTCCCACCACTCCAGGCAATGCATTCCACGGATCAACCACTCCATGCAAAGAAACCACTCCTTACCCTCTTGCTCACAGTTTCCTTTCGTAACTTCCAAGGATGGCATCTTGTCATCACTCCTTCCTGCTGTTCAACCAAGTGAAAGAACTCCCCAGTGTCCACCCTGTAACCACCTCTCAACAGTTTAAAAGTCTCAATCATATCACCTCTCCTTCTATCCACCAAACTCTGCAGTCCACATTCCCTCAGCCGATTCTAATAACTATCCTTGTACAGTCCTGAAACCATTTTTGTTATCTATCTTTGTATCCTTTCCACAGTTAATTTATCCCCTTCAAATCCTGGGGGGGGGGACCAAATCTGAGAACAATAGTCCAAGTTGGTCTGATCAGAGACTTATACAACAGAATGATAACCCTCTTATCTCTGTAGGTCAGTGTTCGTCTCATAATTGCAGCAATCCTCTGTGTTACCTTCACCACCTTTGCAATATGTCCCCTAAACTTCAGGTTTCCATCAATCATCAACCCCAGATCTCTTGTCTCCCCTACTTCCTCCAGTATAACTCTTCCCATAGAGTATGCAGCATCCCATCGATGTTTCCCAAACCTCAAGACCTTACATTTTGCTGCATTAAACTGATATCCCCATTCACTTGCCCATCTATCTAGCTTATTTAAATCCACTTGTATGGCTACCACATCTGCACTATTACTAATAATCTTTCCCAGCTTCGCATCATCTGCAAACAACTGAATATCCTCTTGCAATCCACTGGCAATGTCATTGATACAAAGGTTAAATAATATAGGTCCCAGTGCTGAGCCCTGTGGGGCCCTACTTGTAACCTTCTGCCTCTTTGATATTGCTTTACCATACACAACTCTGATAACTATCTGACAGCCATTCCTGAATCCAGTTGACCAACCTGACAGCTAGACCCATGTGCTGCAACTTAAATATCAGCTTATCAAATGCCTTTGCTAAGTCTAAGAAAATTGCAGTATATGCCTTTCCCTCATCTAATGTTCTAACACTATTATAAGAGGCTAGCTTCTTGTTAAAACAAGAGTACCCTTTAACAAATCCATGTTGACTCACAGATAACATTACCCTCATCTGCCCAATGCTATATACGGTCTCTCACTACTTTCTCCAACAAGATCTTAACAACTACTGATGACACACAGACTGGCCTATAATTAGACACTTCCAGTCTGTTACCACCCTTATGCAATGGCACTATCTTACCTTCCTTCCATTCCCTGGGCACCTTTGCCAAAGCCAGACTTTCATTGAAAAGCCATGTTAAAGGCACTGTCAATTCCCTAGCACATTCTCTCAAAACGTGAAATACCATTCAGTCCCACAGCTTTACTGACATCCAGAGTACTCAGTATCTGAAACACACTCTCCTCCTGTACCTCCAGACCTCGAACCAGTCCTATCCCTCTAGCATTAAAACTGACTCCTCTAGGATGAAATACTCCAATAAAGTGTTCATTGAACAATTCCACTATGTCCTCTGCATTAGTCACTCTATTCCCATTTTTATCCCACAATATCATTCTTCCACAGTCATTTCTCCTCCTACTGGCCACATAGCTAAAAAATTCCCTAGGATTTTCTTTGGATCTTAGGGCCAATCTCCTCTCATATTCCAGTTTCGCTTTCCTTACCACACTAGTCACTCTTCTGGCCTGTGTCTTATATTCTTCCTGCATCTTCTCTTCACCTGTCTCCTTATATCTCTTCCATAGCCTCTTTTTCACATGCAATTCCTGTTTAATATTGTTTGTCATCCACTTTACTCCAAATTGTGTCCTCTTCACTCATGGTATACAACTTACCATTGCTGCTAAGAAATATTCTTTCACAATTTCCCACACACTAATGATATCTCGGTCTTCCAATTCCTCCCTCCGTGAAACTTCCCGAAGTTGACTAAGACTATTATAATCACCTGCATTATAATTCCACATAAGTTCCCGTCTCTTTGATACTCCTGCATGTCTATTCATTTTCCAAGTCAAAACCATATCGTCACGCTCTCCAACTGGTGGGTGAGATGTCAACTCAGTTATTATCAACTCTTCTGATGCTATAACCAAATCCAAAACTCTTGAACCTCTTGTTCCCTCTGTTACATGTTGCCTAAGACATTTGTCCCTCAAGAATTCTAGAAATTCCATTCCCCTATTTTGCTACCCTTACCAACCAAGTCATCTGCCTTGCCTGGTCTTTGTAATCCTCATGGAATTGGTTGTTACCACTTCTCTTATGCTGCCTCCATAATGCCCTTTTTCTCTGTATCACATGCTTGATCTCTTTATTCATCCATTTCACACCTATCTTATTTAACCTTTTCACCTATGGAATAAATTTAGACATTGCATCTACTAGATAGTTTTGGAAAATCTCCCAAGCTGGATTGATCTCTCTTCAGCTAACTCCTCATTCCATGCTACACCTGCAAGCAGTCTCCTGAGCTCTTCATAATCACCCCCTCCCTTGTAGTTCTACATATACCCTTTTCTCACAGAGGTCCTCACACTGCTGACAACCAGTCATGCAATCACTTCATGGTCACTCTCACCAATTGGTGGGTGATTGGACACCTCATAATTGCATGCTCTGATGAGATGATCAAATCCAAGACCCTCAATCATTGTGTGCACTGTTACATACTGTCTGAGGTAGTTGTGCCTCAAAAACTCACTCATTTTCTTTACTTCCAGTTGCTATCTCATCATTCCAGTCTATATTGCCATAATTGAAATTGCCCATAATGATCACCCTTTTCTTATTTGCTTGGCTAATTTGATTATACATTTCACAGTTACTACCATCTGCATTACGAGGTCTATAACAATATCCAACCAAGTATTTCATTCTGTTCTCCTGTATCTCACACCATACCTCTTTAAAACAACTTTGAAGAGGTATGGTGTGGACTTTGTATGGACTTAACTCATTCTCTATCATCAATAGCACCCCCCCTCCTTTTTGTCCTTTCTATCATCACAAAACATATCAACTCTTCCATCTCTATTCCTGTCAGGATATCATTGCCTCATCCAACCATGTCTCACTTATTCCAAACATTTTTGGGTGAACGGACTCAATTAATGCAACCATTCTTGCATCTGAATATAAGAATGGTTGCATTACTTTTCATCTGCATTGTTTCTTACACTTCTAGCATTTGTATACAAACTGAGCAGCTCATTCCTGGATCTACAGCTAATTCCACTGATACCACTCATTCAATGTGATTTCTCCTTGCTCAACTGAAGCCATTTAAATCCAACTGTTTCCTCTTAACCTGGGTCATCCCATTCTTTTCCTGTCTACACATGCATTCACATCCTCTTGGAGCATCCACCTTTCTCCCGCTGTGTTCCCCTGTCAAACCTGAGTCTCCCCATTTTCCTGTCTGTCTTGCACAACCATTCTCTCATTTTCTGTACTCATGCACTCACTTCCTCTATCATAACCATCTCTCTTGTCTTACTCTCCCGCTCTTCCATATTGCTTCCTAGGTGATCAGATTCATTCTCTGTACTCACTTCTCTACCTTCCAGCAGCAGTTTCTCAAGCGACTCACACCAAAACCACTCAAATGCAGTTGCAGTCCATCCAGTAGCATAGCTATAGCTTTTGCTGCCTGGGATGGTCCCCGAGTTTGTCGCCCCTCTCAGTATACACCAAAAATCCTACAAAAAGTCTAAATGATTTATAGGGAAATAAATTAAAACATTGTTTATTTCTGAAGTAAAACTTTAATTCCAACAATTTAAAAATATTATTTTTCTTGCTTTTTTTGTTAGCAAAATCGTCAATGACATTATCAAAGTCTATTTCATTACTTGCTGTTCAATTGCCATTCTACGGACAGTATTGCAAAATTTCTTAAACACGAGGTACTCGTTGTTGATCTTAGGTAATTCTTAATCTTATTTTAGAAAAACTCCTCACACAACTAGTAACACTTACAGCATTTGAGGGGAAAATTCGCGGTAGTATTACACTATTTGGAACTGAGTTCTCGAGACTGTATTTTAGAATAAACTGCAAAAGTTCAAGGGGACTGTCCTTCCATGTCTGTTTTGTCTTGTGTAATAGGAATAGAAATAAAACTCTGAAGTCTTTTTCTCTCAACAAGGAACTCTTCCTTATTAATGTGATCATGATTTAGTTGACATTTGTATTTATCATTCAAAAGATTCTGTGCAGTAATGAACATTTTTCAGCAAGAACATGAAGCTGTTGAAATGATGTGGTGATTTCTTGGAACACTCTGTCCAATGAAAAAAACATTTCTCAATTCAGTTTCATATGACAATTCAGCATCTCATGATTCTTCATCTGCCATCAGTTTCTTCTTTCTATACCGATGATCCATGACTATCCCCAGATCATCACAAATTTCTTTGGCATAAGCTACTGAATTGTTAACTAATTCATTCACATTTTCAGTTAAAGCCTCAGTTTTATGTCACATTGTTGTATATTCAATCCTTTGATTTGGAGGTAGACCTGTGTTGTTAATTTCCAGAAGGATGGATTCCCACTGGCCAAGAAAGCACAGGAAGGAATACAATTGTAACGCAACAAGCAGAATGCCAGCATCTGACCTGGTAACTCTATTTTCTTCTTCACCAGTTAAATGTTCTACGGCACTTAAGATTTTCAAGTGATTTTTTTTTTTTTTTTACAACACTCACAGCAACTCCCTGTGCACTCCACCAAGTTTCTGCCATGTGCTCGACACTTTGACCAGTGACTAAAGTCAGAATATCCCAGCGATGAGTTGAGGAAGAAAACATGAAAAAAACACTCCACAGTTCCAAAAAAGGTAACAGAATTCACAGCAACAAAAGCAGCATGTACACCTGCCGAATTCAGCGAGTGATTTGCACAGGTGACAAATTCTGCTTTTCCATTAATTTCCTTGATGCATCTCTGAATGCCAGTATGTTGATCAGCCATCACAGCAGCATTATCATATGCTTGTCCTCTACAATTTTGAATATCAATTCCGTTGTTTTCTAATTTTTGCAAAATCATAGTTGAAATATTCTCGGAAGTCTTCTTTTATTTGAATGAAATCTACAAATGATTCCACAACATTCACTTTATTTAGATCGATCACAATATAGTGTAAAACTGGGGTCATTCGATCCCTATGAGAAATATTAGGAGTGCTGTCAAATATCATAGAAAAATACTTTGCTTTTTTTTACTTGCTCGATAACTTTATTTCTTACTTTTCTCCCAAAATTTCTATAAACTCTTTCTGAATAGTTCTCAATTGCCATGCCATGCATTTTATTTTATTTTTAAGAATTTGAATTATGGTATGATAGAGAAATGTAACAGTTTTGTTATTTGTATTTTATTTTAGTTTTATAGTTGTTAAAAACTAATTATTAAGTAATAAAAATTACTAAGTTAACATAAATAAAAGAATCGCTGAAAAATAAAATTGTATCTCATGTGAAAATCCCCCCAAAAGTACCTGAATTGCTGGGGAGGGCAGACCTCCCCTCCACCCCTCTAGCTACGCCACTGAGGTAGTGCAACCTTGACAAAAATTATAGATAAATTAGATTAGTGAGACTTAGCTAACAACAGATGACAATTACTGGTATAGAATTTGATGGATTTAGTATTTTCAGGAGGAAGGATACAGTACATAGGACAGGAGGTGGGAGTAATGCTGATGATAGTAGATGAATTGCAGCCAACAAGATTAGGAAGCAAATGGCAGTTCTATTGAGTCAGTCTGGTATAGAAGCCAGTAGAACAAAATATAATATTGGTTGCTGCTATAGTAAAGAAGTGCCAAGAATGATGTGGAAGGCATGCATTTGAAGATTAGTACAATGAGTACAAATCGAGTAATTATTATGGGGGACTTCAACTTCGGAGACATAGATTGGAATGAGGAAAGATCACGTGACAGGAAGGAAATGGAATTTATAAACTGAAAGAGATAATTACTTCAAGCATAATGTGGCAGAAGGTACTTGGGATATGAGAGTGTTCAATCTTGTTGTAGGGTCAAAAGACTTGTTCATAATTAAGTTGGCTACATTGTCTACAATTGGGGAAAGTAACCATGTGTCCTGACTTGGAAGGTAGCAAAGCATTTGCAAATTCCAGTTAAGAAAGGATATGTGAAACTGTAACATAGGTGATTATAATACTTAGGAGACAGCTTAAAGCAGTATCATAACATAAAGTTCTACAACAGAAGCATTTTATAGTGCATGGACGACAGAGGAAGTCTAAGATCAGGAGGGTAAATCAGATAGGACTTAGATGGATAAGTAATATCATTATGTAGCAGCTGCAAAACAAGATGAGTAATACATGGATCAAGCAAGCAAGGTGACCAGCATGGTAAAGAAGGCAAAATCAGATTATAAGAAGAAATTAGCCAAAGTTGTGGAAGGAAATCCTGAAGAGGGTTTTTTATTTATTTTTTATTTATTTTTTATGGTAGGATAACTTTAATGAGGGTAGATGGTAGAGAGGCAATAGAGGTATATGAAATTTGTGAGATACTAGATGATCATTCTGCAAGGATGTATCATCCAAATGAAGATGCAAAAGAGGTGAGAGGGACTGATATGAGAACAGATGTTGATGAATTGGAAGTACTTGGGATATTACTGAATCTAAATGCAAATACAGCTGATTGGGTGGGATATTATTATAATTTCCATGGAGTCTGCAGACTCATCATGGGAGGGTTCATGCAACTGACAACATATTTATCATATAGTACATTAAAATCCTTAACTCCTTGCATTAACAACAAATTCTGGTAATGCATTCCATTCACTGACAATTCTCCATGTAAAAAATCTACTCCTCACACCCCTCTTCACCACACTTACATAATGTCCAGGGATGATCTCTGGTTCTTCCCTTCTCACCTTCTACTCTTTTCATAATCCCCTCTGGATTAATCTGATAAAATCCTCTCACTAAATTAAATGTCTCTATCATATCACCTCTCTTCCTCCTATCCACCAAACCTCTCTCCATATCTAGCACTCCAAAGCTCTGAAATTATCTTAGTCACTCGTCTGTGGACCCTCTCCAATGTCTCCACATCACATCGAAAAACCAGGTGACCAGATATGAGGTAGGGATGAGGAAGTGGCACAACCACTTACTCACCCCTACATGTTAGTGTACTTCTTATTATAGCAACAATATGATATGCAGCCTTTGTAACACTAGAAATATGCCCTCTGAACTTCAGTCTACTCTCAACCATCACTCCCAAATCTCTAATCTTATCCACTTCCTGCAGTATGTCACCATCGATATAGTACACAGCCTTATATTTCTGCACTCCAAAATGCAACACCTTGCACTTATTGATATTAAAACTACAACACAACTCTATTGTCCAAGTAAAAAGTCTATTCAAATCTTCCTGAAGGGAATTAACATATGCTACTTATAATTCTTCCCAACTTTACATCATCAGCAAACAACTGAAGATCCCCAGTCAGTCCACATGATATATTGTTTACAAACAAGTTAACCAGCAGGGCCCCAAGAACAGTATCCTGTGGCATGCCACTGGTCACCCTCCTTTTTTTAGACACTGTTCCATCATACACAACCTATTGGTATCATTCAGAGAGCCAATCTCCGAACCATCCAACCAATATACTATCTAATCCCATCATCTGCAGCTTGCACCAACTTATCATGTGGTAATCTATTAAACACTTTTGCAAAGTCCAAGAATATCACTGTATATGATTCTCTCTTATCAAACATACTTGTTACCTTATCATAAGATGCAAATAAATTAATAAAACAGGACCTATCCTTTACAGATCCATGCTGACCATCATAAAGAATGCTATGTCCATCAACCCAATCCTGTATTCTATTCCTTACCAATCTCTACAACACCTTGACCAAACTGCCTTTATACACACTGGCCTATAGTTGGAGACTTCTATCTTAGAACAACCATGTTAGTGGAGTAGTACTATTTTGCCTACTTTCCACTCCTTAGGAAAGAACCCCTTGCCCACTGCAAGACTTTCATTAAATAACTAGGTCAAGGTAATAGCTAACTGTGATGCACATTCCTTGAGAATACATAATATGGCTGTGGGAATGGATGACATATCATTCCCACAGCCATATTAACATCCAACCCAGCCAACATCTGATAGACCTCTGATTCTTTCACTTCCAATTCTCCTAATATTCACCTCTCTTCTGTATCTTGTACTGGATCATTTACACTAATATGAGATACACTGACACGTGCTCATTCAGTAATTCCACTATATCCTTTGCAGCTGTTAATCTGCTGCCGTGACTATCCACTAGTGTTAATCTGCCATAATTATTCTTCCTCTTGCTTGCCATATAGTGGAAAAATTCCCTCGAGTTAACCTTGGCCTGACCAGCCAGTCTCCTCTCATACTGCACCTTTTCTTTCTCTACCATGCTTGTCACCTTTGTAGCCTGCTTTATACTCTTCATGGATCTGATCACCACCAACTGTCTTATACTTCCTCCATAACATTCTCTTTTCTAGCACAGCTTGCTTGATTTCACTGTTCATCCATTTCACACCTATTTACTTGCTTAACCCTCTGTATGCAAAAAAAAGCAATCATACATTGCTTTTTTGTTTAGATACTGCCTTGTGAGTTTCCAAGCATTGTCAATATTTTTCTGCTCAGCTCATCTATCCAATGTACTGATGCTAACTGACTACAGAGCTTAACATAATCCCAATAATTGTAATATCAGCTTGCATTTTAAGAGAATGTGCAGAGTAACTGGTGATGCCTTTGACGAGGCTGTTTAATTTAAGTCACAGCTCTGGCAAATTCCCAAGAGAGTGGAAGGAGGACAGAATAATTATCTTTGCATAAAGGAGGATCTAGGTCTGTGGTAGCAAATTATAGACCAATCAGTATCTCAGGAGTTGTGGAAAAAGAACTGGAAAAGTTGGTCAAAAGAAAGAATTCAGGAACGGGTAGATAAGAATATGATACTCTAGGAGAGGCAGCATGGCTTTCTGAAGGCTAGATTATGCCTTAGTAATCTAACTTTTTATAAGATGGTGCAGCAGACTTTTATAAAGTGAATGGCTACACAATGATACTACTGGATATTGCAAAAGTGTTTGATAGGATACCACATGGAACAATCTTATTCAAACTTCAACAAATGGGGATGGATATTATTATTATTACCCCAAAGACCTCATGGAGTCAAAGACTCATCTGGGAGGTCCCTTTATCATACACAGCTCATCATACCGAGCCTTAAACACACTCAAACTCCTTGTAGACACCATATTCTCAGGCAAGGCATTCCAATAATTTACAACTCTTCACGGAAAAAACCTGCCTCTCACTCCCCTACTCACACTCTTTATACAGTTTCCAGGGATGACCTCTGGTTCTCCCCTGATCTCCCACGATTTTCTGTAGAACTTCTCCAACATTGATCCTATAACAACCCCTTACTAACTTGTAGGTCTCTATCATATCTCCCCTCTTCCTCTCCTGTCCACCAGACTCTGCAAATTACATCTTCTCAATCTTTCCTCATACTCAACATTCCAGAGGTCAGAAACTACCTTAGTCAGTTGCCTTTGGACCCTCTCCAACATCCCTTCATCCTTCTGAAAACCAGGTGACCAAATCTGGGCACAATAGTCCATGTGTGGCCTAATCAAAGCCTTATACAACGAAACAAGAATCTCCTTACTTCTACATGTCAGTGTCCTCCGCATCATTCCCAGAGGCCTTTGTGTTGTCTTCACAATTTTGGCTATGTCTCCTCTAAATTTTAGATCCTTATCCACTATCACCCCCAAGATCTTTTATTTCCTCCACCTCCAACAATATATCCTCACCAAGCATAAATTCTGCATCCCATCTTTGTTTTCCAAATTTTAAAACCTTACATTTTGCAACATTGAACTCGCATCATCATTTTCATGCCAATCACTCAATTTATTCAAGTCTTCTTGTAAGGACACTAAATCTTCACTACTCTTCATGGCTCGTCCCAACATCATCTGCAAACAACTGAATATCTCCATCCAATATCATTAATATACAAGTTAAACAGTAATAGCCCTAAAACAGACCCTTGAGGCACTCCACTAGTGATTTTCCCTTTCCTTGATATTGCTCCCCCATACACAACTTGTTGGTACCTATCAGATAGCAAGTCTCCAATCCAATGCACTAATCTAATATCCAACCCCATCTGCTCTAGTTTGACTGTTTACTTATCAATGAGGTACTCTACCAAAAGCCTTTGAAAAATCCAAGTATATTACTGTGTATCCTTCTCCTCTGTCCAAGGAAGCAGTCACTTTGTTATTATTATTATTATTATAATAAGTAAGTAGATTACTAAAACATGATCTCCCTTTAGCAAATCCATACTATCCAAAGATGATACCATTGTAGTCAACCCAACTCTGGATCCTAGTTCTTCACAAGCTTTTCCAACAACTTAACCACAACACCTAACACACAGATGAGCCTATAGTTTGATGTTTGAGTTTGCTCACCTCCTTTATGAAGTGGCACAATCTTGCCCACCTTAGGAACCTTCCACTCCTTAGGAACTTGACCGAGTGCAAGACTCGTATTAAAAAAATATGTCAAGGCAGGTGTCAACTCCCTGGCACATTTCTTCAGTATACGTGGTGATATATTCTCAAGTCCCACAGCCTTATTAACATCTAATTTACTCAACTCCCCATACACCTCTTGCTCACTTACAGTCAGTCAGTCTCTCTTCCCCAACTGCTCTTAATCTCTCCATGAAGTCACATTCACAAGATTGAAAGACCTTTATGAGCTGCTCATTAAGTATCTCCACTGCACTTTCCTCACCAGCTGTCTTTATACCATTTTCTCCAATCAATGTCATCCTTCCATAATCATTCTTTCTTTTGCTGGCAACATATCGAAAGAACTCGATATGAAAACATATCGATATGAAACTTGTAATATGGATAAAAAAAGAGTGGCTGCAGACAGATACCCAAAAAGTAGAATATGGAGGAGCAGAATCCAAGAGAAAGCTGCACAACTCTGTCCTTGGACAACTGCTGTTTAATTTGTACATAAATGATATAGGAAATAATTTGAAAGAAGATATTCAGTTGTTTACTGATTATGCAAACTTGGGTTTTTCCACATTCATTCAATTTTATTATTATTATATGACACCTCCAGGGAGTCCATAGACTCCTCGAGGAAGAGTGTGCCAACAGCATTAAACGATTGTTCTCCTTCCAACTACTAACCACGCTCAAAAAAAGTATAAAGATATGCATTTCAGGATAAAAAGATCACATGCTATGTGCCACATTGATAAACCCAGGAATTTGGGGGTAGTAGTAGAGAACTGAAGTTTAGAGGGTTTATTGCTAAAGTTGCCAGGGTAGCTGACAGGATTGCTTGGTTATTGAAGAATACACTAACAAGCAGAGATAAGAGAGTTGTCCTTCCTCTTTATAAAGTCACATCTGGATTACTGTGCTCAGCTCTGTTCACCTAGGTTTCTGGGGAATGAGGAGGTTGTGGAGAGGATCTACCAAGATGGGAGTGGTCTGTGGAATCTTCCTGGAGGTTAGATTGAGGGTTTGTGATAACAAAATTTGGTTAATAGGCAAAAAAGGTGGGATACAATAGAAACATTTAAGTTACTTGAAGGATTTTATAGGTTGATGCAGGGGGAAATGTTTCAGCACTTGGCTAGAGTAAGCAGAATAAGTCATCCTTGGGTGTGAGGACTACATTTTTCAATTGGAGAGCAGTGAATGAATGGAATTGGTTGCCATTGTCAGTTGTAAGTGCTTTGTCTGTTAACACCTTGAAGGAGAGGTATGATAAATATTGTGTTGATAGTTTTGGTCTCCTGCAAGTAGTATTAGGACCCCCATGAAGGCGCCCATACAACAACCACAATTGGAAGGGGCCCAATCGTTCAATGCTGTTGGCACGCTCTCCCTCGATGAGTCTTTGGACTCCCTGAGGTGTCAAATAATAATAATAATAATCACTCAATGAACAAAACATTAGAGATACTTACTTAATAGCATGTCAGTCCTCCTCTAGAGCAAATAACAGCCTGTACTCTGAGGCAATGACTCCACCATATGCCAGAGGTAATTCCAGCCATGCCTGTTGCAGCATTTCCACGACTGCACCCTTAGTCATGGATACATGCATCTGATGTCTCACTCTACAGCATCCAAGAGAGATTTTTAAATCCAGAAACCTTAGAGGCCTCTGTATGGTCCCAAACTTAGATGAATGTTCCTCAAACTATGCCTGGGTGGTTGTAGCCTGGTGGGAGTGGTGCATTGTTCTGCTGAAACAGATCATTGGCTGCAGGATGTTCAAAGGCCATGAAAGTGGGTAGATGATCAGCCAGTGCATTCTGGTAGCTCACAGTATTTAAGGACCTCTCTAGAAACACTAAAGGACGTAATGTGTCACACGAGAAGGCTCCCCAAACTATCACAGAGCTACCACCGCCTTGAACAAAGCTGACCTGTCATGACGGGGACCATGGCTTCATGATGTCAATATTACACCCATTGTGTAATATCAGCTCTAATATCATCCTATCAGCTCGTATAACTGATAATGGATTCATCAGACCACATGACTCTGGTTCACTCTGCAAAGTTCCACTTCTGATGGGTCCCAACACCAGGCAAGGCGCCATGCTCGATGTTGAGTGAACAGTGGTACATGATTAGTGCATCAGCTCCCATAGTCCATGGTATGCAGGCTATGCCGTACTGTTGTAACTTACTAATTCTGCTTGGATCTCTGACATTGAAGCTGGATGTAATTTGTGCCATTATTACCCTGCAGTTGGTCTGTACAGACCTGGACAGTCTCATTATCACCCTTATCTGTATCTACGTCGACCCCTGTCATTAATGGTGTGCAGTCAGCTACCACTTGCTCGCTGGGTGCTGGTATGTCTGTTAATGGTATGTTCCCAGTAGAATTCTAGAGTTCTTACCACTTAGGCAATAAAATGGCCCATCTGTCTCATGCCGATAATACCTCCAAGATCAAAGTCATGATGGGTCCCAACACCAGGCAAGGCACCATGCTCGATGATGAGTGAACAGTGGTACATCGCAACATTTACTCGTGTTTGTCGTTTGCGATACACTGCTGGGAAGCCCAGTGTCTGCACTCAGTTTGGGTATGTTTCACTCTCTGCAGGGAATACTGGTGTCAACTTCCCGTCACCCAGGTATCTCTAATGTTTTGTCCACTGAGTATAATGTGGAGTTAAAGCACTGAAAGATATTCAAATTTCTGTTAAGGGATATTTTACAGGTATTAAAAGTTGAGTAGGGTGGTTTCATTATAAAAGATAAAAACGTTTGCCTGAATAGCAGGAGATTAATGTGCAAATTAAATTCTCGAGCAGATCTCTAGTCACACTGCTGACTACTTGTGTTCTCAATTCTTCTTTTCCATATACCATTCTTTAGTGTTAGACATCAGTAACTTATCTGTATTACCAGATTCATATCCATCTTTATTTATTACAATTTAAGTTGTAGTTCTGTGTGATATCCCATCAAATATCATTGCAAAACTGATCTGTAATATCATCATATAGATAGCCAGGTCGCCAGGAAAAGGGGGGGTAAGATTCCCCCCGGCAAGTGATTCCCAGGTAATCATAATTTCTATGGGCCAAGTTAGGTACTAATATATTAAAATAATCTTTTAATATGGTATTGTTCACAGAAAACATTACACTATTCTTAAACGATTGACAATTTACCAAAAGAATTCAAAATATATAATTTTTAATATCTGGCAACATTTATTTGATTGTCTATTTTTAGTGTGTTAAGGATCGCAATAAATAGCGTCCTTCGTACTCTGTAAAATGCTTTCCCTACTTTTTTCCTGCGGTATGAGCACCTGAAGTTGTTCACAGTAAGGGTATGTTCAGACTTTGGTCAGTTTCAAGTGTGTTCATTGTAAGACACTACCAATGTAAACAAATGCATGTGTTGTCAGGTAATAGATTATTGATTTGGAGGAAAATTGTAGATTGGAAGTTGGTAATGATGTAAATTTTTGATGTAGTACTATCATATCCTGTAATCCCCTTGAAGGTATATCAGGAATTTGATGATGATGATAGGTGAAGTTTATTATGAAATTTAAGTTTACTATTAATTCGATTTCCATATATTCTACTTTATTTTTTTTAGAAATTAAAATTTCAAGAATGAGCTATGAACAAAACTAATGTTTTGTTCATAGCTCAACTAAAGGTGCAACAAAACAGGAGGGGGGGGGGGGAAATGGAAAGAAAAAGAAATAAAGAACTCTGGAATGCGTACAACTACAGTGAATGTACAATGTTTTCATTTAGAAAACGACAAGCAAAAAGAAGGTAAAGATAAACAGAGAAAAGGATGTAGTCATTCCACTGTAAAGGCTTTGATTAGACCACATCTGGACCACCACATCGATTTGGTTACCTGCATTCCTAGGTGAGAAGCAAGCTGTAGAATAAGTTCAGAGGCGAATAAAAAGAGCAATATCAGAATTCTGGAATACTATGAAGACAGGCTGAGAGAATGTGGATTACAGATGCTAGTCAATAAGTGGAAGAGGGGCATTATAATTATTATTACTTGACACTTCCAGGGAGTCCAATGACTCATCGAGGGAGGGCACCTACTCCACAACTGTCTCCACCACTTAATCCACCAACCACAATGAACCACAACTACACCAATGCCATCTTCCACCCACTACTAATATTTTCACAGACGATCACAAACATCCATGCCCACGGCAGCATTCGAACCCGCAGCTTTTTGACTGGAGAGCAGACACGCTGACAGCTCAGCCAACTAGGCCAGCTTGTAACATAAATTGCTAAGGGGGTGCTTATCAAATACAGAGAATATTTTTCAAAGGGTTGAAGGAGGGAGGGGATAGAGACAAGAGGTCATTCTTGGAAATTGTATAAAGGTGTAGTGCTTAACTTTTTTGCATGGAGTGTGGTCGGTGAATGGAATTTATTGCCAAATGAGATGGTGAGTGCGGAAACGTCGAACCAATTTAAGATGAGGTATGATAAACATTATCTCTGGTAGAATGCATCACACTATAGCCTCCCTTAAGGAGTCTTGACTCCAGGAGGTGCTTGTATAAAAACAAATAATTAAAAAAAATCAGCTAACGCCTTTTATTCCCTTACAGGGAGTAGGCGAGGCCTTTATACCTTATCTAGCTTTTGGACACTGAGTGGGCAGTTCAATCTCTGCCAGTAGTCAATCGGAGATAGCTGGCCCATGTCTATCACTAATTACAGCAGCCACTGATGAAGAGGCTGGCAAACAAGTGCTGCCATCTCTTGGTACCTAACCCTAACAAGATATGTCACTGTCTGAAATAATGTGAGTACTATGGTCGATTTTCTTAAGTTTATGGGATAAAAAATCCAGGGAGGAAATACCCACTTGCCGGTGCCAGAGATCGACTAACTTGGGAATCGGTCAAAGAAAGGCTTAGAAAAAGTTTCTCCAGTTGGCAACTAGACTGGAACTTAAGTCTGACTTCGAGCGACCAAGCGCAGAGGATGCCAGCACCACTTCCACTGAGCTACACAAGCCAATAATAATAATAAATGCACTAAAGAATCAGAACAGCAGTTGACTTGACAAGAGACCCATCAGTACCTTCAACAGGGTGTAGCATAGAGGCAGCCTGCCTCACAAGCATGGCTTAATAAGGGTGCTCGTTCAGCCATATTGCAGTAGGGGACATTGCTACACTAACAATTCCTTAGCACAGCAAGTTCAGAAAGAAGTTTTTTCAAGCTTCAACTGATTAAAAATTATTTGCGAACAGCAATGACCAAAGAAAGATTAGTTGGTCTAGCAACTATATTGATAGAGGTTTGATTAATTTAAATTTATTATTATTATTTGACCTCCAGGGAGTCCAAAGACTCATCGAGGGAGGGCACCTGCTCTACAACTGTCTCCACCACTAAATTCACCAACTGACTGCAACTATACCAACACCATCTGCCTCTGACCATCTCTACTATTTCCACAGACAATCACAAGCATCCATGCCCACACGGGGTTTGAAACCCACAGCCTTTTGGATGGAGAGCAGATACGCTAACCACTCCAACTCCAACATTTTCAACTTTTTGGAAATTTTAGAATTTAAGTCACTATGACCCGTACTTAAAAAAAAAAAAAATTGAACAGCATAAAACAATCCTAAATTTAGAAGTGCTATCCCCATAGTGCAGACATTTAGGCAGTTGTGGCTTGTACATAAGCACTGCAACACTGCAGCATCCCCAAGGAAAAAATTAAATTTTGTTTGTGTTTATAAATAATAATAATGCTTACAACATTATATAAATGCAATTCAACAAGTTAAAGGTTACAGCTTATGTTTTGACATTGATTGAATAGTTAATAATTGGAATTGTTCGATTAACACTTTAGATTACGAAACAAATGCACTGCGATGTAATGCTGATATTCATTTTCGCTAAGGCTCTTAATTAGAGCCTTAGGTTGCATCATTCCCACATTGCTCACGCATCGTTTAGTACACGTAAGCATACTAAAGATGCAGTGTATCTTTAGTATGCTTATGCATGTTATTTCTGTGAGATATGGAACGTTTATTATTGGTGCGTGTTCGTGGTGAACTATTTTTTTGTAAATCTTATTTTATTTTGTTAAAATAACATATAATTATTTATTTATTATTGATACAAGGCTGAATTATGAGGAGTGTGAAAATATGGGGGAAAAAAACTGCTAATGCCTTTTTATTCCCTTATAGGGAGTATGCGAGGCCTTTTAGCCCTATCTAACTTTTGGAGACTAAGTGGGTACCAGTTCAATCTCCACTGGTACCCAATCAGAGATAGCTGGACCAAGGCTATCACCAATTAAGTGGCACGCAGTGAAGAGAGATGGCTTAACAAGTGTCGCCATCTTGTGGTCCCTAACACAATATATTTAATGTCTGAAATATTGTGGTTTCTGCAGTCGATTTTCTTGAGTTTCCGTGAGAAAAAACCCACTTACCCATGCCAGAGATCGACTAACTCGGGAATCGAAAAAAGGCTTAGAAAATTTTCCTCTAGTCACCGACTAGACTTGAAATCAAGTCTTCCTTCGTGCAGCCAAGCAACGTGGTGTGCAAACGCCACATCCACTGAGCTACACAGGTATATGAAAAGAATTATATTTTTTTAATTATCGTTACATGAAACAAATGCACTGCGATCTAATGCTGATGTTCGTTTGTGCTTGCCATTGCTATTGATACGAAATTATATTTATTAAAAAATTCGTTAATGATTGGGGGGAAGGTTTTTGTGTGTGTGTGGGTGTATGGAATCTTCCCTCCCCACTTAAAATTTTCACTGGCCACCACTGCATTTAAGTAATCATTTTGCATTAATGTTTCTCTTGTAACAAAAACAAAATAGAAATTGGAGATTTTCTTATCAGGGATGATATTTAATTGTTTGCCTCAGGGCATGGTCTAAACTGACGATGGTCTTGACACCGATACTTATTCAGACTAGTAGCTAGCTAGAACTGTTGCCGCTTAGGGTGGACCCTGAGTTTGCCGCCCCTCGCAATGCACACCAAAAATACTTCAAAAAGTCAAAACGATGTATAGGTAAATAAATTAAAACACTGTTTATTTTTGAAATATTTTTGAAATAAAACTTTCATTTCAACATTCGAAAATGTTATTTTTCTTGCTTTTCTGTTAGCAAAATCGTCGATGACTTTGGCGAAGTCTATTTCATAGCAATGTAGACAATTCTTAATCAAATTTTATTTAGAAAAACTCCTCTCACAACTAGCAACACTTACAGCAATTGTGAGGAAAATAGGAAAATTCGTAGTAATATTACAATATCTGGAACTGATTCTCGAGACTGTATTTTAGAATTAACGGCAAAAGGTTCAAAGTGCCGCACGGGGAGGACCTTCGCCATCCCCCCCTAGCTATGCCACTGATTCAGACTTCATAAAAACAAGAATTTTGATATAAGTGTAATTGAAACAGAATATTGTACATCAATTCAAATGGAAGCGGTGATACGCCTAGGTCCAGGAAAACATCCTACGGAATTTCCAAATAACATTTATTGGGTAGAGCAATTGTGAGGTTGCACAGGATGTCAAAATGTTACAGGATGATTTGGATAGTTTGGAGGACTGGGCTAGGAAAAATGGATGTCAGTTTAATGTGGCAAAGTGTAAGGTTATGCACTTTGGGGTGAAAAGATTAACAGCAGTATATCGCATTGGTGGAACGGTACTCCAGGAGATTGATGAGGCCAGGGATTTGGGAGTGTTGGTGGATAGGGAGTTGAAGTTTAGGGGGCACATTGCAAAAGTGACTAAATCAGCTCATGAAATCACTTGGCTTCTGAAAAATACTTTAACATGCAGAGACAAACAAGTTGTTGTTGTTCCTCTGTATTGAGCCTTGATAAGACCCCATCTGGACTACTGTGCACAGTTATGGACACCAGGGTTTCTTCATGATGGGGAGGAAGCAGAGAGGGTCCAGAGACGAGTGACCAAGATGATAGAAGGTCTGTGGAATGACCCTTATGAGAATAGGTTGAAGAGATGTGGGTTGCAGAGATTGGACAATAGGCGAAGGAGGAGTGATATGATTGAGACATTCAAATTACTGAAGGGTTTCTACAAGATAGATCCAGAAGATATTTTTGAAAATATGACTGGTGGTGGGAGGACTAGGGGCTGTGCATGGAAGCTGGGCAAGAGCGTGGTTGACAAGGGTGTTAGAGCTAGATTTTTTACTTGGAAAGTGGTGAATGAATGGAATAAGCTTCCAGAGTCTGTTGTGGGTGCTACGACCGTGAATGAGTTCAAGGCAAGGTATGATAGATACTGTGTCAATGTCGAATAGTTGATCTTGACATGATGTTAGGGGCTCGCTCGATGAGTCTGTCGACTCCTTGGAGTTGCCCAGAACAATAATAATAATATAAATTTCCAATTACTTTACTTAAAATAACTGTACAGAATCGTGAACAAATACTCCGAGATTGGCTTGTCTGGAGTGATAGCATTGTCCAGTGGCGAACTCAGGATTTAATCTTGGAGGGGGTCTCGAGCATTCAAGATTTAATCTGTGGGGGGGAGACGAGTTGAGTAGACGATTTACGAATACACACTACGCATTGCTTGCGACCTATGACTAAGCTTCTGCAGTGATTGCCAATACATGACAAGTAGTATAGAAATAGAAGACGCTACATAAATAAAAAATTTAAAAAAAAGAATTTTAATTAGGAAAAGATTTTTGAAAATTTTCTAGTGTTTATTTCCTTTTTCTTTTCGGAGGGGGAGGAGGTCATCTTGGCTCCCTTCCTGGGTGAGCCACTGGCATTGTCACTCCAGACAGCATTGTATTTCTTTCCCTGCAGACTTTTAGGAAACTTTTTGGAAATTATAGAATGTCACTATCAGATCCCTGGCTAGGGTCTTTGATGCCCACATGCAATTTCTATCTAAGTGCCCCTGTAACGATGCGGAAGTGTGTGGTACTTTTACGATAATACAAATTTAAATTATTTGAAATTTTTTAAATTTTGACAGAACAGCCACACATTGGTTCGCTAAATGTAACAAACCGGGGGGTGTTGACTAGGCAGGATAATTGTTAAAAACCCGAATATTCAAAAAATTCTTAAAAGTTAAAGCAAATTTTGATAAAGCCACTTGACTTTAATCATTGAATATAATGATACAGGGATTATAGCCTTCTCACGACCCGAATCTCTGACAATATTAAAATGAATTTTAATTAAAGTTAAAATTTATTTGAATAAAAGTTTAAAAATTCTTGCATTTTACAAGTTACTAAATTCTTAATAACTTGTAAAAATTGTTTAATAATTTTTATAAGTGGAACTACCTTTTAGGAAATTAAAAGAAACTCAAGATAGATGAGAAAATAAAAGAATTCAGAAACAATTAGGACATTTAATATAAGTATTCATAAAATAATATCTTTACAGAATAACAGAAAATAAATTAAATTACATAAATTTACTTCAAACTTTTTTATTACAAATTTAAGGTTTTTGATTTCATATTCACAAAATTAGAAATAATGCTCATAACATCTAATTCCGCACATATATCATTTTCAATAGCTATTAACACCAAACTAACAAGCCTTTTTTGTGACATACTTGTTCTTAAGTAGGTTTTAATCAATCTCAACTTGGAAAAGGAACGTTCACCGCTCGCTACACTAACACGGTTAATAGTATTCTTAAAGCAATTGAAAAGTTAGGGAAAGATAAATTATTGGACACAATAAAATTAAGAATATCGAAAGGGTTTTGAATATTTAAATTGTCCTTCCGAAAAATATCCTGGGAAGTACATAACTTGTCATATAGTTCTATTGCATTTACCTCTTTATTGTCGCCGTCCTTCAAGAGAATCTCTAAATCGTCATAATTTTTTCGAAAATCTTCGTTATTAATTTGTAGTAATCTATACAAGAAATTGAAATTATCATACTATGTTTTTAGTTGTATAAAACGTTCTATTAACGAATACATTGCAATATCTAGAAGTGTATAAAACACATTAACTTTAAATTTATCTTCTGGCGATTTCGTCTTGATGCTCGTAGTCAAATTGCCGTGACTTCTTTCGTCGTCGAACTTCCGTACCACTTTTAATTCTTGTTCCCCATCCACCTCTTCACTCAGTTCTTTTGCCGTTTTAGAAATTCTTTAACATTTGTATCTGATCGATACTCTTGTAAGAATATTTTTAAGTTTTCGATAGATTCTAAAGCAAGTGTAATGTTCATATTTTTTTCTAGAAGTATTTTACTCACAGGGTTTATTCTGTTAAGTAAATAACAGAATAAACCCTGTGAGGTTTATTCTGTTATAAGAGCAAATAAATTTGTAGTCCTTTATTTTAGCACATAATGTTTGTGCTTCATGCTGAGTTTATTTATTAAAATTTTCATTATTTAAAATTTCAAAAAGTGCATCATAAATTTCTCCTAACTGATATCGTAGAGGTCGGATTGCATTAATTTTACTAACCCATCGCGTTTCTGATGGCTGTTTCAATGCTAATTTTTTTTATAAACTTTAAAAGGATTGCCCAACGTTTGTAAGAGAATGGAAAGAATTGTATATTTCTTGAATAATGGCAAAGAAACTAATTGCATCTGCATTCACTTTGGCTGCATCGTTTATGATTAAATTTAGAGTATGAGCAACACATGGCAAGTATAAAGCTCGAGGATTTTTGTTCAAAAGCAAATTTTTGAGCCCATATTTAACCCATTGTCATACCCTTGACCTCGCATGTCTTCAATGGGAATGTTCCATTTTTCCAGTTGTTCCATTACTGTTGCACATAAACCACATTCTGTGGAATCTGATATATCTGCAAAACCTAAAACGTTTTCCTTAATCTTGACAAATCCATTGTCACAGGAAACAAAGCGAATAATAATGGTCATTTGTTCTGTTTTACTTGTATCAGGTGTGCAGTCTAAATTTATGGAATAATATTTAGATTTTAGAATTGATAATAAAATTGTATCCCTGATTGCGTTACTTAAAGTTTCCAATATTTCATTTTGACTGTCTTTTCTCGAACAGTGTACTCTATTGTTTCGTTGTAGGGCCCTTTCAACATGATTTTCCATAACGGGATCAAACTTCCCAAACAGTTCAACTAATTTTAAAAAATTGCTGTTATTTCTTTCATATAATTTATCAGATGATCCACGAAAAGCTAAATTTTGGCTACCAAGAATTTTATAATTTCAATCAAGCGTTCTAAAACACTCGTGCAATGTTTCTTTTCCATTTCATGCATGCTTTGAGTCTGGAAATCAATAGTTTTCCAGACTCAAAGTTCCTTCCATTTTAAGAAATTTTTCATGTGAGTTAAACTAGTCTTATGTCTGTGTAAAGTTGTACTTGCATTTCTTTTATAACTTGCATTGTTATAATCTTCTACAAGACTCAGTGGGTGATTCAGTTGATTCAATAGGTGTGACAAGTTTGCAACAAAAGCAAAAAATAGAATTTACAGTTTCGGAATAAATGAGCCATGTTCTTGGCACGAGCTCCCGTTTTTTTTTTTTTTTCTATTATAATACGTGTCGTCAAATTTACGACCATATGTATCTCTGGGATATACATGTATATTTTTATTTTGAACATGCCCCATTCCAATTAAAACAACTCGTAAGTTTTCATCAATATTTCCACGTTCACCTGGATCTTCTAAATTCACAGAGACTAACAATGTGTTAGTTTCGTGGTCAACTACAACTAAATCTTGTTGTAGTTGACTAAATCCTAACTATTTTTCACTTAAATCATGTTCAATTATCTTGTTCAATAGTTGCAATAATACCTTCACGCAAACAGGATGATGTGCACGGTTCTTCAACTCTGATTTCTGATGTATCGAGTTGGTTACAATCTGCATCAGAATATTTTAATATTTTAACAAATTTATTAAGAGCCCCAGTTTGTTTCTTAATATCTGCTTCTTTCGCAGCATGACGCTTATGATTTTGTGCACCGGATAACTTTTTTTTAAATTTTTGATTCCATTTCTATTTTATTCCCACAAGAAATTATTACACAACACGACACAGAGACGAAATAATAGTCTGCACTGCGCTACTGTCAGTAACCTACTGAGATGCGTACCACGTGACTGGTTAACTAGCAGCAAATGTTTTGTACGAAAATTCGATTCTGTGCATAAAAACTGTTCACCGTTTCACTTTAGATAGACTGCAGTAGACACAACATTCTGCAGGCAAGCATTTAGCCTGCTCTAGCTGCAAAAAAAATTGTAAACAACCGGCTGATCAAAGAGGCGGCAATATACATTTTTTTTTAAATTTTATTCAGTGTATACGGCCTCATTTATTTTTATATTGATCATTCTAAGAATTATTTTGTTTTTATGATAAAAATTTTGTTTCTTAAAAATTAACTTATGAACCGTTCCCTGGCGGCGGCTCCCCATCGTAGCGGCGTCCCAATGCCAGCTTCCGCTGGGCCTGGTCACTATGACCAGTACTTTAAAAAAATAAAATAAAAATTGAACAGCGTAAAACAATCCCAATTATCACATAACCAATTGCAAGTACAATGGAACCTCGATTATCGAAAGCTTCTGTTCTCGAACAATTCGGTTCCCGAACATATTTTCCGAACAAAAAACGCCCCGTTTTCCGAACAGGCAAACGACAACCACGTTCTCCCCATGCTGAACTGTAAAGCGAGTAAGCATCAGTTATGCGGCAGCCTTCGTTTCAGTGCAGAGACCTGATCGAATTTGCTGTGAGTTTTCTTTGTTTTGTTGTTGTTTTTAAATAATTTATCGTTGATTAAGCCACCATGGGGCCGCAGAATACAGCAAAGCGAAAAGAAAAGTTGTTAGAACCACGATAGAGATGAAAAAAGAAATCATATCCAAACATGAAAATGGTGTTCGTGTCTCGAATCTTGCTATGCAATTCTGTATGACGAAATCAACGATATGTACAATACTCAAAAATAAAGAGGCGATCAAGGGCGCTGATGTTGCAAGAGGAGTGAATGTTCTTACAAAGATCGCAGACGATTGAAGAAGTGGAAAAATTGTTGCTGATTTGGATAAACGAGAAACAGTTAGCTGGTAATAGTGTTTCTGAGGCTATAATTTGTGAAAAAGAGAGGCGATTACATGATGACCTGTTAAAGAAAAACTCTAGTTCGAGTGCTGATACTGATGTGTTCAAAGCTAGTAGAGGGTGGTTCGAGAAATTTAAGAGGAGAAGCGGCATACATAGTGTGGGGAGGCTGCGAGTTCGAACTTGTTGGGTAAGAAGCTGCTGAGAAATATGTGCAAGCATTTAGTGACTATGTAAAGGCTGAGGGTTTTCTTACCCAACAAGTGTTCAACTGTGATGAAACCGGCCTGTTTTGGAAAATTTTCCAAAGAGGACCTACATCATTCAGGTGGAAAAAGCATTGCCAGGACACAAGCCAATGAAGGACAGGCTGACTCTTTTGCTATGTGGAAACGCAAGTGGGACTTCAAGGTCAAGCCATTGCTCGTGTACTACTCTGAGAATCCAAGGTGTTTAGAAAAAATAACGTGATGAAAAGTAAATTGCCGGTTATGTGAAGGGCTAAGAGTAGGGCTTGAGTAACCAGGCAATTGTTTATTGAGTGGATCCATGAAGTCTTTGCCCCAAGTGTGAGAAAATACCTTCAAGAAAAAAATTTGCCAATTAGATGCTTTCTTGTGATGGACAATGCTCCTGCTCACTCTCCAGGCTTGGAGGACGAGTTAGTGGAGGAGTCTGATTTGATCACAGTAAATTTCCTGCCCCCTAACACAACTCCAATTCAGCCCATGGACCAGCGGGTCATTTCGAACGTTAAGAAACTCTACACCAAAGCACTGTTTCAAAGGTGTTTTCAAGTGACCTCTGACACGGAATTAGCACTCAGAGAATTCTGGAAAAATCACTTCAATATCCTCCTTTGCTTAAGTATTCTTGACAAAGCCTGAGAGCAAGTGACTTACAGGACGATGAACTCGGCCTGGAGGAAATTGTGGCCAGACAGTAGCAGACAGAGACATTGAGACTGAGCACGTTGCTCTTGTCGATGATATTGTGTCTCTGGTCAAAAGCATGGGTTTGGAAGTTGACAATGCTGATGTGGAGGATCTCAGGAATGAGCTCACTATGGAAGAACTGGAACACCTTCAGAAGGAGCAGCAAAAGACGGAAGTGGAGGAAATTTCTTTAGACACAGGAAACGATTGAGGATGTTCCTAGTTCTTTGATCAAAGAAATGTGTGCGAAATGGGATGAGGTGTAAAGCTTTGTGGCAAGATATCACCCTCACAAAGCTGTAGCAAATCACATCATAAACCATTTCAATGACAGTGCCATATCTCACTTCAGAAACATTTTAGACAGGTTTTTTACAGGAGAAAACAAATTAGACAGGTTTTTAGTGAGACAGAGGCCCAGTGTGCCTCAAGCAGAGTCGAGTGGTTCCAAGAGACAGAAAAGAGAAAGAGAAAAAAAACCAGAAGGGCAGTAACCTGATGTTTTTATGGAAGGGGATTCCCCTTACTCCCCTCCTTTCACTTACGTCATCAACTGTCGTCCGTATGTATAGTTAAAGTGAAGTTAAATTTTCGTTTTTATTTTATCTATTTATTGTGTTTATTCTTTTTATGCAAAATTTTATGCATTTTCATTATGTTTGTATACGATCTTATGTATGAAATATTGCTGTAAAGGTTTAAATAAACAATCATCTGTTGTTCGGGAACGGACTAATCCATTTTACATTAATTCTTATGGGAAAATGGTTTCAGTTTTCGAACAATTCGCCTTCCGAACAGCTTTCGGGAACGAATTAAGTTCGACGACCGAGGTTCCACTGTACATTACTTATCAGCTGAAAGCCAGAAAAAAAATTATAGAATGCTGTACAGATAATGTAGCAAAGCAATTCTCGAGCAGAGCAAAAGCGAAGTATTACTCAGTAATAGTAGATACAACTCCCGATTCGACTCATATTGAGCAGAGGGTTTTCAGACTGCGTTATTTGCAAGTGAATGATGCTGGAAAGTATGAAATTAAAGAAAGGTTTTTGAAATTTGTCTACTGCAACCAGAAAACTGGCGAAGCGATTGCCAACTTAATCTTGAGTACTTTTGTAGAACACAAAATCACAATTACCGTGGTCAGTGTTACGACAACAGAGCCAATACGTGTGACTCTTGTAAAGGTACTCAAAGTTTTATTTTGAAAAAAAAAATTCTTTGGCAATATATTTTCCTTGTGCTTGTCATTCACTGAACTTTTATGGCTTACAAGCTGCGGAAGCTTGTATTGAAGCAATTACTTTTTTTTTGGGGGGGGGGGGGAACGTTCAAAATTATACAATATTCAATATTCAGTTCAAGCCCTCTGGATGGGATTTTTAAAAGAAAATATTAGAAGTTCCCTGCGCAGTCTGTCTAACACGTGTTGATCAACAAGAATATATGCCGAAAGTTTTTTACCTTGGGTATATATTATGTTAAATATACCAAGCAATTTTATACGCTAGGTTTTTAATCCTTTTTCCCAAGTAAGCAAACAGACAAGTAAATCAAGTTTGCGGATGCAAGTAGTACAACGCTAGGCAACTCGTGGTAAAGGTGAATAGGCCTTTACCACGAGTTGCTTAGGGTGCACTACTTGCAGCAGCAAACTTGACTTACTTGTCTGTTTGCTTACTTGGGAAAAAGGATTAAAAAACCTAGCTTATAAAATTGCTTGTTATCTTTAAAATAAAAAAAGAATATATACCATAAAACCGTTCACAAAAAATTGAAGTAGATTAAAAATAAAAAGCAGTGGAAGAAATGTTATCCTTAAATTTAAATGCCGAAATTCTGACTGATTTAAATGGCTTTCTAATTTACATTAATTCCTTTGAGTGCATACTTTTAGCCAATGTTTGGTTTAAAATATTGATGGCGACAAATTACGGATATAAAATTTATGGGAAATAACATTAATTGGAGAGGACACATGAGAGGAAGGAATTGGATTTTATGCAGTTATTAAGGGATAACTACCTGAGACAGCATGTAATGGAATATACTAGGGGTTCGATAGTGCTTGATCTAGTAATTGCATCTGAGAATTTGACTGTAATGAATATGACTACGTTGCCACCAATTGGCGAGAGTAATTTTGACCTGGGAGGTTGCTAAATGTGTGGAATTTTCAATTAAGAAAGGGTACATGTGGATTTACCAGGCTGGTAAGTATGACAAGCTTAGGAGATTGCTTGGTTCAGTGCCATGGCATGTAAAACTGCAACGGCTGGAGGTTATTAGTGCATGGGAAGCAGTAAAGGAGAGTTTAAAGGAGGTAATGGCTGATTGTATACCTAGAGTCCGGATAGTAAATCAAGTAGGGATTAAATTGATGAATAACGCCATTAAGTTTGAGCTGCAAAAAAAAAAAAAAAGAAAAGAAACAACTATGGAGGGAACTTAAGGAGAA
Source organism: Typopeltis vanoorti (assembly GCF_054136105.1). Lineage (NCBI taxonomy): Eukaryota > Metazoa > Arthropoda > Arachnida > Uropygi > Thelyphonidae > Typopeltis > Typopeltis vanoorti. The sequence goes on from NC_143549.1 coordinate 31,474,594, forward strand.
AGGTGACCTTCAGGCCCATGAACAGTATAAAGCACAGGCCAGAAGGGTAACGAGTGTGGTAAGAAAAGAAAAAGCGGATTATGAAAGGAAATTAACCAAGCAAGTTAAAGAGAATCCCAAACAGTTTTTCCGATATGCTGCAAGTAAAAGAAAAAAAATGTATACGGCAGAATGATTTTAAGGAATGAAGATGATAGGAAGGTAACTGAATCAGTTGATATAGTGGAATTACTGAGCTAGCATTTTGCAAGAGTATATTATCCAGGTGGTGATATTGCAGGAATGAAGGAACCAATAGCTTATACGGGAATTGAGGTGAATGAAATGGAGGTGAATAGTCTATTACAAAACCTTAATATGAATACATCTGTGGGATTGGATGGTATACCAGCTCGGGTCTTACGTGAAGCGGCTAAAGAATTGTCAGTGCCCTTGACCATTTTGTTTAATTGGAATCTCAAGTCTGGGTTAGTCCCGAGGGGGTGGAAAGAGGGGGAAAATAGTTCCACTGCGTAAAGGAGGATCCAAGACTGCTGTTGTAAATCACCGACCGATCATCATATCAGTAGTCGTTGGCAAGGTTTTGGAGAAAGTAGTCAAGAGAAAAATACAGGAATGTATAGACTAAAATGGTATATTATATGGGGGAACAGAATGGTTTTGTGATGGGTAGATCATGCCTCAGTAAATTGCTCACGTTTTATAACACAGTGGCGGCTGAACTGGATAAGGATAATAAGCTTACAGTGATATTGCTGGACCTTGCTAAGGCCTTTGATAGGATACCACATGGGGATGGATATAGGATTGGTGAGATGGATAGGAGGGTGACTGATACAGAGATATCAGAGAGTAGGTTACTCAGGGGTAGAATCCAAAAGACGACCTGTGACTAGTGGTGTGCCGCAGGGTTCTCTTCTTGGACCACTACTATTTAATTTGTTCATTAACGATATAGGAAAGGATCTGAGAGGAACTGTTCATTTGTTTGCTGATGATGCAAAGTTGGGTAGAGCAATTGTAAGTGCACAGGTTGTCAAAATTTTGCATGATGATTTAGATAGTTTGCAGGACTGGGCTAGGGAAAATGGATGTCAATTTAATGTGGCAAAGTGTGAGTTTATGCATTTTGGGGTGAAAATATTAGCAGCAGTATACCACATTAGTCTAACTATTTTCCAGGAGATTGACGAGGCTACGGATTTGGGAGTGTTGGTGGAGAGGGAGTTGACGTTTAGGTGGAACATTGCAAATGTGGCTAAATCAGCTCATCAAATCACTTGGTTACTGAAGAATACTTTCTTTCTAAAGTATTCTTTAGTGAAGAATACTTTCTTGTGACGAGCAGATACAAGAAAGTTACTCGATACAGAGTTCCTCTGTATCGAGCCTTGATAAGACCCCATCTTGACTACTCTGCCTAGATTTGGCGTCAGGATTTCTTCTTTGATGGGGAGGAGGTGGAGAGGATCCAGAGGGGAGTGACCAATATGATAGCAGGTCTATGGAATGAACCTTATGAGAACAGGTTGAAGATTTGTGGGTTGCAGAAATTGGTTAAGTGGAAAAGGGGTGATATGATTGAGACATTCAAATTACTAAAGATTTCTATAAGATTAATTCAGAGGATATTTTTCAGAACAGGACTGGTGTTGGGAGGACTAGGAGCCATCCATGGAAATTGGGCAAGAGTGTAGTTAGCAAGGGTGTTAGAACTAGGTTTTTTACTTGGAGAGTGGTGAATGGGTGGAATAAGCTGCCAGAGTCTGTTGTGGGTGCGATGACTGTGAATGAGTTCAAGGAAAAGTATGATAGATACTGTGTGGATGTTAATAGTTGTTCTTGACATGATGTTTAGGGCCTCCCTCGATGAGTCTAAGGATCCTTGGAGTTTGTCTAATAATAATAATAACTGCAACTACAACAAATGATAATGAAGAATTTTGGACATGAAAGTTTTTAGAGAAAAGTGGACCAGTATTTTCAGTGAATGCAAATTTGTTGCTGAAAATTTTCAATGTACCTTCCACAAGTTTCTCTACTAAGAGACGTAAATTTAGAAAAATATTTGCAGATGACAACGTTTGGAATAGAGTGATAATTCAGAAATTAATAATGAAGAACACTTGAAAATTCATGTATATTACAAAATTCTAGATTTCTTTATCGGAAGTTTGACTTGGCGATATTGTGCTGTAAATGAAATATGAAATTCAGTTGGATTTTTATGGCATATATGAATAGTCAATAACAACAAATTAAAACAGGACACTAGAATTATAGGTAACAAATATGAGAGAAATATATTTGCAAAGAAATTGCTGATGAAATAATATATTTAAAAACCATATACACAGCTACTTTCGGTGAGAATTAATTGTTATTCATTGAGCTATTAAATAAAATGAAAGAATTACATATTGAAACAGTGTATTTTCATTAATTCAGAATATTTTGCACACAATCTGTAACTGTGGCCCAAGCCAAAAGGCCTTTCAGTGTATTGGCAAGATTTAAGAATGTGTTTAGATATACAATGTGCCAAAGTCATCTGAATTGTCCAGGTGCTTTGGCTACTGAAACAATGTTCGTCAGACACAGATTTTGATCATATTATTCAAATGTTCGCAAGTAAAGGGCCAGGGGTGTGTGTGTGTGTGTGTGTATATATATATATATATATATATCACTTTCATTAGTATTTTCCCCCTAATGCAAAGCACATCCCCTTGAGGAGATGTATGATGCTATGCATTAAAGGCAAGGGCCACTACCCAGACCGGTTTCAACCTTTATTGAGGTCTCATCAGTGGGAGCCAGACCTAAAAATGCCAAGGTTGAAGTAATGCAGAGCTTATAAATTTTACCTAAACAAGTTGCAACAAGGGTGCTTTGAACTTATTAAATAAAAATCTCAGGATGAGAGTAAGATGTGGAGAGTTTTTTACATTGGGTATATACTATGTTAAAGATACCAAGCAATTTCATATGCTAGGTTTTAATTCTGCATCTTACTCTCATCCTGAGATTTTTATTTAATAAGGTCAAAGTACCTTGTGGCAACTTGTTTAGGTAAAATTTATAAGCTCTGCATTACTTCAACCTTTGCATTTTTAGGTCTGGCTCCCACTGATGAGACCTCAATAAAGGTCGAAACGGGTATGGGTAGTGGTCCTTGCCTTTAATGCATAGCATCATACATCAGTAGTAGCATGCCGGCCACTCTGAACAAGATTAAGATAAGATAAGGAATCGTGACGTCATGGGATTGGAATGTTTGGAATTTTTCTGGGGCCATCTGTATGTGTAAAGTCACTTTTTTGTTTTGTTCGCGTATGGAATTGTGGGTGATGGTTGGCGATAAGGATTCGTGTCGTGATTGGTGGGGCACTTTCAACAAGATCAAGATAAGATAAGGAATCGTGTCGTGGATGTGTGTTGTTATCAGATGAAGATAAGTGACGTAATTTGTTAGTTGTACATAAATGACGTTACTGTTTTGAATGGTAAAGGAAGATATATTAGTGGATAAGGATTCGTGTTGTGATTGGTGGGACACAATGAACCAAATAGGGGTACGGTGAAAGAGGGAAGCGACGTCAGTGTCCTGGATGTGTGTTGTTGTGAGATGTAGATAAGTAAATGGTTTGCGTATGGCGTTATGGGTAATGGGTAGTGATAAGATAAAGTTTGGAATGTTTGGAATTTCACTGATGGCTCCCTTCTGTCAGGGACATCATGTGGTGTGTTTGGTTTGCATAGAGCATTGCGGGTGATGTTTAGAGATAAGGAATCGTGACGTTATGTGTTTGGAAATTTCTAGGGAAGATATGTCTCTGTGATATCATGTGTTGTTTTGGTTTGCCTATGGAATTGTGGGCGATGTTTTTGAACTAAGATATCTTGGAATTTCTCAGGGTGACAAACATCTGTCATTGTCGTCAAGTTTTGTGTTTGGTTGTTTATCTATGGCAGTACTAATTTTCCAATACAGTTTTGGGTATTTCTTTTCTGTTAAAAGACTATGGGAATTCTTAGAGTATAGTAGGGTCTAGTGGCGGCAGCATTTCGGCTTTTCTAAATAATTTAATTATATGCTCATGTCCCTCGAACACACACTTTTTTTTCCATAGCTCATACATATTTTATTCTAATTCATATTCTAATTCTAATTGATATTTTATTCATAATTCATCCGAATATTTTGATTTGTCTAAAATTAAGACCTTATAGTTCAATAAATAAACAAATAGTGTGTGAATTCACTGTGATTTCAAAAGTGATCTTACTTAAATATCCATAACACATCAACGACACTGTTTGTTCTTTTAAATTTACACATTTATTTCATATTACTTACATTTCTTTCCAGAATGAGATATCGTGAACTATCGAGGTTTTCTGAATATTCCAAATTGCTGATTTTAAACATATATTCACAGCACAAAACACACAAACAGAAGATCTGAAATCCAGTTGACTCTTTTTTTTTTCATTATGGGTTACTGGGGCATTTCGTTTTTCCTTCACTCATGGCTATTACTATTATTACGGGCAACTCCAGGGAGTCATTAGACTCATCGAGGGAGGCCCCAAATCATATTCATCACAACTATCTGACATTCATACAGTGTCTATCATACCTCGCCTTAAACTCATTCACTGTCACAGCATCCACTACAGACTCAGGGAGCGCATTCCACTCATTCACTACTCTAAAAGTAAAGAACCCAGCTCTAACACCTTTACTAACCACACGTTTTCCCAGTTTCCATGGATGTCCCCTAGTCCTCCCACAACCAGCCCTGTTCTCAACAATATCTTCTGAATTAATTTTATAGAAACCCTTCAGTAATTTGAATATCTCAATCATATCTCCCCTCCTCCACCTATCAACCAATTTTTGCAACCCACAAATCCTCAACCTGTTCTCATACGGTTCATTCCACAGACCTGCTATCATCTTGGTCACTCGCCTCTGGATCCTCTCCACCTCCTCCCCATCAAGAAGAAACCTAGGTGACCAAATCTGAGCACAGTAGTCTAGATGGGGTCTTATCAAGGCTCGATAGAGAGGAACAATAACCTGCTTGTCTCTGCTTGTCAACGTATTCTTCAGCAACCAAGTGATTTGATGAGCTATTTTGGTCACTTTTGCAATGTGTCCCCTAAATTTCAATTCCTTATCCACCAACACTCCTAAATCTCGTGCCTCATCAATTTCCTGGAGCAGGGTTCCACCAATGCAGTAAACTGCCGCCAATCTTTTCACCCCAAAATGCATAACCTTACATTTTGCCACATTAAACTGACATCCATTCTCCTTAGCCCAGACCTCCAATCTATCCAAATCATCCTGCAAAATTTTGACGTCATCTGCATTCACTATTGCCCTAACAAACTTCGCATCATCCGCAAACAAATGTACTGTTCCTCTCAGATCAAAATGGCTATGTTTTTTTTTTTTTTTTCACGCATTTCTGTAGTTTCTTTGCTTACCGAGAACTTTTGTATGTAGTCTAGAAATTCTAATGAAAATTTAAATTTACTTACAATCTTTCTAGAAGTCTCTTCTTAATGCGAATAGATATTCCAAAATTAGTTGAATTAAAGCACATATCCACACCACAGCACAACACACGCAAGCTTGAAAGAACGAAATTTCTGTAAATAACCTGAAAAGCTATTTGACTTTTGTTGCCTTAGACTTTCTGTCCGTTTGGTAGTCCGTTAATTCCTTCAGATTGCAGTCATACTATGTTTTTATCCCACGGTGGTGAGTGTAAGCTCAAACTGTCTTTTCCTGATTAATATCCGCCAGTGATCGGTCATTTCGCATCTCTTGATGCGGGATTTTTTTTTTATATGGTTCTTTTTTTTTTTTCAAATGATTGGTTGTTTTTCTATTTTACTTTTAAAATTCAGTTAACTATATATTATAACCAGAATAAATGAGTAAAATAAATAAACATGTGGGAATTTATTTTCCCATATTGTAGATTTTTTCATGTGTTATTTTAACCTGACTCATTTCCTGTCGCAATTCGTTGTCCATACGTGTGACATCCTCTGATTTCCCTACATATTCTAACAGAATAACTAAACAAAATTAATAAATAAATAAATTGTATGTGAATTTCTTTTCCCAGCACTGTAGATATGTCTCATATCCGGTCGCAATTTGTTGTACCTAGGTGAGAAATAGTGTGTTTAGGTGAACTCTTCGTTCCCATGGGTAATTGTTACTGTAGTAATCAATGCCTACATTTTATTTTTATTTTTAAGCCAATACATATCAGAATAACTGACTGAGCAAAAAAAAAAAAATAATAATAATAATAAATAACTGATTGTCCTTCTCTGACTATTCATTTTACCTTCGATTCCTTGTGCTCTTAATCTATTTCTGTAACTGAAATTTATTTTATTTATTTATTTTTCTTTAGCATTAGCAGGTTAAGTAACGGATATTGAGACAAACAAGGTTTTGAACTCTCCGCTAGTGTTTTCTTTTAGAAACTTTTTTTTTGCCAGCACCACAAATAGTTATATCTTATTTCAAATTAATATAGCTCAGTAGTATTCTGTACTTTGCAATTAGTTTAATTTCCATGTTACCAATTTCCAATCATTTAAAATTTTAGACTATATGATATGGTTACCTGAGCATACAATGTATACTCCCTTTTAAAGTTTTGCGCGGTGTGTTCTTATGATAACACCATCATTCTATTGGAGATTACCAGTTCGGGGTATGAGTATGTAAACGAAATGTTTACAGATAACTCAAACAAGGTCAATAGGTAGCATTAGACAATTTTCTAATCACCAAATACAAACAGTTGCACTTTAATTCCAAACGATGATCAAATATACTAGTCTGTTGGATACATCTACACATATTGTCACTATTTATAAGTGAGACGTGGTTAGATGACGATGACATCCTGACAGGAATAGAGATGAACGGATATGATATTTTTCGTGGAGATAGACAGGGAAGAAAGGGAGGAGGAATACTGTTAATGGTAGCAGATGAGTTGTGTCCATCTAAGGTGGAATTGCAAGGTGCAAATAGTGGTCACAGTTTTGAGGTGGTATGGTATGAGGTAGAAGTAAACAGGATGAAATATTTAGTTGGGTGTTGCTATAGACCTGGTAATATGGAGGGTAATGAGAAGGAAATGTATAGGCAAATTGGCCTAGCTAGCAAGAAACGAGTTATCATTATGGGCGACATTAATTATGGTAATATAGACTGGAAGCAAGAGACTGTATCTAGGGGGTAAAGAAAATGAATTTTTGGTTTTTGAAAGATAATTACCTTAAGCAGCACGTAACGGAGGGTACACGAAGATCAAGAGTTTTGGATTTGATCATCTCATCAGATGATGTTATTATAAATGAGGTGTCAAATCTTTCACCAGTTGGTGAGAGTGACCACGAGGTGATCACGTGCAGGGTTACCAGTCATTCGAGGACGTCTGTTAGGAAGGAATATATGTGGAATTATAAGACTGGTAATTACGAAAAGCTCAGGAAACAGCTTGCGATAATAAATTGGAAAGAGGAACTGGATGGAAAGGATATCAATGCTTCTGGGGCAATACTGAGGAACTATTTCGTGCAGGCAATATCGGAGTATTCCAAGGGTCAAGAGGGTAAATAGAGTGGGTGTAAAATGGATGAATCAAGAGATAAGGTATGCAATATGGAAGAAGAAGGTATTATGGAAGAAACACAATATGAGCAGTTATAACAACCAGTTGCATGAGAAGTACAAAGAGCAGGCGAGGAAGGTGACTAGCTTGATAAGGGAGCAAGAATGCAGTATGAGCAGCAGTTAGCTAAAGCGGCCAAAAAAAATCCTAAGGAGTTTTTTCGATATGTCGCCAGGAGAAGAAAGAATGATTATGGAAGGATGGGATTGATTGGTGAAAACGGAGGAATGATAACTGCTGCGGGGGATATAGTTATAGGGGACATATAACCTGTTAAGAGGTTATTACCAGATTAACATCGGGGAGGATTTCCACAGAATGGGTGAGGATAGCAGGAGAACAAGAGGTCATTCTTGGAAGCTGTATAAGGAAGGTGTGAGCAAGGGAGTAAGGAGCAGGTGTTTTGCATTGAGAGTGGTGAGTGATTGGAATGCTTTGCCCGAGACTGTGGTGTGTGCAGAGACAGTGAATATATTTAAGGCACAGTATGATAAACTGTGTGTATAACAGTGGACCTCCCATGATGAGTCTTTGACTCCATGGAGGTTTTTATAATAATAATAACATTTAATTCATTTGTACTTTATTCATTTCCAAAGACACAATTACATTATTAGCTATCACATCTGTCATTTTTTTTCTACACCAAACTTTTTTTTAAGAGTGTGGGAATTGTGATGGATTTAAATATCTACTGTCTCTCTGTAAAATAACCAAATTCTAACAGTCGTACTTTAACGATGACTGTTTTTTTCTAGTATAGTGGAGGCATCTACAGATATGGTAACAAATTGTCACTTTTCATGTGAAATCTTCTCCACTAAAATTCTAGCTATTAATTTAATATCCGATTCCTTATGTTTGCAAGAGTTGACACAGTTTCTTGAAATATTTCTGGGCTTGCATGAACAAATAAGACTTTTAATTCACTGAGTGAATTTTCAAAAAAAAAAAAAAGAAAGAAAAGTCTGGTTAGTTTGTTGCAAAAAATTTCACAAGAAAAAAAAAATAATTTAACTAAGATCATATATATATATATATTTAGAAAATTTATATTTAACTGACTAGAACCTGAGTAAGTATAACACAATAAACTTTAATGAATCACTATTAGTTTCATCAGTGTCCCAATGTATTCAGGTGAGTAAGAAATAACACAAAACTTATAAAACTCACAAGGTAAAATACATGGCCTTTCCAGCTTAATAAAAAAAGAAGAAGAAGAAATTCAAGTTAAAAAATTCTAAACAATTAGAACTTTTTACAAAGAAACCTTCAAAGAATTTTGTGGCTCACCGACTATTTTTACATTACCAGACACAAAACACCACAACACAATACAGCAGCTGCAGTGGATGAACGATTAACTTAAGTCCAAAGTCACTCGACTCTATGGTTTTTAATTATGGTACTGTTTACCCTTACCATGCTCTACGCACCGTTCCTTCAAAAATGAACCTTTTTTTGGGGGGGGGGGTAAACTATCTGCTGTCTCTTTGTAAAACCACCAAATTCTAACAGTTTGGAATTTCGATTATGTGAATGAAATGTTTTCAGATAACTCAAACAATGTCAATGGATAGCATTAGACAATTTCTACAATAATCAATTACATGGATAACAGTTTTCACCACTTTTTTTTCCTGTGCCTGGCATTAATTTCAAAGTAGTGATTTTTTACAATAATTAAACTGAATTGCGTTAAGGTATAAAGTTATGGACAGGGCCGGCAGAAGTGGGCATGTGGTACATGCAGAAAGCGCTACGAAGTTGAATTATTGAAATGGGTGCCGCCGCCGGGACACGGTTCATAAGTTCATTTTTAAGAAACAAAATTTTTATCATAAAAACAAAAAAAATTCTTAGAATGATCAATATTAAAATAAGGCCAGATACACTGAATAATAATAAAAAAATTGTATATTGCCGCCTCTTTGATCTGCCGGCAGTTTATAATTTTGCAGCGAGAGCAGGCTAAATGCTTGCTTGCAGAATATTTGAACTTTGAACTTAATTGGTTGATGGACTGAGTCCTTGACTCTTTATCTCTTCATCTGGATTTTAGATTGTGGGTGATGAGATTATTGTTGGTAATTTACCCGCTCATTGTGAGCATTGAGGCTGTATCGGCTTTCTCTTGCAATGGAGGATTTCGGTTTTTTATGTTTGAAACGATCTGAGGGCTTGTAGTCCGCTGCCTGTTGAACTAACTGATTTGGGTGATTATCCGTGATTGTGAAGAATTTCTCTGCAATGCTTGTCATGTAGGTCTTAATAACTGGAAGATTGGCTTCTTGATGTAACTGGTTGTTTCTGATGAACCATGGGGCTTTAAATGCCATTCTTAGGCATTTATTCTGTATTATCTGAAGTCTGTTGATGTTTCTTTTAGTCGTGTGACCCCAGGTTGGAGAGGCATAAGTTAGTTGCGGTCTGATTACCGATTTGAAAAGTAAGATTTTGTTACTTATGCTTAGGAAGCTGTTCCTGTTCAAAAGTGGATATAGCTGTGCTATAGTCTGACTTGCCTTAGTGGTAACACTATCCATATGTGACTTGAAGTTTAGACGTCTATCAAGATGAATTCCCAGATATTTGGTAGAATTGCGCCAAGGGATGATTTTACCAAACATTTGTATGCTTGTATTCGGTTCTGCTTTACGTCTGGTGAAAAGTACTGCAGAGCTTTTGTTTGGATTAATTGTGATACGCCACTTGGTGTACCAATCCTCCAATTCATTCCAATTCATCTCTGCAGCTTGATTGTGGCCAGGTGTGAACGGAGGATTCTGGCTATAATGATTGTGTCGTCGGCATACAGAGCCGTGATAGCTGGAGACAGTTTGGGGAGATCTGCCATGTATATGGAGAAGAGTAGGGGAGATAGTAGAGAGCCTTGAGGTACTCCGGCCGTGATTCTCCTCTCTGTGGATCTGATACCGTTGAGTTTTATTTTAAATTTTCTGTTATTTAGATATGATTTGATAAGTAGCACTAGTGGCAATGGAATAATACCAACTTCGTGTAGTTTAAAAATTAGTCCATGATGCCACACTCTATCAAATGCCTGAGTGATGTCTAGAAAAACTGCGCCAGAGTGTTGGTGCCATTCAAACCCTTGGGTTTTATGTTCGATAACTCTGTAAATTTGTAGCGTTGTGGAGTGATATTTCCTAAAGCCGAATTGTTCATCTTGAATTATATGGTTGATATCTGTTGCCTCTTGAATGTGAGAATAGCACGTTCGGCTATCTTACCTATGCATGAAAGAAGGCTGATTGATCTGTAATTTTCAGGAAACTGTGTATTTTTTCCAGGTTTGGGAATTAGGAAAACGTCGGTCATTTTCCATCGCTGTGGGAAATAATTTAGCCGGAGGTTGGCATTAATGATGGCTACTAGATGCATAACCCCTTTGCGGGGAAGTAACTTGAGTACCTTGTTTGTTATTCCATCTGGACCCGGAGCCTTTTTGTTATTTAGTTTTCTTAAAATCTCATATACTTCTGTTGGTGACAAGGATTTGTTATTGGATTGGATTGAGGCATTTTGAGTTATTTTACGCATTTGGGTGTGAATTTTACTTATGAAATTTATATCTGTTGGGGCTGCATTGTTTTTCTAAACTGTCAGCAAATGCTTCAGCTTTTTCCTCGTCGTTGTAGACAACATTAGATTCACCTTGGACTGGAGGAAATGTAAAACGCTTTGAACGGAGTGATTTCATCATTTTCCATATTGATTGATCCTCTGTGTTTAATTGGAGAATTTTGTTATTCCAGAGTTGGTTCCGGTGGTCCTTTAGGGCATATCGAACCTGGTTTGTTGCTTTATTGACTGCTTGTTTATCCGCTGGGTCCATTGTTCTCTGATATTGTCTTTTTAATCTGTTTTTCTCTTGCATAAGAAGTTTTATATCCTGTGGAAGTTTATTTGATGGTGTACATTTGGTTATATTTGTTACCTGTGTTAGCTGTCAGCAGTTGTTTTTCAAGAGTCTTCACTGCTTTTTCTACATCTTCGGCAGATGTTATATGCGGTATTGGACCAAGGCTTTCCTGGAAGGCTGAGGGAAGTTGTTTCCAATTTATAAATGTGGTGGTGTTTTCTGTTAAATCTTGTATGGTGCCTAGTTGTAATATGATGGGGTTATGATCAGAACTTAAGTCGTTGATTGCTTGTATCTGATAGCTGTGCGCTATGTTTTTTAATATAGCTATATCTAGTACATCAAGACGTCCGGTAGCTCTGTAATGTGTGGGTTCAGTGGGTCCTATTACTGTTATATTTCTTGAAGTGGTGTAAGAGTTGAGTATTCTTCCGTTAATATTTGATTTTCTGCTATTCTAGACTGAATGTTTGGCATTAAAATCTCCGGCTATAATCACTGCTCTGCCTGTATTTAGTATCACATCTAAGTCAGATTCAAGTTTTTTATTTGGGGGAATGTAGGCTGCATATATCGTAATGCTGCTTGTGTTTTCCATGTGTATTTCTATTCCTGTAGTTTCCATGTGTACTGTTTGGGGTTCTGCTATTGAATTATGTTTTATGTTTCTTTTCACAAAGATGGCATTGCCTCCGCCTCTAGCAAAGCTTCTGTCTGTACGATAAGTGCTAAAACCGTTGATTCTGATTTTGTTACTTGGACGAAGATGTGTTTCATTTATGAGGATGATGTCTGCTTGGGTTTCTGCTGCAAACTCCTGCAGCTCGTGTAATTTGATAGCTAAACCATTTGCGTTCCATGAAACAATTTGTAACGATTTCGGTTTTCTTTTAGACTTATCCATTAAGAATTTCCATAAGGAGTGATTGTTTATGCCTTAAGATGATATCTTTGGCTTCTTGAGTTGGGTTGGTTTGTTGGAGTTCAGCAAGCATTTCACCTAAGTGGCTTGTTATGTTCAGTAGGATAGGTTTGTTGGTTTGCTGTGACTGCTTTGGTTTTCGGTCTTTTTGGAAGGTTGATCTTGTAACTTCAGCATACGATCTTCCATCCGTTGTGGAGACTATGGTTTGATGGGAGGAGGCTTGTTCTTGAAGAGGTTTACTAGTTTTGATTTGTATCTTTTGGTTTTGGGGAAATGCTATACAGTCCCTATAGTTTGCATGGTGTGGTCCTCCACAATTTGCACACTTTGCTGGAAGTGTACGAGGTTTAGTTACTCGTACACTTCCTAATGTTTCAGTTACTCCCCTTAACACTACTTTTAAATTTTTCTCACTGTTGAGTGCAAAAGTATGGTATGGCAAATTGTTGTTGTCTAGACGTTTGGTCATTTTTCTGTAGTCTGATGATGTTTTAGGTTGTATGCGAATCCCTTCTTCTGTGTTTGTGGCTTTAATGAAGGTGATATCTGAAGATTTTAGTGTGGATGCAACGGACGTCCAGTGCTCCTTGGCTCTTAGGACGACTGGGGGTACTCTTTCTTCATCATCATCATACGTATCAAGGATTTAGGCCTAGTATGGCCTGTTCCGGCCTTAGAAGTCATCGTTGAATCGTTTAAGAGGACGTCCTGGTTTTCGTTTTCCTAATGACTTGTACTTTAAGGCTTGTTTTGGTAATCTTTCTGTTTTCATTCTTTGAACGTGTTCCATCCATCTATGTTTATATTTTTTAATTTTTTCAATTACTGGTTCTTGGTTTAATTCTTTCATAATATCTTCGTTTCTTTTGTGATCAAATAGGGTATACTTTGCAGTTTTTCTCATAAACTTCATTTCTGCTGTTGTTAATCTTTGTTTGTCTTTTTGTTTTATTGTCCAGATTTCGCTTCCATACATTAAGACCGGTAGGGCTAATGTATTGTATACTTTTAGCCTGGTTTGTTTTTGAACTAGGTTTGGTTTAAATATAGAGTTAATTACTCCTGTTATTTTTAAATATTTTGCAATTTTTATGTTTATATCTTTTTCATTTTCATAAGTGATCATACATCCTAGGTAGTTGAATGAATTAGCCTGGTTTGTTTTTGAACTAGGTTTGGTTTAAATATAGAGTTAATTACTCCTGTTATTTTTAAATATTTTGCAATTTTAATGTTTATATCTTTTTCATTTTCATAAGTGATCACACATCCTAGGTAGTTAAATGAATTCACCTGTTCTAAGATCTTGTTATCTATTACTATTTTAGTTCTTGCTGGATCTTGTCCTTTAAAGGCCATAGTTTTTGATTTTTCCGTTGATATTATCATACCATAATCTTTGGATATCTCATTTAGATTTAAAATAGCTTTCTGTAAGTTATCTTCAGAATTTGTAATTATTATTTGGTCGTCTGCAAAGAGGAGAGTGTTTAAGTTAACTGTAGGTGAAAGTTTAATTCCTTGATGTAAATTTTTACTCCATTTTATTATTATTTCATTTAAGTAGATATTAAAAAGAGTTGCTGAGAGGGGACATCCCTGTCGGACCCCTTGGTTTATCCCTCTTGTATATGATAGCTCGTGATTTAATCTTATTTGTATTTCATTATTTTCATATATACTTGTGACAGCTTTGAGGATATTATTTGGTATTTGTCTTTCTTTTAATATGTTAAATAATATGTTTCTTTTAACTTTGTCAAATGCTTTTCAAAGTCGATAAATGCAATATGTGTTTCTAAATTATATTCTCTTTTTTTCTCTATTATTAATTTTAGGCAGAAGGCTGGGTCTATACATGATCGTCCTTTTCTAAATCCATTTTGTACCTCTAGAATAAAGTTTTCGGAATATTTCATTAGTTTGTTATTTAAGATTCTGCTGTATATTTTGTAAAATGAATATAGTATACTGATACCTCTAGAGTTTTTAGGGTCATCTCTATTACCTTTCTTACTCTTTCTTTAATTGCATTATCTGGTTCTATCGCCACTGTTTTGGGTGTATCTGCAATAGAGGAGATTTTCCTTTTCTTTTTGACTGTTTGGAATTCTGTTGGTTTCCAAAAACTACGGAGTAGTATCCAGAGATGCAGCATCCTCTATATTCGTGGAGTGACTTAATTCTGGTTCAGTCAACATACTTCCTTCATTAAAATCATCCATCCTATCTTCTGTGACTGCTGTAGGGGGGAATGTATCTAACAGCTTTACTTTCCCTGGCCAGTTGTCGCTCAATAGTTTTCCTAATCTTAGGAATTCTCTGTACTTCTTCGAATATGCTTTCATTGAGAGGTTTTTTCATGTCTGATAGAAGGCAACAACTCTATTAGAGTAAAGTTTGAGAAATGGGTCCTAGAGCCCAATGTAAATATCCCGTAGATCAAATCGATCTACCAGTATCGGTAGCAAATATTTCACAAAATGAAGAACGCTTACCTCTATATATAAATATCCCGTAGATCAAATCGATCTACCAGCATCGGTAGCAAATATTTCACTCATAACAACTATTAAAATCACTGATCATATATATAAACACTTAGCAACCGCCATCACGCACCAGCGCCATCTCAATTCAAATACCGCTTGCAGAATGTTGTGTCTACTGCAGTCTATCTAAAGTGCAACAGTGAACAGTTTTTATGCGCAGAAACGAATTTTCGTACAAAACATTTGTTGCTAGTTAACCAGTCATAGGGTACACATCTCAGTAGGCTACTGACAGTAGCGCAGTGTGGACTATTATTTCGTCTCTGTGTCGTGTTGTGTAATATAGTACTCATCTTAGTAGGCTATTGTCAGTAGCGCAGTGCGGCTTATTTCGTCTCTGTGTCGTGTTGTGTAATAATTTCTTGTAGGTATAAAAATAGAAATGGAATCAAAATTTTTTTAAAAAAAGTTATCCGGTGCACAAAATCGTAAGCGTCATGCTACAAAAGAAGCAGCTATTAAGAAACAAACTAGGCCTCTTAATAAATTTGTTAAAATATTAAAATATTCTGATGCAGATTGTAACCAACTCGATACATCAGAAATCAGAGTTGAAGAACCATGCACATCATCCAGTTTGCATGAAACTACTATTGCATCTATTGAACAAGATAACAAGACGCATGATAACAAGACGCAAGACGCATCCCAGGTGGCGGCGTGTTAGTTAATGTCGGATAATTTTCAGTTCTCGTGTTTACGTTATTAGTTTGTGCAGAAGTTCAATTATATTGATGGTATAAGTGTAACCAGACATACTAGAATAAATGAGGTCATTAATGTGGTGAGTAAAGTCAGTAATCCAGTGTCATTTTTCACTGATTGGAGTTTCGTGTACGCGTCGAGTTAGGCCTAATTTACACGTGTATGAACCATTGTATCTGGTAAAGATATAACAATTTAGGTGCTAGTTTCATTTTTACAACTTGTTATTGGTTATCTTAAAAAAGAAAAAAAAATTGTTACTAGATTATGAAGATGGAGGCTCAGCAGATCTGTTTAAGAAAGAATAATCACCATGTCAATGTACTAACTATTTTTAATGAGTTACCGTTTACTGAAACTTTTGTAGATGTGACTTTAGTATGTGAAGGTAAGAGACTTAAAGCACACAAAATAGTGTTGTCTGCCTGCAGTTCTTTCTTTCATGACATATTTCTTGAAAACTCTTGTAAACATCCAGTTGTTATTCTCAAAGATATAAAAAAAACGGATTTAAAAATGATAATAGATTTTATGTACAAGGGTGAAGTGATCATTTCGCAGGACCAACTTGCCATGCTGCTTAGTGCTGCTAAAAGTTTGAATGTTGAGATCTGTACAGAAGTTGCACAGAGGGATACTTCCAGTACTGATATTCAGGAGAAGAGTGAACATTACTCAAGTAACCAGGCCTTGTTACCTGCTGAGGTACAACAGAAAAAACGCAGCACAGAATTGCCACCAGTAATTAAGAAGAAAAGAGGAAGACCTCGAAGTAGATATCTTCGTGGTTCTAACAGTAATGGCACGAAGGCCAATGTGCCATCAAAAGTAAATGAATTAGACACACCAGAAGATACCAACAGGTCAATAAAGTCGTTCACAAGTGAAGGAAGGTTAGACCTGTCAGGAACTGATTATCCATTAAATGAGATTTCTGTTTCTAATTCAAATATATATCCTAGTCCAACTCAGAACTCATTTCCATCTATCCAGAGTTCAGTGTTGGTAAAAGGATCACAACAAAGTGAAGATACAATAATACAAATTGAGGAATCACAGGCATTGGCATCTTTTGACAGTTTGCTCCAAGATTCATTGTCAATCCCAGTAATGAATACGATGCCTATTCTTAATACTGTTGAGTTAATTGAAACTCACTCAAATAACATAGAATCAGGGCTAAGTACAGATAATCAAATATTAGTTCCTTGTTCTGTATCACCTCAATTATCTACTTCTCTTCAAGTTGCACAAAGTATGATAAAAGATATCGAACCTGGTGTTTCACTCTTATTACCTGGAGCTGCAATTTCACCTTGTGCCAGTTCTTCACATCAAGACAGTAGATCCATGATGATGATGATGTCTTGGGATACATCCAGGCCTACTGCTGTTATGCCAAACATTCCTAAAATACATGATCAGCAGCTTCCATTACAGGATCAGAATGTTGCTCAAGAGAAAGAAAATGGGTCAGTTAATTATCGTTGGATATCCTCGCCAGAACATCATTGTGAGGATTGCTGTAGATGCTGCGCGACCAAAAACATCCAAAGACATAATATGAAACTACATGAAAATGACAGACAGGAATATATATTGGATGTGGACATGAAAGCAGAGTTGATGATGATGAAGCAAGATATGAACTGCATGAGAAATGAGATGAAAAGAATTAGAGACATACATGGAAGAACGAATAAGAACAGAAGGAAAGATGGACATGCGAAAGATATATCGAATGATTCAAGAGTGGTTCTCTATGGAGATTCCATTATTAGAGGTGTGGTGAATGAGAAGATGCACAAGGTTTGTTTTCCTGGTGGTAGAATGGAGAGAGTGATTGAAGCGTTGGACATGAGGAGTAAGAGAGCACAAGAGTTGGTGGTTGTGGTAGGAACAAATGATTTGGATGGGAACAAGGAAAATGCCAGATTGGATATAAGGAGATTATTAAGGAGAGTAAAAGATAACAGTGTGGTAGGAAAGGTAGTCAGTGTGTTGCCAAGGTATGATAGTGATGAATTGAGGAGGCGGGCAAAGATTATGAATGATATGTTAGCGCAGTTATGTGAGGAGAATGGAGTGCATTTTGTGAATGTGTGGGAGGAATTTGAGGGACGGATGGAATTGTATAAAGAAGATGGGCTGCATTTAAATGGTTTTGGTGTGAGTCTGCTGGAGAGATTGTTACTGGCAGGAGAAGTAATGACTGTAATGAATTTATCTGAGGTGGTGGGAAGTGATATGAAAGAGCACAAAAGTAAGGTAGGGAGAGGTATTTGTTCAGTTGCAAATGGGGAAGTGAGTATTATGAATGAAGTTAATGAGAGAGTGGAGGTACAACACGAACAGGGAAACGGGGGGAGTCAGGGTGGACGGGGAGAAACTTTATGAAACATGCAGGTGTTGAATTTAGAAGTGAATGTGTAAGCGGACAAACACAAATTGAGATGGCCTGGGATGGGTCGAAAGAGTTTAGGTGCGAAGAAAGTTGTAGAATTCGTGGTAATATAGAGGAAGTGACAGGAGAAGGTATTGAAGAGTTACATCGCAGGAATGATGTTCTTAGGACTTGTAGAAGCAGTAATGATTTATTATGTTTATTCACTAATGCTAGAAGTATTCGAAATAAGCGGAACGAAATTGTTGCTTTGCTCGAGTCTGTTCGCCACAAAATTGTTGGTATAAGTGAGACATGGTTAGATGACGATGACATCCTGACAGGAATAGAGATGAACGGATGATATTTTTCGTGGAGATAGACAGGGAAGAAAGGGAGGAGGAATACTGTTAATGGTAGCAGATGAGTTGTGTCCATCTAAGGTGGAATTGCAAGGTGCAAATAGTGGTCAGAGTTTTGAGGTGGTATGGTGTGAGGTAGAAGTTAACAGGAGGAAATATTTAGTTGGGTGTTGCTATAGGCCTGGTAATATGGAAGGTAATGAGAAGGAAATGTATAGGCAAATTGGCCTAGCTAGCAAGAAACGAGTTATCATTATGGGCGACTTTAATTATGGTGATATAGATTGGAAGCAAGAGACTACATCTGGGGGTAAAGAAAATGAATTTTTGGTTTTTGAAAGATAATTACCTTAGGCAGTACGTAACGGAGGGTACACGAGGATCAAGAGTATTGGATTTGATCATCTCATCAGATGATGTTATTTTAAATGAGGTGTCAAATCTTTCACCAGTTGGTGAGAGTGACCACGAGGTGATCACGTGCAGGGTGACCAGTCATTCGAGGACGTCTGTTAGAAAAGGATATATGTGGAATTATAAGACTGGTAATTACGAAAAGCTCAGGAAACAGCTTGCGATAATAAATTGGAAAGAACTGGATGGAATGGATATCAATTCTGCTTGGGCCATACTCAAGAACTATTTGGTGGAGGCAATATCAGAGTGTATTCCGAGGGTCAAGAGGGTAAGCAGAGTGGGTGTAAAATGGATGAATCAAGAGATAAGGTATGCAATATGGAAGAAGAAGTTATTATGGAAGAAACACAAAATGAGTATATATAACAACCAGTTGCATGAAAAGTACAAAGAGCAGGCGAGGAAGGTGACCAGCTTGATAAGGGTAGCAAAAATGCAGTATGAGCAGCAGTTAGCTAAAGCGGCCAAAAAAATCCTAAGGAGTTTTTTCGATATGTCGCCAGTAGAAGAAAGAATGATTATGGTAGAATGGGATTGATTGGTGAAAACTGAGGAATGATAACCGCTGCGGAGGATATAGTTGAGATATTTAATGAGCAATTTCTAAAGGTATTTTACTCTTGCGAATGTGACATCATGCAGAACTTGAAAGAAGTGGGAGAAGAGGAGGAGGAGGAACTGTTAGTAAGTGAACAGGAGGTATATGAAGAATTGAATAGACTTGATGTAAATAAGGCTGTGGGACTTGATGCTATTTCACCACGTGTCTTGAGGGAATGTGCCAGAGAGTTAACAACAGCTTTTGTATATCTTTTCAACATGAGTCTCTCACTGGGTCAAGTTCCAAAAGAGTGGAAAGAAGGTAAAATTGTTCCAATTCATAAGGGAGGATAGAGTGAGGCTTTGAATTATAGACCAGTCTGTGTGTCTGGAGTTGTGGTCAAAGAATTGGAGAAGTTAGGAATAAAGATCAGAATTGGGATGACAACAGAAAAATAATCTTTGGTGGCCAGCATGGATTTACTAAAGGAAAATCATGCTTTAGCAACCTGCTTACTTTTTATAATAAAGTGACAAATGCGTTGGATAAGGGTATATGCATATACAGTGGTATATTTAGATTTTGCAAAGGCGTTTGATAAATTGCCACATGACAAGCTGGTAATTAAATTGGAATGGAGGGGGCTGAACAGTAGATTGATTCACTGGATTGGAGATTGGTTGTCTGATAGGTATCAGAGAGTTGTCTATGGAGGAACGATATCCCAGAAGAGGAAAGTTACTAGTGGTATACCTCAAGGGTCTGTTTTGGGTCCATTGCTGTTTAATTTGTATGTAAATGATATCTGGAGAGGTCTGAATGGTGATGTGCAGTTGTTTGCAGATGATACAAAGTTGGGCAGAGCTATCGGGAGTAGTGTGGATGCTGTAGCTTTGCAAGAGGACTTGAATACACTGTCTGAATGGGTACATAAGTGGGGATGTCAATTCAATATCTCAAAGTGTAAGGTTTTGTAATTTTGGAAGCAGAGATGGGATGTAAAGTACACAATCGGTGCGAATATTACTATTATTACTATTATTACGGGCAACTCCAGGGAGTCATTAGACTCATCGAGGGAGGCCCCAAATCATATTCATCACAACTATCTGACATTCATACAGTATCTATCATACCTCTCCTTAAACTCATTCACTGTCACAGCATCCACTACAGACTCAGGAGCGCATTCCACTCATTCACTACTCTAAAAGTAAAGAACCCAGCTCTAACACCTTTACTAACCACACGTTTTCCCAGTTTCCATGGATGTCCCCTAGTCCTCCCACAACCAGCCCTGTTCTCAACAATATCTTCTGAATTAATTTTATAGAAACCCTTCAGTAATTTGAATGTCTCAATCATATCTCCCCTTCTCCACCTATCAACCAATTTTTGCAACCCTCAAATCCTCAACCTGTTCTCATACGGTTCATTCCACAGACCTGCTATCATCTTGGTCACTCGCCTCTGGATCCTCTCCACCTCCTCCCCATCAAGAAGAAACCTAGGTGACCAAATCTGAGCACAGTAGTCTAGATGGGGTCCTATCAAGGCTCGATAGAGAGGAACAATAACCTGCTTGTCTCTGCTTGTCAACGTATTCTTCGGCAACCAAGTGATTTGATGAGCTGTTTTGGTCACTTTTGCAATGTGTCCCCTAAATTTCAATTCCTTATCCACCAACACTCCTAAATCTCGTGCCTCATCAATTTCCTGGAGCAGGGTTCCACCAATGCAGTAAACTGCCGCCAATCTTTTCACCCCAAAATGCATAACCTTACATTTTGCCACATTAAATTGACATCCTTTCTCCTTAGCCCAGACCTCCAATCTATCCAAATCATCCTGCAAAATTTTGACGTCATCTGCATTCACTATTGCCCTACCCAACTTCGCATCATCAGCAAACAAATGAACTGTTCCTCTCAGATCATTTCCTATATCATTTATGAACAAATTAAACAGCAGTGGTCCAAGAACAGATCCTTGTGGCACACCACTAGTCACAGGCCGTCTTGTAACTAGTGGTGTGCCCAATCGGTACAAATATCTTGGAAGAGGTAGAGGAAATGAGAGATCTGGGAGTTATTGTAGACAAGGACCTAAAATTTCGGGGACATGTTACTAAAATAGTGAAGACAACACAGCGGATAATGGGAATGATGCGGAGGACATTGACTTGTAGAAGTAAGGATGTTATGGTTCCTTTGTATAAGTCTTTGATCAGGCCACATATGGATTACTCTGCACAGATCTGGTCACCTGGTATTTAAAAAGATGAAATTGCGTTGGAAAAAGTTCATAGGCGATTGACTAAGGTGGTTTCTGGTCTCTGGAATGTAGAGTATGAAGACAGATTGACAAAATGCAATTTGCAGAAATTGGTGGATAGAAGGAGGAGGGGGGGATATGATTGAGACATATAAGCTGTTGAGTGGTTATTACCAGATTAACGTCGGGGAGGTTTTGCACAGAATGGGTGAGGATAGCAGGAGAACAAGAGGTTATTCCTGGAAGCTGTATAAGGAGGGTGTGAGCAAGGGAGTGAGGAGCAAGTTTTTTGCATGGAGATTGGTGAGTGATTGGAATGCTTTGCCCGAGAGTGTGGTGTGTGCAGAGACAGTGAATATATTTAAGGCACAGTATGATAAACTGTCTGTAAAACATTGGACCTCTGACGATGAGTCTTTGACTCCATGGAGGTTTTTATAATAATAATAATAATAATAATAATAATAATAATAATAATAATAATAATGATTTAAGTGAAAAACAGTTAGGAGAAGATTTTGTTGTAGTTGACCACAAAACTAACACATTGTTAGGATCTGTAAATTTAGAAGATCCAGATGAATGGGAAAATATTGATGAAAAACTACGAGTTGTTTTATTGAAATGGGGACTGTTCAAAAGAAAAATATAATATATCCCTTTTGCTGTTTTTTGCTTTTGTTGCAAACTTTTCGCACCTACTGAATCAATTAGTCTAGTAGAAGGTTATAACGATTGGAGAAATGTAGACATGAGACTTGTTTAACTCACATGAAAGATTCTTAAAATGGAAGGAACTTGATAAAAATTTAAAAAACAAAACTACTATTGATTGCCAGACTCAAAGCATGTATGAAATGGAAAAGAAACATTGGACGAGTGTTTTAGAACGCTTGATTGAAATTATAAAATTCATTGGTAGCCAAAATGTAGCTTGGCGCGAATTATCTGATAAATTATATGAAAGGAATAATGGCATTTTTTTCAAATTAGTCGAATTGTTTGCCAAGTTTGATCCCGTTATGGAAAATAATGTTGAAAGGACCCTACAACGAAACAATAGCGTACACTATTTGAGTAAATACAGTCAAAATGAAATATTGGAAACTTGAAATAACGCAATCAGGGTTACAATTTTATTATCAATTCGAAAATCTAAATATTATTCCATAATTTTAGACTGCACACCCGAAGCAAGTAAATCAGAACAAATGACCATTATTATTCGTTTTGTTTCCTGTGACAATGGAATTGTCAAGATCAGGGAAAACGTTTTTGGTTTTGCAGATATATCAGATTCCACACGACATTGTTTAAATTATACATTTTTGGTCGTTTTATAAACCACAACAGAAGCATCTCTTCCGGCTTAGCACATCATTTCTGCCCGTCTAACCACACGATAGATTGGCAAAACAGCTCCATGCCACATCTCGATGACGACTACAGGCAACGTGTATTTAAGGAAGCCACAATAGTACTAATAACCGGCAGAACCCTCAACAGAAATCAGGGTGTAATTCTAAACAGTTCGTGGAAAAACTTGATCCTCTCTCAATCAATCTGAACTACAGCTAGCCAGTAATCACATTACAAGTCTACAACAAACACGCATGCGTGATAATGAATAAGAACAATAAGTCACCTCTGTCACGCGAAACGTGTAACCATAGATACTGGTTTGGTTTTTATGTTCCTTTTAATTTGCATTTACTAACTTTCATATCTCCGTAATGCCTTGAAAAAGCCAGACAGTTTGCTGGCAAAACTGGTAGGTTTTAATAAATGTTTTTATTGTAAAATACAGGTCTGTATTAATAAAACTGTATTTCAAGGACATGGTTTATGTGCAAAAATAATGGAACAACTGGAAAAATGGAACATTCCCATTGAAGACATGCGAGGTCAAGGGTATGCTAATGGGGCAAATATGAAAGGGAAAAAATATGAGTTCCAAAATTTGCTTTTGAACAAAAATCCTCGAGCTTTTTAAGTGCCATGTGCTGCTCATAATCTAAATTTAATCATTAATGATGCAGCCAAAGTCAATGCAGATACAATTAGTTTCTTTGCAATTATTCAAGAAATATACAATTTCTTTTCATTCTCTTACAAACGTTGGGCAATCCTTTTAAAGTTCGTAAAAAAATTAAGATTAAAACAGCCATCAGAAACGCGATGGGAAAGTAAAATTAATGCAATACGCCCTCTATGATATCAATTAGGAGAAATTGACGATGCATTTTTTGAAATTTTAAATAATGAACATTTTAATAAAGAAACTCAGCATGAAGCACAAACATTATGTGCTAAAATAAAGGACTACAATTTTTTTTGCACTTTAATAACTTTTCGTGATTTACTTAACATGATTTACTTTATATAATGATAAAATATTGTCTTCTTCTTCCACTCGCTTGAGACTTTTCTACAGCTGAACCTTTAAAAATAAACAATGGGTCAGAAGCACTGCACATTCTCTTGAGATGGTTACAACACAGCTACTATCCCATCTAATCCTTTACACCTCCACTTCTTCTTCTATATCTATTCTCCATTGTCCGAATTTCAACTGCAGTATCACTATCTGTCTTTGACATTTATGTAGAATGATCATCCAGTAACTCAACTGTGTTCTATTTCTGTCTAATTCTCGCTGTCATCATTATCACGCATAGTCCTTTTTCTTTTTACTACGATGTAGTGAAATAATTTCTCGGGATTTTCTTTGACTTGGTTGCTTTACTTTTTCTCACAATGCGCTTTTTCTTACATTGGTCATGAGGCTGTTGATCTGCTTACATAACCTCTGCAGTATTTATTCATTTATTATTTCCTATCCTATCCTAGTTTACGCTCACGAGTAAATTAGGAGGATAGGAGCGTGTTTGACGCATTGAATACCTACACGATAAAATACACATTTTATCGTGTAGGTATTCCGATCCGAAATCCTACGGAATGGGTTGGTTACTCCTTATTCCTGGAGGTGTCCTATGCCTGTATAAGCGTGCATTCACGTTGCTGGTTTGCTGTTCTGGTTGATGAAAAACCCTACTAGTTTCCGAGTGAAAAACTCCCTTACCTCCCTATGAGACTGGCTAATTTACCTTTAGTCGAGAGAGACCAGATTAAGATTCCTCACGCCACTGATGGTAATCGAACTCAGGTCTTTCCGACCAAAGAGCTTCGTCTATACCGACTGAGTTACAAAGGCTCATTTTTGATTTATTATTTATTAAAATAAAACTCCACCAATGCGTTTTATTCCTCCTTAGAATGTGCGCGAAGCCATTTTAAGCCCTGTCCAACTTTTGAAAACAGAGGGGTAGTTCAGTCTCCAACAGTAACCAATCAGAGATACCTAGCAAAAGGCTATCCATAATTATAAATGGCATCTGATGAAGTGATGACTGACAAGTACCTCCAGTTGGTAGTCCCTAATCCTAACTTTATTTTACTTCCTGAAATAATGCGGGTTGACCGGTCGATTTTCTTCAGTTTCCAAGGGGGAATCCTCTGCTTGCCTATGCCAGAGATCAAACAACCCAGGAGCCAGTTGAAGAAAAACTTATAAAAAGACTGTCTAGTCTGCAACTAGAATTATTTATTTATTATTATTATTATTATTATTATTTATATTAAAATATTTATCGCATATTTTTTTCAGCTCCTGAATCACAATTTTACTAATTCATCTAACTGCTGTTGGATCGTCAGGACAGCAGTTTTTGTCAACTTCTTCCTTCAGACACCTTCCTTCCTTCAGATTTTTATGTATAGTACTACTTCACAGTCCTCTTAAGTTTGTCATAAACATGTGCTGTGTAATTTACATATACAAGTGACAATTAAATTCTATTTCTCATTGTCACAGGTCAAGACTGATAATGTGCCCCTATTGGCATATTGGTTATGGGCAATGTTGTCCCCATTGCTCTCATCATACCAATATTCTTTAATCCCAGAGTTCGTGAAATGTGTTATTTCCGATAACTATATTTTAGTAGCTGCATAAATGCCTTCTCTTTCTTCAATATAAAGCCTGTTGAAATGGCGCTTGCATGTACAACGCGAAGCCATCCAAAAAAAAGCGTGTTCTAACTTCGATTATAGTCTCCAACTAAAGGAACATTTTCTAAGCTTTTTTCGACCCGTTTATCAGTTAATCAGACACTGATTAACTTGAAAACCTTCTCCAGACGCTGGGTTTTTATTATCCCATAAACTCAAGACACTCGACCGTAGAATTCACACTATTTCAGACAATACTATATGTTGGGAATCATGAGATAACACCACTTTTCTGTCCTGCTCTCTTACCCAGTTTCCAATAATTCAGTGATAGTCGTGGGCCAGCTATTCTGTAATAGGTTAATGCTGAATAATAGCTGCCAACTACTTTTTGACAGTTTGGACTGAATGGTCTTGCCTACGCCCATTGGGAAATGCAAGACACCCATGGATTTATTTTATTTCTTCTACGTGATCTTTCTCCTTCCAGTCTTTTCCTCATTTATGAAGCCCCATAACAGTTAATCATCCTTCACTCATCATGATGATTTCCCCCCATGTTGAGCACATCTTCCCGTCCACAATCTTTTTGTGTACAACTCTAATCTATTCTATATTTTTTCCTCTTAACTTATATCTCATATTGGGTGGGCCTCAAAACTTTTCCCTCTCTCTCTCTCTCTCTCACACACACACACACACACCTCTATGCCTACCTGATGAACACCTATTCTGGCTTCATACAGTGATTCTATCAGGTTGGAAGAAAACTAAACAAAAAAGTACACAGCTTTTACTATAATCGAGATGAACAGCACACCCACAGTTAATGAAAATGTTTTTGACGACATTTTCGATCAAAGGTCATTCAAAATGCTCTGTTTTTTCATATTTTCATGTTTTGCTTCCATAGCGCTAGGAGGATCGAAGAAAGAGCGTTTCATAAGGAAAGTGGGAATCCGGTGACCAACTAAAGTAACTTACGAAGACTTTTGTGGAAGGTACTCGAGTTAGTCAAACTCTAGCACATTTTTTTTTTTAATACGGTTCTCCCCTGAAAACGCGGGTTTTATTCCTTCAACTCACACCGATGGTATAATCCACACCATGTGCAGTAATATAATGCCTTTAAATCATTGATAGTATTGGCAGCTATCTCTGATTCGATATTTGATAATTTCCCCTTAGTCTCGAAAAAAAAGTAAGATAGAGCATAAAACATCAGCGCCTGCTCCCTTCGAGGATACAAAAGACGTCAGTGAATTATAATTATTTTCTAAACATAGTTATCTTGTAGTTAAAAAGAGGCATATGTATGTATGCATGTATACTACTCCCGATAATTGTCCTGACACTTTAACAATTTACAGTTGATACCAGCAGGAGATCCCTATCTGGTATGTCCAACTTTGGCTTTGATCACCTGATGCCCCTTTTGAGGGAGGCTTTCCACCAATATGCAGCAGACATCAGGAGGAATTTATCTCCATTCCTTCATCAAACAGCACTGAGTTCAACGACAGATCGAGGACGTGCTGCCCTTGACCTCAATCGCCGGTCCAATTCGTCCCACAGTTGTTCGATGGGATTGAAGTCAGGACACTGCACCGGCCAAGGCTATTGTTTAACACCCATCTCTTCATACCATTCCATAACAGCTGCAGCTTTGTGGCATGGAGCATTGGCTCCTTGATAGTAACATGGGTCCATTCCATAAAAACTCCACAGTGTAGGTAGTACCTAATTATCCAGAATATCAAGGTACTGAGTGCCTTCTTGAAACCATGGACAACATGGTCCCAATGAATGTTTTATCATCTCATCCGGTCCATGCAATCAAGATGTATCGCTGTTTTCGCTGTTAATGGAGACCATACACCCTATTAAAAATTAATGAGAGCGTTTTTGGCATTTCTTGTTAAAATTATTTCATGCTAAAATGTCAAGAAAAAAAAATCAGCTAACACCTTTCTGTTCCCGTATAGAGAGCAGCCCAAGCCATTTTTTAGCACTAATCTAACTTTTGAAGACGGTGTGAGCAGTTCAATCTCCACTGGTAGACAATCAGAGATAGCTGGCGCAAGGCTATCACTAATTAATCGGCACGCAGTGAAGTAGGCGGAAGTAAGTGCCGCCATCTGGTGGTCCCTAACCATAACAAATATATTTAATGCCTAAAAATAGTGGGGGTTCGACGGCCGATTTTCTTGAGTTTACGGGACGAAAAACCCGAGTTTCCGGGAGGAAAAAATCCGCTAGCCCGTGCCAGAGATCGGCTACCTCTGGAAGCCGTCGAGAAAAGGCTTAGAAAAAGTTCTTCTAGTCGGTGACTAGATTCGAACGCCTTTCGTTGTGTGGTCAAGCGCTGTAGAGTGCAAACGCCATTTCTACTAAGTATATTTTTATTAACACTAAAGCATCTATGTACAATCAAAATAAATATATATACAACTATTTACAATATATATATTTGTACATAGAATGCTTATTCTAATTGACATTTTGATTTACATTTCTTGAGGCTACTTCTACTGAGGTTATTTGTATCAACAACAGCAGCTGTGTACATTTAAAAATAAATATATATATATACAGCTATTTACAATTTGTACATAGGCTGCTAATTCTATTAGACATTTTCATTTACTCGTTACAATATACTTATGACACCTGTTTTACAATCACTGTTTAAATAAGATACAACATCACATGCTCAATTTCTATTTTCCTTATTGTCCTATTGAATTGCTTGAGCTGTTATTTTTGTTGGTATATGTTACATAGTCATTTCAGTCTATTTATAAGTTCCATTATCAGATCAGTCTATTATATTGTATAGCTTTAGAGTGTGTCAATGTTAATTTCGTGTCTTTTAATATCTTTCTATGTTCTTATCGCCTGATGAAGTCATTCTTGACGAAACATGTTGCGTTTTTACAAATAAATGTCATTGTGTTATAATTCTCGGGTTTTAAGTCAGTTAATTTAGAAAAATGAACATATCCCAACCCCGAGTTAATAGTACTAATCATATATATATATATACATACATACATACATACATACATACATACATACATATACATATATACATACATATACATATATACACACATATATACATACACATATACACACACATATACATACATATATTCATATACACCCACACACACACACATATACATACATATATACATATACACACACACACATATACCACATATACATATACATACATATATATGTTAGCATTGACATTTTCCATATGCACAATTCGTTTTACATATATCTTCATTTTATATCTTTGTTCACATATTTTGGATGACTATTTTATTAACTTAATTTAAATGCACATCTTATTCTTAAAATACATACATTGCTTATGTTTTTATTTACATTTATATATGCATATATTTTGGTAGTATCTCTATATCTCATGCAGATTTTATTTTTTTGTAGGCACTCTTATTTTTACAAAAAGAATTCCATCTTGCTTTAACATTATATTGTTTGCTTAACTTAAGAGGTAAATCTGTAGTTTCTTATATACAAAGTTTTCTGAATTGCAGAATTAGTTACAGGTCTATAAATGGATAATATATCCTATTAACATTTTGGGTTATTATCATGTTATGAACTTATGTTATCTGCATTTCTTACAATTGACATTTCTACTGTCCTTATGTCTGTATATATTATATACAAGAACATATACATAAGTTTGGTAGTATATCTTAATCTACATATTTATTACTAGAGTAGTATTGACTTATCTTAAGGAGTAATTTGCTATTTACTTTTCATTTTTTTTTTCTTACACAATTAGATATACATATACAGTATATATATATGTAGAAAGTATTTTTACCTTGGGTATAAATATGTTAAAGATACCAAGCAATTTTAAACCTGGTTTTACTCCATTTCCCAAGTAAGCAAACAGACTAAAAGTCAAGTTTGCGCCTGCAATTGATGCAAGTCTAGCTGATCCCACAGGTAGTGCAGGATCAGGGCAACTCGTGGCAAAGGTGGAACAAGCTCCGATCACTAATCTTAATATTTACCCTTGATGCCAAAACACATCACCAAGAAGGGGATGTATGATGTTTTGTATTAAAGGCAAGAGGCCACTACCCAGACCGGTTTCGACCTTTATTGAGGTCTCGTCAGTGGGAGCTAGGCTAGAAATATCAAGATTTAGTAATACTGAGCTTGTAAGTATTTTGCCAAAACAAGTTACCATAAGGTGTTTTAACCTTATTAAATAAAAATCTCTGGAGGAGATATAAATGTAGAAAGTATTTTTACCTTGGGTATAAATATGTTAAAGATACCAAGCAATTTTAAACCTGGTTTTACTCCATTTCCCAAGTAAGCAAACAGACTAAAAGTCAAGTTTGCGCCTGCAATTGATGCAAGTCTAGCTGATCCCACAGGTGGCCTCTTGCCTTTAATACAAAACATCATACATCCCCTTCTTGGTGATGTGTTTTGGCATTAAGGGTAAATATTAAGATTAGTGATCGGAGCTTGTTCCACCTTTGCCACGAGTTGCCCTGATCCTGCACTACCTGTGGGATCAGCTAGACTTGCATCAATTGCAGGCGCAAACTTGACTTTTAGTCTGTTTGCTTACTTGGGAAATGGAGTAAAACCAGGTTTAAAATTGCTTGGTATCTTTAACATATTTATACCCAAGGTAAAAATACTTTCTACATTTATATCTCCTCCAGAGATTTTTATTTAATAAGGTTAAAACACCTTATGGTAACTTGTTTTGGCAAAATACTTACAAGCTCAGTATTACTAAATCTTGATATTTCTAGCCTAGCTCCCACTGACGAGACCTCAATAAAGGTCGAAACCGGTCTGGGTAGTGGCCTCTTGCCTTTAATACAAAACATCATACATCCCCTTCTTGGTGATGTGTTTTGGCATTAAGGGTAAATATTAAGATTAGTGATCGGAGCTTGTTCCACCTTTACCACGAGTTGCCCTGATCCTGCACTACCTGTGGGATCAGCTAGACTTGCATCAATTGCAGGCGCAAACTTGACTTTTAGTCTGTTTGCTTACTTGGGAAATGGAGTAAAACCAGGTTTAAAATTGCTTGGTATCTTTAACATATTTATACCCAAGGTAAAAATACTTTCTACATTTATATCTCCTCCAGAGATTTTTATTTAATAAGGTTAAAACACCTTATGGTAACTTGTTTTGGCAAAATACTTACAAGCTCAGTATTACTAAATCTTGATATTTCTAGCCTAGCTCCCACTGACGAGACCTCAATAAAGGTCGAAACCGGTCTGGGTAGTGGCCTCTTGCCTTTAATTTAATACAAAACATCATACATCCCCTTCTTGGTGATGTGTTTTGGCATTAAGGGTAAATATTAAGATTAGTGATCGGAGCTTGTTCCACCTTTGCCACGAGTTGCCCTGATCCTGCACTACCTGTGGGATCAGCTAGACTTGCATCAATTGCAGGCGCAAACTTGACTTTTAGTCTGTTTGCTTACTTGGGAAATGGAGTAAAACCAGGTTTAAAATTGCTTGGTATCTTTAAAGTATATATATATATATATATATATATATAACATTCTTATCCCTTATATATAGGCGTACCTATATATATTATTATTAATATTTTTATTATTTTTTTAAACTTTTACTTATTTATTTATTTTAATTATTTTATATACATATATACTTTTTTTTAAATTTTTATTTTTATTTTTATTTTATTTATTTTTATTAGATTTGATATCTTGTTGTCATTATTCCTCTCGTTGTGGCGAATGAGCCTACGTTAACAGCACCCTTGTCTGGGATTATACTTTTTGTTCAGATAGTGGGTTATCATTATTGTCTACCACTAACTACGGGGGTTCCATTATCGGTATAAGTTTTATTTTTCCTTCTTCTTCTCCTTCTTCAATTAGGCCGAGTTTCCTCCATTGCTGTGTTGTTATGCTTTTGGTTTGTGTAGTGTTTATGATAATTTCCTTTAAATAATTGTTAATTTTTGCTAGTATGTCTGGTCTGGTGTCTCTTCCGTGTATTTTGTCACATCTGTGGGACCATATTGCATACATTGTTATTATTATGATTATTAGTTCTGTTTTTTTTTTCATTTTTTGGTCTTCCAACCAAAATAATGTGTTTTCAGAGAATGGTTGTGTCTTATGTAGGAATTTCTGTATGGTGTTCCATACTGCGGACGTTTTGCTCCAGAACATCATAATATGATATATTGTTTCTTGGTCGGGACAGAAATGACACTTCGCTAGTCCTTGTAGTGGGATTTTTTTTGCTACACACCACATTTTTGTGGGGAGACAGGCATGGTGTACTTTATAGAAGAATGTTTTGTATTTTGGTGATATTGGAAGTCGGAAAACTTTGCTAAGCACTGGACTTAGCCTAATTTCTCCTTTTCTTATTTCCCTGTGTTGGGGAGACGTCATTTCTACTAAGCTACACAGGCTCCTCATGCTTAAATGTATAATTTGTTAAATTTGTAATAAATATCGATTGTTTAATCAATATCTCATCAATTACACCTTTCCATAAGTAAGAAATATTTATTCACACACACACAAAAAAAAGAGATCAGCGAACACCTTTTATTCCCTTTTTTTTTTTTTTTTTTTTTTTCGCTAGATGGGTGAAGCAAAAACACTTTTCATATTCCCCGTTATCTGTAAAGAAAATGTATGGATAGGACAATATAGTGTTATACACTCTGATCATGACAGGAGGGTAACAGCAATAGCCAAGCTTCAGTTAAAAAACTGAAATTCAAGGGAATAATGAAGCCAATTAATGAATAATGCTGTAGCCAATGAAGTTTTTAAACTTCATTGGCTACAGCATTGCCATCCATTACCCTCCCTAGGTGCCCATTTTAGTCGCCTTGTACGATGTGCAGACTCGTCGCCATATTAGATCGGGCCAGAGGCAAACAATTAAATATCACCCTTGATGGATTATAAGACAATAATATCAGAAAATCTCAAATTGCTATTTTGTTTTTATAACAAGAGAAACATTAATACAGAACGATTACATAATAATATTAAATAAATGTTTGCTTTATAGGGATATCGCACAATACAATTTATAAGATCTAAATTTTAATTAGCTATGTCTGCCTCTATCGATATAGTTGCTAGACCAACTATTCTTGGGTCATTGCTTTTCTCAAATGATTTTTAATCAGTTTAAGCTTTTGAAAAACTTCTTTCTGCTCTTGCTACGCTAACATAAATTGTTAGCGTAGTTATGGCGCCTACTGCAATATGGCTGAACGAGAGCCCACATTAAGTCGCGCCGTGAGGCAGGCTGCCTCTATGCTACATCCTGTTCACAGTACGACACGCATAGGCTACAGTGAGGCTATTCTTATCCGGCCCACACAGGGTTATTATTCACTTATGGGGAGTGGGTGAGGCCTTTATACCCCATCTAGCTTTTGGAGCTGTGTGGACAGTTCAATCTCCACCGATAGCCAATCGGAGATAGCTGGCCCATGTCTATCATTAATTATAGCAGCCACCGTTGAAGAAGCTGGCAAACAAGTGCTGCCATCTCTTGGTACCTAACCCTAACAAGATATGTTACTATCTGAAATAATGTGGATTCTACGGTCGATTTTCTTGAGTTTACAGGATGAAAAACACGAATTTCCGGGAGGAACAATCCGCTTGCCCTTACCATAGATCGACTAACTCGGGAATCGGTCGAAGAAAGGCTTAGAAAAAGTTCCCCAAAGTCGTATAAAATACCCAATAGTTATTATTTGCAGAAATGTATAATTATATGACAGAAACTAAAATATACCCTAATTGTTTTGAGAAATGTAGTTATTTGCTTCTGCACTCTTTCATTCCATCAGCCATTTACGCATTTACCGATAACTCGTAGACTAACAGAACATCACACCATCGACATGTTCGCTCTCTCTCTCTCTCGTCTTCTGTTCATTCTTTCCATAAACACTTCTGCCCGTTTCACCACGTATAGATGTACATGTTACAGGCACATGAACGGTGTAAAGCCCACGCCAGAAGGGTAACCTATGTGGTAAGAAAAGCAAAAGCGGATTATGAGAGAACATTAGCCATGCAGGCTAAAGAGAATCCCAAGCAGAACAGTTTTTTTCGATATGTTGCAAATAAAAGAAAAACTGTATGCGGCAGATTGATTTAAAAAAAAAAATGGTAGGGAGGTAACCGAATCAGTTGATATACGTGATAGAATTACTGAGTGAGCACTTTGCAAGAATATATCATCCAGGTGGTGTCATTGCAAAAATGGAAGAACCAACAGTTTATACGGGAATTGTGGTAAATGAAGTGGAGGTGAATAGTCTACAAAACCTCAATCTCAATTCAGCTGCAGGACTGAATAATATACAAGCTCGTGTCGTACGAGAAGCGGTTAAAGAATTGTCAGCGCCCTTGACCATTTTGTTTAATTTGAGTCTCGGGTCTGGGTTAGTTCAAAGGAGTTGGAAATGAGGGGGAAATATTTCCACTGCATAAAGGAACTATTTTCTCCAAGACTGCTGTTGAAAATTACCGGCCGATCAGCATATCAGGAATTATTGTCAAGGTGTTGGAGAAAATCGTCAAGACGAAAATACAAGATTGGATAGATGAAAATGGGATACTGTATGAGGAACAGCATGGTTTTGTGAAGGGTAGATCATGCCTCAATAACTTGCTCACGTTCTATAACACAGTGACAGCTGAACTGGTAAGGGTAACAGGTTTACAGTAATTCTACTGGACCTTGCTAAAGCCTTTGATAGGATACTATATGGAATTCTAATCAGTAAACTGCAGCATATGAGAATGGATATAGGGTTGGTGAGGTGGATAGGAGAATGGTTGAAGGAGAGATATCAGAGAGTAGTTTATTCAGGAGGTAGAGTCCAAAAGACAGCCTGTGACTAGTGGTGTGCTGCAGGAGTCTGTTCTTGGACCACTGCTGTTTAATTTGTTCGATGTAGGAAAAGATCTAAGAGGAACTGTGCATCTGTTTGCAGATGATGCAAAGCTGGGTAGAGCAATAGTGAATGCTCAGGATGTCAAAATTTTGCAGGATGATTTGAATAATTTGGAGTTCTGGGCTATGGAGAAAAATTGTCAATTTAATGTGGAAAAATGTAAGGTTTTGTATTTTGGAGTGAAAAGATTAGCAGCAGTATATCACATTGGTGGAACTGTACTCCAGGAGATTGATGAGGCCAGGGATTTGGTGAGATGGATAGGAGAGTGGTTGAAGGAGAGATATCAGAGAGTAGTTTATTCAGGAGGTAGAGTCCTGAATAAGGAGTTGAATTGGTGGATAGGGAGTTGAAGTTTAGGGGACACATCGCAAAAGTGGCAAAATCAGCTCATCAAATCACTTGTTTGCTGAAAAAACACTTTAACAAGCAGAGACAAACAGGTTATTGTTCCTCTATATCGAGCCTTGACAAGACCCCATCTAGACTACTGTGCCCAGATATGGGCGCCAGGGTTTCTTCTTGATGGGGAGGAGGTGGAGAGGATCCAGAGACGAGACGAATGACCAAGATAATAGCAGGACTAAGGAATGAACCGTATGAGAACAGGATCAAGATTTGTGGGCTGCAAAAATTGGTTGATAGGTAGAAACGGGGTGATATGCTTGAGACATTCAAATTACTGAAGGGTTTCTACAAGATTAATTCAGAAGATATTTTTGAGAATAGGACTGGTAGTGGGACGACTAGGGACCATCCATGGAAGCTTGGTAAGAGTGTGGTCAGCAAGGGTGTTAGAGCTAGGTTTTTTACTTGGAGAGTGGTAAATGAGTGGAATAAGTTTGCCAGAGAGTCTGTTGTGGGTGCCATGACTGTAAATGCGTTCAAGGTGAAGCATGATAGATACTTTGTGAATGTTGAATAGTGGTTCTTGACATGATGTTAGGCCTCCCTCCTCCCTCGATGAGTCTAAGGACTCCTTGGAATTGCCCATAATAATAACAATAATAATAATTCACGACAACGAAACATTCTCGAAAAGTTACGCCGTAAATAACATTTGATTTTTGCGCTGCGCGAAGTGCAGAACTTCTTAAAATCGTTTTGTCGTCGTTCAAATCAAGCTTCAAAAATTATTATTATTACGTGACACCTCCAGGGAGTCCAAAGACTCATCGCGGGTGGGTACCTACTCTACAACTCCGTCTCCACCACTCACTCATTCCGCCAACTACAACGAACTACAACTACACCACCGTCATCTACCCCCCAGCATTACCACTAGTAATTTCACAGATAATCACAAACATCCATGCCCACGGCGGGATTCGAACTCGCAGCCTTTTGGCTGGAAAGCGGGTAAGCTAACCACTCGCCAACCAGGCCGGCTGTAAAAAATAGTAAAAGAAATGTCTGTTTCAAACACACAAAGATCTCCAGTTACGCTAGGTTTAAAAAATAAATAAAATTACACCAAACCACAAATCTAACTCGCTACTTTATTACAAAAGTGACACTTATCTTTTCAGCAGCAACTTTCATCAGCCTTTCACTAACTGGCTACCTAGCGCCCTCTATTATAATCAATGAGAACTTTTACTAATTTATACTGAAAACTTAATGCCATGAGAGGAAGTATGCTGATCCAAAAGACTGGTGATTTTTCTGCTGATTTAAAAATGTCATCACAGTTAAACATGTTAAATAATAACAGCTGATCCCGATTTAAAAAAATGACATCAGAAAATGACAAGTCTGAACTTCATGCTATGCGCACAATATTTGATGCTGGTAAGTGAATTTGTTATCATGGTGATAACTGAGTAACAGACACTAACCTACAGAAATGTGCAAACATACAAGAACCAGTTAAGAAACGTATACTTATAACGCAACATTGCAGGATTATTTACAATATCTTTAAATGTCACTTACCTATTGTTACTTAATTAACAGAATAAATAAATGAAGATGGAGAGCAGCGGGAAATATGTATAATGTGTGCATGCTTGTGTCCAGAGTGAGTGCCAACTCCGAAATTCAGGAATAATTGCTGTATGTTTCATCCCTTGCACAGTTTTCACTGTGATGTTTTCATTTGTTCGTGATAACAAATGTTCATGATTTTAAGAAAATTATTTTATTTATTTGTTTGCTTTTGCTCCATCAAAGTCTTTGTCAAACCATCTTTGCTCTCTCTTGTACACTTACAGTGCAACCTAAAAAGGAAAGGTTATGCATGTTAAATGGACAGACTCTTTCACTGCACAATTGCAAGAAGATAGGACATAATTTTCTTAATAGAGCAGGTACCTCATCATTCTTTGAAAAAGATCTAGGTTTGATTCATATCATGACATAAATCTTTTTATGCACTTTTTTCTTCGTTTTCTCCCATTTAAAAGTTAGTTATTTTCTTTCCACAAAGCAGGGAAACTGACTTCAGAATACATGCAGGTGAATACAAATAAATACTTAATAGTTCATACGAGATAATGGGCTATGAAATAAATTAAATATGCCAAGAAATTATATTCTTGGTTTCATCCTTTAACCTAGTGTAAGCAAACAAAGTATGTGCATGAAGTAGCTTCACAACTGGGCTACTTGTATATAGAGGCTAATGACTTCACATCAGTTGCCTTAGCATCATACATGTCCATATGAATATGTGTCTTGCATTATGGGATACTAAGGCAGCTGATGAAAAGTCATTGGCCTCTATATATAAGTAGTCCAGTTGTGAAGTTACTTCATGTGCAAACTTTGTTTGCTTACATTTGGATAAAGGATGAAACCAAGAATATAATTTCTCGTCATCTTTAATTTATAATATAACCAAGTGGAAAAAAACTTTCCAGGTGTACTATAAAGTTTTATCTAGAGTGGTTTCAACTCTCTGAAGGAATTCTAACTCCTTGAGTTGTCATGAAGTAATAATAATAATAACAAATATATGTGCATTGCCTAGTCTGCTGCTTTTTTTTTATGAGCAGGTTGTAACATTTTTGGGAATGGAATTATTAAAACTGTGTAACTTTCATGCTATATTTTTCATATGTTCCATGCTCTATACTTTTCTGTTACATGTAATAGTTATTCAAAGTATGAAAAGTTCATTTTCATAACTTAATCACTTCATAATCTATCACATTTTGAATCTGTAAATATAGTCAGTTCTCAATGGCTTCCATTCTAACAAACCCATTTTCAGTCAGGTATCGCTATATTAACTATAAGAATATGTTTACATGCCAGAATACTAAAATTTGTTTTGTTATAATTTTAATTAATTTTGATGCAATACAATGCTAGTAAAGTAATGCAATGTACAAATTACCATACTGAATAATAAAACATGAGTGTGCAGTGC
The DNA here is from genome assembly GCF_054136105.1 of Typopeltis vanoorti. NCBI lineage: Eukaryota > Metazoa > Arthropoda > Arachnida > Uropygi > Thelyphonidae > Typopeltis > Typopeltis vanoorti. The sequence continues at coordinate 31,512,768 of NC_143549.1, forward strand.
TTTTATGCACTTACGTAAAATAATCAGGTGGAAACACATGGAGGTAAAGGTAAATCTTCAAAGTTGCTGCTTTATTAATTGGATGACTCACAGGGGGAGATGGGGAGGCTATGTCATCTCAACAACAAATTTCTCAAATTAGGAATTGCAGCAAATTGTTCTGAGGATAGTTCACGGATGCATAACTTGTGGAAGGTCTGTAGTCTTGAGGGAATGAGATGACAGCAGAAGTGATCATCTTCAAAAATTTGTACATTACATCCAATTTAGTTTGCATATTTTGATTTCTTTTCTGCATCAATTTCTCTGTAACAAACAACTGCAGCTTCATCAAGCTGTCTGCTTTCCTCTTCCATGCTCTTGTGGGTTATCTTATTTTGGACAAACAGGAAGATCTGCTTTTATTTGGCTAGAAGAACACAAATCTTATATTAAATACCATGAGCCTGAACAGTTTGTACTTGCAGAGCATGCTATCGACACTAAACATAGAATTCTTCATAAAAGTCATTTCCTCATAGAAACTTTATAAAGAAATGTGTGAAACTTTACTTCACTGCCCTGACTTCAACGTATCAGATGGACTATACTATCCCCTTTGTGGGAGATGGTGCTTTTTAAATCAGCGTAAAGAGGTTTGGAGAGGATGAAGATACTATGTGGAGGGTGTAGAAGCTGTTGACAATCTTTAATCTTTCCTAACTTTATTTTATCTAAATATATATATATATATATATATATATATAAATAAGTTAGAAAATTATTAACCTTTTATAGTTATCTTACATGAGCTACTTAGGTGGCACTTTTTAGAATTGTCTGTTAATGTTTAATTACCATTCTGTAATCTTGTATTAATGATGCATATGATACCTAGGTGAAAATTCTACATTAATAAAGTTTTTTATGTTAGTTTTCCTCAGGTTTTGCAATTCTTTTCTATATATTTAAATATATTGGAGGAAGTCGAGGAATCATGGGTTCTTGGAGTTATGGTAGATCAGAATTTAAGGGGCATGTTGCAAAGGTAATAAGAAAAACTCAGAGAATTGCTGCAATATTAAGACAAATATTAATCAGCACAGATGAAATGGTGGTGATTCCATTTTATAAGGCCGTAATCATGCAACATCTGGACTACTGTGCTCAAATCTCGTTGAGGTTTGGAGAGGATGAAGATACTATGTGGAGGGTGTAGAAGCAGTTGACAAAAATTATTTAAGGACTGTGGAATGTTAGCTGTGAAGATAGATTGAAGAAATGTAATGTAATGTGCAGAGTATGGCTGGCAGAGAAGATACTGTGCACCCACAGATGCAAGACCTGTCGACACTTCTGTGCATGTCAGAAGTAGATGAATCCTTTCTGATGATGGGATAATCATTGCGTTTAACGGAATGAGTGTTTATTCTTATATGTCAGAAAATTCTAGTTTTTAAAGTGGTAACTATTTTGCTTGTACAACAGTTCGAAAATTTATGTATAATGCACATGATTTTGCATGTTGATAATGAATTTGTACATCGTCTTATTCCTTTTGCCCCCTTCAACAGGAATTGACTTTTCTTGGCAAATTGCCAGCCTACGGTCTTGTATCTGTGGTCAAACATTAGAAGGTCTTATTTACTGGATGGATACAAGAAAGATTTTGCAAATAATGGAAAATAAGGAAGGGAGATAGGAACTAGAGGTTTTTTTTTTTTTTTTTTTTTGACGTGGAGTGCATTGCTTGAGTATGTTGTGTTTGTTAAGAATGTGAATGAGTTTAAGCTTAGGCATGCTAGATATGTTGCAGGCAGGAGAGATTTTCCATAAGTCTGGAATTTTCTAATATGTGTATACTTTCACATTGTAATGTAATGTAATATATATACTTATATAATGTATGCAATTATTAATGATATAAACCTGTCTTTCTGTCCCCCCCCTCACTAAGTCTAAGACTTAGTGAGGGGGGGGACAGAAACTCTCACCCAGTGAGAGACTCATGTTGAAAAGATATACAAAAGCTGTTGTTAACTCTTTGGCACATTCCCTCAAGACACGTGGTGAAATAGCATCAAGTCCCACAGCCTTATTTACATCAAGTCTATTCAATTCTTCATATACCTCCTGTTCACTTACTAACAGTTCCTCCTCCTCCTCTTCTCCCACTTCTTTCAAGTTTAGACTTAGGAGAGTTAATGCAATAATAATAACAATAAGAGCCTCCATAGCTCAGTCAGTATAGATGAAGCTATTTGGTTGGAAAGAACTATGTTCGATTCCTGTCAGTGACGCAAGGAACTTTATCTGGGTGTCTTTCAACTAAAGGTGAGCTAGCTAGTTTCATATGAAGGTAGAGGGTTTTTCACCCAAAAACTCAGGTTTTTTGTCTCCCAGAACAGGCAAACCGGCCTGTGAACACACTAGGGAGGAATAAGGCTTGAACACCTTATCCTTGACAGAGTAGTGGTAAAGTGTAGAAAAATCCTCGACACTACAAGGTAAAAAGGGGAGGAAAGGAATAATATAAGATAATAACGAACAACATATATTTTTAAATTTAGTTTAATCCTTTATCCAAGTGTAAGCAAACAAAGTTTGTGCCAGAAGCATCTTCAGGACTGAGGCAACTTGTGGTAAAGGTGGACCAAGTTCTCATCACTCCTTGTCTTAGTATCTCTCATAATGCAAAACACAACTCCTTGCAGACATGAATAATGCTATGCATTAAGGGAAGGGCCACTACCCAGACTGGTTTCGACCTTTATTGAGGTCTCATCAGTAGGAGCCAGACCCAGAGGTGGTGATACCAAGGTGGAAGCAATGAAGAAGTCATATTTACCTATACGAGTTGCCAAAAGGTGTCTCACCTTATTATTAAATTACTCTGGATTTAGAGAAAGATGCTGGAAGTTTTGGCAACTTGTATAGGTAAATATGATTTCTCCATTGCTTCCACTTTGGTATCACCACCTCTGGGTCTGGTACTTACACTTGGATAAAGGATTAAACTAAATTTATTATAGTCTAACCAAGTGGGGGGAAAAAAACTTCCAACATCTTTCTCTAAATCCAGAGTAATTTAAAAATAAGGTGAGACACCTTTTGGCAACTCATATAGGTAAATATGACTTCTCCGGTGCTTCTGCCTTAGTATCACCACTTCTGGGTCTGGCTCCCACTGACGAGACCTCAATAAAGGTCAAAACTGGTTTTGACCTTTATTGAGGTCTCGTCAGTGGGAGCCAGACCTGAAATACGAAGGTTGAAGTAATGCAGAGCTTATATGAATTTTACCTAAACAAGTTGCCACAAGGTGCTTTGACCTTATTAAATAAAATCTCAGGATGAGAGATAGATGTAGAAAGTTTTTTAACTTGGGTATATTATGTATTCAAGATACCAAGTAATTTTATATAAACTTGGTTTTTAATCCTATTTCCCAAATAAGCAAACAGACAAGTATGGCAAGTTTGCGCCAGTTCATAGTGTAAGACTGAGGCAACTCATGGTAAAGGTGGATTAAGCTCCGATCACTTTCCATAGTTTTTTTTTTTTTTTTTCCCCTAATGCAAGGCACATCCCCTTGCTTTGTATTTCAACCTTCGTATTTCAGGTCTGGCTCCCACTGACGAGACCTCAATGAAGGTCGAAACCAGTCTGGGTAGTGACCCCTTCCTTTAATGCATAGCATCATACATCTCTGCAAGGGGATGTGCCTTGCATTAAGGGAAAAATACTAAGGAAAGTGATTGGAGCTTAATCCACCTTTACCACTAGTTGCCTCAGTCTTGCACTACGTGCAAGAGTAAGAACAGAGTTGGATAAAGGAAATGACTACGCGATGATTCTGCTAGCTTTTGCAAAGACATTTGACAAAATACTACATGGAAATTTGTTACGTGGATAAGAGGGTCGCTGGACAGATGTTGAAAAGTGGTATATATAGAGGGTCAGAAACTAGCTGAAAACGATGACTAGTGGTGTTCTGCAAGGTTCGGTGATGGGACCATTGCTGTTTAATTTATACATAAATGATATAGTAAATAATGTGAAAGGAAATATTCAGTTGTTTGCTGATGATGTGAAATTAGGTAGAGTAATAGTTAATCAGGTGTTGTGGAGAGCATGCAGGATAATTTAAATAGGCTGTCAATATGGGCAAAAGTTAATGGGCATCAGTTTAATGTGGATGAATGAGTTGTGAATGATTGAATTCTCACTCCCTTTTTTCACACCCTCTTTATACAGCTTCCAGTGATGACCTCTTGTTCTCCCCTGATCTCTTACCGTTTTCTGTAAAACCTCCTCAACGTTGATCCTATAACAATCCCTTACTAACTTGTAGGTCTCTCTCATATCACTCCTCTTCCTCCTATTCACTAGACTCCACTGTCGGTGCCGGGTTATTTTGCACCCTAGGCAAAGTTTAAAAGTGCACCCCTTATTTCATGAACTAAATTGTTTCTAATTGACATTAAACAAAATAAAATTGTCTTTTAGGTTAAATTAATTGGTAAATTAATAGGACTTTTTTTATTTTCTTTTTTAATTAATTTGAAAATTCTCTGTTATAATTTATTTACAAAAAAAAAAAAAAAAGTTATAAAATGCCGAAATTTAATATTTTAAAATGTTAACGTTTTTAAATATTTATCTTAATTGAATTTTAAATAGCTGTAAGTTCAAATCATTTAGGTAAGGAACAAAAAAGAACCAAGAGTTAAATAGTAAAATAGTGTGATGTGTGAGGGATAAGGAAAAAGAATCGATACCTAAATCATATATCACTATTTAATTTTGATATTTTAGTAAAATACGAATAAAGCATAGCTTGAAGTTTTGCGCCCTAGGCTGTTGCCTAGTTTTCCTAAATGGTAGAGCCGCCCTGCTAGACTCTGTAGATTGCATCTTCTCAACTTTTCCTCATATTCGACATTTTACAGATCAGAAATTACCTTAGTCAGTCACCTCTGGGCCCTTTCTAACATCTTTTCATCCTTTTGAAAACTAGGTGACCAAATCTGTAGTCCATGTGTGGCCTAATCAGCCTTATACAGTGGAAGCAGAATCTCATTACAGTGGTATCTCACTAATCTCAACCTCTTTAGTCGGAACCCTCCAGTAATCTGAACTGCAGTTTGAAAGAAAAAAAAAGTGTTATTTATTGCGTATTATTATTTTGTGTACTATTATTTTTATTTAATAATTATTATTTTAACTATTATTTTTATTTAATAATTATTATTTTAACTATTATTATTTATTTTATTATTATTACAGTATTTTTTTCATACTGTCGATTGTATGGTTATACTGGAGGACTATTTTGATTTATTGTGTATTCACGTTTGCTTTTTTTTATACTGTACAGTACGTACTGTATTGTCGGCATGAATCAAAAAATATACACAAAAAGTGGAAATTCAAAATGTGCATAATTTGATTAAAAATATAAATCCAGATGTTGAAATTTCACAAACAGATGTTGCGAAATGATTACAGGTAGAACTGAAAGTGAATTCGAAATCAAATCAGATGATGAAATTATAAATATGACGCTACAGAATGAATTAGAAGACGATGATGACGATGAAGAACTCGAAGAGAAAAAAGTAAAACATGAAGAAGCAGCTGATAGTTTTAATATGTGTATAGAATGGGCTAAGCAGAATGATATGCCATTCCACAAAATTTTGTTTGCTAATGCAGCTCCGAGAAGAAGCATTCGAAAAAAGTTTAACTTCAAAGAGGCAAAAGAAAATCAGTGACGTTTTTACAAAGAAATAAAAAAAACTTTTTTTGTGTTATTTTTGAAACTTTTTGTGTTGTGTACAAGAAAGTGATATATTTTACGTAAATTAAGTTACGTACTGAACTATGCAATTTTATTAAATCAGAATCCTCAACAATATAGGTAAATACAAATTAAATTTTTTACTAAAATAAACTTGTGTACTGTATTTTTTTGTTTTACATTACAGTACAGTATATCTGTTAATTTATTTACAGAATTAAATTGATATACCATTAGAATCTGATATTTATTTTTGCCTTAAACGCTAGTTATTGTTGTCTCTTCGGGAGAAATTCGCTAATCCGAACTTTTCGCTAATTCGAACGAGCACGGTTTTTATTAGTTCGGATTAGCGACATACCACTGTACTTCTATAAGTCAGTGTTCACTGCATCATGCCAGAATTCATTATGTTTTCCTTACAATTTTGGCAATGTGTCCTCTAAATTTTAGATCCTTATCCACCATCACGTCAAAATATCTTATTTCATCCACCTCCAAGAATATATCCAAACCAAGCATAAATTTTACATCTCATATTTGTTTCCCAAATTTTAAAACCTTACATTTTGCAACATTGAACTGGCATCCCCACTCAAGTGCCAATTAATTCAATTTATTCAAGTCTTCTTGTAAGGCCACAATATCTGCTCTACTCTTCATAGTTCTTCTCAACTTTGCATCATCTGCAAACAACTAAATATCTGCATCCAAAGCTTCCCCAATATCATTGACATACAGGTTAAACAGCAATGGTCCTAAAACAGACCCCTGAGACACATTAGTAGCGACTTTTCTCTTCTGGAATATTGCTCCACTGTACACAACTTGCTAATACCTATCAGATAGCTAATCTCTGATCCAATGCACTAATTTAATATCCATCCCCATCCATCCCACTTTAACTATCAACTTATCAAGTAGTAATTATCAAAAGCCATTGCAAAATCTAAGTATATTACTGTGTATACATCTCCTTTGTCCAGTGAACTAAAGCATGATCTCCATGCCATCCATCAAAGATAATACCATTGTTACAACCCAATTCTGGATCCTAGTTCTCACCAGCCTCTCCAGCACTTTAACCACAGCACAATCTTGCCCTCCTTTCACTCTTTGGAACTCAACCCACTGCAAGACTCATAATAAACAAATACGTCAAGGCAGATGCCAGTGCCCTGGCACATTCCTTCAAAATATGTGAAAAAAAAATCAGCTAACGCCTTTTTATTCCCGTATACGGGAGTAGGCGAGGCCATTTAGCCCTATCTAACTTTTGGAGACTGAGTGGGCAGTTCAATCTCCACTGGCACCCAATCAGAGACAGATGGCCCAAGGCTATCACTAATTAAGCAGTACGCAGTGAAGAGAGACGGCTCAAATGTGCCGCCATCTCGTGGTCCCTAACCCTAACACAAATATATTTAATGTCTGAAATAATGTGGGTTCTACGGTCGATTTTCTTGAGTTTACAGGACGAAAAACCCGAGTTTCCGGGAGGAAAAACCTGCTTGCCCGTGCCAGAGATCGACTAACTCGGGAACCGGTCGAAAAAAGGCTTAGAAAAATTTCCTCTAGTCGCCGACTAGACTCGAAACCAAGACTTCCTTCGTGCGGCCAAGCGCGGTGGTGTGCAAACGCCACATCCACTGAGCTACACAGGCTCAAAATATGTGATGATATATTATTAAATCCCACAGCCTTATTAACATCAAGTTTGCTCAATTCCCAATATACCTCTTGCTCACTTATATTCAGTCTCTCCTCCTCATCATCAACTGCTCTCAAACTCTCCATGATCTCACATTCACAAGAATGAAAGACCTTTATGAGCTGCTCATTAAGTATCTCAACTATATCCTCTTCCCTTACCAATGAAGTCACCTTCCTTACCTGTTCTTTGTATTCCATTATCATGGAATTGATTATTACGACTCCTCTTATGCTACCTCCATGATGACTTTTTCCTCTATATCGCATGCCTAATCTCTTTATTCATCCATTTCACACATGCCTTTTTTTTTTTTTTAACCTTCTGAATCTTGGAATAGATTCAGACATTGCTTCTACTAGACAGTTCTTGAATATCCCCTCCCAAAGCTGCATTGATCTCCTTTCCAGCTAACTCCTCATTCCATGCTACACCTGCAAGCTGTCTCCTGAGATTCTCATAATCACCATCCTTGTAGTTTCACACATACCCATTTCTTCAGAGAGGTCCTCACACTGCTGCCAACCACCCAGTAATCACTTTATGGTCACTTTCACCAACTGGAGGGTGATTTAACACCTCATTGATAATTACATCTTTCTGATGCGATGATCAAATCCAACAGCCTCAATCATCGTGTCCTCTGTTACGTACTGCCTGAAGTATTTTTCCCTCAAAAACTCAATAAACTCGTTTTCTTTACTTCCATTTGCTATCTTATCATTCCAGTTTATATTATCATTAAAATTGCCCATAATGATCATCATTTTCTTGTTTGCTTGGCTAATTTGATTATACATTTCATGTTCACTACCATCCACTACCAAGTTTGTAACAACATCTAAGTATTTCATTTTATTCACCTCTCACACCATTGCCTCAAAAACAAGTGGCCACTCTGATGCTATTTTCCTCTTGCATCTCTAACTTGTATTGACATAACTCTTTCTCTATCATCAATAGCACTCTCCCCCTCCCTTTTTACTATTTCTATCTTCCCGAAAACACATAATACCCTTCCATCTCTATTCCTGTCAGGATGTCATCCTCATCCAACCATGTCTCACTTATTCAATCAATTTTTTGGGTGAATAGACTCAATTAATGCAACCATTTCACTTGCCTTGTTTCTTACACTTCTAGCATATGTATACAAACATAGCAGCTCATTCTTGAATCTATAAGAAGTTCCACTGATACCACTTATTAGATGTGACTTCTCACTGCTTAACTTAAGATATTTCTTTTTCTCCTTCCCTTTTTTGTCTACACATGTATTCACATCCTCTTGGAGAATCAACCTTTCTCACTCTATGTTCCCTATCACCCTGAGCCTCCTGGTTTCTGTGTTTGTCTTGCACACTTGCTCTCTCATTCTCTATACTCATGCTACTCACTTCTTCATTCATAACCACTTCATTCACACCTTTCCATTCTTTCACGTTGCTTCTTACTTGATCAGATTCATTCTCTGTACTCATTTCTCTACCTTTCAGTAGCAGTTTCTCCAAGTGATTCACATCAAACCATTCAAATGAAGTCCACACATTAACAAACTGCACTCCTTTCTCCTCACACATTTCAGCTAACATATCATTTATAATCTTTTCTCTCTCTCTCTCTGCCTCATTTCATCACTGTCATAACTGGGCAACACCCTGACTACCTTTCCTATCACATTAATATCTTTTATCCATCTCAACAACCTCCTGATAGCTAATCTGAAGTATTCTTTGTTCCCAGTCAATATTGGTACATAATGGCCAATATATACACATAAATCTTACCACCACCTAACACAAGAAGTAGCTGTTATTAATACACTAAAAAAACAGAACTTTAAAGATTTGCTCAAATGAGCAAGCAATATTAGCAATACTTTCCTAAAAAATGGCTACAAAAAAACACTACCAACCAACAAAATTCTTCACATGACTGCACCTAATAGTAAAAACAAACTATTTCATACATTAAATGGATATCAGATAAAATAAACAGAATTCTACACAAATACAATCTTTTAAACCTCTTGCAAAATTATTATTATGAACCTCCCATGATGAGTCTGCTTCTCATCGTGGGAGGGTCATTCAGCTGACAATACATCTATCATACTGAATCTTAGAATCCTTACCACTCCCTCTGTTAACAACATATTCCAGTAATGCATTTCATTCACTGACAATTTTCTATGTAAAAAAATCTACTCACATCTCTCTTCACTACACTTACATTACTTATCAACTTTGCATCATCAACAAACAAATAAAGATCCCTAATCAGTCCACATGATATATCATTTGCAAACAAGTTGAATAGCAGGGACCCAAGAACAAAACCCTTGGGCATGCCACTAGTTACCCTCCTTTTTTGAGAAATTGTTTCATCATACACAACTTGCTGGTATCATTCAGAGAGCTAATCTCCAATCCATCTAACCAATATACTATCTATTCCATCCTCTGGAGCTTGTACACCAACTTATCATGTAGTAATCTATCAGATGCTATTTGCAAAGTCCAAGAATATCATTGCATATGATTCTTCTTTATCTGACACACTCGTCACCTAAAATGTAAGTAAATTATTAAATCAAGAACTACTCTTCACAAATACATGCTGACCATAATAAAGAATATTAAACCCTTCAACCCAGTCTTGTATTCTTTTCCTAACCAATCTCTCCAACACCTTGACTACACCAGCAGTTTTACAGACTGGTCTATAATTGGAAGCTTCTGTCCTAGAACCATGCCTGTGAAGTAGTACTATTTTGCCTTTTTTCCACTTCTTAGGAACCTTATCCACCCCAAAACTTTCATTAAATAACCAGGTCAAGGGTATAGCTAACTGTGCACATTCCTTAAGAATACATGGTGATATATCATCCATTCCCACAGTCTTATTAATATCTAACCCAAAGTGCTTGTTTAATAATTCTGCTATATTCTTTGTAATGGCCACTCTGCTGTCACGACTATCCACCAGGTGTCATCCTGCCATAATTATTCTTTCTCTTGCTATCTGATCTGATCCTGTGTCTTCCTCTCTTTGAGAGGGTTGCAGCTGATTACTAGGGAGATAGTGATGCGAGGTGGTTTCCCGTTGCCTTCCTTGCCATATTTTTTTTATGACTGTAGCCTGTGTGTTCACGGGTCCGGTTTGCCTGCTTGCTGGATGAAAAACCCCAGATAAACTGGTGGAAAAAACTGCTGTCCACGCCCAAGACTGGATAACTTGGCTATGGCTGAGGAAGATCCTTAATCTCCTCACATCGTCAACAGGGATCAAACCTACGACACTCCTTCCCGAGGCATATGGTTGTGAAGCGCAAAGCCACTCGGCTAACCGTGCGGACTCTCTTGCTATGTTGCAGAAGAATTCCCTTGAATTAACCTTGGCCTGACTTGCCAATCTCATCTCATTCTGCATCTTTTCTTTTTTTACTATACCCGTCACCTTCCTAGCCTGCACTTTATGCTCTTCATGGATTCAGTTACCACCAACTCTTGTACCCTCTCCAAGCATTTTCTTTTAACACAGCTTGCTGGATTTCACTCTTCATCCATTGCATTCCTTTTCTATTTATTTGCTTAACTTTTGGTATGCTATTATACATTGCTCATGTCAGATACTGTGTTATGAATTTTCATGCACTGTCAACATCTTTTCTGCACTCAATTTTTGTGCTGACGCTTTCTGTGTCACCAATGTGCACTTCTTTATGGATGCCATTTTCAGAAGCATTAAAAGAAGTTATTCAACTAAACAACCCAGAAAATTACAGAGGAATCATGTTATTTCTTACCACATTGAAAATCTATTACAGGATATTTCTAAACCAAATTGAACCACATGTAACACCTCTTCTACCCCAAAATCAAGTAAATTTCTTGAAAAATAAGCATTGGGAACGGAACACATCTACTGCCCTAAAAGGTTGCTAGAAGGAGCAAAAGATAAAAATCTTCCTTTGATCTGAAACTTCATAGATTTCTCAAATGCTTTTGATTCAATCAGTAGACAAAGGATGTTCATAATTGTCATGGAATACCCTTGAATATAATAAAAAAAAAAAAAAAAAAAAAAAAACAGAACCGTACCAGAACTCTCATGCAACGATAATGGTTAATTGGAGAGATGACTGAGAGCTTTCTTATTTCCAGTGGAGTTCTTCAGGGGAGACTCTTTGGCACTACATCTTTTCAATATTACCCTTGATTATGTATTCTCCCTCACAGGAAATAAGTATGGAATGATTATCAAAGATTCGGCAGGACAGACCCACAAAAGCAGTCTCTGTTTTATAGATGATTGCAGCACTGCTCTGGTTGGCAGTTAATTGCAGTAAAACTAAAGTCCAAAAGAACAGAATGTAAGGAAATATTAGGCTAAATTACCACATTCTTGAAGTAAATGATTTTCATTACCTTGGTTCCTACATCGATATTCTGACAGTAAAAAAAAAAAAACTTTTATGGAATTGAATTCCCTTCAATTTTAATTCTCTTGAATTCCAGATATTAGTTAGACTTCAAAAGTCTAACTAATATCTGGAAATCCAATCTCATCACTGCATACAGGGCTGGCGGAAGCAGGCATGCGATGCATGCAGGCGCTGCTACGAAGGGGGCGCTGCCATCGAGGCACGGTTCATAAGTTCATTTTTAAGAAACAAAATTTTTATCATAAAAACAAAAAATTCTTAGAATGATCAATATTAAAATAAATAAGGCCGGATACACCGATTAAAAAATTTTAAAAAATTGTATATTGCTGCCTCTTTGATCAGCCCACTGTTTACAATTTTGCAGCAAGAGCAGGCTAAATGCTTGCCTGCAGAATGTTGTGTCTACTGCAGTCTATCTAAAGTGAAACGGTGAATGGTTTCTATGTGCAGAAACGAATTTTCGTGCAAAACATTTGTTGCTAGTTAACCAGTCATGGTACTCATCTCAGTAGGCTACTGACAGTAGCACAGTGCAGACTATTATTTCGTCTGTGTCGTGTTGTTAATAATTTCTTGTTGGTATAAAATAGAAATGGAATCAAAAATTAAAAAAAAAGTTATCTGGTGCACAAAACTGTAAGCATCATGCTGCGAAAGAAGCAAATATTAAGAAACAAACTGGGGCTCTTAATAAATTTGTTAAAATATTAAAATATTCTGATGCAGATTGTAACCAACTCGATACATCAGAAATCCGAGTTGAAGAACCTGCACATCATCCAGTTTGCATGAAAGTACTATTGCAACTATTGAACAAGATAACAAGATGCATGACTTAAGTGAAAAACAGTTAGAAGATTTAGTTGTAGCTGACCACGAAACTAACACATTGTTAATCTCTGTAAATTTGGAAGATCCAGGTGAACGGGGAAATATTGATGAAAAATTACATTACAAGTTGTTTTAATTGAAATGGGGACTGTTCAAAAGAAAAATATAATATATCCCAGAGATATATCATCATCAGTTGCATCAGTCTTGGGACTGTTAGCTCAGCAGCAATATCCTCCATTCCGCTCTGTCATTGGCTTTCTTCTTAACCTCCTGGTAACTCCTCAAACCCGTGCTGTCCTTGACTTGGTCAAGAAAGCTTTTCCTTGGTCTGCCTCTTCTTCTTTTCCCCTCTATTTTGCCTTCAGTTATTCTTTTCACAAGTCCATCATGTCGAAGTATATGTCCAAACCACCTATCCCTTCTAATTTTGATCGATTTTATTAGAGTTCTTGTTTCACTTATCTCTCTCAGGACTAGTTGGTTTGAATTTTTTTTCTGTCCTTATTTTGTTCATGCTATGCTGGCACCACATTTCAAAAGCCTCCAATCTTGTTACATCTTCTCTGCCTAGAATCCAGGTTTCACATCCATACAGTGCCAATGCTCCATATCAATGTCTTTACTAATTTTTTTTTTCAATTGTAAGTTGAGGTTTCCTGTTAAAATGCTTTTCATCTTAGAGAATTGGGCTTTTGCGTTGTTTATTCTTGATCTTATGCCTTCTCTTGTTCTGCCATCTTCTGTTATTAGGCTCCCTAAATATTTAAAGCTTTTCACTTGTTTTATTTGTTCCCCACTGATGTCTGTATGCTCTGTATTGATAGGGATTTTGCCTGTAACAATGATTTTAGTCTTATCTGTGTTGATTTTCATTTTATATTTTTCAAGGTTATTATTTAGTAATTCTAGCATTGTTTTTAACGTTCTTCTGTTTTCTGCTACAAGGGTTATGTCATCAGCAAATCTTATACACATGACTTGTTCACCATTTATCTTTATGCCACTATTTATTTTATCTTTAGTTTCCTGAATGGCCTTTTCAATATATAAATTAAATAAAAGTGGTGAAAGTATACATCCTTGTCTTACTCCACTCCTGATATTTATTATTTTCTCCTTATCATTGATTTTAATCTGTCCATTTTGATTTTTGTAAATTTGATAAATTATTTTCCTATCCCTCAAATCTATGCCGATATTAGTTAGATAATTTAGGAGTATTTGCTGGTTTACTTTATCAAACGCTTTCTTTAAATAAAGGAAGCAAATGTAAGTATTTTGACTAAGGTCTAATCTTCTCTCTATTATTGTTCTTAAACAGAGTATTGCCTCTCTTGTTCCTTTATTCTTTCTGAATCCAAATTGGTCTTCATCCAATAGACAATCTATTTTTGGATAAATTCTATTTTGAATAATTTTTAGCAGAATTTTGCTAACATGTGGGATTAAAGCTATTGTTCTAAATTGGCTGCATTTGCTTGCATTATTCTTTTTTGGTATTGGTATTATGGTTGATTTCAAAAACTCCTTTGGTATTTCTCCTCTATCATAGATTTGGGCTATTAATTGATAGAGTAAGGTTTTTGTCTCATCACCTAAATTTTGTAGTAGTTCTATAGGAATATTGTCTACACCTGGACTTTTTCCATTACTCATTTCGGACAGTGCTTTATCAAATTCTTCTCGCATTATTGGGGGTCCTAGATTATCTTCATTTTGATTTTCTATGCTGATATCAACATCAAGTTCATTGCCATTATAGAGATTTTCAAGATAATTCTTCCATTCCATTAATATATCCTCAGATTCTATTAGTAATTTTCCATTTTCATCTTTGATGGCATTGTTTTTGCTGTTCTTATTAAATTTGAAAATCAGTTTCTTTATAGGCTTTCTTTATGTTTTCTTTTTTAAATAATTCATCTATGTTATTACACTGTTCTTCCAGGTATTCTTTTTTGGCTTCTCTACATTTTCTTGTAATTTGATTTTTAAGATATTTGCATTTGGCCACATCTTCTTTAACAGTATTTTTATATTTTCTTCTTTCATCCATAAGGCCAAGTATGTCATCTGTTATCCAATGTTTTCTTTTTTCTTTTTCTGCATTTTTCAATAATTGATTTGATGAATTTTTAATTAACTCTTTAATCATATTCCATTGGTTTTCAATATTATTCTGACTATTTATGTTTTCTGGAATGTTATGATCAGTTGCCTCTTGGTATCCTCTCTTTACTTCTTTACTGTTTAATTTTTCAAGGTTCCATCTTATTGGTTTGTATCTTTGGATTTGTTTCCTATGTTTCAGTTCTGTTTTCATTAAGACAAGGTTATGGTCACTACTAATGTTGGTACCTGGATAGCTTTTGCAATTTTTTATTTGGTTTCTGTATCTTTTCTTGACCAACATATAATCTGTTTGATATCTATTTGAATCCCCAGGTGTTTTCCAGGTGTATCTTCTTCTTTTTGGAGCTTGAAATAGTGTATTTGCTATAACTAACTGTTTTTATGTACAAAATTCTATTAATTGCTTTCCTCTTTCATTCCTACGTCCAAGACCAAATCTTCCAGAAACATTATCATTGCTCTCTTCTTCCACTATAGCATTCCAATCTCCTATTATTATTGTATTGTCTCTGTCTTTAAAGCTGCTCCAGATTTCTTCTATTTCTTCATCGCTATGTTGTGATGTTGGCATGTAGACCATTATAATATTGAGGTTCACTGGTTCATTTTGAATGCTTATCGCCATGATTCTGTCACTATAGTTAATTATTGTAGTGATTAACTTTCCAACTTTTTTTATGAAGCATTATTGCAACACCTGACTCGCCCTTCTTTTGTCCTGAATATATTATCCGAAATTCTCCACTCCAGAAATCACCCTGTCCCCATCTCGTCTCACTAATACCCAGAATGTCTATTTCAAGTCTTTCCATTTCTTTTTTCGCATTTTCTATTTTACCTGGTTCTAGCAGTGTTCTTGCATTCCATGTTCCAATATTCAGCTTATTTCTTGTCTTTATTTTTGAATAAGTACCAGGATTTCGTTGGCTGTCGACCTGAGAAGCCCGGTTACTTCTCCTGCCCGGCATGACTCCTTCAGTGAAGGCTCCATCACCAATCTTGATTTCATTTTTAACTTCCATTGCTGCTTTTACTTGGGAATGTAATGTGGTGGTTCCCCCTTGCCTTCCACATCGCAGTATTGTAACATGTATGCTACAGGAGGTTAATACAAGTAGCGCTGCTGCCCACTACTATAACTATTAGTGGTTAGTTGAAAGAGGAGGAAACACCCCTAGCCCTTGAGTACTCTAATAGCTTCAGGGAGAATGGAGAACCTCCTCCTGAGGTTAGTAAGCAAGAAAAGAGACAGACAGAAAGTTGTAAGTAAAGAATCCTCATTAGGAAGAATGTTAGTATGAGGGTAGAAGCAGGAAGTGGAAGGAAATGTAATCTGCCTTCTACGATATCAGTTAGGAGAAATTTATGATGCACTTTTTGAAATTTTAAATAATGAAATTTTAATAAAGAAACTCAGCACAAAGCACAAACATTATGTGCTAAAATAAAGGACTACAAATTTATTTGCTCTCTTATAACTTGGCATGATTTACTTAACAGAATAAATCCTGTGAATAAAATGCTTCAAGACAAAAATATGAACATTACACTTGCTTTAGAATCTATCGAAAACTAAAAAATATTCTTACAAGAATATCGATCAGGTACAAATTTTAAATTAGTTCTAAAAACGGCAAAAGAACTGAGTGAAGAGGTGGATGGAGAACAAATATTTAAAACTGGTACGGATGTTCGACGATGAAAGAAGACACGACAATATGACTACGAGCATCAAGACGAAATCGCCAGAAGATAAATTTAAAGTTAATGTATTTTATACACTTCTAGACGTTGCAATGTGTTCGTTTTGTACAACTAAAAACATATGATAATTTCAATTTCTTGTATAGATTACTACAAATTAATAACTAAGTTTTACGAAAAAGTTGTGACGATTTAGAGATTCTCTTGAAGGACGGCAACAATAAAGAAGTAAATGCAATAGAGCTATATGACGAGTTATGTGCTTTTCGGGATATTTTTCGGAAGTATAATTTAAATATTAAAACCCTTTTGATATTCTTAATTTTACTGTGTCCAATAATTTATCTTTCCCAAACTTTTCAGTTGCTTTAAGAATACTATTAACCTTACCCCTGTTAGTGTAGCGAGTGGTGAATGTTCCTCTTTCCAAGTTGATATTGATTAAAAACCTACTTAAGAACAAGTATGTCACAAAAAAGGCTTGTTAGTTTGGCATTAATAGCTATTGAAAAAGATATATGTGCAGAATTAGACGTTAAGACCATTATTTCTAATTTTGTGAATATGAAATCAAAAACCGTGAAATTTTAATTAAAAAAATTTAAAGTATATTTGTGTAATTTAATTTATTTTCTGTTATTCTGTAAAGATATTATTCTTTTTGAATACTTATATTAAATGTTCTAATTATTTCTGAATTCTTTTCTTATTTTCTCATCTATCTTGAGTTTCTTTTATTTTCCTAAAAGATAGTTCCACTTATAAAAATTATTAAACAATTTTTACAAGTTACTAAGAATTTAGTAACTTGTAAAATGCAAGAATTTTTAAACTTTAATTCAAATAAATTTTAACTTTAATTAAAATTCATTTTAATATTGTTAGCGATTCGGGTCGGTGAGAAGGCTATAATCCCTGTATCGTTATATTCAATGATTAAAGTCAAGTGGCTTTATCAAAATTTGCTTTAACTTTTGAGAATTTTTTGAATATTCGGGTTTTTAACAATTATCCTGCCTAGTCAACACCCCCCCGGTTCGTTACATTTAGTGAACCAACGTGTGGCTGTTCTGTCAAAATTTATTTAAGAAATTTCAAATAATTTAAATTTGTATTATTGTAAAAGTACCACACACACCAGGATCGTTACAGGAGCGCTTAGATAGAAATTGCATGCGGGTGGCAAAGATCCTAGCACCGGTTCTGTATACCATGTTATGTGAGACCTCATAGATACAGGTATGGATTTTGCAGTGACTGTATCGCGCGAATTTAATTGTCTGATTAAATTTGCGCTGGTTCTGACTGCATATACCAAAATTAATCTGTACAAAACCACCAGTCAAGCCATATTTACATATGGTGCCAAGACATGGAACATCACTACCCAACGAGCAGTTAATACTATTAATAGCTTCGGGACAGCATGCTTTCGAACAATTCTCCTATACACATGGTAAGATCACATTCTTAATGCTATCATTCTTGAAGAAAGCCAGCAAAGACCCCTAGCAGAAATAAAGAAAAAAGTCAACTGAGGTAGTTGGGATACCAACTTAGACATCCACCTTCAGCTGTGTTCAGTGTTCTTGCAACTAATAAACACAGAGGAAGAGGAAGACCGAGGAAACAAGTTTTGGCAATATATAAGCAAAATTTGTTTTGAAGATGAAGCTCATGAACCATCTGACATTTACCATTTGACACAAAACAGAACAGTGTGGCTCACTTTCATCTTATAGACTTTAACTCCGTGAGTTTTTGTTATATGAATATTTCTGTATGTAATATCCTATTCGTACATGAATAAATGATGATGGTGATGATTCGCTAGAGATGGAAGGGAATCCTTAGCCTACTGAAATTGGATGTAGAATTCATATTAAGAAAAGGAACATAGATGAGGCATTAAATTTAATACCTGTGGTAAATCTGACATTTTGGATTATGCCCTGAATACTCTACACCAGGGATTCTCAACCTATGGTATGTGTACCACTGGTGGTACGCATACCATAGCCTTATTACCATACCCATAGCCAACTGCCTTGCTGGTACATCTAATATCTTGAATTAAATATAATGGTACGCCACTGGAAAAGGTTGAGAACCCATGCTCTACACAGTTACTAGAAAGGCACCTGTTCATTACATCACACCAAAACATGATATGTGTGCAAATTTAAGGAGGCCTTGAAATTCTCATCAACTATCATTATCTTAACATGAATGATGGTCTAAAAATTCCAGGAATATGGATGGCACATAACCTTTTGTTGTTATACTTCATTATAAATTATATTAGAACTTAGTATTCCAGTATTTTAGCTTTAATATAACAAACACGTATGTTAAATTATTAATTAGGCCACCACTATTGATGTATTCATTCACTCATTTCTTATGGTGATTCAATGGCCATGAGCCCCGTTTATAGGGAGGTGCGGCACCACCTCAATTCCCCCTCCCCATTTTTATCCAGGCTCGTGTCTGGCATAGCTGACAATTCAGACCTATGGCTGGAGGGATTGTCTTAAGTATTCCTGACTGTGTGTTCACGAGGCCAGTTTTCCTGCTTGGGGAATGAAAAACCCAGATAAACTGGGGGTGAAAACCCTGCTGTGTCCATGCCCAAGACCGGCTAAGGCTGAGGAAGATCCTTAAGCTCCTCACATGATCGACGGGAATTGAACCTAGGACACTCCTTCCCCAGGCATATGGTTGCGAAGTGCATAGCTACTAGGCTAACCTCACGGACTACATTGATGTATTAAAAGCATTGGAAGATAATGTGAATTTATTCTCTGACCATGTTATAAAAGAATATGATATTGCTTTGATGTAATTTTTTTTTCCTCATGAGTTCAGGCCAGTAAAATAACGGTTGATCAAATTCATTGTCATTTGGCATACTATTTGAATTGTAATGTAGATTCTCTCTCTGTGTGTGTGTGTGTGTGTGTGTGTGTGTGTGTGTGTGTGTGTGTGTGTGTGTGTGTGTGTGTGTGTGTGTGTGTGTGGAGGGGGGGTGAATATATATAATAGACAAATAAAGAGCTTGTTTATATATATATATAATCTCTATCAGATCACATAGACTATTGTTTGCTTATTTAGTCACCAAATTTTTGGATTGATAAGAAATTCTAGAGAGGGTTTATTTAAATATGCAGATTTGTATATAACCACGGTGGCCAAACCGCATGTGGCTCTTAAGTTTTATTGCGGTTCAATTAACATAAAAAATATTTATAATTTTTCTTAATTTTCTAGCAGACATGGGGCAATCACCTAATATAGTTTTCTAAATGATGATAATTTAAAAAAACTCACGGCAAAGCCAAAAAAAGGGAAAAAATCGATGTTTTTCCCTAAAAATCATCGATGTTTGTTTGCCATCCCATAAGTTGTATTTTGCTGCTTGATTGGTCAATGTTTTTGAGTGGCCTGATGAAATTTGCTGTTCATATGCTGTTCGGCAATGTAGTTATATTTATGTTACCTTATCAGAAAATTTAAAAAGATACATTACTGAATTTTGTACTTCTTATAATAATAAAAAGGTAATAATTTAAATTCCAAATGATTTAAATATTAATATTTTATTTTTAAAATTTTATTAGAATATTGTGCCGAATGACTCTTGAAAATAAACAGAAGCGGAAGTATATCGATGCACATAGAAATTTTAAGGAAGAATGGGAAAAAGACTATGCCTTTATTGAGAAAAATGATAAAGCTTTTTGTCTCATCTGTAGTTCAACAGTGAGCAATTTCAAAGTAGGGAATTTAAAACGTCATTATGAAAAATTGCATCGCAAGTTTTCCTCTCAATATCCAGAAAAATCTGAAATACGAATTAAAAAGCTTGAATCGTTGAAATCTTCAGTTAATAACCAAATTAACTTCATGACAAAATTTACTGAAGAATCTAAAATTGTAAATAGAGGCTAGTTTTAAAATATCATTGCAACATTGGAACATTGCACGTGCAAAATGGCCTTATACCAAAGGGGAATTTATTAAGCAAAAGATTCTTGATACAATTGAGTCACTGGACGCTAATAATTCAAAACTTTTAAAATTAATTACTGACATTCCTACCTCATGACATACAATTGAACGTTGAATTTCAGAAATAAACATGGATTTATTATCAAAATTAGAAAACGATAGAAAAGATTGTGTAGCATTTAGTTTGGTGCTTGATGAATCAACTAACATTACAGACCAACCACAATTAGCAATTTTTATTTGTTTCGTTCTTGAGGATGGAGTGATGCAAGAAGAATTATTTGATTTTATAGCATTAAAAGATAGTACTCGTGGCGTTGATATTAAGGAAGCTTTTGATGTTGCCCTTAAAAATGTTCCAAAAAGTAAATTAGTAAGTGTGGCTACTGATGGAACAGCAGCAATGGTGGGTAAGAATGTAGGATTAATTGGACTTTTAAAAAAAGATGAAAGCATTCCCGATTTCATTCCAATTCACTGTATTTTGCATCGAGAACATCTTGTTACAAAACACTTTAATTTTGAACATGTGTTTACACCACTCATAAAAATCGTAAATTTCATTCGGACCAATGCAAAAAACCACCGTCAGTTTTGAAATTTTATCAATGAACTTGATTTGAATGAACAAATAAATGATTTATCGTTGTACTGCATAGTGAGATGGTTATCTACATACAATGTATTGAACAAATTTGTAGCTTTATTGGAACCTATTTTTGAATTCCTAGATATTAAAAAAAGCAATCATATCTGCAATTAAAAAAAAAATGAATGGATCAGGAACTTAATGTTTCTTACCGATATAATGGAACATTTACAAAATTTCAATGTGTCGCTGCAAGGCAAGGACAAGAATATTTCAGAATTGAGAGTCGGAGCATTTTTAGTTTTAAAAAAAAAAAATACAACTTTTTCAAAAAAAGATAAGTGAAAAGACATTCAGTCACTTTCCATGTTTGAAAAAAGCGAGTTCAGGATGTGATATTCTTCCTACAGCCATCAGCCTGTTGGACGATTAAACAACCTGTTGGACGATTTGTAGACTTACAAGAATTAAAAGAATTATTCACATATTTAACATGCATTATAGTTCAAATATATGTATAGGTAGATGTATAGTTTTTTGTTCTAATTTCTTGAGGAAGAGGTAGTTGTTTATATTTCTTCCCTCCCTTTCTCCCCTACCTCCACCTCTCCTAGATCGTCATTGATGCAGAAGAGCAAGAACCTATACCTAATAAATATACCTGCACTATTGAAAATGTATAAAACAGCAGTGAAAAAAATAAATATAATATTGTAAACTGGAGGATGTAGTGATTGCAGAAGTAGTAAATAAATGCATTAAAGTTACAGTATCGCGAAGTGACAGTAAATGCAGACTTCCCACAGAGAGGTTTTAAAAATATTACAGTAAAATTTGTTTAGTCATGTTTTTATTTTGAACAGAAAAAAAATTAGGATAATAAATTTTGCTTTTTTTTTTTTTTTTTTTTTTTTTTGCTTTTTTTGATAGTATGTACAGAGGTCAGCAAACTTGTCCTGGGAGTGGCTAAATAATTAATCTTTTATGTTTTGCAGGCCAAAAAATTATGAGAATATCATATACTTACATATAGCATAGAAATCAAAATTTGTGCAGTTTTTAATTAACAAAATGCAGAATATAATTGTGTACAAACAGATTTTTGAGAAATTAGAAGTATGGAATTCTTTTATAATAATGATGTCTTAATACAAAATATTAGATTTGCAGATGATCAAGCAATATTAGCTAATACCGAAGATGAACTACAGCACCTAATGCAAAAATTTGAAAATATATGCAAGAAATATGGTATGAAAATTAACGCAAAGAAAACAAAAGTGATGAGAGTCTCCAGGAAACCAGGAAGTATCAAGGTGATGATGAATGGAGAAAGTGTAGAGCAAGTGAGACAATACAAATACCTTGGCACTATAATACAAGAAAATGGAAAATGTGACATGGAAATAAAAGAAAGAATTAACAAAGGAAAATATGCCTTTTATAGCAAGAAAAATTTGTTTATTAATAAAATGAATAAAAATCTAAAGAAAAGGCTTATTAAGTGCTATATTTGGAGTATGACCTTATATGGGTCAGAAACATGGACAATTAGAAAGAAAGAAGCTAAAATGTTGGAGGCATTTGAAATGTGGTTATGGAGAAGAATGGAGAAAATAAAGTGGACTGAAAAAATCACCAATGAAGAAGTGTTACAAAGAGTTGAAGAAGAAAGGAATTTACTAAAGACCATAAGAAGAAGAAAGCATAACTGGATAGGACATGTATTAAGAGGAGACAGCCTACTGAAAAGAATGATAGAAGGGAAAACTGAAGGAAAGCGACCAAGAGGAAGAAGACGACTAACGATGCTTGATGATATAATGGGAACAAGAAGATATCAAGAAATGAAGGAGGAAGCAAGAGAGAGGAAATTGGGGGAAGAGAATCTGCTGAGTTATACCATTGGACCTGTCAAGAGACAGAACACTAATGATGATGATGAGACATAATTATGCTTAAGTAGGATTCAAAGTTTTCTCATCAAAATTAATTGCACTGCTCATCAGATAAGGCTTATCTATAACAATATTGTATGCATTTCATCTTAGAAAATGTCTTATCTGAGCTACCAAACAAGTATTTACCAGCATTCACTGACAAGAAATGTGTGGCACTCAGAACACTGTCAAGATAGCAATGCAAGTTCAAGCTGCATTGGTGGCAACATTCAGTGATGAGAGTTCAATATATGGTTACTGCTGCAACTTTGCACATTAGCAATACTTAGTCTACTGAAACAGCAATTTCATGATTCTGTTATAATGTTAA
The DNA here is from genome assembly GCF_054136105.1 of Typopeltis vanoorti. Classification (NCBI taxonomy): domain Eukaryota; kingdom Metazoa; phylum Arthropoda; class Arachnida; order Uropygi; family Thelyphonidae; genus Typopeltis; species Typopeltis vanoorti. The sequence continues at coordinate 31,536,256 of NC_143549.1, forward strand.
TTTAAAAACCATCCTTAGCTTGTGGACTGTACAATAATAGGCATTGGACCTTAGTTTGCTGACCCCTGGTGAGTATATAAATTTCATTTAACCATTTTTTTTTTTTTAACTTTTTGAATTATAGGTTTACTATTGAAAGCAAAACCAAGAACTATGATATCTGCTGCCATTATTTATCATAGGTTTTTTCAAGAATCTAAGCCTGATATCTATGATCCATATGTAAGTATTAATTTTTCTTCTTCTTCTTCTTATCATTATTATTATTCAGGCTTCCATGGAGTCAAAAGACATCGTGGGAGATCCTTCCTAGGAAACACAAAGTCTATAATACCACCCCTTCTCATTGACCATTCTTACTCTTACCACTCTATCAGGCACTGCATTCCATGGTTAAACCATTTCTCACCCTTTGCAACTTCCAGGAATGGCCGCTTGTGATCGCTCCTTCCCGCTCCACCAAGCAAAAGAACTCCCAGTGTCAACCCTGTAACTACCTCTCAACAGTTTAAAAGTCTCAATCATATCACCTCTCCTTCTTCTATCCACCAAACTCTGCAGACCATGTTCCCTCAGCCGATCCTCATAACTAAAATTGTACAGTCCTGAAACCATCTTTGTTATCTGCCTCTGTATTCCTTTCTACAGTTAATTTATCCCCTTCAAACCCTGTTGACCAAATTTGAGAACAATAGTCTTAGTGTGGTCTGATCAGGGTCTTTTACAATGGAATGATAAGTCTTTCATCACTGCAGGTTACTGTCCTTCTCACTATTGCAGTAATCCTCTGGATTACCTTCACCACCTTTGCAATATGTTCCCTGAATTTCAGTTTTCTATCAATCATCACCTCCAGATTTCTTGTCTCACCTACTTCCTCCAATCAAGTATGCAGCCTCTCATCGATGTATCCCAAACTTCAAGACTTTACATTTTGCTGCATTAAACCGATACCCCTATTCATTCACCCATCTGTCTCTAGTTTATTCAAATCCTCTTGCAGGACTGTCGCATCTGCACTATTACTAATAACCCTTCCCACCTTCACATCATCTGCAAACAACTGAATATCTCCCCTGCAATCCATTGATAGTGTCATTGATATAAAGGTTAAATAATACAGGACCCCACTTGTAACCTTCTGTTTCCTTGATACTGCCTCACCATACACAACTCTGATACTTGTCAGACAGCCAATCCTGAATCCAGTCGACTAATCTGACATCTAAACCCATATGCTGCAACTTAAATATCAGCTTATCCTGTGGCACCCTGTCAAATGCCTTTGCAAAATCCAACCAAAAAATAGCAATATATATGCCATTCCATATGTAAGTATGGAATGGCAAGTAAGTAAGGGGGTGCTTAAGGGTCAAAGCTGTATAACTGAGAGGAGACCTCCACATAGCCTTTAAAGGAATGCGGAGAACTGACCAGGGCTTCTGACCTAATGTCCAATCCTCACCTTCTCGTGGTGCACCCTGTTGGGTATCTACTTTGATACTGAATGAACGAGGATGGGCTGGCAACTTGGGATTTAGCTGACCAAATTGTATTCTTATTGGTTAAACCAAAATAAAAAATGATGGTACAACATGACAAAATTTCATGCTGGCTGGGGCGTTGCCCGGTTAAACAAGGCCCCCGTTGTTTTCGCCAGGGAACCAGGGTGAACAGTGAAAAGTCAGCTACTGGAACAAATCTGAAAACAAACCCCAACTCAACATCACCAGAGTTAAAGATCGGTACTATCAACGTAAGAAGCCTGAATGGCAAAGAAATGGAGCTAGCTGAGGAATTAGATAAGTACCAGATCGACATAATAGGGGTTACTGAAACAAAAAAGACAAAAACTGGTGAGATCTTTCTGAGCAATAAATACAAAATGTTATATTCAGGCAATGACAATCAAGGAAAAGAAGGAGCAGCCATAGTATTCAACACAAAATACGAGGCTAATCTTCTTGAATGGCAGTCAGTCTCAAGTAGAGTAATGTGGGCAAATATGAGAATGGGGAACTGGACAATGAGACTTATTTGTGCCTATGGTCCCATAGAAGGTTCTACTAAGGTAGAAGTGGAAGAATTTTTTGACGCTTTAGAAAAAGCAACTGACACAATGAAAAAGGAAAAGTTTGTCCTTGTTGGGGATCTAAATAGCAGAGTAGGAAATGATTGTGAGACATACAAAAATATTTTGGGAAAATTTGGAGAAAAGAGCAAAGCTAATAATAATGGCAAATACCTGTTGGATTTCTGCTCAGGACATGGACTGGTTATTACTAACACCATGTTCCAACATGTTGTTTATTATTTTAACGGTATAATAGAACACAGAAACTAAGTAAATAATTAATTTATTAACTTGATGCTGATATTTTGCTGGTATTATAACCAGCATCTTCAGAGCACAAAAACACTGTTTGTCACAATACGCGAGACAAAATTTTGGTGTACTTAAATTTTCTTTAAGTACACCAAAACAACATGGTGTACTTAAACAAAATTGTAGCAGCAACACAAAGACTAGAGTCCTGATTTTGGCGCCCTCTATCTGAAAAAAAAGAAAAAAAAAAGCTATCATATATTACAAGAGTCCTAGAAAAGTCTAGTTTTTTCTTAATATGACTGTCTCCCAGATCTTCGGCAAGTTAATACAGCCATATTTGTTGAGATTTGGAGTGTATTTTAGGGCTTCTGTCGCCTCTAAGAACAATCTCTCTGATTTATACGGGTTTCTGTATAGTACTTTTGTGTTTTTCCAGTTGATCCTGTGTGCAGGGGTATCCAGAGCATGGTCTGCTAGGCCCGACTTCCCATAATGATAATTCCGGACGTATCGTTTATGTTCGCTGATGCGGATATTCACAGTTCTTCCTGTTTGACCGTAGTAGGCTTGATTGCATGAGCAGGGTACTTGGTAGACTCCTGGATGTGATAAAGGAGGAATGCTGTCCTTGGGTGAGCGGATGAGGGTGGATAAGTCTGTCCACACCATGTTCCAACATAAAAATGTGCACAAATTCACATGGAAAGAAGAGGCAAGGAATAAGAAAAGTCTCATTGACTATGTTATTGTTGATAGTGATGTTTTCTCCCTGGTGCAGGACACCAGAGTGTACAGAGGATTTGAAATTGGAAGTGATCACTATTTAGTCTTGAGCAGGATAAAATTGAATTTCATATTGAAAAGAATAACATGTAATAAAGTTTTAAAGCGAATAAAAGTTGAGCAGCTCTCAGATGTGAACTGTAGACTAAAATACAGAAAGATTATTGAAAAGAAAATGAAAGAGTTTGAGAACAGGAATCAAACCTTGGAGATTCGGTGGCAAACTCTGAAGAAAACATTGATTGATTCTGCCAGAGAGGCATGTGTTGAGGTTGTGTGCAAGGATAAAAAAAATCAGAACTCCCTGGTATACAGAGGAAGTTAAAGAGGCAGTGAAGGAGAAGAAGAAAGCATATGAAAAGTTCCTGGCAAATAAGTCAGGTTTTACTCTTACAGAATACAGAGACAAATGTAAGAAAGCTAAACAGTGTGTAAAACTAGCTAAACAAAAGTCATGGGAGGACTTTGGCAAGAATATAGAAAATAAATATCAAGAAGGTGGCAAAATATTCTGGAGGTTGTTGAAGAAGCTTAGAAATGGAGGAAAGAGTGCTGTAAAAGGAGTTAGAGATGATAAAGGTGACACAGAAAACAGGAGAAAAAGATATCCTTGAAGTATGGAGTAATTACTTTGAAAAACTACTAAATGAAACAAGCAGTGATGACAGCACAGTGACAAAAAACACTGACCAGGCATGCAGTCAGGAATACATATCCATACTCGAAGTAGAAAAAGCCATCAAAGGCTTGAAATGTGGAAAGGCAGCAGGAGTAGATGATATTCGACCAGAAATGCTGAAGTATGGTGGTATAAAAGTCTTACAGTGGCTGCACTGCATAGTTCAGAAAGCCTGGACAGAGGGACGAATTCCCGATGATTGGAGTAGAGCTCTCATAGTACCCATATATAAAAAGGGAAATAAAACTGAATGTGAGAATTACAGAGGTATTTCCCTACTGAGTGTTCCTGGCAAGATCTATGCAAGTATACTTGAGAAACGGTTGAGAAGAATTGTGGAAGAAAAGCTTGGTGAAGAACAAGCTGGATTCAGGCCAAATAGAGGCTGTCAGGATCAGATCTTCACTTTACGACAAATAGTCGAGAAAGCATGGGAATATAACAAAGATCTGTATTTAAGTTTTGTCGATTTGGAAAAGGCATATGACAAGGTGCCAAGAGAGAAGCTATTCAATATGCTACAGTGGTGTCAATGGGGCATTATATCAAGCAATACTTAGTCTTTATTTGAGTTGTAAGTCAGCAGTTAGAATTGATGGAAGTACAGGAAGATTCTTTAATGTTAAATCTGGTGTGAGACAAGGATGTACATTATCCCCTCTGTTATTCATTATCTATATGGATCACATTATGAAGGAAAGTGGTATTAAACCTGATATCAAAATTGGAGATGTTAATGTCAACTCTTTGCTTTATGCGGATGATGTTATACTTCTAAATAAATCCGCAACAAGTCTGCAAGATTCTCTGACTAAATTGAATAGCTGTTGTAATAGATATGGTATGAAGGTCAGCAATAAAAAGACAAAGACAATGAAAATAGGCAGAATCATTGAAAATGTCAACTGTGTTGTGAATGGAGAACCTGTGGAACAAGTGCAACATTTCAGCTACTTAGGCACGATTTTTACTGCAGATGGTAAATTAAATATAGAAATTGACAACAGAATCAGCAAAGCTGGTATGGTGGGAAGTCAATTGAATAAATTCATATGGAATAAGAGAGAAATTAGTCGGAACACTAAATTAGCTGTATACAAGACTGTGTTCAAACCAATTTTAACTTATGGATCTGAGAGCTGGGTCAGAAGTAAAACACTTGACCAAAGACTAGAGACCGCAGATATGAGAGTCCTGAGAAAGATTAGAGGCGTGAACAGATGGCATCAATGGCAATATCATATTAAAAATGAGGATATTAGGAAAGAACTTGACATTGTCAGCATCCAGGAATGCGTTAGCAGAGCTAATCTCAGGTGGTATGGTCACTTAAATAGAATGGGAGAGAAAAGATTAGCAAAACAAGTGTTCTCTGCCAGGTTGGCAGGAAAACGACCCAGAGGAAGACCAAGATATAGGTGGATTGATACAGTACAAAGTGCCTTAGACGATAGAAATATAAGATCTGATAATGTTAGAGTCTTGACAAGTAACAGACTGATTTGGAGGAAAATTGTAGATGGGAAGTTAGTAATGATTTAATTTTTTCATGTAGTACTGTCATATCCTGTACACCCCTTGAGGGTACATGGCAGGAATTTGATGATGATGATATGTAAGTATTATCGCTGACTTTAATATAAAAGGCAATCATATTACTAAAGCAAGAGCACCTCCTTAACAAATCCATGTTGACTCTCACAGATAACATTACCTTAATCTGCCTATGCTGTTTATGTTCCCTCACTAATTTCTTCAAGATCTTTAAAACTACCGATGAAACGCAAACTGGCCTATAGTTAGACACATCCAGTTTGCTACCACCCTTATGCAATGACACTATCTTACCTTCCTTCCATTCCTTGTATACCTTTTCCATAGCCAGAGACTTTCATTGAAAAGCCACGTCAGTGGAACTGTCAATTCTTTAGTACATTCTCTCAAAACCTGTGGTGAAATACCATCCAGTCCCACAGCTTTACTAACATCCGGGGTACTCAGTATTTGGAACACACTCTCCTCTTGCACCTCTAAACCTCAAACCTGCCCTATTCCTCTAGTATTAAAACTTACTTCTCCAGGATGAAGTACTCCAATAAAGTGTTTATTAAACAGCTCCACTATGTCCTCTGCATCAGTCACTCTATTTTCATTTTTATCCCACGATGTCATTCTTCTACAATCATTTTTCCTCCTACTGGCCACATAGCTAAAAAATTCCCTAGGATTATTTTTGGATCTTAGTGTCTCTTTTCATATTCCAGTTTCACCTTCCTTACCATATTAATCACTCTCCTGGCCTGAGTCTTATATTCTTCATGCATCTGCTCTTCACCTGTCTTCTTATATCTCTTCCATAGCCTCTTTTTCGCATGCAGTTCTTGTTTAATATTATTATTATTGTTATTAATCGTGACACCTCCAAGGAGTCCGATGACTCATCGCGGGAGGACACCTACTATACAACTGTCTCCACCACTACACCGAACCTCTACTACCAATCATCTCCATCAGTGCCATCTACCTCCCACCACAACTAGTATTTTTTGTCTGTAAATTGCGTGTGTTCTGAAGGGCCGATTTGTCTGTATGAAAGATGAAAAACCCGAGTTTCCGGGAGAAAAAACCTGCTACCTTCGTATGAGATCGGCTAATTCATCTTCGATTGAAAAATTCCACATAAAGATCCCCCCCCTCCCCCGTCACGACAAGAATTGAACTTAGGCATATTCCAATTGAAAGGTGCAATGTACCATCGTTCTTCCAATTGTACTATGGAGATGTTGTGAAATACAGCGTACTATTGCTGCTAACAAATATGGTCTTCATTTCCCAAACACTAATGATATCCTGACCTTCCAATTCTGCCCTCCATGGAACTGTCCCAAGTTCATATCTGACTATTGTAATCACCTGCCTTATAATTCCACATATATTAAAGGAGTATCTTTTCTTTGATACTCCTGCATGTCTGTTCATCTTCCAAGTCAAAACCACATGGTCACTCTCTCCAATGGGGGGGGGGGGATGTCATCTCATTTATTATCATTGTAAATTGCGTGTGTTCTGAAGGGCCGATTTGTCTGTATGAAAGATGAAAAACCCGAGTTTCCGGGAGAAAAAACCTGCTATTTTGGATTTGGTCATAGCTCTTCTGATGCTATGACCAAATCCAAAACTCTGTCCCTCAAGATTTCCATTCCCTTATTACTAAATGCATTTTCCTCTTACCAACTTATACTGCTGTAATTAAAATCTCCTGCTCCCCACCCTCTGTGCTCCTTGGCTTTTAGCAACATCCCACTAAATATCCCATCTTGCCCACTACCTCACACCATATGCTTTCAAAACCATTAGTGTCACTTCCTTCCAAAGTCTCCACTCTTAGAGGACATAGGTCATCACTTATCATAAGCAGTACTCCACCACTGCATTTTCCCTTCCTATCCTGCTGAAAAATGCTGTATACTGCTACTTCTATTCCTGTTATTATATCATCTTCTGTCAATCACGTCTTAGTGATCCTAATAATCTTTGGCTAAGCTGATGCTATCAGTGCCACCAATTCATCTCCTTTATTCCAGATACTCCTGGCATTAGTATAAAGCATAAAAATGTCACTGCTTGTATACCTATCATTATCCCCTCCAAAGATTATTAGGATCACTAAGACGTGATTGACAAATCAGGTAACACTGGACTCAGTGTTACCTGATTTCGTCCTCTTCCCCGAAGCACCCATTCCCACTTGTTTACCATCCACCCTGGGAATTCTAGTTTCCCTGCATTGACACACTGACTTGTTCAGAAAATAGCAATCTCTCCAGATATCTATGTCCTTCCTTATTCAAATGCAACCAGTCTCTCGCATACAGTTCCTTTCTGTCCTCAAATGCCTTCCAAGCATCCACATATTCCATTCCTTCTGACACATTCTGGCTATTATGCTATTCATTATTACTGCTCAGCTCGTCATTATCATACCTGGGTAACACACACGCACACCATCTTTCCTCGCTGCATTTTCTTTTGTATAACCTCAAGCATGATCTCTTGCCACCCGATTTACACTCCCTCTCAAGTCATTCGTGCCCACCAGCATATCCACCCCTTTCACCTTGCTTAATTGCCATAGCTACACTTTCTATCGTTCCTCCAGGCAAATACTCCTCTGCCATCCTATCTTGCATACCATGGATCATTGAGTCTCCATACATCACATCTCTTACCACTCTGTTCCTTGATTGCTCACCTGCATTCCTCTCTCTCTCCCCTCTAACCCTTTCTCTCTCTCTCTGTGTGTTCCCTGCTTACCTGCTGTCCTGCATCACTCTATCCCTGGTTCCAACACTCCCTCACATTCTTCTCATTCCCTCTCTCTCTACTGTTTCCATTCTCTCTTTTCTATCATTCTCATAACTCTCTCTCATTTCCTCTCTTCTACTGTTTTTATTCTCTCCTCTTCTGTTATTCCCATAATTCTCTCTCACTCCTGATTCGCTTTATCTCATCTCATTCCTGAGACATTCCACCTCCTCTTTCAGCTCTGCAAGTTAGCCCCTCTTGCTTACCATTCATCCTCCCAATCAAGACAATCTCCAAAAACTTCACAATCATTCAAGCCTTCCACCTCCCCCCGTCTTATTTTTTCATTCATATTCTGCTTATTATTCTCATCCTCTATCACACTACTCGTCTCTGTGAGTTGAGATTCCCCTGATTCAATGAGGTCGGTTATTGTAATATCTAACTCACTAGGTTCCTCCCATTGCCTACATTATACCAGATCAGATTATTGTTCCAGATCTCAGCTGGATATTAGTATTAAGCAGTAAACTATATGTTTACAAACTGTGTGTGTGTGTGTGTGTGTGTGTGTGTGTGTGTGTGTGTGTGTGTGTGTGTGTGTGTGTGTGTGTGTGTGTGTGTGTCAGCCAGCATGAAAAAGGAATTGGATATATCAGTTGTTTTGTGGTTGCTCACCTTGTGTATATTTTGGTCTCTTACCAACTCTAGCTGAATGGCATCTAATACATCATTGTTTTTGAGTTCAACTTTCTGTTTATGTGTATTTAATGTAGCCATGTTCCTTTCTTTTAGTGTTGCACAGTGATCAGCATTCATTTTAGAAATTATGGACTTTACAACCGTGTTATAAATAACTATTTTATAACATGGCTGTAATTATGAATCTTTCTCTTAGGGAGAAAGGTTCTGTGGGTAGAATATGTGCCTTCCATATGCTTGGGAATTTTACATTGAACAACAATGATGGTCCAGATTGGGGTGGTTGATAAGAATCTCACAGTCTTCCTTAAATTTGCATTCATACCATGTTGTGTGATGTAAACAACTGGTGCTTTTCCAGTTGTTTACATCTGGAAAAGCATCAGTGCTTTTACTCTGCCCTCAATTCTATGCAAAGTGTTCAGGGCATGATCAGAAAGGCAAGCTTCACCATAGTTATTAATTATATTTAATGTGTTCTTCATGAATCTTGAAAGAAGCTTAAGATTCATCCCAAATACCATAGACCATCTATGTATGGTAGATGGTTTCACCACCAACATTTTAAATATAAATTATAAGAAAACAATAATAACAAGCAACTTAACGAAACATGAATTAACAGCAGTGAAATCATTAAAATCAAATCCGAACATGTTAATAACTAGAGCCGATAAAGGAAGTGCAACTGTTATTCTAAACCGAACCACATATTTAGAAAAAATGAATCTGCTAGTTTCGGACAATAGTACATACCAACTTGTTAACTACGACCTAACCAGTAGAATAAAAAAGAAAACAGAGAAACTACTTAAATCAATTACTACATGGCCCGAAGATAGTCAAAAAATTACTTCTGCGCTACACTCGTTCCCCGAGAATTTATGGTCTACCAAAGATATACAAACAAAACACACCACTCCGGCCTATAGTCGAAGGTATAGACAGCCCGAATTATCACCTAGCTAAGAAATTACCTTCAACACTCAAGGACTTGGTAGGGCCTTCCCCCCTCCTATATCAGAAACACACAACACTTCATAAACATAATCAAAGACATTACATTAGTAAAAGATGATTTATTAGTCAGTTTTGATGTCTCTGCCCTCTTTACGAATGTCCCACTCAATAACACAATCCTTCTTTTACAGAACAAATTCCCTCCAGATATCACGGCACTCTTTGCGCATGTATTACGTTCTGGTTATTTTGTATTGCAAAATGCTTTCTACCTACAAAAAGAAGGCACAGCCATGGGCTCACCATTATCCCCCCCCCTTCCATTGCTAACTTTCATATGGAACATTTTGAGCAACATGCTCTAGATTCCTCTCCTTTAAAACCCCAAGTCTGGCTTAGATATGTTGACGATGTTTTCGCGATCTGGGAGTCTTTGCACTACATCCATCCACCAATTCATCAATGGAATCTGTGGAGAAGCATGGTTTCAAGGAAAACACTCATTGCTGTATGAGCATACAACAACACTGGGTTGAGTCTACGTGTGTGATCAGTAGCTATCATTTTACTCTATAAAGTGATATTACACAATTTTACTCTGAGCAAACAACATAAAAATTATTATAAAAAAAGTGTTTGGCATATTGGATTTTATTATTTGGAACAGTTTCCTTCTGTAAAAGCAAAAATGTATGTCTACCATAACATACCTAGATTACTGAGTAGAAATCTTGAAAGCATTTTTACAAGTTTATGCTCCTTCTTCAGCAAGCAGGAAAACAGACAATCCTTCCAAGCTTCTGTGGCTGAGCGATGCTAACTCTAACCATTTTCCGGAGAGTTTACCACCCATAGCTTAAAAAATAAAATAAAATAAATAAATAAAAAATCAGAAAGGAGACAATAATCTGGTAACCTGAATGTAACATTGCTTTGTGCATTCAACCTTGTTTTAGGATATTCCATGCTGTTCATTTATAAACTTTGAACACTATGAAAACAAATTGTCCCTTTCAGGTTGTAATCCAGAAAAGGATCATTAAAAAGGTCCTTTTCTGGATTACAAATATTGATAGAGAGATGCCTGACTGTATTTGTTCCAATTTCTCTTAAAGGGGAATTTCTTTAAATTGTTTTTATAACACACAGAATAATATATAGTTTCTTCAAAGTGGCTAATGGCACATTTTTGAGAGAATAAAATAAAAATAGGAAGAACCATCAGGACACTTATGCCCTTTAGGTGTAGATACTTTTTGTTCTTTGTTTTTATGTCCACAACTGCAAAACCTTGGAAATCTATAATATGTAAGTTAAGGGGATAAAAATCCCTTATTGTTTTTCAGCCAGTAAGCGAAACTAAGATCGAAAACTACGATCTGTAACGTTTCATGCCGACGAACTGTCAGCCTATCCAAGCGTAAGTGACCACTTGGTAGTGCCACACTACGGCAACTCGTTGCAAAGGTGGAGCAAGATCCCTCACTTTTCTTGATATTTTCTCATAATGTAAAACACACAGCTCTTAAGAGATGTAGTGTTTTACATTATGAGATGGTGTGGCACTACCAAGTGGTCACTTACGCTTGGATACGCTGACAGTTCGTCGGCATGAAACGTTACAGATCGTAGTTTTCGATCTTAGTTTCGCTTACTGGCTGAAAAACAATAAGGGATTTTTATCCCCTTAACTTATATCAACCTTGCCAGAAAAAAAGAGCCTTTTGGCTTTTCATCTTAGTTATACTATGTTATAATATAATATAGTGACACACCTTTCGGGCAATCGTATAGCAAAAGTATGTAAGTTTTCTTCACTTAAACTCTGATATGCTAGGTCTAGCTACTTACTGATGAGACCTCAAAAAAGGTTGAAACCGGTCTGGGTAGTGACCTCTCCTCATAATGTAAAACAGTACTACATCTCTTAAGAGCTGTGTGTTTTACATTATGAGAAAATATCAAGAAAAGGGAGGGAGCTTGCTCCACCTTTGCAATGAGTTGCCGTGGTGTGGCACTACCAAGTGGTCACTTACGCTTGGATACGCTGACAGTTCGTCGGCAATGAACATTACAGATCGTAGTTTTCGATCTTAGTTTCGCTTACTGGCTGAAAAACAATAAGGGATTTTTATCCCCTTAACTTATATCAACCTCGCCAGAAAAAAAAGAGCCGTTTGGCTTTTCATCTTAGTTAATCTATAATATGTTAATGCTGTATGTAGAGTAATTAACTAGAGATAAATCTAAATATGTATTTTGAAGCCTCCAGTAAACTAAGTGTTGGCCTTGCACTATGCTGCTATTTACACAACCAAATTCATTTCACCTAGATATTTTCATAAGCATTCATGCTAGTGTGAGGATTGTAATTTGCAGGTATTTAATAAAAACCTCTACAGATGGCTACCCAAGCTTAGGTTTCTCAATCAGGAAAATGATTAAGTAGACCAGGGTTTCCCAAATTGTGTTCCGTGGAAAGTGAATAAGTGTTCCGTGAAAAATTATCAAAATTAATATTAATATGAGCCTAGAATGGTTTTAAATGCTGCGACTGTAACCAAGGTGTTCTGTTAAAATTTTAGAATTTGTGAAGTGTTCCATCATAGGAAAAATTTGGGAAATGTTGAAGTAGACTAAAGCCATGATTTTGTTTTGATTGGAATTATGGCAGAAGCATCTTTGAGGCAACCACATTGTGTGCCTGATATTTCCCCATTGTTTTGCCTGTTTGCTGAAAAATGCAACTTCCTGGTAGGGAAAAGGACATCTCGGTATGACACTAACTTATTTTCAGTTGAAAAGCCCTGATTGGAGATTCTTATAGTACTATATACATTTGGAATCCAGGTTTTCTAACCGAAGAAAATTGTTGCACTCTCCTCATATTTGCTCGCATACTATGGACCACATATCTCTGAAATGTATATTCTCTGGCTGATGTGTTTGTTTTTCATAGGGAAGAACCCTAATTTCTAAAAATGAATGAAATAGGGATACTTTTTCTATTGTATTAGAAACGACTTTTATATAAAAATCTTAGTCATACTACACCAGGACAGGTCACAGCAGTATATACAGTAATTGGTTAGCAGGACAATCACAAGCATCCATGCCCTTGGTGAGATTCAAACCTTCAGCCTCTTGGCTGGAGAGTGGATACGCTAACCACTTGACGAACCGGGCCGGCTACTTGAAAGGAATAGTAATGTTTTACTAAAAGTGGGATAAAGGGACTCTTCATGTACATATCAATTTATCTCAGAAAACTTGTGTTATCATAATGTAAACTGTATTCTATAATAACGCATAGTGATAATAACAATAGTTGCATAACAATAAAATAATATTCTATTATTCTCATTTACTCAGGAAGAAAGAATAAAATAAGATTAACTATTACTGTTGTTATCAAATTTTTATTTCTAAAGGAAAAGAAAGAAAAACGGGGTTGCTATTAGAACATGCACTTTTTCGAATACCTACAGAGCAACAATTCTTAACAGAAGATGCTCGTGTTATCTCATAATACTCAAATTCTGTTTTCCATGAAATCTCAGTTTTTATCAGGGGAAAACATGCTACAATTGAAAAGTATTCACCAAAATAAAAAAAATAATAATAATAAATAAAATAAATAATAGCTAATAAAAAAATAATGAAGTGAACATATTTCCATTGTCCCCATTACAGCATTGATGTTATATGGGTTCCAAATTTCTTGAGTGGTGTGTGTGAGTAAGATACCTTTATTATATTCCAAACAGTTCTGAGTAGTAGGCTAAATCATTATCTGAGATGTTTTATTACTTAATTTTTGAAACATTCTGTGAACTGCAACTAGATTTTGAAATTTTCCTATTATAAGATTATCATCATCAAATTCCTTACATTTATCTCGTGCAGAGATGTCAACATTATCAGATCTTATATTTCGGTCTTCTAAGGCAGCGCTTCCCAAACTGGGGGCCGTGAAATAATGAAAACAAATTTAAAATGTTTTAAGACTAAGTAGATTTTTTTTTATTTTAAAAGAAACGTATTTAACTTTTATTATTTCTTTTTTTGTTATTTTTTATATTTTAATGGAAAAGTTCACACATCGGTGTTGGTTCACAAACTTTGCTTCCTGCCTATTTCGGCAGTTAATGAATATTAGTAAATATTGCATATTCATATGTTTCATTTCAAAGCAGTGGTTAATTGTATTTACTTCGAATGCTCTCCAGGGAAGCTCCAAATCTTCCTGTCCCTTTCATCACGCGTTCGTAATCAGTGACTGTTGATATCGACTTTATATACATATCAAAACTCATTTTATATTATCACTGTCATCCGAGCTAGTTTTCTGTTACCAATAAAAGTTTCACATATACTTCACACATGTAAAAAAGCTTAAACAAGTTCATGTGGGGAGATAGTAACTCGCTTGCAGTGGTAAACAACACGCCCTCCCTAACAGCCACCATACTGCAGAGGCAATAAAAACAAGTACTTTTATTATGCCAGTGAATAAGGTATGAGGAGTCTGTGTAATATATTTCTCAACAAATAGTGCAATTAGAGACAACTGGGATAAAAACACACTAATTAATGAATCACATGTCCCCGTCATACAGAAACTATGCTGTATAGACTGAAACAGAACCATATGTTGCATGGGCAAACACAGTATCTAACTAAAAACTATTGTTATTAATTAGATGTATGCGAATTCGATTTCCCAAGGCAGCAATAAAATTCAACTGAACGTGTTTAAATTCGTAAAAGTGTTAAAACTAAGTAATATATATATATAATGAATGTTATGGCAGTTTCACATATGGAATTCGGTTGAAGAGAGTTAGCATTTCAACTCAATTGTCAGCTATGCTTTTATCTTTCAGTTGCGCGATCTTTTGTTAATACCGCACCAATTATATGCACATTTTAATAACCTGCCTTTGCTGTCTGTTTCGCGTTAGGCTTAATTACTTAAAGGGAGAAAAGTCACAAAAGAGAAAAATGTTCCTGGTCTGGGGATTCCCTTATTCAGGTAATATTCACTAATTTCATGTTATCAGTCTGTGGTGTGCCAGTATCGGTAAGTGGTGATATTATTTGATCTATTCTACGTTAAAAAATTTAACCCCGAGATGGATGAGTGGCTGATAAAAAATAAAAAAAAAATTCCCGCAAACAATCAGAAGAAGCAGAAACAGACTCAAAAAAAAAGGACAGTATTTCATATTTTCATATTTAATACCTTCATATTTATTTTACAGTATTTTTTTACAGTATTTCATATTTAATACCTTCAGGTTATGAAGGTATTAAAGTCTTACAGTGGCTGCACTACATAGGTCAGAAGGCTTAGATCAGGGTGCGTCGGCCATATGTGCAATGTATGTGCTGCACACAGGCACCAGGAGAGTAAAGGTGCCAAAGATTTGGTATGATATTTTAAATAAAGTGAATTTTGTGACATAAATACTGCAGTCTTCATCTATGAATCTCCAACTTGCTTTAGATGCATTGATTGATCTAAATCAATTTTTAAATGATTATAGGTTTGATGAAACTTTCAAAGAAATTGTAGAAAGCTCAAAATTAATTGCTGCAAAATTTGAAGCAGAATCTGTATTTTGTGGTAGTAGACCACTAAGGTGACGTAAAAAGACAACACAATTTGATTATGAAAATATAGTAGATCCTAAAATTTCATTCAAAGTAATTTTTTTTCTCTGCATAACAGATCAAACATTACAATCTTTGCAGGAAAGATTTACTTCATTAAAAGAACATACGAATTCATTTCAGTTTTTGTATTTGTTAGGTACTTCACAAAATAAAGAATATTTATTATCTTGTAAAAAAGGGTGCCTGTGTAGCTCAGTTGATGTGGCGTTTGCACACTAGGGCGCTTGACTGCACGAAGGAAGGTCTCTTGATTTCTAATCTAGTCGGCGACTAGAAGAAAATTTTCTAAGCCTTTTTTCGACCGGTTCCAAGTTAGTCAATCTCTGGTACAGGCAAGCAGGTTTTTCGTCCTGTAAACTCAAGAAAATCGACCATAGAACCCACATAATTTCAGACATTAAATACGAGTATTAGGGACCACGAGATGGCGGCACTTTTTGAGCCGTCTCTCTTCACTGCGTGCCGCTTAATTAGTGATAGCCTTTGGCCAGCTATCTCTGATTGGGTACCAGTGGAGATTGAACTCTGTCTCTGAAAGTTATATAGGGCTTAAAACGGCCTCGCCTACTTCCTATATACAGGAATAAAAAGACGTTAGCGGATTTTTTTGTTGTTGTTGTAAAAAGTTACAACAGAAATTAACACACGAGAATCATTCAGACATTAATGCAGGCGATTTATACGAAGAAATTTTACACTGTCAACCATTTATTTCTAATTTTAAAAACGATATATATCAGATAATTCAGTATATTTATTCAAACGACTTAATCACAGTTTATCCAAACTTTCCAATTGCTTTTCGATTCTTTTGTCATTACCGGTATCTGTAGCATCTGCGGAATGGTTCTTTTCTAAACTTAAAATTATTAAGAACTACTTGCAATGGTACAAGACAGACAGACTTTCAAATCTTGCCATTATATCAGTAGAGTCAGATATTTTGGATCAACTTGATATACATAATATTATCTGAGAATTTTCATTAATAAAAACTACAAAAGTTCAATTCACTAAGTGATTTTTCTTTCTGTTTAAATATTTAACTATTTCTTTAACCAATAATGTTTAATATGTTCCTATTTTATATATTTGTAAGTTACTATTATTTATTTATTTATTTTTTTTATTTACTTCATTTTTTTCCAAATTAATTTTGTTGTTTTTGTACCCTTTTTGTATGTTTATAGTTTTTATTACATTTTTTTTTTTGTAATTTCTGCTTTTTGTTCATTTAACTTATAATTAATATATTTCGTGTTTCATTTTTCCTCACTGATACGTTTTTATAAAGTGATTTTTTTATTGGTGGGAGAGGTATAGGGGTGCACCTCTGGCTTGGACAGAGGGACAAATTCCAGATGATTGGAGTAGAACTCTGATAGTACATATATATATATATATTCAACATGCTACAGTTATATATATATATATATATATATAAAGGGAAATAAAACAGAATGTGAGAATTACAGAGGTATTTCATTACTTAGTGTTCCTGGTAAGATATATGCAAGTATACTTGAGAAACGGTTGTGAAGTATTGTGGAAGAAAAGGTTGGTGAAGGACAAGCTGCATTCAGGCTCATTAGAGGCTGTCAGGATCAGATTTTCACTTTACGACAAATAGTTGAGAAATTATGGGAATATAACAAAGATCTGTATTTAAGTTTTGTAGATCTGGAAAAGGCATATGACAAAGTGCCAAGAGAGAAGCTATTCAACATGCTGCAGTTATATGCTGTTAATGGGGCATTATATCAAGCAATACTTAGTCTTTATTTGAGTTTTAAGTCAGCAGTTAGAATTGAAGGAAGTACAGGAAGGTGGTTTAATGTTAAATCTAGTGTGAGACAAGGATGTACATTATCCCCTCTGTTATTCATTATCTATATGGATCACATTATGAAGGAAAGTGGTATTAAACCTGATATCAAAATTGGAGGTGTTAATTTCATTTGCTTTGTGTAGATGAGCTTTATGTAGCTTTATGTAGATGATGTTATAATTCTAAATAAATCCACTACAAGTCTTCAAGATTCCCTGACTAAATTGAATAACTGTTGTAATAGATATGGTATGAAGTTCTGCATTAAATAGACAAAGACAATAAGCAGAAACATTGAAAATATCAACCGCATTGTGAATGGAGAACCTATAGAACAAGTTAAACATTTCAGCTACTTTAGGCACGATTTTTACTGAAGATGGTAAATTAAATATGGATATAGACAACAGTATCAACAGAGGTATGGTAAGAAGTCAACTGAATAAATTTATATGGTATAAGTGAGAAATTAGCCAAAACACTAAATTAGCTGTATACAAGACGGCGTTCAAACCAGTTTTAACTTATGGATCTGAGAGCTGGGTTAGAAGTAAAACACTTGAACAAAGACTAAAGACTGTAGATATGAGAGTCCTGACAAAGATTAGGGGGATGAACAGGTGGCATCGATGTGTTAAATATTTTAGTCTGTGGGTCATTCTTATGTCGTGACATTTCTTTAATTTATATTTTATTATGTTCTTCTACTTATATCACTTATCTCATTCACACAGTTAAATCTATCCACACAATTTGGCTGATTCTTAGAACGATTACGTATATTGAATAAATTGACAAAAGGGTAGACTTCTGAATAGAGTCCGATCCTCAGCAATAACGGTCTAGAGTTACCTCCTATTCAGATTCTGGCAATATTTATTTGATCAAGCTGCCAGCCAGATCCCTAGGTCAGAAATTCCTGTTTACCAAGGAGTAACCCTCAGAAAATATACTAAGTAAATCAATCTATTAGTTATTCTTTATCTCAATCTTATCTATCTCTCTTAAAATACTTTAGCTTGCAGTCGTGGTCTCTGTCATATAATTCACTCCCGCTCAGATTCAAATGTTAGCAAGCGGTGCAATGGATTCAAATCAAGGCACAAAACAGGTTAAGATAATCAAGATACATTTATTAGAGTAAGATTACACATTTACAATAAAAAACACTCAGTAGGAATAGAGTTATCCCAAGTTATAAGGTTAGGCATAACAACTATAGTTCACATATCACATCTTCTTAGATGAGATATGTGAATTATAGTTATGTCTAATTATTGTTATGAAATGAGGCTATTCTTATAGGCTCATTTCACTACACAAAATTCTAGCTAGCATCCTTTAAATATCTTTACTATCTTACACATATTCTTAAAACATTCACATCGATAATTCTATAGATCATTACTTATAGCAAATTAACTACTACTCATTCAGACAAATATTAAGGAAACAGCCTATAGATTCTAGACACTGGTATCTAAATCTCACTATAGTCCTTCTTCCTACCAGTTTAGAGTTTTATAATCTCATTTCTTCCATAACACAATATTCCGTTCTTTCTTAACAAAGGAATTATAAAAGGGTTTTACATTACCACATTCCTGTAACTTATTCCGTCTATCCTTTCGTTATAATTTCCCTCCTAATGTTGGATCTCGTCCTTGGTGATTAACTCATGGGCTAGGTTTGGCCTTCATTGTTCTGTCCTTTCATCGTATTCTCGACTGGAAACAGCATGGATTGAATCGATCCACATGGACGTATGTGGCAGCCAATTTCTTCAGGCTTACTCGGAAGAGTACCTAATATTTCTTTGTCTATTCTTTCCACCCAACATGGCGAACCAACAGCAGAGAATAGCTGCCTGCCATCGACTAGATCTCGAATTGGAGCTCTTCCCGACTCCACCAGAAACTCTCCAGCAACTCCCGATGAAAAAAACCTAAAAAGCCCTGAACGGGGGGATGGGGGAGCAAACCCGCTTTATACCTCGTATATCTAGCGCCCTCTTTCACCCAAAACTTTCTGCCCGACACTTTCTTTTTTTGCGTCCGGCTCCTATTTTCATTCATATCTTCCTGGAATACTTCATACGCATGCCGCATCTTCCCTGAAAACACCGTGAGCATGTCGTTCGCACGTAAGCAATTTGCCATCGCAATTTATCCGAAGTTGTCGTTAATGGACTTTGATCCTTCGTTATTATGCTCTAACATATATCTTATAGAAAAACTTCTTATATTATAATCTTTTACAAAAAAAATGACATCTTTCACCTTAATATTAATTAAAGGAAAATTGTAGATAGGAAGTTTGTAATGGTGTCAATTTTTCATGTAGTACTATCATATGCTGTACACCCCTTGAGGGTATATATCAGGAATTTGATGATGATGATGATGAATTATTATTATTGAACTGCTCACGTGACAAATAACAACAACAATAATAATCTGTTTCGTTTTACAATTTCAACATTTTTCAAGTCAAAAGGTTATAAGGGTTGCAGTTCTGCTATGAGGTTTGCCAGATTCTCATGTTTTTGGCATTGCTAGTTTCCCTGCACATTCTCATAAAATATGAGCTGATATCCCAGCCAATCCCACAGCTGTATTTGCATTCAGATTCTGCAATATACCTAGTACTTCTAATTCTTCAACATCAGTCTCTGTCAACTATTTCATAATGATATCTTCACTGATGATATTATACCCTTGTGAAATGATCACTTAGCAGCTCAACAATTTCATCTGCTTCTATTACCTCTCTATCATCCATATTCATTATAGTTGTTTTTCCACAGTCATTCTTCCTTCTACTTGCCACATAATGAAAAAAGCTCTTCGGGATTTCATTCGCCTGTATGGCTAATCTCTACTCATAATCTGATTATGCTTTCCTTACCAAGCTGGTCACTTTTCTTGCCTGATCCTTGTACTGTTCATGAGTTAGCTTGTCACCTTTCTCCTTATATATCCTCCACAACATTTTCTTTGCAGCTCATACTTAATGATACTACTCATCCGTCTAATTCGTATGCAGTTTACTCTCCAAATCTTGGGTATACAGTCATATTGCTTCCTCCAGATACCCCTAATTATCCCCCATGCACTGTGAACATCTTTCTTTTGCATATCTTTATGCCATGGAACTTCAATCTACCTCCTAAAGTATAAAATCACCTGCCTTGTAGTTCCACATGTACTCCTTAACTGGAATTTTCACATTTAGCTACATCCCAAGTCAAGGCCACATAATCACTTTCCCCAGTGATTAACTGGAGGCAATGTAGCCACCTTAGTTATGGACAGGTCTTCTGATCCTATAACTAGATTGACTTGTTATACAACAAGATAGAACTTGTTGTACAACATTGTACAACAAGTTTTTCCCCCCCCCTCCCATCACATTCGACTTCAAGTAATCTCTCAGTAAGTATATACTTAATGAGTTAATGAAGTTATAAAAAATTAATATGCTATATATGTAATTATTATTATTATGTGACACTGTCCAAAGACTCATCGAGGGAGAGCGTGCCAACAGCATCGAACGATTGAACCTCTTCCAACTACTAACCGCGCTCAAACTTCCTTAATGTTTTGTGAGCCATTAGTAGTGGAGGCTCTACCAATCAACCAACCTTTGCTGGCTAATATTCTGGGAAATAGATCAGTTATAGAAAGTATAACTTGTGAGTAAAAGTAAATGAAGTTATTATTATTACGTGACACCTCCAGGAGTCCAAAGACTCATCAGAGGAGTTTATTTTAGACACTTGATTAAAAATAAAATATGTAGTTGAAATTATGTCTAATGTGCAATAGCATAATCAGTAGGAAGATTGCTTCAAATATTAATTTACAAAGTATTCAGTAGGTTCAGTTTTGTTGCCTAGCTCTCTTCATTTTATTAATATATATAAAAACTTGTAAGGATTCTGAAATAGATAAGACTGCATTATTTTAATAATTCCTGTTGATTTCTGTGAAGGCAATTATTATAATCATATTTATAAATTTATACTAGTTAATTGCCACAGCATCTACATTTCTTGCTGGCAAAGTTGAAGAGAACCAATTGGATATTAATCGTGTTATCAGCGTATTTTATAGGTAAGTATGACAATTATGTTATTCTAATGGATTAGAGTGATGCAGTAAAACTTGCTTTGGTAGTATACCTTCAACACATTTGGAAAATGGTTTAGTTATTTGCATAATCATGATTTTGATGAAATGCTGTGTTATCAGTTTGTCTAGTCATTATCATTTTAACAGGCAGCCCTGCTTCTATAGTGAGTTCTTTTTTCCAAGTCACTTCTCTCTCTCTCTCTCTCTCTCTCTCTCTCTCTCTGTCTGTCTTAATTTCTTCCAGTTGATCAGAGTACATTCTCACCTAAGGTATATCTGGGTTGGTCTCTTCTCCCTACCTCTCATCTTGCCATCATGTTTCTGTATATATCATTATCTTCTTCAATACTAGGCTCTTTTTATTTCATCTAAGATTTCTTCATTTCTCCCCCTCTCCAATTTGCTCCTAAAAATATTTTCCAAAAATATGTTTCAAATGCCTCAGTTATTTTCCATTCTTCTGCTATAATAGTTCAAGTTTTCACAACCATATAAGAATACTATTTAAGAAGAAAGACATAGAGGAACTAAATTAATAATACTGATTGACTTCATGAAAAAAATTATTATGACAAACTTCTAGGTCATGTTTCTTGTTAATCCTTAGTATGAAATGATTAGAATAAAAGCACATGCACATATAACAGAAAATTCAAAATTATCTGTCTATTTTTAATGCTGATATTACTTCTCAAGTTTCTTTTTCAGCTTGATTCCATGTTTAATGGAATCATGCTATATTTGGAATAAACTTCAAAGCATGATTGATGAAATGTGGCACTCAATAACTCTTATTGTCTGTTGCATTCCTTTTGGGGTTGTCACGATCATCAGTATCAATTTCCTATGATATGTACCCTCGAGGGATATTCAAGTTCCTATGACAGCACTGCATGATTAAGTGTACATTATTATTAATCTCCTATCAATAATTTTCCTCCAAATCAGTCTGTTGCTTGTGAGCACTCCATATCTAACATTTTGTGCTTTTGATCAATCCACCTAGATCTTCGTCTTCCTCTGGATCTCTTTCCTGCCATCTTGACATAACACCTGTTTTGCTAAACTTTCCTCACCCATTCTATTAAGGTGACCACAGTATCTTAGACTAGCTCTCCAACACATTTTTAATATAATTCTGCCATTAATCCCATCAATTCACTCCCCTAATTTTTCTCAGAACCCTCATCTCTGTGGTCTTTTCTTTGATCAAATGCTTTATTTCTAACCAAGCGCTCAGATCCATAACTTAAAATGGATTTACTTCTATAATAAGATAAAAAGCCAAACAGCTATTTTTTCTGGTGAAGTTAATTACCAGGTGTTCACTTACTCTTGGATTCGCCGCTAGTTCTTCGGCATGAAACTCTTATATCATAGTTTTCGATCTCAGAGTTTCGCATACTGGCTGTAAAATAATAAAGGGTTTACTTCTAATTTGGTGTTTTGGTTAATTTTTCTCTTATTCCATATAAATTTATTCATCTGGCTGCCCACCATACCAGCTTTGCTTATTCTGTTATCTATTTCAAGATTTAACTTGCCAGTTTCACTAAAAACTTGCCTAATTAGCTGAAATATATTACTTTTTCTATAGGCTGTGCATTCAGAATGCAGCTGAAGTTTTCTATCCTCCTGCTTATTTTTATAGGTTTGGTCTTTTTTACATCATCTGCATAAAGCAGAGCATCTCGAATTGTAATATCAGACTGAATGCCACTTTATTTCATAATGTGATCCATATAGATGATGAATAAGAATGGAGATAATGTGCACCCTTGACTTACCTCTAATTTTACATGAAACCATCTTCCTGTATTTCCTTAAATTCTCACTGCTGACTGTGACATATACTTAAATATAGACAATCTATTTCTCTATATAATGTTCCATTCACCCCATATAGTTATAAGAGTTTTGAAAAGCTTTTCTCTGGGCACCTTGTCATATGCCTTTTCCATATCTACGAAACTTAAGTACAGATCTTTGACATATTCCTACAATTTCTGATCTGATCTCTGTTTGGCCTGAAATGCAACATATATCTTACCTGGAACACTTTGTGGAGAAATTCCTCTTTAATTCTCACATTCAGCTTTATTCCCATTTTTAACCATGGAGCCGTGGAATGCATTGACTGATGGAGTGGTGAGAGCGAGAACGGTCAATGAGTTTAAGGAGTGGTATGATAGACTTTGTGTTTCTTAGGGTGGGGGGACCTCCCCTCGATGAGTCTTGATAGACTATGTTTCTTAGGAAGGACCTCCCACAATGAGTCTTTTGACTCCATGGAGGCTGAATAATAATATTAATAATTTATAGATGGGTACTATGAGGAGAGCTCTACTCCAGTCATTGGGAATTTGATCTCCTGAGTAGGCCTTCTTAATTATGCATTGTAGTCATTGCAAAATCCTATACCTCCATACTTAAGCATTTCTGGTCAGATATCATCTACTCCAGCTGCCTTTTCACATTTCAAGTTTTTGACAGCTTTTTCTGCCTCAAATATAGATATGTACTTCTCTTTGCATTCCTCTTGAAAATTTCTAGTATGATTCTGTCACTGCTTAGTTTGCTTAATAGTCTTTCAAAGTAATTACTCCAGATAGCTAGAATATCCTTGTCCTCAGTTTTTCATGTTCTTTTATCATCTTTGATTCATTTTACAGTACTGTTTCTTCCATTTCCAAGCTACTTCAATAGCTTCAGACAATTTGTCACCTTCCTGATATTTATTTTTTATTCTTACCAATGTCTTCTCATGAGTTTTGTTTAGCTCTCTTACATTAGTCTCTGTATCCTTTTTAGGACATCTGCCAACTTATTTGTTAGGACCTTTTGGTATGTTTCTTCTTTTCAAGGACTGCTTATTTAACTTTGTGTTCACCATGGCGTTCTTTGTTTTCTATCCTTGCAGACAACTTCACCACATGTCCCCCTAGCTGAATCAATCAATGTCTTCTTCAGAGTTTGTTACTAAGACTCCAAAGTTTGGTTCTTGTTTTCAGTTTGTTTCATTTTGTATAGTTTAGTCTACAGTTTACCTGCAAAAGCTATCACTACGATAGTTGTCACTATCAGATTTTATAAATAGTATTTCTTTCTTGATGAATTAATTATTATTATTATTATTATTATTAAGACAGACCTCCAGGGAGTCAGAGACTCATCGAGGGATGCCACATACTACACACAACAACTATCATACTTATTCTTGAATTCATTCATGCTGATTGCACTCACAACATCCAATGGCAATCCATTCGAATCATGCACCTTCAATTAATATTAAATTATATTAATCACTTTAAAATAAAATAAGATAAAATTAAATTAATCACTTTGAAGATTTGTTTCTTATTGCTATTTAATATACAGGATCTGTGAGAAGATTTGAATATTCGCTGTAAGAATTCAAATTTCAAATTCTACTACATTTTTATGAAGTTGCATTTCCAGTAACGTCGACAGGGTGTAGCATAGAGGCAGCATGCCTCACAGCGAGGCTTAATAACGCAGCTCGTTCAGCCATATTGCGGTAGGTGGCATCGCTATGCTAACAATTCCTGTTAGCGTAGCAACTGCAGAAAGGAGTTTTTCCAAGCTTAAACTGAGTAAAAATTATTTGCAAATAGCAATGACTCAAGAAAGATTGGTTAGTCCAGCAACTATATCGACAGAGCTTATAATTTAAATTTAGAAGAGCTTATATACAGTTTTATTATGTAACATCCCCATAGAGCAAACATTTAATTGATATTATTATGTAATCGTTTTGCATTAATGTTTCTCTTGTAATAAAAACAAAATAGCAATTGGAGATTGTCTTATATTTTTGTTTTATAATCCATCAAGGTGATATTTAATATTTTGCCTCAGGGTGCAATCTAATCTGGCAATTCCTGTGCATTTTACATAAGCATAATAATTTCTTCAAATTCACAAATTCCATGAACATAACCTTCATCCATGTAGGAGCCATCTGAAAACAGTGCAATGTGCATAACACTATACCATGCCGTGCCAGAGCAAGGTATAACATTGTAATACAGTCAGCCATATTAAACTCTCAAAAACCAAGCTTTAATACATTTAGTTTAATCCTTTATCCAAGTGTAAGCAAACAAAGTTTGCACCTGAAGTATCTTCAGGACTGAGGCAACTCATGGTAAAGGTGGACCAAGCTCTCATCACTCCTTGTCTTAGTATCTCCCACAATGCAAAGCACATCTCCTTGCAGACACATATAATGCTATGCATTAAGGGAAGAGCCACTACAGACTGGTTCGACCTTTATTAAACGTTCAAGTACAGGTCAAACTCCAAAAACTCAGCATTGTTCCCCTCAGTAACAGGCTCACCCTGCCACTGAGAAACTCTCAGAACCGGTTGGCTCTACACCGTGGTTGGCTCACCTCACCACCGAGCAGAGCCACTCATTTGCTCATATCCCATCTGAGGAATAACAGCCATGCCTCAGTGAACTATATGGGCTACAGCATTGCCATTCATTACCCCCCCCCACACACACACCCAGGACCTGGATGACAGCTGAGCCTCAGTGAAAACATCATGGGCTACAGCATTGCCATTGATCACCCAAGCTTTCCAACTGGTTTCGACCTTTATTGAGGTCTCGTCAGTGGGAGCCAGACCCAGAAGTGGTGATACTAAGGCAGAAGCAATGGAGAAGTCATATTTACCTATACGAGTTGCCAAAAGGTGTACCACCTTATTATTAAATTACTCTGGATTTAGAGAAAGATGTTGGAAGTTTTTTTCACTTGTTTAGACTATAATACATTTAGTTTAATCCTTTATCCAAGTGTACACAAACAAAGTTTGTGCCTGAAGTATCTTTAGGACTGAGGCAACTTGTGGTAAAGGTGGACCAAGCTCTCATCACTCCTTGTCTCAGTATCTCCCATAATGCAAAGCACATCTCCTTGCAGACATGTTTAATGCTATGCATTAAGGAAAGGGCCACTACCCAGACCGATTTCGACCTTTATTGAGGTCTCGTCAGTGGGAGCCAGATCCAGAAGTGGTTCTCAAAATTTGAATTTGAAATTCATGTGCAAACTTTGTTTTCTTACACTTAGATAAAGGATTAAACTAAATCTATTATAGTCTAACCAAGTGGGAAAAAAACTTCCAATAAAACAAGCTCGTTATATACTGTATTCCTTTGGCATAGCATAGGCTTTAGCTATTTTTTTTTTTTAATTAAACTAGTTGTGTTTGCTCTAGTTTTTAAATGCACATGCTTTCAATCTATTACATTGTTTCTATATGGTTTATGATTCAGTTCGCAATATTTATGTGTAAAAATTCAGGAATGCAGTGTTTATCAAACTGCTGATGACAATTCCATGTCCATGAGAAGAGAGAGAGTTTAAATAGTATGGTTTGTGATTATAGTTTTATTTTATTTTAATTAAATTCATATTGAAATTTTAAGTATCTGAATTCAAATTATAATTCTTTTCATTTCAAAGATGACATTTTTACTTATTTTTTATCTGTAACTGTTATTTTGAAATAACAATGTATACTAAAATATTAATTATAATAACTTTAATTAATACTTTCCTATTTCCTATATTTTGGTAATGTCACATTGCCAACATTAGGGATCACAGAAACAATATGTGTATGTAAGTACTGACACTGGGCAAATGAGGCTGAAGAAAGGTAACCAAAGTTGGGTCTAGAGTCCTAAATTGCATCCCCCCTAGTGGGCTAAATTGTGAGCCCTTGGGCTAATGATCTCATGATGAGAACTTTCAAATTTTCAGCAGTCTTGTACACCCAAATTTGTTGAGGTTTGGACAGTTTTTCAGGGCTGAGGCAGATTATTATTATTATTATGTGACACCTTAGGGAGTCCAAAGACTCATCGAGGAAGGGCACCTACTCTACAACTCTCTGTCTTCACTACTCAGTGCACCAGCTACAACGAACTGCAATACCATCATCATTTACACAAGTGCCATCTACTGTTCACCACCACTAGTATTTTTCGCAGACAATCACAAATATCCATGCCCCCGATGGGATTCAAACTCGCAGCCTTTTGGCTGGAGAATAGATTCACTAACCACTCGGCCAACCAGTCCAGCATTCGATTTGTGGAATAATCTATTACACCACAGCTAACACATATTTATGTGTTTGCTGTGGTGTAATAGATTGGCCTTTTTCCAGCATATCCTGTGGCGGGTGTCTAAAATATGGTCAGCAAGTTCTGAGTGGCTGTAATGGTGGAACTGGATGTAGTTCTTGTGTTCAGAAATTTTGATATTGGCTGTCTTGTCTGTTTGGCCATAGTAGGACAATTTTGCAACTGCAAGGGACACCTGATAGGTCTAGGGAATGTGTATTTCCTTAGGATTTTTATCAATTTTTTTTGGATGGGCCCTGGATATTTGGAATGGTGATAGATCTTGAGTAATCTTTGTTCTGAAGGGAGGGCGGTGGGAAGTGTTGCGATTATAGAGTTTTAATATATTTTGGATTTTTGGGGGATTATAGCCATTGGCTAAGAAATTGTTGGAATACGGTCAAGTTCAGTAGTTAGGACACTGTTATCAGAACTGATTAATTTTGCCCTGTTATATAGGGATTTTATAATACCATATGGTTGGAAGGGAGGTGGTGGTGGTGTGACTGCTAGTGGGGGTTTTTCTGTAAACAGAGAATTCCAGAAATTGAAAATTCATCAGGTTGGTGTATAATCAGAGTATCAAGGAATGGGAGAGTGCTGTTGTT
The DNA here is from genome assembly GCF_054136105.1 of Typopeltis vanoorti. Lineage (NCBI taxonomy): Eukaryota > Metazoa > Arthropoda > Arachnida > Uropygi > Thelyphonidae > Typopeltis > Typopeltis vanoorti. The sequence continues at coordinate 31,564,431 of NC_143549.1, forward strand.
TTCCTTTTCTAAAGTAAACTGGATCCTGGGGTGTTGATTGTTTAGATCATAAGTTCCCAAAGTGGGCGGTACTGCCCCCTAGTGGGTGCTGAAGCCTTCTCGGGGGGGGGGGGGTGCTATAGTGGGATCAGAAGCATTTGGGAGCGTTCAGGAAGTCTAGGGATCAGTGGCTCTTTATAGAAGAAATTAATAGTATATATTTAAAAATTAATTATTTTCGTGATTTTGCGATTAGATATTCATTTAAAATTTAAATATTGCATTTTAATTCATCTTATGCCCTTCTTACACGATCTATTTTTTTTTTTATCAATTTTCTATTTCAATTATTTAATCATTTGAAAATTTACCATGTCAGATAGAAATAGATGTCAATTTTCTATGTCAATGAGAAAATAGAGCATGTATATAGGGTGTGTATAATAGGTTATGTTTACAGTAGCAAATATATTCGTTATATTTCATTTCAAAATATATAAAACCACTTTTATATATTATGCTGTTTTCTGTGGTTATGTTTTGTAGATTTGTTGTTTATATCTTGTGTAATTATTTTATTTATTAATTATTATTTATAATTAGTTGGACAATGTCGTGGTCGGATGAACAAAAATGCACTTGCGTGCAAAATAAAAAATTGAACGTGTCATACAGGATATTTTAACTTCTATTTTTTATATACATAAAAAATTTATTAGATTTTTGCTATTGTAAAAATTTATCGTGCCATACAGGCTTTAGTCTATCCACGCAGCAGACGAGTCTTAACTAGTAGTATGTCGGTCAACTATTACGTAGGTAATTCACTCAATTCAGCATGTTTTGACAGAAATATGGGTGCTTGCAGCGACTTGTTCAAAGCACGAGTACGATGGTATCGCAAACAAGTCAATGCATGCAAGTCGATTCGGGCTAGATTTCAAATCTATAAATACCAGTGGTTTAGGAATAAGTTTCATTACTTTTTGTGTGCTTTGCCAACAATCATCAGTCGAAAGTGTGATAGATAAATGGAGTCATTAAATTAAATTAATGTAAATTAAATCTTTTATTTTGTGAATATTTTTGCAAATTTTATTACTTCATTATGTCTGAATATAAGAAGAAATGTCGACAGTACGGTATTGAGTATTTGAAATATGGTTTTATTCAGTCTCCTACGAACCAATTATTACCCATGTGCTTGATTTGCCAAAAAGTGTTTTCAAATGAAGCAATGAAGCCTTGTAGGCTACAAGAGCATTTGACTAAAATGCTTACTGACAAAAAGGATAAAGATTTGTCCTATTTTAAAGTACTAGAAGAAAAATATTTTAAACGTCCAACTATATCAAAACTTTTTTTACGTCATCTGCTAAACAAGATAATGATGGATTACAAGCTTCTTATAATATTTCATTATTAACCGCAAAAGTGAGAAAACCACACAATTGGTGAGGAATTAATCTTGCCGGCAGTAAAACAAGTATTAAACACTGTGCTTCATAAGCTAGCATCAGATATCATGGAAACTTCCTCTGATCAATAAATCACTGCAAAGAAGAATCGATGAAATGGCTAAAGACGTTGAAAAATCATTGTGCGATTATTTGAAGGCATACCAATTTTTCATTCAACTCGATGAATCAACTCTCCCAAATAATGAACCACTACTCTTATCATATATGATTCATAAAAGAAGAAAAAGTTTGTCAAGAAATATTATTTGCTAAAAACTTGGAAGGAGATACAAAGGGAGAATCTATGTTTAATATCATGAATAAGTTTTTTCAAGAGAAAGACATTCCTATTCGTAATATTTTGTCTGCTGCTACTGATGGTGCTCCAGCAATGACAGGGCGCCACAAGGGTTTCATAGCGCATTTGAAACAAGCAGTACCAAATGTACTGGCTATACATTGTGTTCTTCATCATCAACATTTGGTTACGAAAAATTTAAGTGAATGCCTGCACATGTCGCTCCATTACGTTATTAGAGTAGTCAACAAGATTAGAAGCAATTCATTGAGTGATGACAGATTGTTTAGCCAACTTTGTAGTGAAAACGATGAAGATTTCAATCGTTTGCTGCTTCACACAGAAGTTCACTGGCTTTCAAAAGGTATTTGTCTGAATCGATTTTACAATTTGTTTGATTCAGTACTAGAGTTCCTAGAAAACAGAGACGACGGATTGCGGGTCAACCTGATTACATCCAAAAATGACATCGCTTATTTGACAGACCTCTATAAAATATTTAATGAAGTCAATCTACAACTACAAGGTGATGAATTGAATTGAATTAAAACAAAAAACGTTATTGCCACTTTTGTAGGGAAACTTCTTCTGTTCAAGTGGAATATGGGCTGAGGGGAATATAGCCACTTTTCAAATTTATCAGCAGTATCTCTCAAAAAGGAAGATTTACTTACATACTGCCAACACTTAGAGGTTCTTCATGCTGATTTTAATGAGCGATTCAAGGATATGCTAAACATGAATATACCAAATTGGGTTCTAGATCCTTTCTCACATATAAGCACAGCAGGATCATCAAATTTAGAAGTGGAACTCATAGAACTCACAACAAATGAAGAACTAAAAATAAAATTCAAAACTGGATACCAAGAGTTCTGGCTTCAAAAATCAATACTGACACTGTACCCTGGATTATGGAAACAGTGCAGAAATTTTTAATTGCATTTCCATTTTCTTATTTGGCTGAGCGTGGGTTTAGTGCTGTAGTGAATTTACTATCTAAGAAAAGGAACCGATTGCATATAACTGAGCATGGCGATTTACGACTATTTTTGACGAAAGTTGAACCCGATATTAACAAACTTTTTAAAATGCACCAGGCTCATCCTTCACATTAATTTGTTGTTTTTTCTTTGTATTTTTACTTTATAAGTTAGAAATAAACAATTTTGTAATATATTTAATGGTGTTTTAATTATTACAATAAGATTCTTACTAATGCAATGCAATCTTTTAATTGTATTCCACATTTTCATATTTAAACCATTGTATGAAACTGTGCATAATGTTATTCAAGCATACATTTTACAATCTTTACATATGAGCTACGTTTCACCAAAATCAGTATAGCAATAACTGTGATCAAGATGAAGCACATATTGGCCACTTCTTTTAAAAAATTTAACAGCATAAGCAGTAATGTATCATTAGTTGCTATTTACGTCAAAAATATCAAACGGCTTGAATGCGTAAAACTGTTATAATGGGGGGGGGCGTTACAAAATTTATGTCTTGCAAAGTGGGCGGTGGCCGGAAAAAAAGTTTGGGAACCTATGGTTTAGATGTATTAAGAAAATATGGAGAGTATCCAGGCTATGTGGCCAAATGGAGAATGCATCGTCTATACAGCATAGCCAGACAGTGGATGTATGTGAAGCAAAGTTTAAGACTTTTTCATCTAAGGTCTCCATGAAAACATTGACCAGGGTTGGAGAAGGTGAAGAGCTCATGGTTATCCTCTGTCTGTCTGTTTGTGGAGTTTTTTTTCACATAATATACTGGCAACACACCTTCAAACATAAAAAAAAACCATCCCACTTTAAAGCCAGTATAAAAAACCTCACACTCCAATACACTATTCCTCCTGATATCTCAGCCTTATTTCAGTTCAGCATGAACTCAAGTTTTTTCGTTCGGCAAGGAAAATTCTACAGTTGGTTAACTTCTTTACCAGTAGGACATGTTTACAACTTTGATTAAAGAAATCTTTCCATTTGGCATTCTTATAATGTTGTTTGGCACTATAAGAATGCCAAATGTTGTTTGACAACACTATAAGAAAACTAGTCAAGATAAAAATCAGTCATATTACATCTGGCTTTCATTGAAATTTCCAGCTTCCTTTTCTTCACTATAGTTAGTTGTAAGCAGTTACACTGTTTCGCATTGCCATTCAAGGTAGAAAATGCAGTACTGGGATAAAACTCAGACCAAAGTGAGAGACATCATAACAGCATTTAAGAACTCATAAATGGAAAGATGAGATTTGAATGTTATCTGATATCTGATTTTTCTTACTCTTGCAGATAATTCACCCCATGCTTCTTTCTGGTTGAATCGGTTAATGTTTTCTTCAGAGTCTGCCACTGAATCTTCAAGGTTTGTTTCTTGTTTTCACAGTTTAATTTTTCTTGAAAAATATTTGTGTATTTGAGTCTACATTTCATCTGTGAAAGCTGCTCAGTTTTGATTAGTTTTAAAAACTTTCTTAGATACTTTTGTTTTCAGTATGATATTCAGCTTTATCCTACTCAAAACTAAATGGTGATCACTTCCAATTTCAAATCCTCTTGTGTCCTGAACTAGCATAAAGATTTCAATATGTAATTGTTCATATTGAAATCTTTATGCTGGTTCAGTCAATGAGACTTTTCTTATTTCTTTTATCTCTGTGTGAATTTATGCACAGCATCTCCATGTTGGAACATGGAGTTAGTAATAACTGGTCCATGTCCTGAGCAGAAATCTAGCAGATGTTTACCGTTATTATTAGGTTTGTTCTTTTCTACAGATTTTCCCAAAACATTTATATATATGTCTGGTAATCATTTCCTATATGTCCTATATGATTACCAGACATTTATATATACACACACACACACACGGACAAAGAAATTAGTGCACCAAGAAGGAAGCATAGGATTCAACTGAAATTTTATTGGTGTAATGATACAGGTGAGTGATGCACATGATGGCAAAAACAGAACTGAAGGACAATTACAAAGGGATCTGTGGTATGCAATCCGGTCATCATCAATAGCATGTTGCACCGCCTCGTGTGGTGCAATACGGTCATCATCAATAGCATGTTGCACCGCCTCGTGTGGTGCAATACGGTCCAGCATGGTGGCAAACAGACGCCTGATGTTGTCCTGCGGCAGACTGGCCCACACACGTTGGACGCTGTGCTCCAAATCCCGGATATTGCGGTACGGTGAATTTTGAGATTTTCCCAAAACATTTATATATATGTCTGGTAATCATTTTCTATATGTCCTATATGATTACCAGACATTTATATATACACACACACACACACATGGACAAAGAAATTAGTGCACCAAGAAGGAAGCATAGGATTCAACTGAAATTTTATTGGTGTAATGATACAGGTGAGTGATACACATGATGGCAAAAACAGAACTGAAGGACAATTACAAAGGGATCTGTGGTATGCAATCCGGTCATCATCAATAGCATGTTGCACCGCCTCGTGTGGCGTTACATCCTGCAATACAGTCCAGCATGGTGGCAAACAGACGCCTGATGTTGTCCTGCGGCAGACTGGCCCACACACGTTGGACGCTGTGCTCCAAATCCCGGATATTGCGGCACGGTGGGAGCTGGCGTTTCAGCTTCTCCCAAACATGCTTGATAGGGGACAAGACCGGGGAGCAGGCAGGCCATGGAAGTGTCTGTACACGACGTAGGCAAGCCTGGGCAACCTGAGCCGTGTGCAGACAGGTATTATCCTGCTGGTATAGCACTCCTGGTATCCTGGCCAGGAATGGGAGAACGTGGGGCCATAGGATGTCGTCCACATACCGCTGTCCCATCAGTGCACCATGTACCACTACGACGGGTGATTGGGTGTGGCTCCCCAGACCATAATGCCTGCAGTGCGGGAGGTGTGGCACTCAATAGCGAGGTCAGGATTGTGTCCTTGACCAGTGGTCCTCCACACCCAGACACGATGATCATCTGTCCCCAAGATGAAGCAGCACTCATCGCTGAAGACCACACGTCGCCAGTCTGTGAAGTTCAACGTCACTCTCACCTGGCACCACTGCAAACAGAGTTGGCGATGTTGCAGTGTTAATGGGAGCACATATAAGGGGCACTGGGATCATAGATTCGCCTCCGTGAGGCATCGGGAAATGGTTCGTGGGCACACAGGAACCCCTACATCTGCCTGTATAGTGGACCGTGTCAGCTTGCTACACGATCCGTCGATCCTCTCTAGCGTTTGTCCTCCTGATCCGACCGGTGCTACTCCGCCGTGTGGCAGTGCTGGAACATGTCCACAGCTCCCAACACTGTCGGACGGTATGGTCAGAATGGTTCATGTGCACGCCTATATGACGCACCGACCATCTTCCCGGCATTATTGTCACTCTGTACTCTAACTTGCGTCGGCCAGTGCTTTTCACTTTATTCGGCTATTGACTACGTGCCGGCTTTATAAGGCTGCTGGTTTGTGCTTGCAGCGCTACCTCAAGGTGTGTGGGCATGCACAATCGCACCAAACTTGGATCATTTGTATACCACCCCACACTCCAGCTATTTGTTTAGTTTCATCGTTGTACCATGTTTTCTTCCAGGTGCGCTAATTTCTTTGTCCGGGTTTTTGATAGTCATTTCCTACTCTGTTGTTTAGATCTCTAACAAGAACCAACCTTTCCTATTTTTTTTTTCTGTGTCAACTGTCATCAATAATGCCTCAAAAAAATTCCTCCACTTCCTCTGTTGGATCCTAAGCACAAATAAGTCAACATTGCCCAATTTCCCATTCTGATATTTGTTTACATCACTCTACTTGATATTGCCTGCCATTCAAAAAATTTATCCTTATATTTTCTGTTGAATACAATAGCTACACCTTCTTTTCCTTGATCGTTATTGTCTGAATATAACATCTATTATTTATTGTTTAGAAAAATGTGAACTTTTTTTTTTCCAGTAACACACCTATTATGCCTGATACGTATCCAATTCCATTGTTTGTTCCATTTCTTTCATGCTTCTTATGTTAATGGTGCAAATCTTAAGCCCTGCTGCTGTTGTTGTTGTTGATTTATTATTATTATTATTATCATCATTATTATTATTACAGGCAACTCAAGGAGTAATTGGACTCATCAAGGGAGGCCCTAAACATCATGTCAATCACAACTATTCAACATTCATACAGTATCTATTGCCTTGAACTCATTCACTGTCATAGCACCTACAACAGGACTCTGGCAGCTTATTCCACTCATTCACCACTCTAAAAATAAAAAACCCAGCTCTAACACACTCTTGCCCAGCTTCCATGGATGTCCCCTAGTCCTCCAATCACCAGTCCTGTTCTCAAAAATATCCTCTGAATTAATCCTATAGAAACCCTTCAGCAGTTTGAATGACTCAATCATATCTCCTATACCACCTATCAACCAATTTCTGCAACCTACAAACCTTCAACCTGTTTTCACAAAGTTCATTCCATAGACCTGCTATCATCTTGGTCACTTGCTTCTGGATCCTCTCAACCTCCTCCCCATCAAGAAGAAACCTAGGTGACCAGATCTGGGCACAGTAATCAAGATGGGGTCTTTTCAAGGCTCGATACAGAAGAAGAATAACTTGTTTATCTCTTCTCGTCAAAGTATTCTTCAGCAAGTGAATTGATGTGCTGATTTATCTACTTTTGCGATGTTCCCCCTAAACTTCAACTCCCTATCCACCAACATTCCCAAGTCCCAGGCCTCATCAATCTTCTGGAGTACAGTTCCACCAAAGTGATATACTGCTGTTAATCTTTTCACCCCAAAATGCATAACCTTACATTTTGCCACATTAAATTGACATCCATTCTCCTTAGCCCAGATCTCCAATCTATCCAAATCATCCTGCAAAATTTTGACATCTTCTGCATTCACTATTGCCCTACCCAACTTAGCATCATCAGTGAACAAATGAACCATTCCTCTCAGATCCTTTCCTATATTGTTAATGAACAAATTAAACAGCAGTGGTCCAAGAACAGAACCCTGCAGCACACCACTAGTCACAGGCCGTCTTTTGGACTCTACTCCCAAGTAAACTATTCTCTTCTATCTCTCCATCAACCACCCTTCTATCCATCTCACCAACCCTATATCCATTCCCATATGTTGCAGTTTACAGATTAGACTTCCATGTGGTATCCTGTCAAAGGCCTTAGCTAGGTCCAGCAGTATCATTGTAAACCCATTACCCTTATCCAGTTCAGCCGTCACCGTGTTATAAAACCTGAACAAGTTACTGAGGCATGATCTACCCTTCACAAAATCATGCTGTCCCCCATACAGTATCTCATTTTCATCAATCCATTCCTGTATTGTTCCCTTGACTACTTTCTCCAAGACCTTGACAACGACTCCTGATCGGTCGGTAATTTGCAACAGTAGTCTTGGATCCTATTTTATGCAGTGGAACTATTTTCCCCTCTTTCCACCCGTTTGGGACTAAACCAGACCAGAGACTCAGATTAAACAATAAGGTCAAGGGCATGAATAATTCTTTAGCCGCTTCACGTAAGACCCTTGCTGATATACCATCCAATCTATCCCACAGATGTATTCTCATTAAGGTTCTGTAATAGACCATTCACCTCCACTTAATTCACCCCAATTCCCATATAAACTAATGGTTCCTTCATTCCTTCAACATCACCACCTGGATGATATACTCTTGCAAAGTGCTCACTCAGTAATTCCACTATATCGACTGATTCAGTGACCTTCCTTAAAATCATTCTGCCGTGTACAGTTTTTCTTTTACTTGCAGCATATTGAAAGAACTGTTTAGGATTCTCTTTTGCTTGCATGGCTAATTTCCTTTCATAATCCGCTTTTGCTTTTCTTACCACACTCGTTACCCTTCTGGCCTGCACTTTATACCGGTCATGTGCCTGCAGATCACCTTTCTCCTTAAATTCCTTCCACAGTTGTTTCTTTTTTTGCAACTCAAGTTTAATGGCGTTATTCATCCATTTAACCCCTACTTGATTTACTATGGACTCTAGGTATACAGTCAGCCATAACCTCCTGCAAATGCTCCTTGACCACTTCCCATGCCCTATCAACATCCAGCCCTTGCAGTTTTACATGCCATGGAACTGAACCAAGCAATCTCCTAAGCTTGTCATACTTGCCAGCAAGGTAATTCCACATGTACCCTGTTCTTCATTGAAAATTTCACACATTTAGCCACCTCCCAGGTTAAGACCCTATGATCCCTCTCATCAACATGGTCATGTTCATTGCAATCAAATTCTGAGATGCTATTACTAGGTCGAGTACTCTTGAACCCCTAGTATTTTCCATTACATGCTGTCTCAGATAGTTATCCCTTGGTAACTGAGGGATAACTATGTAACTGAGGTAACTGAGGGATAGATTTGTGATTTGTTTTTTTTTTTTTTTTTTTGAACAGTTACCAAAGCTTTTTGCTTTGGTAACTGTTTGCCTTGGTTTAATCAGGTTGTGTCTCAGATGGTATGAAATTCTATCATGCTGTCCCATTCATGCTATTTTATTTTATTTAATGCTTAATATTAATTGCTTAATATTTTTTGACTGTTGAAAGCTACTTAGAAAAGAGACTGCATGAATTTTTATATACAGTATGTTAAAAAGGTAAGAGTATTATCGTAAACTTTTCACATTTAGATTTTGTTTTGCTTAAAGCTAGTTGGTGATGATTTTATTTTTTGTATGCGATATATCTTTTTAAATGCCAAAAACATCAGGTTCATTTTAAGAAAATTCTGCTATTAATCTCGGACACAAAGAAATTACTTTTTTAATAATAGTATATTCAAATAAATAATTGAATCAATATATGTGTGTGTATATAATGAGCCTCCATAGCTCAGTCAACTTAGACAAAGCCCTTTGGTTGGAGAGACCTGGGTTCAATTCCTGTCAGCGATGTGAGGAACCTTTATCTGGTCTCTTTTGATTAAAGGTGAGTTAACCGGTCTCATATGGTGATGAGACTGGTTCATGTCGCGACCCCTGTTAGCTTGTTTACAAGCCGTGAATTCTGCTACCAGCGATCTACAGTATAGCATAGTACAATACAGTCTTCTATAGTTTTATACAGTTTTATAGCGCAACTAGCATCTTCTTTATTAGAGACACAATGACTAAAATTCAGTGGCCCTTATGGGAACATGTAAAAAACAGTCATAATTTAAAATTATGAATTTTTTTACAAATCGTTTATGTTAGTACATTATTAGTTTTTGGTTTTATAATATGTATTGTCGGCTCTTGCGATATGCCCGTTATTGATGTTATTTTGTCAAAATGAAATGTGAGGCATTAAAAAAAATTATGTACTTACAGGAATTGGATAGTTGTGTTACTTTCAGAAATTTTATTGTGGTTTAAAATTATTAAGTGCTGTGTTTTGTAAAGACATTCTCGTAACACTAATGGAGACGGCACACCCCGGGCGGCACTTTGAATCTTTTTGAACTTTTGCAGTTAATTCTAAAATAAAGTCTTGGGAACTCAGTTCCAAATATTGTAATACTACTGCGAAATTTCCTCACAATTGCTGTAAGTATTGCTAGTTGTGAGAGGAGTTTTTATAAATAAAATTTAATTAAGAATGATCTACATTACTATGAAATAGACTTTGCCAATGTCATTGACGATTTTGCTAACAGAAAAAGCAAGAAAAATAACATTTTAGAATGTTGAAATTAAAGTTTTACTTCAAAAATAAACATACTGTTTTAATTTATTTCCCTATATGTCATTTTGACTTTTTGTAGTATTTTTGGTGTGTGTTGAGAGAGGCGGCAAAGTCTGCGCGGTTAGCTTAGTGGCTTTGTGCTTCGCAACCATATGCCTGGAGAAGGAGTGTACCAGATTCGATTCCCGTCGAAGACGTGAGGAACTTGATGATCTTCCTCAGGCATAGCCAAGTTAGCTGGTCTTGGGTGTAGGCAGTAGGGTTTTTCCACCAGTTTATCTGGCATTTTTCATCCTGCAAGCAGGCAAACTGGCCCCATGAACATACGCTTCTACAGCCAAAAATATCCCCCCCCCCCCCAGCAGCAGACTAGGCAACAGGTTGGTTGGAAGTGGTAATAACAAGTAGTCGCATCTAAGTAACACGCGGACCCTGCATAGGAAGCGGGAATAACGTGTAGTGAAAGAAGAAGATCGAGAGGGGCGGCAAATTCAGGGACTGCCCCGGGCGGCAACAGCTCTAGCTACGCCACTGTCCCAAGAGGTTGTAGAACATATTACATTCCAGGTTTTACAAAGCATAACGTGGAAATATATGAAAGATATTGTGACCTATATGATAAAGATCCATTTTCATCAGAAACAATTGATGCAGGAGAGGAACTTATAGCAGCACTGTCTGAAAAAAGAAGTCAACAATGGGCAGAGAAAATTAAAAGCTTAGATATGAAGCACAGTAGCAGGAAAGTCTGGCTCTTACTCAAAAAATTATCTGGTGACCCACAACAGCAGCAACCAAAGTTAATATAAATGTAAACCAAATTGCTATCTCTGAATGGTAAACCAAGTACCGAAGGAAAAATATCTAAAGATTATATTATAAAAATTAGGGATTCAGAAAATAATCTCTTCGAAGCACCACTAAAGAGGAACTAGAAAATGTTCTAAAGCCTTAAAACAAGGAAAAGCTACTGGTACAGATGATATCAGAAACAAAATACTAAGGAATCTGGGAGAAAAGGCAACAGAGTGGTTGTTAGAATTTTTCAACTTTTGTTGGAAATTTGCTAAAATACCCAGCATATTTAGGTAAACGAAAGTAATACTTATCCTGAAACCGGGTAAACCTGCTGAGGATCCAAAGAGCTACAGGCCTGTAGCTCTCCTGTGCACACTGAAGCTGTATGAGAAGTTAATCTTGAACAGACTAAGTTCAGAAATAGAGAAAGTGTTGATAAAAGAACAGATTTAGAAAGATCATGCACTGGACAAGTATTAAACTTAACACAGTTTATTGAGGATGGCTTTGAAAGGGGGGTCAGCAAGAGCTGTATTTATAGATTTGACAGCAGCACATGACACATTAAATCTTAGAAAGCTTATAGTCAAAATTTACAGCATGACAAACAGCTATCGGTTAGTGGAGATATTTAGGTCGCTGCTGTTCAGCAGGAGATTCTTTGTTGATTTTCAAGGAAAAAAGAGCAGATGGCGTATCCATTAAAATGGTCTCCCTCAGGGAAGTGTGCTATCTCCCATCCTCATCAATATATATATACTAATGACCAACCTATAAACCCAAGGTCAAGAAGCTTCTTATATGCAGATGACCCGACAATAGCTTATCAAGCAAAATCCTTTGATGAACATTGAGAAGCAGCTCACACAAGAACTAGAGACCCTTACAGTTTACTATAAGGAAAATCAACTGAAACCAAATCCCAGTAAAACCCAAATGTGTCTTTTCCATCTCAATAATTGGGAGGCGAGGAGAGAGTTCAATATAGAATGGAATGGTGGGAAACTGGTCAATTTTCCAAATCCAACTTACCTAGGTGTTACACTAGATAGTACCCTAAATTATAAGTGACACATAGAGAAGACAGCAGCTAAAACTCAAACACGTAATAATATTCTGTGCCAATTAACATCATTTCGGTGGGTTGCAAATCCACAAGTACTGCGCACCTGCTTTTTGACAGCTGAGTATGCTAGCCCTGTTTGGGAAAGATCATCTCATGTCAAAATTATTGATAATGTTCTTAATGAAACATGTCAGTATGTTACTGGCTGCCTTAAGCCTATAAAAAAAAATCTACTCTGTGCAGAAGGACTACACAGAGTAGATATGAGTTGAAACAACAACTAAATGATAAACGGCATCCTTTGTATGGACATGTTGCAGTACATAAGAGGCTAAGGTCAAGGAAAAGTTTTATTTACTCAGTGGAACCATTGGTTGATTCCATAAAAGCTACAAGGTCAACAATGTGGCAAGAAAAATCTCCAGAGGCTCTGAAGTGTGCCTACTCAAAACAAATTTCTTTCTTCTGGCTTAAATCTTGACTGGCAAAGATGGAAGACATTGAATAGACTTCGTTCCGGAATGGGCAGATCAAAGCAGAATATGGCCAGATGGGGCTACACAGACAATGACAGCTGCTCATGTGGTGAAACACAAAACATGGATCATCTTCTGCAATGCTGCTTAATAGACATTAATAATATATGTACCCGAGATTTAATGCAGTGTAATTGAAACAGCTTTAAAGTATATTAGTTGCTGGATGAGTGAAATTTGACATTTATGTTTTTTTGCTTAATATTTCATGCAAGTGGCATTTTTGTCTTTTAATGTCTATTTCTTTAAATGTATGTGCTTAATCATTTATATGTATGCTCTTACATTTTCTGTAGTTTGCACACAAAATAAATAAATACAGAGGTGGAGGGTTTTTTCTCCCAGTAACTCGGGTTTTTCATCCCTCAAAACAGGTAAACTGGTCCCATGAACACACATGGCTATATCATTAACCTGTAAATTAATAATTAATTCACTCTCACACACTTCGATTCAGTTTAGACTGTTTAATAATTAAAGCTATATGTTGAGCTCAACTAAATTAGATAATTAAACATCTAATGTAAAAAACATAGACCACAAAATGATATTGATCTATTACAAAACTGCATTTCAAGCAGAACTTCAAGTAGTTATCAAAATTGTTAATTCCAGCATACTCTATGGCAGGTGTCTAAAGCAAAGTCAGCCAACATCGCTTTGATCCTGAACATAAGGACTATATCCATTTAGTCATTATCCATGTAGTGGTGGCACTACAACCGCTCAAGTTTGGACACCTGCCATAGAATACACTGAAAGAAGGCCACTCTACTCCATCACAGATCAAACAACTTTTCCTTAAATCTGCTTCCACCTTAAGAAACTAGCCTATGTATTTCTCTGTACTTCAAATCAACAGCCAAGGATGTCCAATTTAGAGCATTAGAAGGTGCTGTTTAGGGTATTAGGCTTACTCTTCAGTTGACTTGCTTCAGCCTTGTTACTTAGTGTAGTGCCTGTGTTGGATCCTACTTCTTCTCAATCTATACTTTGGATCCGATATATATAGTTATTACGATGTTCTTAACTAGTTGATAGGTTGCAAGTTGATTTCTAATTCAAATATAAAGAAAATTTATATTTAAAGACTGCGCCACTTTATATCTGAATTAGTTCAAGAATTGAAGAAAAACCAACTCTCAACTACCTTTCCTTTATATGTTGTTATATATACTGGCCGAGAATATTTAACTTACTTAATTTACCCACTTTGGTTCGAATATTTCATGAATGGTGCAGTAAAAGAGATTCAGGCAAAATACAACTTTTGATTAACAAAAACAAATTTAATTTTAGAATCACAAATTTTACACTTAAGATCAAATCACTAATTAAGTTATTATAAACACTTCAGCCTTTCTGATAATACTGTCATACAAACTCAGACAATGGTAAATTTGTTATCTCTAATACAGTCTTCTCACAGTTCCTTAAGTTCCAAATGCAATAAAATCACAGTAACACCTCTTTACAAGCAAACACTTTTAAATTTACACTTCAGTTAATCTTTGCAATAGTTACTGTTAACATAAGGAAATTCTAGGATGAAACACACTCACGTCTCTGCATAGGAATATTAATGGTTGGAATGTTCTTACCGATAATCTTCTTTCTTCATCTACTTATACGCAAACACTTTATACAATAAACGGCACTCATTGAAATAAATCTTCTAAGCAATAACTGAATTAATCAACGGTTACAATGCACATAATCAAACGTTCTTGCATGAAGTACTACTGATCACTTATGAATTAAGGCAACACACAATAATTCCTTGACTTGAAGTTTTATATGCACAGTTGTCCATTCCTCCGGCATTCAATTAATTCTTTAGGCACTATAATTCTAAACACAGCTATCGTTAAACTTCAACTTTACAGCATCTACTATTCTATAGTTACTCCGTGCTTTGCTTCAAGGTTCCGTATGTCCTTAAAAGGTCGGCGCTGAAATTAAATCTCAACTCAAGTATCGCTAGTCTATTTAATAGTCTCAGCTGTTTTCCGTAGCTATAATTGTTATTCTACAACATATTAGCTAACCGCTTCTCGACTGCTGGACTTTTAATTAGCTGCTTGAGTGACTTGCCGACTCGCTATTATCATACTCTGATTCCCGAATACCAAATTAGAATATCCTCGGATTCCAGCCAAATGCCAATCCTCTCTCTCTATCTATATTTTCAGCGTTCCTCGCTTATATATCTGTTCTTCCCGCCTAAATTGTTCTCGTGCGCTCTTTACTCAAATCCTTCCAGTAAATTTTCAGCATTCTCCCTCACACACTGTTCCAAACTCGCACTCGCTCACTTACATACGTCTCCATGACAACAAAATGAAACATAATAGAATTGAGGTATTGCATAACGCTAAACTTCTACAAGTAGGAACAAATAAAGAATATTTACATTTCAATCAATGTGCAGTTAAAATATCAAATACAAATTCTTATAATATTAACATAGCAATAATTAAAATTAGCTTAATAATATTTTAATACAGAGTTTTTTCTTTATTAGTACACATTCTTGATTAAATAATTAAATATTAAATCAACTTATAGGTAGTTATATGAATATTAATTTATAAATAAGTGATTTACATTTAATAATATTTACAAATGTAGCCTTTGCCATGGTGGATTATGTTGGATTCTGAAGAGAGTATTAATAATTTAAATTTCTCTTCATTCAGAATCCAACACCTGCATGCACTTATCTTATTCTATTTTGTTCCCTGATGAAGGAAATTTGACTTTGTTGAAATATTGAAAGTAATAAATAAATATGTTTTAGTTAATATAAAGGGAGCACTCATGGAAGTTGTGCCTGTTTGCGCATGCAGTTAAGAAAGGGATGTGGGCTAGATTTTCCTCTCACAGAACTGTGAGTGGGTGGAACAGTTTATCTGTTGAAGTAGTTTAAGAGATGGTATGACAGCTGATGTGGGTGATATGGCCTCCTGTGATGAGAACTTGACCCCTTGGAGCTCTGAAGATGATGATGATGATGATAATTACATACATGGGTATGTATTTTGTGAAGGAAGGATGACATAATATTTGGTACTGGACTTTATTGAGCTGAAAATGTATAATTTGGGAAAATGTTGAGGATGAAGAATAAATATGTAAGGATGGAAAAAAATATATATATATATTTTGATCTTAAGTCGTCCTAAAACTAAACAATAATTTTAAATATCTTGGTTCATATTAATTAAATTAGGGAAACAAAACACACTTGTTAAAAAGATTATTTTACTGATTAATAATAAAATAATAACTTTACGTTTCGACCCCTGTATTGAGGTCATCTTCAGAAGGATACATTGAGAAGTATAAGAACAAGCTACATGCTGTTGCACTCTATATAAGTAAATTACATCTACGTTAACTAATCTTTTTTCTTAGCCTGCCCTCTAGTGGGAAAAAAAATAAAATAAAAACTACAATAAATTCTGCTAAAGTCCTCATGTACTAGGATTCTTCTGGAATTATACAGTTATATTACGATTATCTTCTGGATTTGTACAGGTTGCTATTGAATGTTCAAGGGAAAGAAAAAAAAAAAAAACACTTCACTAGGTCTTGTATTGAGATTTTTCTTTGCGGTTGCTATGAAGGTTGTAGATGGGTCCTCCACATTCTTGGAATTGTTAGACCATCATTTTTATTCAGATTCGGATCATGTTTGAGCATTTCACATGCTTCCTTGAATTTCCACTCAAACCAGGTTTTGGTGCGGTGTAGGGACTTGGTACCTTTCCAGTCAATTCTGTGGTATGTTTGGAGTGCGTGGTCAGAAAGGCCGGTTTTTCCAAAATGGAGGTATTTTATGTGATGTTTGTGTTCATCCTTTCTGATCGGGATGGTTCGTCCTGTTTCCCCTATGTACGGTATGTTACATGTGCAATCTATTTTGTAAACCCCTGGGTGGGCTAAGTGTGGTAGGGGATCCTTGGAAGAATTGAGTAGGTGTCTTAATTTTGTCGGGGGTTTGAAGATGGTTTTGATGTTGTATTTGTGTAGTGTTCTGTCTATTTTTTCTGAAATGCCTTTAACATATAGTATAGCAATAGCATTCTTGAAATCTTTTTTGTTATTAGTGGTATCTTTGTGGAGGATCTTGTGAATGGTTTTTATACTGTATCCATTTTTTATAAAGGTATGTTTGATGGTCTCATATTCATGGTTAAGAGCTTGTTCAGTTGAACAAATGGTTTGAGCTCTGTGTTTAAGGGTGCTTATAACCCCTAGTTTTTGTGTTGGGTGGTGATAGGAAGTTTTGTGTATGTACTGGCCTGTGTGTGTAGGTTTGCGGTTAACTGAAAACAACTCTCTTCCGTTCCTAGACACACTTGTCACACGTCTTCCTTCAGGCTATCTCTCCTTCTCAGTTTACCACAAACCTGCACACACAGGCCAGTACATACAAAACTTCCTATGAACACCCAACACAAAAACTAGGGGTTATAAGCACCGTTAAACACAGATCTCAAACCATTTGTTCAACTGAACAAGCTCTTAACCATGAATATGAGACCATCAAACATACCTTTATAAAAAATGGATACAGTATAAAAACCATTCACAAGATCCTCCACAAAGATACCACTAATAACAAAAAAGTTTCAAGAATGCTATTGCTATACCATATGTTAGAGGCATTTCAGAAAAAATAGAACACTACACAAATACAACATCAAAACCACCTTCAAACCCCCGACAAAATTAAGACACCTACTCAATTCTTCCAAGGATCCCCTGCCACACTTAGCCCACCCAGGGGTTTACAAAATAGATTGCACATGTAACATACCGTACATAGGGGAAACAGGACGAACCATCCCGATCAGAAAGGATGAACACAAATGTCACATAAAATATCTCCATTTTGGAAAAACCGGCCTTTCTGACCACGCACTCCAAACATACCACAGAATTGATTGGAAAGGTACCAAGTCCCTACACCGCACCAAAACCTGGTTTGAGTGGAAATTCAAGGAAGCGTGTGAAATGCTCAAACATGATCCGAATCTGAATAAAAATGATGGTCTAACAATTCCAAGAATGTGGAGGACCCATCTACAACCTTCATAGCAACCGCAAAGAAAAATCTCAATACAAGACCTAGTGAAGTGTTTTTTTTTTCCCATGAACATTCAATAGCAACCTGTACAAATCCAGAAGATAATCGTAATATAACTGTATAATTCCAGAAGAATCCTAGTACATGAGGACTATAGCAGAGTTTATTGTAGTTTTTATTTTATTTTTATTTAAATTTTTTTTTCCCCACTAGAGGGCAGGCTAAGAAAAAAGATTAGTTAACAACGTAGATGTAATTTACTTGTATAGAGTGCAACAGCATGTAGCTTGTTCTTATACTTCTCAATGTATCCTTCTGAAGATGACCTCAATACAGGGGTCAAAACGTAAAGTTATTATTTTATTATTAATCAGTAAAATAATCTTTTTAACACGTGTGTTTTGTTTCCCTAATTTAATTAATATGAATGCTGATCACCGTGTAACCTTAAAAGAAAGAGTTAAATATCTTGGTGTTTATAAGATTCCTTGCAACTGCGGTAAGCCATACTTTGGACAAACGGAGAAATCTATCGAACTCCGGTTAGAGGAACATCAAAGAGACATCACCTGCAACAGACCTCGAGCCAGTGTCTTGTCAAGTCGTGTTATTTTCAGCGAACTCAAATGATGAAAATTTGCCACATCAGATACTCTGGGATGAAACTGTCAACATACACCGATGTCGTGATGAGTTAGAGAGAAGAATTTTAGAGTCTAAGGAGATCAATCCCATCCATATTAATAACAACCTAAGCTACAGCCTGCCAGACTCTCACAGCTCTACCATTCAATATTGGTGCTCTCGAGACCTTATACGCACGCACGTGCATAATGATACAGTCAGAGTTCATTGTTCTATTTAAAGAAGTTACTTGGCCATGGTAGACCGTTCAGGTTGACACATGAAGATGATCTATCATTGAGAAAACTCTAAAAGGTATATCCTTTAGAATTTCACATCATCTCCTGTTTTGTTTGTGCTGTTGTTTTTATTTGTGTTGCAGTAGGACTTTATTGTATGTTACGTTTCATTAAACTGGGCTTACATTCAGCAGTTATTATAACAGTGCATTGCTTGTTTCTTGTCTTTCCTCCCCACATGAGGAAATTAATTTATTATTTCATTATTACTGAAATACATAAATGTATTTCAGTTTTAATGAGAGTATACTGAAATACATATACTGAATATATATATATATATATATATATATACACTGAATATTTTTTTCTTGCAGAATAGTGCATCCAGATTTAAGTAAAAAGGCACTATCAGAAGATTTTTGTTGTCTTCTGGACAGCATACGACACTGCGAACTTCTCATCATGCAAATGCTGAAGTTTGAAGTATCTACTGATTATTCTCAGCAGGTTAGTTATACAAATATTCTTATATATATAAATTGTATAAAATAAAGTTCTTATTTTTATGCTTTTTAAAAATAATGTTCGGGGTGTTTTCTCTTGCAAAACAGACAACTCCTCTGAAAACACACATACAGTTCAGGCAGCATATGGGAGTAAGATTAATTATTTCATATCCAAGCCTGAATTGGATTAAAGGAAGACCAAATTAATTGACTGTAGCCACATACCTTGTTATAGTGAGTATAAGTGGAAGATGTATTAGTTATCTCTGAAATGCCTGCTAGTATGGTCATGGTTAATATAATACTTAGATGAATGGAGTTTATACTGGTAAAATTTTTCTATTATGACCATGAAATTCCAGACCACAGAAACAGAGAATCTGCTGTATTCTGTTCTACTCTGCTGATTATGACATTTCTGCAAATATCTAATTATTTTCACTAAAGATTGCCACCACCAAACTACCTTGTGAATACTCGTTTATAAAAACAGGAAAAGAACTCAGCTGTCCCACGGTTAGCTAAAAATTAAAAGTGCATATGCAATAGTTTGTGTAAATTGTTACAGATTAGCTTTGTTGCATTCATTCATAATGATTGCCATGAACATATTTTTAGCACCATTAAAAAGCTTTATCTAATCGTTTCACAATGAAGCTTTTTAATTGTTATTAAAAATATGTTAATGGCATGTTTTATCATTATAAATGTAGCAAAGCTGATTTGCTGAGAATAGACAGCTATGCAACAATTAAGTTTATTATATTGCAGTTTAATTCCAAAACAGTATCTTCGCCCCACTGTTTGTCTTGTTTCACATATTTTGTTATGCAAGTTTCTTTAAAGAAACTTCAAGTGAACAGTCAGAGCACATCCAGTACTGTATCAAAACATAAAATATAAATCATAACAATAACACTTATTATTATTATTATACTGGCACCTCTATGGAGTATGAAGATTCATCGCGAGAGACCAAATCTATCCACACAATTTATCATACCTCTCCTTAAACCCATTAACAAAGCACTCACAACTGACTCTGGTAACCCATTCTATTCATTCACAACTCTCCAAGCAAATAATCAGAAGACTGCACTTGAGCACAGTAATCCAAATGTGGATATATATCAAGGCCTTACAAAGAGGAATAACAGTTTCCTTATCTCTACATGTTAAT
Source organism: Typopeltis vanoorti (assembly GCF_054136105.1). Lineage (NCBI taxonomy): Eukaryota > Metazoa > Arthropoda > Arachnida > Uropygi > Thelyphonidae > Typopeltis > Typopeltis vanoorti. Next base: position 31,584,945 of record NC_143549.1, read on the forward strand.
GTATTCTTCAATAGTCATTCTACAAGTAATCTTATGGGCTAGCTTAGCAATATGCCTTCTAAACTTTAACTCTCTGTCTACCACCACTCCTAAATCTCTAGCATCATCTATTTCTGAAGCTTGTAATCTACTTTTCCTAAAATGTGTAACTGTACATTTCTCCACATTAATCTGATACCCATTATATTTTGTCCATGCTGACAGCTTATTTAAATCTTCCTACAAGCTCTCCACATCGCCTTGATTAACTATTATGCCTACCTAATTTCACATCATCAGCAAACAACTGAATATTTCCTATCAGGTTATTTCCTATATCATTTATGTACAAATTAAACAAAAATGGTCCCAGCACTGAATCTTGTGGCATACAACTAGTCACTCGTTTTTGCCAATATTCATCATCATCATCAAATTCCTGCCATGTACCCTCAAGGGGTGTACAGGATATGATGGTACTACATGAAAAAAATTACATCATTACTAACTTCCTATCTACAATTTTCCTCCAAATCAGTCTGTTACTTGTCAAGGCTTCAACATTATCAGATCTTATATTTCTATCATCTAAGGCACTTTGTACCATATCAATCCACCTATATCTTGGTCTTCCTCTGGGTCGTTTTCCTGCCAACCTGGCAGAGAACACTTGTTTTGCTAATCTTTTTTGCCCATTCAGTTTAAGTGACCATACCACCTGAGATTAGCTCTGCTAACGCATTCTTGGATATTGACAATGTCAAGTTCTTTCCTAATATCATCGTTTTTAATATGATATTGCCATTGATGCCATCTGTTCACGCCTATAATCTTTCTCAGGACTCTCATATCTGTGGTCTCTAGTCTTTGGTCAAGTGTTTTACTTCTGACCCAGCTCTCAGATCATAAGTTAAAACTGGTTTGAACACTGTCTTGTATACAGCTAATTTAGTGTTCCGACTAATTTCTCTCTTATTCCATATGAATTTATTCAATTGACTTCCTACCATACCAGCTTTGCTGATTCTGCTGTCTATTTCTATATTTAATTTACCATCTTCAGTAAAAATTGTGCCTAAGTAGCTGAAATGTTTCACTTGTTCCACAGGTTCTCCATTCACAACGCAGTTGACATTTTCAACTATTCTGCCTATTTTCATTGTCTTTGTCATTTTATTGCTGACCTTCATGCCATATCTATTACAACAGCTATTCAATTTAGTCAGAGAATCTTGCAGACTTGTAGCAGATTTATTTAGAAGTATAACATCATCCGCATAAAGCAAAGAGCTGACATTAACATCTCCAATTTTGATATCATGTGTAATACCACTTTCCTTCATAATGTGATCCATATAGATAATGAATAACAGAGGGGATAATGTACATCCTTGTCTCACACCAGATTTAACATTAAAGAATCTTCCTGTACTTCCATCAATTCTAACTGCTGACTTACAACTCAAATAAACACTACGTATTGCTTGATATAATGCCCCATTGACACCATATAACTGCAGCGTATTGAATAGCTTCTCTCTTGGCACCTTGTCATATGACTTTTCCGAATCGACAAAACTTAAATACAGATCTCTGTTATATTCCCATGCTTTCTCGACTATTTGTCGTAAAGTGAAGACCTGATCCTGACAGCCTCTATTTGGCCTGAATCCAGCTTGTTCTTCACCAAGCTTTTCTTCCACAATTCTTCTCAACCGTTTCTCAAGTATACTTGCATAGATCTTGCCAGGAACACTCAGTAGGGAAATACCTCTATAATTCTCACATTCAGTTTTATTTCCCTTTTTATATATGGGTACTATGAGAGCTCTACTCCAATCATCAGGAATTCGTCCCTCTGTCCAGGCTTTCAGAACTATGCAGTGCAACCACTGTAAGACTCTTATACCACCATACTTCAGCATTTAAGGTCGAATATCATCTACTCCTGCTGTCTTTCCACATTTCAAGCCTTTGATGGCTTTTTCTACTTCAAGTATGGATATGTATTCCTGACTGCATGCCTGGTCAGTGTTTTTTACCACTGCGCTGTCATCACTGCTTGTTTCATTTAGCAGTTTTTCAAAGTAATTACTCCATACTTCAAGGATATCTTTTTTCTCCTGTTTTCATGTTACCTTTATCATCACTAACTCCTTTTACAGCACTCTGTCTTCCATTCCTAAGCTTCTTCAACAACCTTCAGAATATTTTGCCACCTTCTTGATATTTATTTTCTATATTCTTGCCAAAGTCCTCCCATGACTTTTGTTTAGCTAGTTTTACACAGTGTTTAGCATTTTTGCATTTGTCTCTGTATTCTCTAAGAGAACAAGCTGACTTATTTGACAGGAACTTTTGATATGCTTTCTTCTTTTCCTTCACTGCCTCTTTAACTTTCTGTGTCCAGCAGGGAGTTCTGATTTTTTTATCCTTCCAGACAACCTCACCACATGCCTCTCTAGGCAGAATCAATTAATGTTTTCTTCAGAGTTTGCCACTGAATCTCCAAGGTTTGATTCCTGTTCTCAAACTCTTTCATTTTTTCTTCAATAATCTTTGTGTATTTTAGTCTATAATTCACATCTGAGAGCTGCTCAACTTTTATTTGCTTTAAAACTTTATTACATGTTATTCTTTTCAATATGAAATTCAGTTTTATCCTGCTCAAGAGTAAATAGTGATCACTTCCAATTTCAAATCATCTGTACACTCTAGTGTCCTGCACCAGGGAGAAAACATCTCTATCAACAATAACATAGTCAATGAGACTTTTCTTATTCCTTGCCTCTTCTCTCCATGTGAATTTGTGCACATTTTTATGTTGGAACATGGTGGTGTTAGTAATAACCAGTCCATGTTCTGAGCAGAAATCCAACAGATATTTGCCATTATTATTAGTTTTGCTCTTTTTTCCAAATTTTCCCAAAATATTTTTGTATGTCTCGCAATCATTTCCTACTCTGCTATTTAGATCCCCAACAAGGACCAACTTTTCCTTTTTCATTGTGTCAGTTGAGGACCAACTTTTCCTTTTTCATTGTGTCAGTTGCTTTTTCTAAAGCCTCAAAAAATTCCTCCACTTCTACCTTAGTAGAGCCTTCTGTGGGACCATAGGCACAAATAAGTCTCATTGTCCAGTTCCACATTCTCATAATTTGCCCACATTACTCTACTTGAGACTGACTGCCATTCAAGAAGATTAGCCTCGTATTTTGTGTTGAATACTATGGCTACTCCTTCTTTTCCTTGCTTGTCATTGCCTGAATATAACATATTGTATTTATTGCTCAGAAAGATCTCACCAGTTTTTGTCTTTTTTGTTTCAGTCACTCCTATTATGTCGATCTGGTACTTATCTAATTCATCAGCTAGCTCCATTTCTTTGCCATTCAGGCTTCTTATGTTGATAGTACCGATTTTTAACTCTGGTGATGTTGAGTTGGGGTTCTTCCTCTCTATATACAACTTTTCGATATCTGTCCAACAGCCACCCTCTTATCCACTTAACCAGTATCACGTCCATCTCCACTTGTTCTAATTTGCATAACAGAGTTCCATGTGGTATTCTGTCAAGTGCCTTTGCAAAATCATCGTGATGTCATTTCCTATATCCAACTCTATTGTAAAAAGTTAGTAAATTATTAAGGCATGACAGCCTCTTCACAAAGCCATGTTGACCCTCATACAGTATCATATTTTTATCTACCTATTCTCGAAATCTCTTTTTGACTAATTTTTCTAGTACTTTTACCACCATACCTGAGATACTGATTGGTTTATAATTTGCTACTTCAGTTTTAGAACCTCCCTTATGCAAGGGAATTATTTTGCCCTCTTTCCACTCCCAAACTCTATCAGAGTTAAGACTTAAATTAAAAGAGCCTAATCAGAAATTACCAGTTCCCTTGCATATTCTTATACAACCGTAACTAATATCCCATCTAATCCCACAGCTGTGTTTTCATTGAGATCTTGCAATATCCTAAGAAGCTCCAATTCATCCACCTCTGTTCCCACATCTGTGTCTGTCACATATGTTAAAGCAATAACCTCACTAGGATGATGTACCCTTGCAAAGTGGTCACTCAGGAACTCAGCTATTTTATCTGCTTCTGTCTCTTCATGACCATCATTACTCATTAAGGTTAATTTTCCATAGTCATTCTTCCTTCTTACTTGCCACATAACAAAAGATCTCTTTGGGATTTCCTTTGGCCTTCTCAACTAGATTCTTCTCATAATCTGATTTTGCCATGTTCCCTGTTGGTAATCTTTCTTGCTTGAGTCTTGTGCTGTTCTTGAGTTTGCTGGTCAGTTTCTCTTTATATACCATCCACAGCATTTTCTTCTTCTGCAGCTCGTGATTAATGATATTCCTCATCCATCTAATTCCTATCTGATTAAACCTCCTTACCTTAGGTATACAATTTAATATCATATCCTCTAGATCGGTTTCTCAATTGCTGGGTGGCAGCCCGGTACCAAGTCCTGGCATCAATTATGCTGGGCTGTGAGAAGTTCTGGAATTTGTTATTTTAGTTTTCTAAGCATTTTTTCATGAATAAATATTTTATAGTGGAAATATTCTGAGGAGAATAATATTCGTGAATGCGTCGAAAAGCTCAGACCCAGAATGCCTAAAAAACATCTGTGTAGCAAATGTCATTGACCGAGCTGTGTATTTTTAAATGTGGAAGTATTCACGAATTATCATTAATTTTCACACATCAAAATATGTCAACATTTGGGAAAAGGAATACCACTGTTTATGACCAGTTGTAAAAATTGCCTGCAAGCTGATTACAACAATGGGCGGCGTATCCTCTGTTCTCAAAACTGAATGAAATAACATCTGTGTTGCAAATGTTAGTGACCAATCAGCAAGGAAGTGTAAAGAAAATTTTTCCACTGAAATTGAAGATCAAGGTAATCTGTATCCAGTTGTCAAATCTAGTAATACTGAATACTTTCTTTGCAAGTTCATATTGCTGTGTGTAAGTGCTTGTTTCGAAACCAGAGTGCTATGATTTTTTAAAAGTAATAGACATACAGATTTAAATTTTAATATGAATATGAATAAGAGACAAGGGACTTTGTTTAATTTTGGTGTTAAGAAATCTCATATTGAAGGTGTTTTGTGACGCAACAAATAGTGATTCATCCACCTCAAGCCTACAGAGTACTTCAGGATGTACAAAAGGAGGGGAAAACTACCAGCACACAGGAGAAAAAGTCTGCATTCACTCATAAGTACTTATAATATTATAAATTTTTGGTGATCAGAATGGGATATATCAGTGAAAATCAGCACAAATTAATTTAATGATGTTGGACTGAGGAAATTACAGTATGCTAAGATTTCGTTAGTCCAGTAATTGATAACTAATTTAAATGTGATTTTATATTTGTCAACATGCCACACCATATACATTAGTGTACTAATACTCTTTATGATTATTCCATAATTAATTATTAATACTTATGTTAGTTTAATGTATGGACTTTAAAAAAAAATTGGAAAGGTATTTACGAGTAAATTTTTTGGGACTGGGCCCTCATCTTATAAAAAAAAGAATTTACTGGGCCGCATTCTCATAAAGGTTGAGAACCACGGCTCTAGGTGACACTTAACTGCATCCCAATCCTGCAGTGTTTTGTGCTGTGGCACAGATTTAAGCTTATCATAATCACATGCCCTGTAGTTCCACATATACCCCTTCTTGACAGAATATTCCTCATGTACAATCTCCCAAGTCAAGACTGCTTGGTCACTTTCACCAATTGGATTCACCTTGGTTATGGATATCTCTTCTGATCATATGACCAATACTCTCCCACCTCTAGCCCCCCTCCATCACATGCTGGCTTAAGTAATTATCTCTTAGTAGATGTATAAATTCTATTTCCTTCCTGCCATGTGATTTTTCTTCCTTTGAGTCTGTATCTCCATAATTGAAGTCCCCCATAATAATCACTTGACCTGTACTCATTGTACTAATTTGGTGATGCATGTCTTCCAGATCATCTGCAGAATTCCTTGGCCTATAGCAACAACCAACTGTATATTTTGTCTTACTGGTCTTAATCTCAAACCAGGTTGCTTCAAATGAACAGCCACCATCCTGCCTATCTCTTATTCTTTTTGGCTACAATTCATCTGTCCTCTCTATCTTCCCTAAAAATACTAAACCCTACACATTCTGTCCCTGTAACTACATCATCTGCGGTTAGTCAAATCTCGCTAATGCCTATAACTTCTGCTGAGATTGCACTAACCAAAGCCAAAATATCCTCCTCCTTGTTCTTGTTTCAATTCCTAAACATTTTTTAAGGGCACCTTTATGAACATCATGAACTTCATTCCTTGCTTTATTAAATTTGACATAGAACAGTGGCATATGCTGTCGTTTTGATTATTTAAGCAATCATTTTACCAGGTGTTTCTGAAACACTTGGGAAAATTGATCACTCAGGAAACAAAAATAATTTCCCAGTTATTTCTAAAGTAATATTACACCTCAGGAAATCAGCAGTTCTGGGATAATCAGTGAATGTTATTTTACATTATTGTTAAATTAAAATACAACCAGCAGAAAATTTTAAATATCTTGTTAGTTTTATTTAACTTCCTAATTAAACAGCAGTTAAACTAACCTAAAAAGAAAGTAAATAATTGCATTTTTTGTATAATAGCTTTCTCACAAGTCAACTAAATAAACATGGCAGTTTCTTGACAATATTGTATTTATGATTAGAAATGGCAACAAACTGTAAGCAGAAACTTTAACAACTCTCTTCAGTGTTTAAAATTCCATGGATGGAAAACTTGAACTTATCATCATTATCAAATTCCTGACATGTGCCCTTGGGGTGGGGGGGGGGGACTTTCTCACAAGTCAACTAAATAAACATGGCAGTTTCTTGACAATATTGTATTTATGATTAGAAATGGCAACAAACTGTAAGCAGAAACTTTAACAACTCTCTTCAGTGTTTAAAATTCCATGGATGGAAAACTTGAACTTATCATCATTATCAAATTCCTGACATGTGCCCTTGGAGTGGGCGGGGGCTGAATATCATGATGGTACTACATGAAAAGTTACATCATTACTAACTTCCAAATGACAATTTTCCTCCAAATTAATCTGCTATCTGTTAAGACTCCAATATTATCAGATTTTATATGTCTGTCTTCTAAGATACTTTTTACTGTATCGATCTAGCTAGATCTTGGTCTTCCTCTTTGTCTTTTTTCTGCCATCCTAGCAAATAACAACACCTATTTTGCTAATCTTCCTCTCCCATTCAGTTTAAGTGAGTCACATTCCTGAATGCTAACAACGTCAAGTTCTTTCCTAATATTCTCATTTTTAAATATGATATTGCCATTAATGCCATCTGTTCACTCCACTAATCTTTTTTCAGAACTCTCATATCGGTGATCTCCAGCCTTTGATCAAGTGTTTTATTTCTAATCAAGCTCTCAGATCTATAAGTCAAAATTGGTTTGAACTAATTTGCCTAATTTTGACTAACATGACTGATTTCTCTCTTCCATATAAATTTATTTAGTAGACTTCCTACCATACCAACTTTTCTAATTCTGTTGTCTATTTCCATATTTAATTTGCCATCTTTGCCAAAATTGTGCCTAAATAGCTAAAGTTCTTTACTTGTTCTGTGGGTTCTCCATTCAGGATGCAGTTTATATTTTCATATATTTTCAGTGTTTCAAATTTAGTCAAGGAATCTTGTAGACTTCTACTGGATTCATTTAGAAGTATAACATTATGTACATAAAATAGAGCTGAGATTAATATCTCCAGACATCTGACATTTTCTTTCATAATGTAATCCATATAGATGAAAAATAAAAGAGGAGATAATGTACGTCCTTGACCCACACCTGATTGAAGATCAAACCATCTTCTTGTACCTCCTTCATTTCTAACTACTCACAACTCATATAAAGACTGTGTTGCTTGATATAAAGTCCCACTTACTCCACATAACTGTAGCATTTTGAATAGTTTTACTCTTGCACTTTGTCATATGCCTTTTCCAGATCTACAAAAAATACAGATCCTTGTGATATTCCAATGATTTCTCAGCTACTTGACTTAAAGTGAAAATCTGATATTGACAACTTCTGTTTTGCCTGAATCCAGCTTGTTCTTCTCCAATCTTCCCTTCCACAATCTTTCTTAACCATTCTTACTAGGCACACTCAGTAGGGACAATATTCTTTGGATTTTGTCAAAGCTTGGCTGAACTAATCAGACAATATTTTAATTTTTAATATTTTTAAAGTTTAATTTAAACTTAATAAAATTAAATCTTAAGTTTTAATTTTATTAATATTATATTAAAATGTATATTACAGGTACACCAACGATCTTCCAGTAACAGATGGTCCAGCACCTCCATTAATCTGGGCAAAAATTGCAGTACACTTAAAATTTCCATGAATACTCATCTAAGTTCACTAGGCTGCCATAGATATGTGGTGCATACCACACAAAACGCCAATTTGCTTAATTATTTTCATCTGCAGTTAGTGGTAATCCCTTAATTTTGATTGATCTTAGCTTATTTTGCTTATATTCATCCCTAGATAGAACTTCTAAGCAAGGTGATGGTATCAAGCATAAATCCTTATCAATACAAGTAAGATCATCATCTTTTTCCCTTCACGTATTAGGCCTACAGTTACTGAGCTATCTTTAGCCCTTCTAAGCTGTATCTGTCCCGAGGATATGTTGGCTAGCCCTGTGCCTCCCGGTGTGTCCTATGTCTCTAGCTGCGTGTGTTCACAAGGCCAGTTTACGGGAGGAAAAACCCCAAATAAACCAGGGAGAAAAATCCTGCAGTCCACACCCAAGACCAGCTAACGTGGCTATGTCTGAAAAAGATCCTTCAGCTCCTCATGTCAGTGACAGGAATCAAACCTAGGATACTCATTTCCCAGGCACATGGTTGCGAAGCGCATAGCCACTTGGCTAACCGCACAGACCAAGCTTACAAGTAAGATAGACATGTCAAAACAACTTGATGGTGGTGTTTGGTTACATAAGATATTGGTTCATCAACTGTTTGTGATATAAAGAAGCAAGAGGACACAATTCTGAAATTGATTGCAGAGTGATTCCAAGAAAAAAATGAAGTTAAGAAAAATTTCAACAACATTGGAGTGTAGGAAAAACGTTGTGTGTCTGTTGAAATATGTTCCCCACAAAGTGATTACCAAGGTACTGTAAGCCCACAGATGTGAGACCTTTGACATTTCTGCACATGTCAAAAGAAGGAGAATCCATTCCAATAATAGGTTAATCAATCCATTTTGTGGGATGAGTTGTTTATCATTACATGTTGGAAAATTAACTTTTCTTGTATGAACATTGTAGTTTTTAAAGTGGTAACTATTTGCTTGTATAACAGTTGGAAAATTTTACGTATAAAGCATGTGATTTCACGTGCTGTGACCAATTCATACATCCTTTATTTCTTTCCCCCCCCCCCCCCTCACCATGAATTGACTATTCTTGGCAATCTGCCAGCCCCATTCTATGAACTGTCGGCGTAGAATATGTGAATGAATTTGCTAAGCTTGGAGCTGATGAGTTGCTTGTTCCTAGCAGATGTATATGGTGATGAAATTGCATTATATTGACAATGCACACTGTGAAGGATATTAACTGCAGGGGATCAAGAAGGACTCACAGCTCATTCTGTCTGTGTATGTAAGAAAAATATTTATAGTATTTATCACTAGTGTACATCATTTATCCCACCCCAAACACGAATGAGTATTACCATAAAGCAGGATTGTCAAACTCAAGTGGACCGCAAGCCATTTACCATAAAAGTGCATCTCAAGTGGGCCACAAAAAAATTTTTGACTAAAAATAAACTGCATTTATTAGAAGGGAAGTGAAAGAATGAGTATCAATAAACTGGAAAATTAATAATGAAAATTTTATTTATTCTAAGTCTACAAGACAAAATAATAGTACAGTGGTATCTCGCTAATCTGAACCCTCCAGTAATCCAAACTGCGGTTTGAAAGAAAAAAAAAAATTCTTTATTACGTTTAATATTATTAATATAATTATTTAGTTATAAAAAAAAAAAAAAATCAGCTAACGCCTTTTTATTCCCGTATACGGGGAGTAGGCGAGGCCATTTAGCCCTATCTAACTTTTGGAGACTGAGTGGGCAGTTCAATCTCCACTGGTACCAATCAGAGATAGATGGCCCAAAGCAATCACTAATTAAGCGGTACTCAGTGAAGAGAGACAGCTCGAATGTGCCGCCATCTCGTGGTCCCTAACCCTAACACAATATATTTTAATATCTGAAATAATGTGGGTTCTATGGTCGATTTTCTTGAGTTTACAGGACGAAAAACCCGAGTTTCCAGGAGGAAAAACCTGCTTGCCCATGCCAGAGATCGACTAACTCGGGAACCGGTCAAAAAAAGGCTTAGAAAAATTTCCTCTAGTCGCCGACTAGACTCGAAACCAAGTCTTCCTTCGTGCGGCCAAGCGCCGTGGTTGGCAAACGCCACATCCACTGAGCTACACAGGCTCTTATTTAGTTATAATTATTAATTATTATTTTAACTATTATTATTTATTTTATTATTATTACAGTACAGTATAACTACGGTGATACACAAAAAGAGGAAATTCGAAACGTGCATAATTTGGTTAAAAATATAAATCCAGATGTTGAAATATCACAAACAGATGTTACGGAATGGATTATACGTAGAACCGAAAGTGAATTCGAAATCAAATCAGATGCTGAAATTATAAATATGACGCTACAGAATGAATTAGATGACAATAAAGAACTCGAAGAAAAAAAAAAGTAAAACTTGAAGAAGCAGTTGACAGTTTTAATGTGTGTATAGAATGGGCTAAGCAGAATGAAACGCCATTCCACAAAATTTTATTGCTAATGCAGCTCCGAGAAGAAGTATTCAAGCATTTTTTTTTTTTTTTTTTTTTTTTTTTTTGTACAAGAAAGTGCTATATTTTATGCAAATTAAGTTATGTACTGAACTATGCAGTTTTATTAAATCAGAATCCTCAACAATACAGGTACATACAAACTAAATTTTTTACTAAAATAAACTTGTGTACTGTATTATTTTTTAAGTTTTACATTATAGTACAGTAGCTTTTTTTTCTATCAGTTACTTCATTTATTTACAGAATTTAATTGATGTACCATTAGAATCTGATTATTTTTGTCTTAAACGCAAGTTATTGTTCTCTCTTGGGCAGAAATTTGCTAATCCGAACGATCACGGTTTTTATTAGTTCGGTCTAGTGCGATACCACTGTATAATGATTATGACAACTAAAAAAAAATAAATAAATAAAGAATATTTTTATTATATTAATATTTACAATATATAGCATTTAAACCAAATTAAAACGAAATTAAATTTTATTTGAACAAATCAAATATTTATACAGTCTCATTAATAACCATCATAAAAATTTACAGAGCCTCCTGTTGGTTTGATGAAATTTTTTGTGTTTGTGTTGAAATAAAATACTTCTATTTTGGAGATGAAATGTCTATATTTTGGGGAATTTTTTAAATGTCGATGATTATATTTTGGGGACAGATGATAATATTTTGATGTAAAAAAAATACATACTTGCATAATATAATTATAGTAATTTTAAGTAATTTAATTTTAGTTTTTTTTTTTTTTCTGACACTTGACAACGTTTATTGATAACCAGTTTGCCAATGCACACTGTGAACCATTAGTGGAACCGTCTCTAAAAGGTTTGGAATGTTTTGCCAAAGATTGATAGCATATGACCTTCATTATGGCAGAAAGATTGATGTCAGTTAGTCTTGATCTGTGGGCTGGTTTGTTACCTGTCATACATGAGAATAATTGTTCACATAAATAGGTGCTTCCAAAATAACATAGAATATTTGCTGCAAACTTTTTTATTTCCGGATATTTTTAACCTCAATAACTGTATATGTTTGGAACACCAACTTCTTGGTATTTCTCTTTTAGAATGGAGTCATTTTGGAAATCAAGTTCAGTTTGTATACAAATAGGAGCTTTCTCAAAATTAAATGGAAAAGGACCTGTAAAAAGTGAAAAAACTTCTTGCTCCTTAAAATCTTTATGCCTTCAAATTCTTTAATCTTTTCTAGTTTGGGACAATATTGAAAAAAGGTAAAACTTTGTTTCTTATTGTTCAGCTGTTCACACACAGGAAAGTCATTTAGAATATTCTCTTTTAAATGATTTTGAAACCAATCTACATCTATCTAAAACTTGCCAGTGCATCATACGTGTGTGTGTTATTAACTAATCTTTCCCCTGAAGTTTGATATTTAAATCATTCAAATGTACTCTAATTTAAATCATTCAAATGTACTCTAATTTAAATCATTCAAATGTACTCTAATATCAACTAAGAATGCTAAATTTTTTATCAGTGTCATCATTAAGAAATGAAACATCATGATTTTTCATTTCTAGGAACAATTTTATCTCCTCTAAAAGTAGAAAAAAGCTTTTTAGAACCTTATGACAAAATAACCAACGAATCTATATGCAATAAGGTAGTCCTTCAAATTCTAAGAAATTGCACAAACAGCTTGAGTACGCTGTTCATTTCCAATACTTTGGAGCACAGGACCTGCTGATGAATAATTGCAGTTTTGGAACGTCTGGATACATTTCCTTTAACTTTCCTGCAAGTCTTGGTACAAAACCTTTACTTTTGCCTGTCATTCCTGGAGCACTCTGTTCAGAGGAAGTTGGTGTTTTTCCAAAATGCTCCATACGGCATCATAAATGTCTTTCCCTGTAGTAGTTTCATGGATGGGAATAATTTCCAAGAACTCTTCAGTAATATTCATATTGTTGTTGCAAGCCCGAAGAAATGGAGCAACTTAAGCCACATCATGAATATCGAAACTGTCATCAAGTGCAACTGAAAAGCACTGTACGTTTGCGTATATTTCTTGCAACTGGTCACGCAGATTATCTGCAATTTTGGTTATTTTTCCAATCACAGTATTTCTGGACAAAGGTATAATGCAAAACACTTGCACATTTTTGGGACAGACATTTTTGGTTGCTTTTATCATACACTCCTTAACCAAGGAACCGTCACTAAAAGGTTGGGAATGTTTTGCCAATAAATAGCTGATTTCATAACTCTCTCACTGCTGATTTATTGTCTTTCATAATTTTTGAAAATACTTGTTGACTTCGAAGTGAATTTTTCATAGTTTTAATATTTCTTCTCTCAGTTTACCCTCAAAGCATGAATATTGTTCTTTGTGAATTTTATCGGGGTACTTAAAAGTCAAAGCTGTATAACTGAGAGGAGACCTCCACATAGCCTTTAAAGGAATGCAGAGAACCGACCAGGGCTTCTGACCTAATGTCCAATCCTCACCTTGTCGTGGTGCACCCTGTTGGGTATCTACCTGGATACTGAACGAATGAGGATGGGCTTGCAATTTTGGATTTAGCCAGCCAAATTTTATTCTTATTGGTTTAAACCAATATACAAAGTGATGGTACAACATGACAAAATTTCATGCTGGCTGGGGCGTCCCACGGTTAAACAAGACCCCCCCGTTGTTTTTGCAAGGGAACCAGGGCGAACAATGAAAAGTCAGCTACTGGAACAAATCTGAAAACACACCCCAACTCAACATCACCAGAGTTAAAGATCGGTATAGTTCGCCCACCGTTTGTAGGTCCCTGCTTCGCGTCTTTCCAAGAATAGTCGATTCATGCTGAAGGGGAGAAAGAAATGAAGGACGTCCGAATTGGTCGCCAACATGCGAAATCACGTGCTTTATAGGTAAAATTTTCCAACTGTTATACAAGCAACATAGTTAACTAAAATAATCATAAAAGAGAAGTTAATTTTCCAACTGGTAATAATAAACAACTCATCCCACTATACAGACTGATTACCCTACTATCGGAATGGATTCTCCTTTTTCTGAGATGTGCAGAAGTGTCTAAGGATCTCTAATCGGTGGTCGAACTATACAATCAACATAAGAAGCCTGAATTGCAAAGAATTGGAGCTAGCTGAGGAATTAGATAAGTACCAGATCGACATAATAGGGATAACTGAAACAAAAAGGCAAAAACTGGTGAGATCTCTCTGAGCAATAAATACAAAATGTTATATTCAGGCAATGACAATCAAGGAAAAGAAGGAGTAGCCATAGTATTCAACACTAAATATGAGGCTAATCTTCTTGAATGGCAGGCAATCTCAAGTAGAGTGACGTGGGCAAATATCAGAATGGGGAACTGGACAATGAGATTTATTTGTCTATGGTCCCACAGAAGGTTCTACCTTAGTAAAACCTTCTGTGGTGATATTCGACCAGAAATGCTGAAGTATGGTGGTATAAATGTCTTACAGTGCTGCACTGCATAGTTCAGAAGACCTGGACAGAAGGACGAATTCCCAATGATTGGAGTAGAGCTCTCATAGTACCCATATATAAAAAGAGAAACAAAACTGAATGTGAGAATTACAGAGGTATTTCTCTACTGAGTGTTCCTGGTAAGGTTTATGCAAGTATACTTGAGAAACGGTTGAGAAGAATTGTGGAAGAAAAGCTTGGTGAAGAACAAGCTGGATTCAGGCCAAATAGAGATTGTCAGGATCAGATCTTCACTTTACAACAGATAGTCGAAAAATCATGGGAATATAACAAAGATCTGTATTTAAGTTTTATCGATCTGGAAAAGGCATATGACAAAGTGCCAAGAGAGAAGCTGTTCAATACGCTACAGTTATATGGTGTCAATTGGGCATTATATCAGGCAATACTTAGTCTCTATTTGAGTTTTAAGTCAACAGTTAGAATTGAAGGAAGTACAGGAAGATGGGTTAATGTTAAATCTGGTGTGACACAAGGATGTACATTATCCCTTTATTCATTATCTATATGGATCACATTATGAAGGAAAATGGTATTAAACATGATATCAAAATTGGAGATGATAATGTTAGCTCTTTGCTTTATGCGGACGATGTTATACTTCTAATAAATCCGCTACAAGTCTGCAAGATTCCCTGACTAAATTGAATAACTGTTGTAATAGATATCACATGAAGGTCAGCAATACAAAGACAATGAAAATAGCAGAGTTGTTGAAAATGTCAACTGTGTTGTGAACAGAGAACCTGTGAAACAAGTAAAACATTTCAGCTACTTAGACACGATTTTTAGTGAAGATGGTCAATTAAATATGAAAATAGACAACAGAATCAACAAAGCTGGTATGGTAGGAAGTCAGTTGAATAAATTCATATGGAATAAGAGAGAAATTAGTCGGAACACTAAATTAGCTATACAAGACCGTGTTCAAACCAGTTTTAACTTATGGATCTGAGAGCTGGGTCAGAAGTAAAACACTTGACCAAAGACTAAAGACCGTAGATATGAGAGTCCGAGAAAGATTAGAGGCATGAACAGATATCATCAATGGCAATACCATATTAAAAATGAGGATATTAGGAAAGAACTTGACATTGTCAGCATCCAGGAAGGCGTTAGCAGAGCTAATCTCAGGTGGTATTGTCACTTAAACAGAATGGGCGAGGAAAGATTAGCAAAGCAAGTGTTCTCTGCCAGGTTGGCAGGAAAACAACCCAGAGGAAGACCAAGATATAGGTGGATTGATGGTACAAAGTGCCTTAGATGATAGAAATATAAGATCTGATAATGTTGGAGTCTTGACAGGTAACAGACTGATTTGGAGAAAAATTGTAGATAGGAAGTTAGTAATGATGTAAATTTTTCATGTAGTACTATCATATCACCCCTTGAGGGTACATGGCAGGAATTTGATGATGGTTTTATCGTAGTACAATGGTGGCTTGTACATAAGCACTGTGACACTGCAGCACCCCAAGGAAAAAAAACAAAATTAATTTTTTTTGTGTTTATAAATAATAACAATGCTTACATTATATAAATGCAATACAACATGTTAAAGGTTACAGCTTATGTTTCAACATTGATTGAATTGTTCGATTAATGCTTTAGATTACAAAACAAATGCACTGCGATCTAACACATTGTCGAAATTATCACATTTAGTCAGTTGCAGCTAGACTCACCGATATTCGTTTGCACTTGTCACTGCATGTAGCAAGTGAATATGACACTTCTTGTTAAGCAGTGTCACTACAGATAAGTTGTATGATTGTGCACATTGTTTCTGTGAGATACAAAACTTTTATTATTGGTGTGTGTTCGTGGTGAGGTGAGGGTGAAATATTTTTGGTAAATCTTATTTTATTCTGTTAAAATAACATATAATTATTTATTTATTATTTATAGCTACAAGGGAGAATCATGATGAGATCACTGTTGAAAATATGAAAGGAATTATATTTTTTCAATTATTACATGAAAAATTATCGTTGCACGAAATAATTGAACTGCGATCTATTGCAGTGTCGGAATTATTACGTTCGGCCAGTTGCGGCCAAACTCGCTGATATTTGTTTGCACTTGTCACCGCACATAACAGGTGAATCTGACACTGCTCAACGAGCAGTGTCGCTACAGATAAATTGTATGCTTGCATTCAAAAATATTAAAAATTTTATTATTAAATTTAATATAAAAAAAAAAATCAGCTAACGCCTTTTTATTCCCGTATACTGGAGTAGGCGAGGCCATTTAGCCCTATCTAACTTTGGAGACTGAGTGAGCAGTTCAATCTCCACTGGTACCAATCAGAGATAGATGGCCCAAGGCTATCACTAATTAAGCGGTACACAGTGAAGAGAGACGGCTCAAATGTGCCACCATCTCATGGTCCCTAACCCTAACACAATATATTTAATGTCTGAAATAATGTGGGTTCTACGGTCGATTTTCTTGAGTTTACGGGACAAAAAACCCGAGTTTCCGGGAGGAAAAACCCGCTTGCCTGTGCCAGAGATCGACTAACTCGGGAACCGGTCGAAAAAAGGCTTAGAAAAATTTCCTCTAGTCGCCGACTAGACTCGAAACCAAGTCTTCCTTCGTGCGGCCAAGTGCCGTGGTGTGCAAACGCCACATCCACTGAGCTACACAGGCTCTACTAAATTTAATATAAATATTAAAAATTCTTTCCAAATAATGTTTTTAATATATATTAATTTCAAATATTTTTAATTATATAATAAAGCAATTTTTTTATGTAAAATTACTTATTAATAAATTGGTTACTGATTAGGAAAAAATTAATTATTTTTCTCCTTTTGTAGCAGCACCCCCACTTAAAATTTTCAATGGCGGTCACTGTTATAGTGCCTTTTTTATATTATATTCTTTGGCAACACTAATTGTTTCATTACAAATATAACGCAATTTTGGCCTTTGTTTCAGTGCAGAAGTAATTCAATTCCCATTTTTCTTGAAATTTTCTCCCCACATCAGCAATTTTTCTTTTTTTCTTGTTGTCTTAGAAAGCAACATTGTCTGGGTGAATAAATACAATATTAATAACAATTTTTTTATTAAAAAAAAAAAAAAATGTATTTGTATAATTATTTACATTATTAAAATTAAACTTATTCGTGTTCGGTGCACTGACATTGGCTTCAGAGATTGCTGATTGACTGTATAAAGCTCTTCACATGGGCATGTATACTGCACGTCATGCGAACAGGTGCTGCTAGCCAATAGAATTCTGTTTTTTCAGTGTGCTACCCAGAGCATACTCTGGGTAGTGCACTGAAAAAATAGAATTCTAACTATAAATTCACAATGAAAGCATAAATATAATTGACGATTGATCAGGATCGGATCTAACACTGAAATTGCAATATAAATTTTTATTATTGCAATTATATTATAGCAGGTTGTTGCATCCATATTTAACTATAAATGTTGTATGAAATCGAATGCCTAAAATCAATATTTCTGTTTATTATGAAAAGCAACCATTCTTTTTTTTGAAGTGTTGTGGGCCTCCAGTTTGACACCCCCGCCAAAGGCTTTGTTTTTAAACTAAGCATTGATCACTTCCCATGAAACGTTGGTTAGATGTCAAATGCTGGCAAGCTTGGAGAGACAATTATTAAAGAATTTAACATGAAAAAAGTACTTTGGTATTAAAAAGCAATTTTAATACCTGGAAGAAGGTATACATTCATCTACACTAAAAAAAAATGCTAGCATAAGTTATGGCCATAAGTCTTGATGTTTGATAATTCTCCTGAATGACTTTAAAGGATTTAATGTATCAAAGGAGAAAGAAGGTGTTAATGATGTCTTTCTTAAATATACCAGAAGTATTTGGGGACCTACTACCAAGGTCATATACTTTCATATTCTAGCAGGCAGGCTTGATGAAAATCTGGGCAAGTGGATGAACATTAACAAGAAACATCTGTTGTTCATCACTATACTTAGTATGAAATTAAATGTTGTTCTGAATCTTGATAAAAATGTTGAAAAGATAAAAGTAATGAATGTGAAATAGTAGGATCAGAGCAACATGCTTTTATGGTGGAACAAGAGCTAATGAAGTTTTTGATGTATGAAAAATTATGCGAAAAAAAAAAATCAAAGCACATTATTATTATTATACAGGCACATCCATGGAGCCCGAAGACTCATCGGGCTCCATCATTTTATCTGTAACATTTTTAATTAATAACTTAACACGTATAAAACCAACAGTACATAACTTTAATGAATTAAAGGTACAAATATTTCATACTGAAAGTAACAGTACATCATCAGTGTAGAACAAACAGTTAAAGGAATGGAATACAAAGTACAGAACAGTCGGTGGATTACCAATTAAAATTTTTGCCGCGTGCCAGAAAATTACTATTAATAAAATATTATTTTACATCGGCCGAATTTGAATCGAAATGACTGTCTCTCTCTCTCTCTCTCTCCCAAAAGTTTGGGAGATTCTTATCTTATGCAACCATCAATGAAATAGTTTTTAAGAATAATTTAATAATATTTTATTAATAGTGATTTTCTGGCACGCGGCAACAATTTTAATTGTAATCTACCTACTGTACTGTACTTTGTATTCCATTTCTTTAACTGTTTGTTCTACACTGATGATGTACTGCTACTTTCAGTACGAAATATTTGTACCTTTAATTCATTAAAGTTATTACTGTTGGTTTTATACGTGTTAAGTTATTAATTTTAATTATGCCACAGATGCCTCTAAAGATGAAACATTTTTAATGTAAGATAAAGAGTTACAAAAGAATATATAACAAAAGTTACCACTTTTGTAACTGTTGTTATATATTCTTTGTAATATGTGATGGTCAAGATACTATTTACTATTTTCAGACATTGTATCCATTTTTAAGGAGATTATCCTTAATATATGTTATTTCTTTTTCTTATTACAGGATATTGTAATAGCCTTGTCTTTGAGTTTTCACAATGATTTGTTTAGTATTGAGTAATGGTGTGATGTGGCATGTAGATAATGTCTGGTATTAAGCTTTTTTTTCTGTAGATTTCAAATGAAAGACTGTGATGGCTTTTTAATTAAAATGAGAACATCTGGGAAGGAAAGAGAGCTATCTTCTTCTACTTGTAATGTATATTAGATTTTCTGGTTTTAAACTGTTGAAGAATTTTGCAAACTTGTGGTTTTTAAAATTCTTCAACAGTTTAAAACCAGAAAATCTAATATACATTACAAGTTTTGGTTTGGAGTGGTCATATTGATGACTGTTTGTTCAAACACCCATCAATATGGCTGTTTGTTCAAACACCCATCAATATGGCTGTTTGTTCACTTGTCTACATGTACATATTTGCCAAGTGCAGTGAAATGGATATGCTCATGGCTAGACCTTCAGTTTGTTGATGATGGAGATCTTGAAACTTGAAGAAAGTGTTCTCTAGAAAATGTTTGAAGAGTTGGATGATATCAGGTGGTAAAATATCTTCTAAAAAATTAATGTAGTGTCTTCTCTTGGAATCCTCCTCTACACATGGTGCACCTGTTCATAGTGTAGGGGACCTCCCAGTGATGATACTGACCAGTTTCATTTTTTCTTTGCTTTCCTTCCTCACTCTACTTCTGAATCTCTTTTGCTATCCTGTCTTTCCAACCACCTGGATCCAGTGCCCTGCCACTATGTTTGCCATGCAGTGCAACCCTGTGGACATCCAAAAAGGGAGATCTTGGTAGGCTTGCACTAATTTGGTCTATGCTTCAGCAAGATGGACAGTTCTGGATGGCCTTGGCCAGAATCAATCCGATAATGAGCTTGCCTGCAAGGGTCAACAGTGTTGCCCAGCAGTACTGATATTGTAGATAGATCACTTGATAACAGAAGTAAAAAACAAAAGATGTCCAGTATAAATGTACCAGTGTTTTTCATTATTCATGCAACAGGTGAAAATTCAATAGTCAAAATGTTTCCCTTCTTCATTCAAAAGGGTTTAGAAGGACTGGCAGGATTTCCCAAAATAGTCAAGAAACTGCATCGGGTAATATTCTTGTGGAAACATAAAGTCAACAATACTCAGAAAAAAACTACTGAAAGCAACATTGATGGATGGAATACAAATTATAGTAACACTTCATAAAACATTAATCCCTTCTAGAGGAATGATATCAAAATGGGATCTCCTTGACATTCCAGATCAGGAGATAGCTTAAAGATCTGGAAGTGACAGGCATGAGGCACATCCTGGTATATAGGAATGGTCACCTAATTCTGACCAGGAACATCAAGGTACCTCAACTGTTGTCCTGTTAGGCTGTATACATATCTAATCCACTGAGATGCTTTAAATGTCCTGTTAGGCTGTATATATATCTAATCCACTGAGATGCTTTAAATGTCCTGTTAGGCTGTATATATATCTAATCCACTGAGATGCTTTAAATGTCCTGTTAGGCTGTATATATATCTAATCCACTGAGATGCTTTAAATGTCCTGTTAGGCTGTATATATATCTAATCCACTGAGATGCTTTAAATGTCAGAAATATGGATATACCTAAAACTGCCTTCCGTGGCTCTTACCACCTCTTACTACCCAATGTGGGTAGTAAAGAGCATGATTATAAATTTTGCTCTGCAAAAAAAGCTAGATATATCAACTATCAGGGTGATTAGCCTGTTCTTTTGTTCTGTTTTTATCTTTTGAATTTCTTTTACATCCTTCCAGTTCTGATATGCACAAAAGTAGGTTGATTAGCCAACCTATTAACTACAACATAATCAACCTACTTCTGTGCATATCAGAACTGGAAGGATGTAAAAGAAATTCAAAAGATAAAAACAGAACAAAATATATCAGGATGGAAGAAGGAAGCTAGCCACCACTACATCTATCCTGAAATTCTTACATTGAGAAGATGACAGTTAATAAAAATAATAATAGTAACTCATGTTTTTGGTGTATGTATGGTCAGTGAATTGTATATGACTTCTGCATTACTTCAACTTTGGTATCTCTTCTGAGTCTGGCTCCGACTAATGGGACTTCAAGAAAGGTTGAAACCAAACCAATGATGTGTATAATGCTATGCATTATTCACATACCCAAAAGGATACTTCACATGTAAGCTTTGTTTATTTACACTTGGATAATGGATTAAACATGAATATAATTTACTGCCAAATTTAATGTAACATATAACCAAGTTTAAAAATTTTTTACAATGTGACAAACTGTTATTCCAAGTTCTTAGGACTTAACTTTGACAGAAATGTCAAGGACATGATTGAAATTTCTGGAACAATTTTCCCCACCTTCCGTTCCTTTGGGACTCCTCCTGTTTCCTCTTGCCTACACACAGCACTGATTTGCTATTTTGCTGTAGGTCTTGTGGCCTTTAATATATATATATATATATTAACAAATATAATAATAACATATAATAATAATAATATAATAGCATAATATTATATGTTATAACATAATGTTATAACATAATAATATAATAACAAATATATATATATATATATATTTGTTAATCAAATATATATATATATATATAAAATAATAATGAAGCAATAGGATTTGACAGTATATTGCCACGTGTCCCTATGGAATTAATGCACCAACTGTTTAACTTGAGTCTTGGAATAGGATGAGTCCAAAAGGATGGAAGGTGGGAAAAATTGTTCCACTTCAAGGGGGGGGGGATAAGACTAAGGCTACAAATTATAGCCTAATCTGTGTCTAGAGTTGTTAAGGTGTTAGAGAAGTTGGTGAGGACTAGGATTCAGAATGGATCGATAATACCAGTATTCTTTATGATGGTCAGCATGGGGGGGGGGGGTCATGTTTCAGTACTCTTATGTATTACAACAAGGTGACAAATTCACTCAATAAAGGAGATGCATGTATGATGGCATACTTCGATTTTTCAAAAGCCTTTGATAGACTACCACATGACAAGCTAGTAGTTAAACTGAAACAGATGGAATTAGATAACAGGCTGGATAGCTGGATAGATTGTATATGGAGGAATGGAATTCCAAAATAGGAAGGTTACTAGGGGAGTGCCACAGGGATCCGTTTTGAGACCATTATTGTTTAACTTGTATGTTAATGAATGCCATTGGGACCAGCTTAACTGGAGATGTGCATCTTGTTTGCTGATGACACAAAGTTGGGAAGGGCTACAAGAAATCTATAATAATAAACACTTGCAGGAGGATCTGAATAGACTACATGAGTGAGTGAGCAAATGATTGGAACTATCAATTTAATGTTTGCAAAGTGCAAGGTTGAGATGCAGAGTATATAATTAATGGAGAAATTTTGAAGGTGGAGGAGATTAGAAATCTAGACATGAGTGATGGGACAGAAACTCGAAGTTTAGGTCACATCGCTAAAATTGTAAGAACATTCCAATGGATTATGGCAAAAATGAGGAAACATTGACTTGCAGAAGTAAAGAGGTTATGGGTTTCCTCTTTGTAATGCTTTGATCAGGTCACATATGGACTACTCTGCACAGATTTAGTTGCCAGGTTTTTTAGTGGGGGGGGGTGAGGCTGTATTGACTAAGTTAATGTCAGATATGAGGACAGATTGAGGGAATGCAACTTATAGAGCCTTGTGAATAGAAGAAGAAGAGAGGGGAGGATATGATTGAGACATAAGTTGATGAGGTGTTGTTACCAGATTAATGTGGAGAAGATATTTCATAGAGTAGAGGAAGGCAGGGGTAGAACTAGAGGCCATCCATGGAAGGAGGATATGAACAGGGAAGTAGAAGTAGGTTCTTTGCATGGAGATTGATTGGCGAGTGCAGAAACTGTGAATGGATTCAAGGCACAGCTCGATGATCTTTTGGCATGAAAAAGTATAGACCTCCCACAATGAGTCCTTTGACTCCTTGGCAATCAAATATTAATAATAATAATAATAAATAAATAAAAAACTTTGCTTACTTGGATAAAGGATTAAACAAGAATAATTTCTTGGCATATTTAATTTAACATAATACTTAAAGGTTACTTTACATGTCTTTCCATTGGTATGGTTGTTTGAGATTAGTTGCTGGAAGTTAAATGTGCAATTCCCTCTGGGCTGCACTGTTGCTCAACAGCCTATCAAGTATCATGCAGTCTTTAATAGTGCACATTCTTCTGCATATCCATGCATCTCTGATTTTTAGTACAGTGGAACCTCGGTTGTTGAACATAATTCGTTCCTAAAGGCTGTTTGGAAACCGATTTGTTTGAAAACAGAAACCATTTTCCCATAAGAATTAATGTAAAATGGATTAATCCATTCCCGAAACCCCAGATGATTGTTTATTTAAGCCTTTATAACAGTACTTCATTCATAAAATCATATACAAAAACAATGAAAATGCATAAAATCTTACACAAAAAGAATAAACGCAATAAATGGATAAAGTATAGACGAAATTGATCGGCTCTTTATTTATAGCAAGATCCAAGACACAAACGCCATTTTCATGTTTGGATATGATTTCTTTTTTGACCTCTATCATGGTTCTAACAGCTATCCTTTTTTGGCCCTGTGGTGGTTTATTTAATAATAATTTATTAAAAAAACAACAAAACACAAAGAAAATAAAAAAAAAGGCACTGCAAATTCGAGCAGGTGTCTGCGGCATAACTGATGCTCTCCCGCTGTTCATCTCAGCCTGTGGAGCACGTGGCTGCCAGTTTCAATGTTCGGGAACTGAGATTCTGTTCAGAAACCGGTGCATTTTTTTCAGAAAATATGTTCGGGAACCAATTTGTTCAAGATGAGAGTCATTCGACAACTGAGGTTCTATTGTACTTATAATGAAATTCACTGTGAGTAGGAATAGAAAAATGTTAAGAAAGAATATTGGAAATGAGATGCTTATTGAGGTTGTTACAAAAAGGATAATGCAAAAGGAACTGGATTGGTTTTTCTGATTAAATACATACTGGAATACTCTAAGTGACTGAAAAAAAATGGAATGCTTTTCATGAAATTTTTCGAATTTAATCATCTCTTGGATTAATCTTTACAAAAATTTGTCATACCACCCCAGTTTTAGTTTGATAATTTGCAGGTATATAATTGTTTTAAAAGTATATGTGCAATAACTCTGCTCTGGATTGAATTTGATAAAATTTGGGATTTTAGGATGTTCTTGAAAATATGTCCACTTAGTTCAATTTTACCATTTAATTAAAATGGTAAAAACAGTTAGAAATTAAATTCTACTTTCATTGGAATTTAATAAAATTCACCAATTAGAATCCCTATAGAAATTTGTCCTATCCTCTCAGTTTTGATTTCAGTTGAATCATTTATGATGGCAAAATAGAGGGTTGAATATCTGTAGTACACTACAGCAAGGGGTTAAATAACTATAAATTTAATTGTCAATGTTATCTAAAATGATGTCCTGAAGGAATCATTGACTAACATTGCTTGCACTGTGTTTGGAATTTCACCTAAAGATGTTCAAAGACACCTGTTCAAAATAAGATTTAAATCCACTGGTCAGACATTTCAGTTCAAAAGTAAGCCTCTGTAGAATAATTTTTGGCAATGGTAATTAACTGTTTTATTTTGCCTGTTGGTTTACACACAGATGTTAATACAGAAACATTTTAAGAGTTTTTGGGAAATGGTAAAAATAAGAACAGTTAGATTTTGCAAAGGCCTTTGATAAATTGTCACATGAAAAGCTGGTAATTAAATTGGAATAGATGGGGCTGAACAGCAGATTAGTTTGGATTGGAGATTTAGTTGTCTGATAGATATCAGCGAGTTATCTATGGAGGAGCAATATCCCAGAAGAGGAAAGTTACTAGTGGTGTACCCCAAGGGTCTGTTACTGTTTAATTTGAATGTAAATGATATTGGGAGAGGTCTCAATGGTGATATGCAGTTGTTTGCAGATGATGCAAAGTTGAAGAGAGCTATCAGGAGTAGAGTAGAGTAGATTAGATGCTGTGGCTTTGCAAGAGAACTTGAATGTGAGTGGGGATGTCAATTCAATGTTGCAGAGAGTAAGGTTTTGAAATTTGGGAAACAGAGATGGGATGTAGAGTACACAATCAGTGGAAATATCTTGAAAGGTTTCTTTATTTGATTTTTATGGTGCAAAGACATCAAAGGTCATACTGCAACAGGACACAGGTCACAGCAGTATATATGGTAATTGGTTTGTAGAACAATCACAAACATCCATGCCCTTGGTAGGATTTGAACCCACAGCCTATTGGCTGGAGAGTGGTAACCGCTCATCCATCTAGACTGGCCTTGGAAGAAGTAGGGGAGATGAGAGAGTGATTGTGGACAAGGATCTAAAATTTCAGGGACATTGCTAAAATTGTGAGGACAGCACAGCAGATAATGGGAGTGATGTGGAGGGCACAGACTTGCAGAAGGCTACATATGGATTATTATGCACAGATTTGGTCACTTGGTTTTCAAAAAAATGAAGATATATTGGAAAAGGTCCAAAGATGATTGACTAAGATGGTCTCTGGAATGTTGAGTATGAAGACAGATTGAGCAAATACAATTTGAAAAAACTGGTGGATAGGAGGAGGAGAGGAATATGATCGAATATAAGCTAGTAAGAGGTTATTATCAGATTAATACTGGGAAGATTTTGCATAGAATGGGTGAATATAGGGAGAAAATGAAAGGTCATCCCTGGAAGTTGTATAAGGAGAGTGTGAGCAAGGGGAAGCAGGTTTTTTGCATGGAGAATGGTATGTAATTGGAATGCATTGTCCAAGAGTGCGGTGAGCACAGAGACACTGAACATATTTATGGTTCAGTATGATAAACTGTGTCTGTGTAATAGTGGGACCTTCTATGATGAGTCTTTGACTCCATGGAGGTTTTTTTTTTAATAATAATATTAAGAGTAGTTTCTGGAAAAGAAAATCTTTTATTTTATAATATAATAATAATAAGAGTAATTTCTGGAAAAGAAAATCTGTTTATTTTATAATAATAAAATTTATATTAATGAAGGAAGTATGAACCCATTCCTCCAGGAAAATTTGTTTCTTTAAATATTTTAAACTGTCATAATTTAGTTCACTTGGTTCATCTATATAAAACTGGAACTTAATACCTTCTGTATCTATTTTTTTTTCAACGTAAGAGGCACACTTTTATGGCATAAATTTTTAGAACAGAATCTCTAAAAAAAAAAAAAGAGTATGTATTAAGCCAGTGGTTCCCAAATTATGGATGTAAAGGGGCCCCTTTGGAAAAATTAAAATATTTCACGGCCCCATCGAAAAAAAATTGTAATACAAATACATATTATAATATTTATTGTATTTATATTCAATACAAAACACACACAGCAAATATTACATTTTTAGCATCTGACATGCCATACTTAGTCTTAAAACATTTCAAATTTGTTTTCATTATTTCACCCCCCCCCTCCCCTCAACAAAAGTAACGGCTCCCAAGGGGACTGTGGCCACAGTTTGGGAAGCGCTACATTAAGCTGATATATAAACCGATATCTGATATATATATATAAACATGCTAACCTATTTCAAAAAATAGGTGAACAACCAATAGTTAGGCCAGTTTAAAAAAAAAAAAAATTAAAATTAAATAAAATTTTGCTTTATTTTGAGCAAAGGGATAAATTAAATTATTATTAATTAATTTATTATTATTTCTTTTTTAGACATTGTCTGAAGAATTAACAGCTGAACAGCTTTGGAATATTACAAAAAATATTCTAGCAATAAAGGAATAACAGAGATAGCATCATGTTTTTTTTTCTAAGATATGAAGATTTGTATTCTGTTTCAAGAAGTAAAATTCTTCTTCTTCTTCTGCAGCTTCTCCCACTTAAGTGGGGTCACTGTTGATGATGAGTCTCCTCCACATCCTCCTGTCTTGGGCTGTCACCACATCCAAGTTCTTCATCTTCAAGTCCTCTTCTACCAGCTCCCTCCATCTCTTCTTTGGCCGCCCACGCTTCCTCCTTCCTTGCAAATCCATCTGCATGACCCTTCTTCCCACATATTCGTCCTCCCTCCTCATCACATGACCAAACCATCTCAACCTTACCTCCTGTATCTTTGCTCCTAAGTTCGTAACTTTCACTGTTCCCCTTACATAGTCATTTCTCAGACGATCCTTTCTGGTCACACCGCACATCCACCTAAGCATTCTCATCCTGCTGATGGTATTTTTCCTCAGGGCCACAGTTTCTAGCATACGTCATAGCTGGCCTCACTACTGTCCTATAGATTTTGCCTTTCAGATTGAACGGCACCCTCTTATTGCATAACACTTCAGCCATCTCCCTCCGGTTCCTCCAACCCGCTTGTATCCTGCATCCCACTTCCTTCTCAGCTCCTCCATCTTCTTCCACTGTTGAACCTAAATATCTAAACTCTCACTTTCCTGAAGACATTTCCTTCCAGTTCCAGATCTATCTCCTGGCCGCTGCCCACTGTGCAACACATATACTCTGTCTTACTTCTGCTCAATCTCATACCTCCATCTTTTTTAGTTCCTGCTTCTTCTCTTGAATCTGCACACAGCAAGATGCCATCTGCATACAACATTGTCCAAGGCACATCTTCTCTCACCTCCTCCATCACAATGTTAAACAGAAACGGACTTAATGCAACCCAACTGTTACTTGAAAACTTTCTGTCTGTCCCAGACAAGTCCGAACACTTGTCTTCACATTTCTGTACATCTCCCATACCAACCTGACATATTTCTCCAGAACCTTCTTCTCCCTCCAGACTTCTTGCCTTGGCACTCTATCGTATGCTTTCTCCCGATCAATAAATGTCAGATGTAGCTCCCATTGTTTCTCTCGAAACTTTTCCATCATCTGCTGTAACCCAAAGATAGCAGCTGTTGTTGATCTACCAGGCATGAAGCCAAATTGTTCCTTTGCAATCTCCACCTCCTTCCTCAATCTTCCATCAAGAATCCTTTCTAGGATTTGCATTGTGTGGGACATCAACTTTATTCCTCTGTAAATTTTACAGTCTTGTGCATCCCCCTTTACCCGTGTAGATGGGGACAAGAGTACTCTCCCTCCATTCCTCAGGTATATTTTCCTGTTGGCAAACTTTCATGAACAGGTCCCACAACAGGTCAATTCCCTCTTCCCCTAGTGCCTTCCATGCCTCCACTGGAATTCTGTCGGCGCCCACCGATTTTCCATTCCTCATCCTCTTCATGGCCTCCGTCACTTCCACTCTACTGATGTTCTGCACCATCCCTTCAGAAGGCTGCCCATCTTCTCTGTGAGTCCTTGCATTTTCCTCATTCAAAAGTCCCTCAAAGTATATTCTCCATCTGTTTCTCATGTCCACATCTCACTCCATAATACTCTTCCTTCAGCATCTTTGATCTGCCTCACATGTAAGATGTCCTTTGCTGCTTTATTTCTACATTTCGCTAGTTGGTAAATTTTTCTCTGTCCTTCCTTTGTTTCGAATTGAACATAAAGATCTTGATATGCCATGGCCTTCGCCTGTGCCACAACTCTCTTGGCTTCTTGCTTTCTCTCTCTGTACACCTCTCTATCCTCTTCCACTCTTGACTCATCCCACTTCTGCTTTGCCTTCCTCTTAGCTGTCACTGCCACTTGTACATTATTATTCCACCACCAACCCTCCTTCTGCTCTCTAATCTTTCCAGATGTCTCACCAAGCACCTCGATTGCACAGCTCAGGGTTACTTTTGAATTATGTTTCCACCGATCTTGTACACTTTCCAGTCCATCCAAAATCCTCTCTAACACCCTCTCCCTAAAACTATTCCTCACACTCTTCTTTTAAGTGAAACCACTTAATTGTCTTCATCCCATGGCTTCCAGAGGTTCTTATCTTCGATCTTATTTTAAAGTCTGTGCACAGCAGTTGGTGTTGCTGTGCCACTTGATCTGTTGGAATTAGTTTACAATTTGTCACAACCTTAAGATGTTTTCTTCTAGTCAAAATATAGTCAATTTGTGAACTGTTGTTACCACTCCTAAATGTTATCAAATGTTCTTCCCTCTTGTAGAAAAACAAGTTCACAATTGCCAGATCAAACGCTACTGCAAAGTCCACAACCCTCTCTCCTTCCTGGTTCATCATTTCCCACTCCATGGCCACCATGCACCCTTTCACAGTCTCTATTCTGTCTATTTAAGAATTAAAATTAGAGAATGTAAATATTAGAAAAAAAAGGTATATCACTGAGAAACATCAAGTATTATTAAACACGGTACTAAAATATATTCAATTTGCTTATTGTGAAGAGAAAAAAAAACTTATTTTAGATTATACATAAAATTTTAATCCTGTTAACAGTTAAGTACCAGCTAAATTTTAAATATTTCATTTTACATAATTGGTAAGAAATTTGTAGTGTAGTGTGCAGTTAAGTTGTAAATACATGCAGAAGATCTCTTTAACAGTGGAGGATTCAAAATTAGAAACTGTTATTTTTAAGTGCTCATTAAAAAAAAAGAAAAAACTCATTTGTATATTCTGATTTTTTTTCATACAGATTAAAATAAACTCAAATGAAATTTATTTCGTTAGTTTTTTTTTTCAATCTGGTTCATGTTTTTTTTTAAACTCTAATGAACTTTATTCGCTCTACTTTATAAAGCTTCTGTATATACACACACACACATGCATGTAACATATCTGTGTGCACATGCAAAGCACATATTGGAAAGGAAGTGTGCTTTGCATCATAGAATGCCAAGAGTGTTGATGTGAAGTCTTTACAAGTAGATTAGTCATGAAGATACTTCTTGTACAAGCTTCTTTGTTTGTTTATGCCTGGGTAAGTGATTAAAATATATATATAATTTCTTTTTTCAAGTATGATATACTTTCTAACTAACCCAAAAAAAATTCTACTCACACACACAGGCAATTCTTGAGTAACATGATGCTTATACATCAATGTTTCACTCTAACACAGGGCATTACAGCAAACCTCACCTAACAGTATTTTTGAGCATTTGGAAGGGAGGGTAACCCTGCTATTATGTCAGATATAATTTTTCAACAATTTCATTCTTGTTTTTGTGAATCATTGTTGTTGATTTAGTATTTGTTATGGAAAAAAAAAAAAATCTATATATATATATATATATATATTGGGAAATCCCTCCCTGCCATTGAACAAGCATATTGAACATATGCTTGTTCAATAGCACAGGCAATTTGATTTTTATTTGATTGTAAATTTTTCTGGTATGTATTACTAAACTTCAAATTTTAAAAAGCACGGATATATCAAGTTTTCAATGCTGATAAGATAGATTATTGATTGAAAAAGGGGTGCTTAAGGGTCAAAGCTGTATAACTGAGAGGAGACCTCCACATAGCCTTTAAAGGAATGCAGAGAACTGACCAGGGCTTCTGACCTAATGTCTAATCCTCACCTTCTCGTGGTGCACCCTGTTGGGTATCTACCTGGATACTGAACGAATGAGGATGGGCTTGCAATTTGGGATTTAGCCAGCCAAATTGTATGCTTATTGGTTAAACCAAAATAAAAAATGATGGTATGACATGACAAAATTTCATGCCGGATGGGGCATAACCCGGTTAAACAAGGTCCCCGTTGTTTTTGCCAGAGAACCAGGGCGAACAGCGAAAAGTCAGCTACTGGAACAAATCTGAAAACAAACCCCAACTCAACATCACCAGAGTTAAAGATTGGTACTATCAACATAAGAAGCCTGAATGGCAAAGAAATGGAGCTAGTGAGGAATTAGATAAGTACCAGATCGACATAATAGGGGTGACTGAAACAAAAAAGACAAAAACTGGTGAGATCTTTCTGAGCAATAAATACAAAATGTTATATTCAGGCAATGACAATCAAGGAAAAGAAGGAGTAGCCATAGTATTCAACACAAAATATGAGGCTAATCTTCTTGAATGGGAGTCAGTCTCAAGTAATGTGGGCAAATATGAGAATGGTGAACTGGACAATGAGACTTATTTGTGCCTATGATCCCACAGAAGGTTCTACTAAGGTAGAAGTGGAGGAATTTTTTGAGGCTTTAGAAAAAGCAACTGACATAATGAAAAAGAAAAAGTTGGTCCTTGTTGGGGATCTAAATAGCAGAGTAGGAAATGATTGTGAGACATACAAAAATATTTTGGGAAAATTTGGAGAAAAGAGCAAAACTAATAATAATGGCAAATATCTGTTGGATTTCTGCTCAGGACATGGACTGGTTATTACTAACACCATGTTCCAACATAAAAATGTGCACAAATTCACATGGAGAGAAGAGGCAAGGAATAAGAAAAGTCTCATTGACTATGTTATTGTTGATAGAGATGTTTTCTCCCTGGTGCAGGACACTAGAGTACAGAGGATTTGAAATTGGAGGTGATCACTATTTACTCTTGAGCAGGATAAAATTTAATTTCATATTGAAAAGAATAACATGTAAGAAAGTTTTAAAGCGAATAAAAGTTGAGCAGCTCTCAGATGTGAACTGTGTACTAAAATACACAAAGATTATTATTACTATTACTACGGGCAACTCCAGGGAGTCATTAGACTCATCGAGGGAGGCCCCAAATCATATTCATCACAACTATTTGACATTCATACAGTATCTATCATACCTCGCCTTAAACTCATTCACTGGCACAGCATCCACCACAGACTCAGGGAGCGCATTCCACTCATTCACTACTCTAAAAGTAAAGAACCCAGCTCTAACACCTTTACTAACCACACTTTTGCCCAGTTTCCATGGATGTCCCCTAGTCCTCCCACAACCAGCCCTGTTCTCAAAAATATCTTCTGAATTAATTTTATAGAAACCCTTCAGTAATTTGAATGTCTCAATCATATCTCCCCTTCTCCGCCTATCAACCAATTTTTGCAACCCACAAATCCTCAACCTGTTCTCATACGGTTCATTCCACAGACCTGCTATCATCTTGGTCACTCGCCTCTGGATCCTCTCCACCTCCTCCCCATCAAGAAGAAACCTAGGTGACCAAATCTGAGCACAGTAGTCTAGATGGGGTCTTATCAAGGCTCGATAGAGAGGAACAATAACCTGCTTGTCTCTGCTTGTCAACGTATTCTTCAGCAACCAAGTGATTTGATGAGCTGTTTTGGTCACTTTTGCAATGTGTCCCCTAAATTTCAATTCCTTATCTACCAACACTCCTAAATCTCGTGCCTCATCAATTTCCTGGAGCAGTGTTCCACCAATGCAGTAAACTACCGCCAATCTTTTCACCCCAAAATGCATAACCTTACATTTTGCCACATTAAACTGACATCCATTCTCCTTAGCCCAGACTTCCAATCTATCCAAATCATCCTGCAAAATTTTGACGTCATCTGCATTCACTATTGCCCTACCCAACTTCGCATCATCCGCAAACAAATGAACTGTTCCTCTCAGATCATTTCCTATATCATTTATGAACAAATTAAACAGCAGTGGTCCAAGAACAGATCCTTGTGGCACACCACTAGTCACAGGCCGTCTTGTGGACTCTACTCCCGAGTAAACCACTCTCTGATATCTCTCCGTCAACCACCCTCCTATCCATCTCACCAACCCTATGTCCATTCCCATATGCTGCAATTTACTAATTAGAATTCCATGTGGAATCCTGTCAAAGGCCTTGGCAAGGTCCAGTAGAATCACCGTAAACCCATTACCCTTATCCAGTTCAGCCGTCACTGTGTTATAATACGTGAGCAAGTTACTGAGGCATGACCTACCCTTCACAGAACCATTCTGTCCCCGATACAGTATCCCATTTTCTTCTATCCAATCTTGTATTTTCCTCTTGACTATTTTCTCTAAGACCTTGACAATGATTCCTGATATGCTAATCGGTCGGTAATTTACAACAGCAGTCTTGGAACCACCTTTATGCAGTGGAACTATTTTCCCCTCTTTCCACCCGCTCGGGACTAACCCAGACCCGAGACTCAAATTAAACAAAATGGTCAAGGGTACTGACAATTCTTTAGCTGCTTCTCGTACAACACGAGCTGGTATACCATCCAATCCCACAGATGTATTGACATTGAGGTTATGCAATAGACTACTCACCTCCACTTCATTAACCACAATTCCCGTATAATCTACTGGTTTATTCGTTTCTGCAATGTCACCACCTGGATGATATACTTTTGCAAAGTGCTCACTCAGTAACTCAACTATCTCAACTGATTCAGTTACCTCCCTACCATCGGCATTCTTTAAAATCAATCTGCCATGTACATTTTCCCTTTTACTTGCTACATATCTAAAAAACTATTTAGGATTCTCTTTAGCCTGCATGGCCAATGTTCTTTCGTAATCCTTTTTTGCTTTTCTTACCACACTCGTCACCCTTCTGGCCTGCGCTTTATACCGTTCATGTGCCTGCCGGTCACTCTTCTCCTTAAATTCCCTCCATAGTTGTTTCTTTTTTTGCAACTCAAGCTTAATGGTGTTATTCATCCATTTAACCCCTACTTGATTTATTATTCGGACTCTAGGTATACAGTCAGCCATTGCTTCATGCAAGCACTTCTTAACTACCTCCCATGCACTATCAACTTCTAGTCCTTGCAGTTGTACATGCCATGGCACTGAACCAATCAAACTCCTAAGCTTATCATACTTTCCAGCCCGATAATTCCACATGTACCCTGTCTTAATTGAAAATTCTACACCTTTAGCCACCTCCCAAGTTAAGACCCTATGATCACTCTCACCGATTGGTGGCAATGTGGTCATATTTGTTACAGCCAAATCCTCAGATGTAATTACTAGGTCAAGCACTCTCTGACCCCTAGTATTTTCCATTACATGCTGTCGCAGATAGTTATCCCTTAATAACCGCATAAAATCCAGTTCCTTCCTCCCGTGTGTCCTCTCCTCACTCCAGTCAATGCGACCATAGTTGAAATCTCCCATAATAATCACCCTCCTTCTACCCATTTCTTCTATTTGCTTGTGCATACTGTCACCACCATCTTTTCCATCACCTGGTCTATAGCAGCACCCAATTGTATATTTAGTTCTGCTAGCCACAATCTCACACCAAATGGCCTCAAATGTGCTCTTTTCTCTATCCTGCAATTCAACTTCTATTCTCCTTGGCTGGAGCTCATCAGCTATCATCAATAATACTCCTCCCCCCCATTTTATTCTCTCTGTCATTCCTGAACACACTATACCCATCACATTCAATCCCACTAGTTATATCATCTACAGTCAGCCATGTTTCACTAATACCTATAACCTGTGGTCTGGAAGTGCCAACCATGGCCAAAAACTCTTCCTTCTTGTTCCTAATACTCCTAGCATTAGTGTACATGAATTTAAGACCCACATTAGCCCCCAACCCTACCTTGATGCCTTATATTAACTCTCCCACTTTGATTTGTTGTCCTTATTCGCTTGGGCATATTATATTCATTTAACTGCCTCCCTAAGGACTGTATCTCTACACTTTTCACTGTTATACCGTGGCAAAAGACTAATCATTCTAACTCTCTCACTCTTTTCTTTTGCTACCTCAAACAATTCATTCAGGTCTTCTATCATTTCCATTTTATCTCCTTTCAAATCATTCGTACCTGCCACAACAATCATTTCTTTCACCCTTTCCTTTTGCTCTCTAATAGACGCAGTTACGTCCTTTATGGTCGCACCAGGTTGGTACGATTTTGTCAAATCCTCTACTAACACACCTCGTACTAACGAGTCTCCATACAGCACTCTATCCTTCATTTTGTTCATGTTCACATTCATACGTCTATTTTTCCTGTCATACCTTTTATTATTGGTTGGTTCATTCAGTCTACTTTTGTTCATGCACTCTAGCTGCTGTTTTGCTCTTTCTATCGCACTATTCAACAACGCGATCTCACTCAATGCATCTATCTCATCTTTTTTGTTCTCTGAGAAACCATTTATACTATCATTCACACTCTCACAATTTTCATGTACAACCTTGCCGTTTCTTGCCATATCCCTATTTCCTTCATTCTGAAGGTTGACAAAAATATCACACTCAAGATCCGAAATACACTTCAATTCCGCATTCTCCTTACATTTTCTACACACATTCAATCCTTTATTATCATCTAACCACAGTCCGACCGCACTCCGCAAAGCGTACATTTCACAGCTAGTACACTGACTCATTTCTTTTATGCTACCGTTCTTTGATAACGATGGCAAACCTTCATTACTGGCCGCCATTTTCCTTCGCACAGGTGCCATACTTATCTGTAACATGTTTTGTCAAATTATACGTTATAACACACCAAAAATAGACGCACTAAAATACGCAAGGCAAACAAAACAAAACTACACAATATTAAGTAATTTGTATCGATAACTGAAATGATACTTATCTTATCTGGAGCTTGCACGAACACTACTCATTACGAATTCATCTAGCGGCGACTTCCCGACATAGATTATGTTATAAAACACTTTAGTACACTAACCACGCTAATAAAGCTCCAATAATATACCAAAATTAAACACTTAAGTCCATTAAATTGAATCCAAAACACCAATAAATCAACAAAAAACACAAATCTCTCAGGAGCTCTCCGATAGCACGTCCATTCACCAGCTAGCCTCGACACTGAATAAATTATTGAAGAAAAAATGAAAGAGTTTGAGAACAGGAACCAAATCTTGGAGATTCAGTGGCAAACTCTGAAGGAAACATTGATTGATTCTGCCAGAGAGGAATGTGGTGAGGTTGTCTGCAAGGATAAAAAAATCAGAACTCCCTGCTGGACTCAGGAAGTTAAAGAGGCAGTGAAGGAAAAGAAGAAAGCATATCAAAAGTTCCTGTCAAATAAGTCAGCTTGTTCTCTTAGAGAATACAGAGACAAATGCAAGAATGCTAAACAGTGTGTAAAACTAGCTAAACAAAAGTCATGGGAGGACTTTGGCAAGAATATAGAAAATAAATATCAAGAAGGTGTCAAAATATTCTGGAGGTTGTTGAAGAGACTTAGGAATGGAACAAAGAGTGCTGTAAAAGGAGTTAGAGATGATAAAGGTGACATGAAAACGGGAGAAAAAGATATCCTTGAAGTATGGAGTAATTACTTTGAAAAGCTGCTAAATGAAACAAGCAGTGATGACAGCACAGTGGTAAAAAACACTGACCAGGCATGCAGTCAAGAATATATATCGATACTTTAAGTAGAAAAAGCCATCAAAGGCTTGAAATGTGGAAAGGCAGCTGGAGTAGATGATATTCGACCAGAAATGCTAAAGTATGGTGGTATAAGAGTCTTACAGTGGTTACAGTGGCTACACTGCATAGTTCTGAAAGCCTGGACAGAGGGATGAATTCCCGATGAATGGAGTAGAGCTCTCATAGTACCCATATATAAAAAGGGAAATAAAACTGAATGTGAGAATTACAGAGGTATTTCCCTACTGAGTGTTCCTGGCAAGATCTATGCAAGTATACTTGAGAAACGGTTGAGAAGAATTGTGGAAGAAAAGCTTGGTGAAGAACAAGCTGGATTCAGGCGAAATAGAGGCTGTCAGGACCAGATCTTCACTTTATGACAAATAGTCGAGAAAGCATGGGAATATAACAGAGATCTGTATTTAAGTTTTGTCGATTTGGAAAAGGCATATGACAAGGTGCCAAGAGAGAAGCTATTCAATACGCTACAGTTATGTGGTGTCAATGGGGCATTATATCAAGCAATACGTAGTCTTTATTTGAGTTGTAAGTCAACAGTTAGAATTGAAGGAAGTACAGGAAGATTCTTTAATGTTATAATAAATTTAGTTTAATCCTTTATCCAAGTGTGAGCAAACTAAGTTTGCGCCTGAAAGTATCTTCAGGACTGGGGTAAGGTGATACAACACCAGGGCAACTTGTTGCAAAGGTGAAGCAAGCTACCAACACTCCTGTCTCAGTATCTCCTTTAATGCAAAACACATCTCCTTGCGGATATGTCTAATGTTATGCATTAAGGGAAGGGCCACTACCCAGACTAGTTTCAACCTTTATTGAGGCCTCTTCAGTGGGAGCCAGGCCCAAGCTGAGATACCAGGCAGAAGCATTCGCAGGTCATCTCTACCTATAGGAGTTGCCAAATGGTGTGCCACCTTTTTTTAATAAATTACTCTGGATTTAGAGAAAGATGTTGAAAGTTTATTTTTTCACTTGGTTAGAGTATAATAAATTTAGTTTAATCCTTTATCCAAGTGTGAGCAAACAAAGTTTGCGCCTGAAAGTATCTTCAGGACTGGGCTAAGGTGATACAAGCTACCAACAGTCCTGTATCAGTATCTCCTTTAATGCAAAATACATCTCCTTGTGGATATGTCTAATGTTATGCATTAAGGGAAGGGCAACTAACCAGACTAGTTTTGACCTTTATTGAGGCCTGTTCAGTGGGAGCCAGGCCCAAGCTGAGATACCAGGCAGAAGCATTCGCAGGTCATCTCTACCTATAGGAGTTGCCAAATGGTGTGCCACCCTTTTTTAATAAATTACTCTGGATTTAAAGAAAGATGTTGAAAGTTTATTTTTTCACTTGGTTAGAGTATAATAAATTTAGTTTAATCCTTTATCCAAGTGTGAGCAAACAAAGTTTGCGCCTGAAAGTATCTTCAGGACTGGGGTAAGGTGATACAACACCAGGGCAACTCGTTGCAAAGGTGAAGCAAGCTACCAACACTCCTGTCTCAGTATCTCCTTTAACACATTCGCTGCCACGCTACTTCGGCATGGTCTGTTCCCCTACGCCGAGCAATTTCACTTCTTCAAGGTCAGTACGATAATCTCGTTACCGGAGGTAAGTGTCCTACGAGTATACTCGTAGTTGGCTTGTACAGAGCATATACGGTCTATGAGAATACACAGTTTTGATGCTAGCCCCACAAGCCAAGCATTTTCACTTCTTCAAGGTCACTGCAATAATCTCGTTCCCGGCGGTAAGTGTCATACGAGTATACACGTAGCTGGCTTGTGAAGCAGGTTTACCCACTACGAGTATACTCGTAGTTGGCAGCGAACGTGTTAATGCAAAACACATCTCCTTGCGGATATGTCTAATGTTATGCATTAAGGGAAGGGCCACTACTTTCAGGCGCAAACTTTGTTTGCTCACACTTGGATAAAGGATTAAACTAAATTTATTATACTCTAACCAAGTGAAAAAATAAACTTTCAACATCTTTCTCTAAATCCAGAGTAATTTATTAAAAAAGGGTGGCACACCATTTGGCAACTCCTATAGGTAGAGATGACCTGCGAATGCTTCTGCCTGGTATCTCAGCTTGGGCCTGGCTCCCACTGAAGAGGCCTCAATAAAGGTCGAAACTAGTCTGGGTAGTGGCCCTTCCCTTAATGCATAACATTAGACATATCTGCAAGGAGATGTGTTTTGCATTAAAGGAGATACTGAGACAGGAGTGTTGGTAGCTTGCTTCACCTTTGCAATGAGTTTACTGGTGTTGTATCACCTTAACCCAGTCCTGAAGATACTTTCAGGCGCAAACTTTGTTTGCTCACACTTGGATAAAGGATTAAACTAAATTTATTATACTCTAACCAAGTGAAAAAATAAACTTTCAACATCTTTAATGTTAAATCTGGTGTGAGACAAGGATGTACGTTATCCCCTCTGTTATTCATTATCTATATGGATCACATTATGAAGGAAAGTGGTATTAAACATGATATCAAAATTGGAGATGTCAATGTCAGCTCTTTTCTTTATGTGGATGATGTTATACTTCTAAATAAATCCGCTACAAGTCCGCAAGATTCTCTGACTAAATTGAATAGCTGTTGTAATAGATATGGCATGAAGGTCAGCAATAAAAAGACAAAGACATTTCAGCTACTTTGGCACGATTTTTACTGAAGACGGTAAATTTAATATGGAAATAGACAACAGAATCAACAAAGCTGGTATGGTAGGAAGTCGATTGAATAAATTCATATGGAATAAGAGAGAAATTAGTCGGAACACTAAATTAGCTGTATACAAGACAGTGTTCAAACCAGTTTTAACTTATGGATCTGAGAGCTGGGTCAGAAGTAAAACACTTGACCAAAGACTAGAGACTGCAGATATGAGAGTCCTGAGAAAGATTATAGGCGTGAACAGATGGCATCAATGGCAATATCATATTAAAAACGAAGATATTAGGAAAGAACTTGACATTGTCAACATCCAGGGATGCGTTAGCAGAGCTAATCTCAGGTGGAATGGTCACTTAAACAGAATGGGCGAAGAAAGATTAGCAAAACGATCCAGAGTGCCTTAGATGATAGAAATATAAGCATTGACAAGTAACAGACTGATTTGGAGGAAAATTGTAGATAGGAAGTTAGTAATGATGTAATTTTTTTCATGTAGTACCATCATATCCTGTACACCCCTTGAGGGTACATGGCAGGAATTTGATGATGATGATATATATTGGGAAATCCCTCTTAGATTCTGTGCTATTGAACATAAGCTTGTTCAATAGCACAGGCAATTTGATTTTTATTTGATTGTAAATTTTTCTGGTATGTATTACTAAACTTCAGATTTTAAAAAGCATGGATATGTCAAGTTTTCAATGCTGATAAGATAGATTATTGATTGAAAATGCCCAACAAACAGAACATTTATTTAAAAAAAAAAAAACTGTACCAGGTTTTAATGCATGAAAAGATCAATGTTACTCATGTACACTAACTCATCAAGAGATCATATGATAAATTTATGCTGGTTTATTGATCCTCTAATCCTCATGCAATGAAAGGTGTAAATAGAAAAATGTTACTGTTATATTGGAAAGCAAATAAAAAAAGTTTGGGTAATTGCCAATATTTAAAGAATTTTTCAAAATAATTGGTTATTCTACTTTTTAATAAAAATACGTTTCTGATTTTTTTATTTATTATTATTGGTTCCCACCCATGAAAGATTATTGGCAAACCTATAGTGCATTTGTATTGTGAGTGGGCTAAGGATTTTTTTTCCCATTTTAATTAATGTTATATAATTTTTTAAAATTTATTTTTACATAGTCTGGAAACCCTGCTCTAGAGATCAAACATGGAACTTTTTCAAGCCTCCAATAAGTGGGTATGTAAGTATGTAATGAAAAATGCTTCCTCTATAGGAGAAAAGTAACAGAAATATATCTGATGTGGAAACATTGGCTCCGCATCAGATATATGTGGATCCAATGTGTGGAGTCCAGAGACGACATCAGGTCTTTGGGATGCTGGCTATGGAGAGAGGTTGAAAAAATGTGGATTGCAGAGTTTGGTGGATAGGAAGAAAAGAGGTGATACAATAGAGATATTTAAGTTAGTAAGAGGATTTTATTTGATTAAGGTGAGAGGGAGAAGAACCCATAAGCCATCCCTATAAGTTTGTAAGAGTATGAGAAGTAGATTTTTTTACATGGAGAATTGTCAGTGAATGGCACATTACCATAATATGTTAATGCAAGGAGTGTTAAGGATTTATGTAAGTATTTATACAAGAATAATATGAAAAGAAGTAACAGAATAGCTTGTTTAAGGTGGACTAAGAATGAACACTAATGGATTGCTACTTTTTTAACAGGATTTAAACAAAACTGGCAGAATTATAAAAGGAGCTCTTTATAGCAAATGAAACAGCAGCAAATTACTTCCTAAATGTTAAAAGTCAGAGGTGCTAGAAATAGACAGTATTTAGTGTAGGCAAAATTAAGGTTTCCACCAAATTGGCTACAAAAAATACAAAAAAATAAACTACCAAATGATTCGAGTATCATCATCAACAAATTCCTGATATATACCCTCAAGGGGTGTACAGGATATGATAGTACTACATGAAATATTACATCATCACTAACTTCCTATCCACAATTTTCCTCCAAATCAGTCTGTTACCTGTCAAGACTCCAACATTATCAGATCTTATATTTCTACCTTCTAAGGCAATTTTTACTGTATCAATCCACCTATATTTTGATGATTGTTTTCACTACTTCCAGACTGGTACAATGTGATGTCCTCAACTTGAGTTTTGCCTGATCATGGCCATCTAACTTCACTCATTCCCAAAATCCCAATTCCAAGTCTTTTCATTTCCTGGAAAATGTTTCTTAGCTTACCTGATTCATACAGGGTTCTGACATTCCAGGTTCCTAGTTTTAGTGGACACACCATTTTGAGCCCATAGATTCTTCACATCCCTGTCCCATTTAAGAGACACCAAGAACTTGGGGCCATTTGTGTAGATTTGCTCACCATGGTGGTTAGTCTGGAGATAACAGAGCAGTAGTTTCTCCATTTGCTTTCTGATCACAAGCTTTATCATCATCATCATCATGAGACTTCAGCCTTGTGTCAGTGCTGAGAAAGCTGCTTCCCTTGTCAGATGATTGAATCCTTTAATTTTCCTTGTAACCCTAGGTAGGGACCCTAACCAGGTACTGACAGTTAGAGCCAGCTGAGCACAGGTTGTTTATAGAGGTGTGATCCTCTGAAGATTC
Source organism: Typopeltis vanoorti (assembly GCF_054136105.1). Taxonomy (NCBI): domain Eukaryota; kingdom Metazoa; phylum Arthropoda; class Arachnida; order Uropygi; family Thelyphonidae; genus Typopeltis; species Typopeltis vanoorti. The sequence continues at coordinate 31,626,934 of NC_143549.1, forward strand.
TTCCACACATTTAATCATTGGGATGTGAATCCTCTTCTGCTGATTACAGTGAAGATATATATTTTTTAAAATTAAAAAAAAAAAAAAAAAGTTCATTTCTTAGAAATTGCATGAAATTAGGTGATACAGGCTACTTCTGGACATGTGTGAATGAAAGATTCAGAGAAACCTATGCAGGGGTGAATGCTAGTCTTGAAATTCACGCTTGCTCTTGTTATCATTCAGGGAGTGAGAGGTGTGATTAAAGTCTGATCAGCAGAATAATGAATTACTGATCGTTTAATAGTATATATTTGGAAATTTATGTACATTTAATCATACAAATACAACATTCATTTTACAAATGATATTCTATCTTTTTCAATTTAGCTACTTGAATACAAATTCTACCCTACGGTTCTTCTTTATGAACTGGTCAATAACATCGTCATCATAAAAAGTTGACTGTAACTTAATTTTCCCAAGTAACATGCACACTTGTAAAGACTGGCTGAATCTCATTGGCTAAAGCTACTTTGACTGCATATGGCCTTGTGTTTAAGACGATGTGAAGGGAGCGAAAATGGCTATGCCCGCACATGAAATCACAGTGCTGCAGTGAGGAACTCGAAGCTCCGACAACTGAGCAAGCCAAGGTAGCTTTGACTAGACAAGCAAGCATTGGCCTTCGATACCCAATGCAAAGCTCAATTATTGCCGCGCAAGCTTAAGATGTTTTCTGTCTACAAAAATAAAAGCCTAAGTGGAATGCTTATAAATGCATACAAATAAATATTACTTCTTTCTCAATTAATGAGCTTGTGCAGCAAAGCATAGCAAGCATGGAGAATTTGCCCCTGAACCTATGCAATAGTTTGATTTTCAGATTGGCATAGAGGTATGCCCAATGGACTACCAACTGTCATTTATTATTTCACAGTGGCTTTGTTCATTTGTCTTATATACAAATGACATTCTATTATTATAAAATATATACACGTTTACACAAGAATATTATTTAATTTGCCAAATATTTCAGTCTGAATATTACAGACCATCTTCAGTGACTACATAGGAATAGTTTTAAAAAACAAGATGGAATATGAACAATTGATCATTCACAAATAGAACGAGCCGCATGATGTCATATTGCTAAGTATTAAAAGAGTAAACATTTTTTTATCAGAGTCATGATTAAATTAAAGATATTAATTCAGAAATTCATGTAATAACATGAATTAAATAACATTAGACTAATATAGGAAATTAAAAAAAAAAAAATTAATGTGTCATCCTTCCCAAATTTGCAGATACACAGTCATTACGATTCAAGTTAGGACGTTGAAGTAAGGCCTCCGCACTTCCTTTAAATAAATGTTCAAATTTCTAGTGACATCTGTGTAGGAGGTGAGTCTTAGACCAAAGGATGTTGTGGCTTGTTTCTATTCCGTGCTGAGCTAATCCAGATTTCTTGGGTTTGTTGTGTTGAATGGATGATTGATGTTCTTGAATTCTTTTTTCTATAGAGCTTCCAGTTTGTCCAAAGTAGGAAAGATTACAGTTACACGGAACTTAATACACACCAGGTAGAGACATAGTTGAGCGTTTATCTTTAGAAGAAGGAAAATGGGTGGATAATTTGTTAATAGGTGTATAAGTGGCTGTTAAATCATATTTCTTCAGAATTCTTGAAATTGGTTCTGAAATCCTGGAAATGTAAGGAATTGGAACTCGACGTATTGAATCTTTGCTGTTTTGTGTTGGATTGTAAGAATCGAAAAGATGTCGTGCACTCTTTTTGGAGCAGCCATTTAGTTTCATGTGATGTTTGATAGTCGAAAGTTCTTTCTGTAATAAATGAGAAGTTGAACAATTAGTTTTGGCTCGTCGGATTAAACATTTTATGATTCCTGTTTTTTGACAAGGATGATGGGCAGATTCTTTGAGAATATAATGACCTGTGAAAGTTGGTTTTCTGTAAACTGTTGTTGTAAGAATACCTGAAGGTGAACGGATGAGGAGGATGTCTAAAAATGATAACTCGTTGTCTTTTTCAATCTCCATGGTAAACTTTATACGAGGATGTAAGGAATTGATACTGCTTAAAAAGGAAGGTAAGGAGTTTTTGAAATATTTGGCAAATTAAATAATATTCTTGTGTAAACGTGTATATATTTTATAATCCTAATATCACAAATATCTTTAAAGAATCAAATGACATTCTCTCATTCAATATCCATCTCATTTCAAGTTTCCATAGTTGTTATGGAGTCACTCTTCCAGAATTTAGTAGTTCTTTCAGAACTGCTAGGTTCAATAAGAATGAAACAAATTTGTTAACTAAATTAAATATTTGCATGATGACATTTTGCCAGACAAACATTATCGAAGCACTCAAATAGTGCACTCTCAAGAAAGGAAGTAAAAAAGGCAGAGCAAGGGCATTCACACATGCAAAGATGGTGGTAAGAGTTATACACCCTATGGTGATCTTCTGTAGTTAACATTAATGAAAATATATCTTAGCTAAATGGTGCACACTCAAGAAAGAATATAAAAAGAACAAGAGCGAGAACATTCACACATGCAAGGAAGCTAGAGACGAGAGCTACAACTTATGGTGATTTTCTAGTTAACATTAATGGAAAGATAATATGCTACTCCAAAATTTGCATAGAATATCACTATTAATTCTGTAGCAGTCATTTCTTTACAATTCTATAATACTTGAGCTGCTTCCAAAAATAGGATGTGAAGTCTGATTTGTGTAAAAGCAGTGCTGGCTAATATCTAAAGAGCTGTAATTTGCATTTTTTTTAAAATATATATAAGATGATGTAAATATAAAGACATCATGCTTAATTTATTCAACATTTAAATGCTTAATTAATATTAGAACAAGTGAAATTTTAAATTTGAAAAAAAAAAAAAAAAATTAACAAGGGTGCTGTAGTTGGTTTAACTCCAATAAAAGTTGTTGCATGTCCACTTCGATGTGTGTGTCATTGAAAGTCAAAATAACTTCTCAAGAGTAGAGACATTCTTACTGTTTCTGCATCTCATGTTAGAAAATGATCTCTTGAATATAAAATTGCTTCCAAACATCAAAATAATTTTTATCCCAAATCTTACATTTGGATATTTCTCAGAGGAAAAAAAAAATTTAATTTCTGCTCCAGTCTCTAATTGAGCTCTAATAAATTCATCTGCTTGAAGTTCACATAATTCAATTAGATAAATGGAGTTTTTTCTTTCAATAAACACTCAGTAGATTGGTGAACAGACATATGCTTGGCCTGATGTCATCAAAATTCTTAAGTTCAGGAACAAATACTTTCAAGTCCATAGTTTCACCAAGTATTGTCATAACATCAAAAAGCCCCTTGTAGGAAAGTTTTAAAACAAGTCAAACCATTTCTTTCTAGATTTGATTTTAACAATGGCAGCTTGTTATGAAACTAGGTATATATATATATATATATATACCTAGTTATATATATATATATATATATATATATATACCTAGTTATATATATATATATATATATATATATATATGACTATAAAGTTAACAGATATTTTGGTCTTTCCCTTGCAGGAAAATATTTAACACATTCCATGCTGTGTAATATCAGTTAGGAAAGCTACATCATCATCGAGACTTTTAGTTAGATCAGTATTATATCTCGCCGTGTGCATTGATGTTTGTGATTGTCTGTGGAAATACTAGTGGTGGGTGGTAGATGGCATTGGGTTAGTTGTAGAGCAGCTGGCCTCCCTTGATGAGTCTTTGGACTCCCTGGAGGTGTCATGTAATAATAATATTTTATTTCTTTCAATTAAAAGAGATGAAGTTCTTTTCAAACTTTGGAAAACTTACTAAACAACAAAGACCCACAATAATGCTTGTTAGCGTACAATGCAGTTTAACATTTGAGATTCGATTCCATCTCTTTTTGGCAAACCAGCAACTCTAATATTTTCTCTGGTCATGCCACATGTACAAAATTGCAATCAAGAGGTCAGTAACAGAGATATGTAGCTGGAATTATGGACAATTCTTTTGCAGTGAATTAAATATTAATTACATTTATTAACACAACTCAGGAACTCAGAATGTTATATAAGAAATGAAATTTGGTTTATTTTTCTGGAAGGATGTAAAATTTCTTTCTGCAGGCTGCCTTTCAAACATCACTGGTCTAAAGGCATGCATCCACTTTTTTTTTTTTTTTTGGTTGTCCATACCATATGCACGCATGCCTACTCTGGATAAGCTAGTGTTTTGTCTGCCTAAAATGTTTGACACATTGGCAGAAAGGACAAGCTATCTGTAGACACCTGGAAAGGGAAGAGAATCCTGGTAGATTTCGACCTTAGAAAGGCAGAAATTTGTTTAGTGAAGCAAACACATAACACCTCTTTGAAAACATTACAAGTTTTATCATCTTCAACAAAAATAATTAAATTTTCAGTACTATTAACTCAAGACATTGACATTCTAATAGATTGTTGTAATCCTTTTGTCATTTTAGGAGGTTGCTCATTTATGAGCAGTGGCTTTTACATAAAGGAGAAATGTTGTGTGTGTGCTTTTGAAAACTTTGCTTTTCAAAACTAATCATAACATCTAAACTTTTTAAGATATGATTTTCTAATATACTTTTTAGGTGAACAGAATTTTTAACAAAGAAAGAAGAAGAATCATTTGTGAGAGGGGGTTAGTAATTTAACTAAATGTTTAGTAAGTTTGTATATCAGACTGTTTATGCTATCCACAATTGGGTGTACCTCATTTGTGAATTTTAGGTGCTCCATACATTGAGTGTTTTAACATGAAAAGGCTTGAGTTTGTCAACTGTTTCATGCTAAAACACTCAGAACATATGGAGCACCTGCCTGTGCACTAGAGTTAGGATCACAATGTTGACATCTGCCACAGTGAACATAAAAAATACATTTGGCACTATCATTATGGCAAGTCAGGTCTAGCATACTATGCCCATACCCCTTTACACAGGATCAAATGAAAAAAAAAAAAAAAAAGTATTTTTATTATTATTATTATTCCATGGTATTATTACACTAAATCATAGAGATCAAATTCATGTATTTTATACAGCACCTTTTCTGGGTTGTTATAAAGTTCACATTTAGAAATATTCATACAGTTTAATAAATGCATGGCGATGCTTCCTTAATGTTACAGATTTTGCAGATGGGGGAGACTTTTATGCCATTGCTAAACTTGATTGGTCTTGTGTGGCCGGTCTTGAGAAGAGAGAGAGATCATGGTAGTGGCACAGCGATTAAACATGGAGTTGATGGTAGCTCCTGGCTTTTCTGCTAAATACCAGTGGTCAGTCATGTCCTGGAGAATCATTCTTTTTATGTTTTTTTTTGAGTGGTTCTAAAAAGATTGAAATCTGTGTTATCACTTGATTTTGCAGTCATTTTTGCTTCTTCATCTGCAGTTTCATTTCCCTTTAATTCCACATAGGATGGAATCCATTGAAAAATTATTTTGGAATCTTTTTTTTAGTTTGTTTTTTGCTATGTCTCTAAGTATTTCTTGATGGTTAGTGTAGCAGTTTTTAATAGCTTGAAAGGCTGCTAAGGAATCTGTGAAGAATATAAATTCCTTTGGGTTTTGTTTATCCAAATGTACCCTACATCCGTGGCACATCTGAAAAAATAGCCAAGATACTAAAAAAGTACAACCTACACACAGCATATAAACCCTACCGCAAACTTGCTACCCTTATCCGTTCTATGAAAGATCAACTCCCTCCTCTCTCGCTGCCTGGAGTTTCCAAAGTACCCTGTTCCTGTAAGCTGGCGTACTTTGGACAGACAGGCAGATTAGCATCCATCTGCCTGGAGGAACACAAGTCTTACATATGCAAACATAACTATGGCCATTCAGGCTTGGCTGACCATGTTTTGGACACCACCCACAGAGTATCATGGAAGAAAACCACCATGCTCCACCACAGCAAATTCAAGAAAGAGAGACTTTTCTTAGAAGCAGCAGCAGCTCTCAGAAACCAACCAAACCTTAATAAATACGGTTGTATTAACCTTCCAAAGATTTGGGAAACACTCATCACCAGAGGTCCCACCTTACATTCCAGGCCACCTACTACCGCCCTTGGAGGGCGCTCCGCCTAGATATGACTTTAGTGTCACCCACGTGGTTGGGCTTAGTATTGTAAGATTTGTGTGTGCATGTTACATTATGTAATCCCCGTAGATGTCCTAGTGACTAGGACGAAATATAGGAAGTATTAAATTCTATTTTAATTCTTTTTGAGTGTTGTAAAATATCCATTAAGCCTCCAACATGATGTTGCTTTCCAGTTAGAAATTCTTCGACTTTTTTTGAACTGCGCTCAGCTTTCCTCAATATTTTGTAAAGCATATAAATTGGTTTGTTCTACTAAAATTGTGAGAAAATCTTCAGAAAAGAAAAGTTCAACTAACCTTTTGATACTGAAATTTCCAGTGTCAATTTTAAAACCTGCAGTTTCAACAAAGTCAAATTGTGGGGGCTCTTCTGAATTTTCCCAATAAGTTGATGTTGATGTATTTGGCTGGTTGCTAACTTCATCTTCAAAAGCTTCTCCATCATTGGAGTCACTGCTAGAGTCGTCTGTAGGATCATCTTCGGAATCGGAACCAAATATTTCATGAAATTCATCATCGCTCATATTAGCATAAGCTTCTACTTCTATATCAGTAAGTTTTCTTTTACTGGCCATAGCGAAATTAAAGGTTCTTAGAGACTAAAACTGAACTAGACGCAATAAACACTGGCGTCAGCACATGTAATATATAGATGGAAGTGATACGAGATTACTCGTAGTTGGCGTATGAAACAAAATTCTATCTGATAAGCCGGCTACGAGATTACTCGTAGTGACCTTGAAGACACGAAAGCGCTTGGCGTACGGGAACAAACTATGAGTGAGTAGCGTGGCAGCGAACGTGTTAAATCCATTGATGTCAGAGTGGCTTTTCACCCAATTAATGTTTTCCTTTTTTCTAAGCTGTGCAAAGGACAGTTTTCTCTGTCTAGCCTGTCCTGGTGTCTAACAGATTTCCTGTGCATGTAATTTCTCATACTTTGAGTAAACCAAGAGATCTGCAGCTGTTCACTATGATGAAAATATAGACAGTATTAGATTCCACAAGCCAGAACAATCTGGACTTGCTGATTGTGCCTTCTCCTCCAAGCATAGGATTCTTTGGGAAAAAAAAAACAACTTAAGACTTACATAACAACTGTTTTCTTATGGACCAACTTGAATAGATTAAATGAGCTCTTCTTCACATAGTCCTTCCTAGTTAAATTTTTTATAACATATATAAAAATATCATTGGGACTTCAGAGTAGTTCAGAGATACTAAATCACATGACTGATGCATTCTCATTTCAAGTCTTCGTTATGTTACTTGTGCTTTGTTTAAATTTGAATTCATATCTGCCCTTGACACTTGGGTGTAAATCACCTGCAACAATTAAATTATATTAAAATTCTAAATTAACTGTTGTATTAATTTTTATTTAATTGTATATTTACATTTCACTATGAAAAGTCAAAGAGACTTTTCATATTTATTTTTGCATGGGTGGGCAATCAGGTCATCATCCACCAAATGATGTATCCGTATAACTTCCATTTGTATCATAAATACACACTGGAATATGTGTAATTTATTTCTAGAAATCCTTTCAGTATGAATTAGCATATCACAGAAGTCTATTGGCTATGAAAAATGATATATTATAATCTGCCTTCTTTTTAGCTTATTATGTAACAATGAACATTACTGCAAACATTTCAAGATGTTTCTACAATTTTTTATGATCTTATCCTTTAATGATAAGCAGTGAAATTTACAGAATAAATAACTTCATGTTATATAATTTATAATTAAAGTATATTAGTTCTGATTAATTATTTAAATATTTAATCATTTTATATTTCATGTTGAAAATTCCAAAACCTGCTATATATATATAGAGCTACTATTCCAATGAGATCAAAATACAATACTTAATTAAAATCATACTGAAGCATCGCTTGTTGATGTCCTGGAACTATATAAGAAATTTCTTGTGATTTTTGGTTGAATTTACATATTGTATAGCATTAAAGATGAAAAACAACTCCAAGGGCCAGCCTTTGTGAGTCTCACACAACTGATGCAGTATATGTTATTTTACAAGTCAATAACTTCTTGTACTTCATAGCTCTTCATGTGCATGTTTAGGATATACATGATCTTTATCTGAATTCAGAATCAAATGATAATAAAAGTTTACCACTTTTTCATAATTAGTGGTTGAAATGCATTCATCATCACCATGAAAACGTTTCATATCTTGGGTAAACATATTAACTGGACTAAACCGGTATATACTGGTAGTGAGATTCAGGTACCACCTAGTATCAGTATTTGCAATCATCGTAACTGAAAAAGAAAAAAATATTGTTAATCAAGAGAAATCAAAATAATATGAAAATGTTTCATTTTCTAAAAACTTACTGATAGGTTTAGGTTGGTGGTTATCCATAACAGTGTATAACATACCAAAAGAACAAAATAATTTCTTCAGCTTCCTAATATTTTGCTGAATAATAACCATCATCTTCAGAGTACAAATTACAAAAGTGGTAAAACAGAGAGCACTCATTAGATTGGTGAAATCGTAAATGAAAAGAAACTGTCCTCCAGGGGCCAGATAATAAACTAAGTTCAATCATACACCAAGATTATTTTTCATAGAAGGAAAAACATACTAACAGCTACATGGGATTAAAAAATGTTCCTTCCTTTTCTCTCCTCTAGCCAGAGAGTGAAGTATAGAATTTCTAGAGCCCTCTAGAAATTCCATACTCTGGAAGTATAGAATTTCTAGAAACCTAGCACTGCTACGTGATCTTATAGTTTAGACATTAAATACATTTTTAGCATATTTAAACAGCCACCACCCAAAAATACTTCACTATAGAAAAAATAAAATAAAATGTCTTCCTTTCTTAGACACCTTAGTTACATAACTATCAAATGAATCATTATCTTTTTCTGTTTATAAGAAACCAAAGACAGTAATTATATAAATAGTCACATCATCACATTACAGCAACTTTGAAACAATTAAATGAAGAATCAGGGCTATCTGTTCTAATGACTTTGTCAGAGAACTCAGTTATCTTTGCAACTTTTTTTTAGGCCAATGGCCACAAAACATATAAAACAGACAAAATACTATTTGCATCTCTCCCCCTCCCAATATACGACACAAAAATCCCCAACAAAACTATCCCCTATTCAAGAAGAGACATTTGAAAACAGCAAAAGTTCTTCATAATCTCAATGCCACTTTCAAACCACACACCCAGTTAGCAACTCATTATTTCATCCTCTTTAAGGATCAGCTCCTGCACATGTAAAGTTCTTTATGTCTGCAACTTAGCCTGCTACTAAATCACCATCCCTGAAGAAAGTAAAAATTACATTTATGATCATCTGAATAGTAAGTCAGAACTGGCAGACCATTATTTGGATGGTCCTTGAAAAGACACAGGACAGGATTAAATGGAAGAAGACAAGCCTGAAGCTCTATTCAGCATAGTTGTCATCTTCTATTTCTGGAATCACCATCAGCTATGAAACAATCTCTCCCCCTTCTAACCTCACCACATGTGGCTGCATTAATTGGCTAAAGATACTGAGAACAGTCATTCTATGACCACATTTTACCTCACTTTCTCTGAATGAACTGTTTTGCTCTGACCTCTAGAAGCCATCTTTATATGACACTACTTCCTTTTCAATTACAATTTGAACTGTCTTTGCAAGTTAATCAAGTGCAGCATGTTTTATCACAGTTGTAATTTGTGCTCTGATGATGCTGGTTAGAAATCCAGCAAAATATCAATGAGCTCAATAAATAATTTATTTTGTTCTTTTGTTATTATTTATATCATGAAGTACTTTAAATTATTATATTGTAAAATCATATGGGTGTTCAAGGCTATGTAATTTATTGAGTATGAACGTATTCAACTATGATTCTGTGATTAAAATTTGAGCTAGAAAATGCTATTTTCCTTTATCAGGTGTATATATATATTATTTTTTTTTTTTTTTTTTTCGTAGAACATTTTATATTTTCAAATAATCCAATAATTCAAAAAATATTCACATTTTTGTAGTGGCAAAAAAGGTCTAAATCATGTATTATTATCCTAAGACTCCTGGAGTCAAAGGCTTATCTAGGAGGTCCTTTTGTCATACATACAGCTCATCATACTGTGTCTTAAATGCACTCAAATTCTCTGCAGACACCACACTCTCAGACAAGGCATTCCAATCATTCACAACTATCTACCTTATACAGCTTCCAAAGATGACCTCTGGTTCTCACCCTGATCTCCCACCATTTTCTGTAAAACCTCTTCAACACTGATCCTATAAGAATCGCTTACTAACTTGTAGGTCTCTATCATATCACCCCCTCCTCCTATCCACTAGATTCTGTAAATTGCATTTTCTCAACCTTTCCTCATATTTAATATTCTAGAGTTCATAGTCAGTCACATCTGGACCCTTTCCAACATCTCTTCATCCTTTTGAAAACCAGGTGACCAAATCTGTGCACACATTAGTAGTCCTTATACAATGGAACAAGAACCTTACTTCTACAAGTCATGTCCTCTGCATCATTCCCAAAGTTTTGTTGTGTTGTCCTCACAATTTTGGCAATGTGTCCCTAAATTTCAGATCCTTATCCAAGATCTCTTATTTCCTCCACCTCCAACAATATATCTCCACTAAATGTAAATTCTACATCCCATCTTTGTTTCCCAAATTTTAAAACCTTGCATTTTGCAACAGTGAACTGGCATCCCCTTTCCTGGGGATGCCAGTTCACCGTTGCAAAGTACCCATTCACAATTCACTCAATCTATTGAGGTCTTCTTGGAATGTAAGTCTTCTAGTTTGCCCCAGCCTTGCATCATTTCTGCAAACAACTGAATATCCCCATCCAAATCTTCACCAATATCATTAACATATAGGTTAAACAGCAATGGCCCTAAAACAGACCTCTGAAGCACACTACTAGTGACTTTCCTTTTCCAGGATGTTGTTCCCCCATACACAACTTGCTGATACCTATCAGATAGCCAGTCTCTGATCCAATGCACTAATCTAATATCCAACCCTATCCACTCATCATGCGGTAATCTATCAAAAGCTTTTGCAAAATCTAAGTGTAATACTGTGTATCCTCTCCTCAATGAAGCCATTACCTTATTGTAATAAGTATTTTTATTATTATTATTACGTGACACCTCCAGGGAGTCCAAAGACTCATCGATGGAGGGTACTCCACAACTCTCTGCTTCCGCCACTCAATCCACCAACTACAGTGAACCTCATCATTTACACCAATGCCATCTACTGACCACCACGACAGCTAGTATTTTCACAATCACAAACATCCATGCCCATGGCAGGATTCAAACCACAGCCTTTTGGCTGGAGAGCAGATATGCTAACCACTCGGGAAACCAGACTTTAGTAAGTAGATTACTAAAACATGATCTCTCTCTCTTTAGCAAATCCAAATTCAAAGATAATACCATTGTTTTCAACCCAATTCTGGATCCTAGTTCTCACCAGTTTCTCCAACACTTTAACCACAAAATCTGAAAACAGACAGGCCTATAATTTAATTCTTGAGTTACATCACTTCCCTTACAAAGCAGCACAATCTTGCCCTCCTTCCACACCCTTTCGAATTCGACCCAGTGCAAGACTCATATTAAAAAACATGTCAAGACAGGTGCCAACTCCCTGTCACATTCCTTCAAAATACATGGCGATATATTATTAAGTCCCACAGCCTTATTAACATCAAGTTTGCTCAATTTCCCATATACCGAACTTGTTCACTTACAGTCAGTCTCTCCTCATCCTCAACTGCTCTCAAACTCCCCATGATGTCACATTCACAAGAATGAAAGACTTTTTTGAACTATTCATTAAATATCTCAATTATATCCTTTGCAGCAGTTTTCTCCAGTCAGTGTCATCATTCCATAATCATTCTTTTTTTTGCTGGCTACATACCAAAAGAACTCCCTAGAATTCTTTTTGGCTTCATTAGCTAACTGCTGCTCATACTTCACTTTTGCTACCCTTACCAACCAAGTCACTCTCCTTGCCTGTTCTTTGTAATCCTTATGGAATTGATCATTACCACTTCTCTTATGTTGCTTCCATAATGCCTTTTTTTCCTTTGTATCACATGCCCAATCTCTTTATTCATCCATTTCACACCTGCCTTATTTAACCTTCTGATCCTTGGAATATATTTAGATATTGCTTCTACTAAACAGTTCTTGAATATCCTCCAAGCTGCATTGATCTCCTTTCCAGCTAACTCCTCATTCTATGCTACATCTGTAAGCTGTTTCCTGAGCTCATTATAATCACCAGCCTTGTAGTTACACATATACCCTTTTCTCATAGAGGTCCTCACAAAGATAAGTCTGATACAGTAACACCTCATATAGCAAACATCTTGCACCTAAAAATGTGCTCATTAATTTGAACAATGGATTTTTTTTATTATTATTATTTTTTTTTATGTTGAGCCCATACACGAGAGGTTGGTTGATCAATGTACAATGGATTTACATTTATCAAAATAAGGTTTACAAATAATATGAAGGAATCCACTTTTCTTACTTTGGCTATTCTTAAAGGAGAACACTGTATGTGTCCTTTCCATACTGTACATTCCAAGCAATGAGCTTGTACAGATTTGACAGTTTTGCAGCATGGCAGAGTTCGAAAGAGTTCTTCAAAAATTCAACATCTTACAGCCTGAAAATAAGCCATTAACTCATTTTTTAAACCTCATTCTTCACCAACTAGATGGAGGCCCCAAAATCTCCAATTTTTCATTATACAGCAATCCCTCGATTAGTGCGCCTAATGCGTTCTTTAAAACAGGCACATTAATCGAAAACACACTAATCGAATATAGTAACTTATGGGAAAAAGTATAATTCGTTCCTCAAATTTCTTTTTTGAACCTTAATTAAGGTATGTCTCAGCCTAGTTAAAGGAAAACCATGAAGCTGAAAGACAATAAAACATATTCAGAATATAAATTTTATTATTCTACTTCTTAACAAAGAATTGAGCTAATGTAGTTTGGTGGACATTTTGTTTCTTTTTTTTTTCATACAACCGAGGGTATGGCCCTATTTCCTCTTCCGCTTCAAATTTTACTACTTCTCTCTTCATCAGGGTCAGCCTCTAAGCATTTCTGCTTAAAAACTTCGATTGTACAAAAAATATTTTCAAATTATTTCTATGAAATCGCTTTTGGCTGACTATCAGTGGTTAAATTTTCTTCATATTCTTTGGGATCTTCCCGCTGTGCATCTAAATTTAGCAGGTCGGAATCACTCGGTTCTTCAGAGTGAGATTTAATTAACTCTTGGATGTTATCATTGAAGGGGAGAAAGAAATGAAGGACATATGAATTGGTCGCCAACACACAAAATCACGTGCTTTATAGATAAAATTTCCCAACTGTTATAGAAGCAAAATAGTTATCACTTTAAAAACTACAATGATCATAAAAGAGAAGTTAATTTTTCGACGTGTAATAATAAACAACTCATCTCAGAAGACGGATTGTTACCCTATTATCGGAATGGATTCTCCTTTTTTGTGACATGCGCAGAAGTGTCGAAGGGTCTCGAATCTGTGGGCATACTATAGCAGATGACATAAATTTTGGCAGTAAAAATTTGGAACATAGCATACATGGTGCACATGGAAGTAGTGTAGGATGCCATTAAAAATAACTTTGTAAAATGTTTTAAATCGGTAACTAAATTATTTCATTCTGGTGAGTGATTTTTTAAAATAGTTAGCCATAAAAATGTATAGATAGAAAATTTTTAAAATCTGTAACATTTATTTTTAAGATGTACATTGGTGCATTAATCGAATTTGGGTATTCAAAAAAAAAACGACGCACTAATAGGGGACACATTAATCGAGGGATTACTGTATTTATTGTTTATCTTATCATCACCCACATCAGAAATTAAGCACCATGAAGACTCTCATCCATCAGCCTCATTTTCTCTATCTTTATTCAGTGGACACATTAATACAAGAATCAGAGCACAAATTACTTTTCTATCTGAATACATTATTAAAAATTATGGAAACAAATACCATGTTATAGTGAAACTACAGTTTAATATAAACCAAAATAATCGCTCAACATTTCAACCTTCATATCAAGGTCATCATCTAGAGTATATACACACACACACATATATATTTACAAAGAAAAGCTACATTTACAATATACATGGTATGCTAATGTCACAGTAATTTGGTCAACTGTTAAAACTACTGGCCTGACCTCCAGTGAAACAAAAAAACTTACGTCAAAGCTAGTGTCCTGCTATTTTTATTGTCTATTTGGTTACAAATCATTAAGAGATATATTAAGCTAGAGAGTGCTCTCACATAAATTAGAACAAAACAGTACAGTTTATGGGCCAATAAGAGCTGAAATTATTGCTTTAGAGTCCTAAAGTAAGGGTTTGTTAGAAAACTTGAACTTAAGTGGGCTGAATGTGTGCCATCCAAATTCTTGGGTTTTTTATTATGTTAAGATTAGGGTGGTTGATCAAAATTTCACAGGCTTCTTTAAATTTGCATTCATACCAGGTTTCTGTATAAAGGAACAGGTACTTTTCCAATTAGTTTGGTGCAGGGTGTTAAGAGCATGATCTAAAAGGCTTGCTTCAACCAAAACTGTTAAATTTAATCTTTGTGTTCTTTTTTTATGGATAGGTAATTGTACATCTAGTTTCACCAATATAAGATAGGTTACAGGTGCAATGGATATGGTATACTCCAGAGGTGAGCCAAGGGAGTAGAGAATCCTTAGAGGAGTTGAATAGGTTTTTTAATTTTATAAGTGGTTTAAAAGAAGCATTAAGATCGTAATGGTGAGGAATTTATTTATTTCATCTGATGGCCCTTGAATGTATAGGATAGCTATGGTTTTACTGTAGTCTATATTATATGCATTTCTTGATGGTATTTTTGCTACAGCCATTATTTATAAATGTATTGCTAATAATCTGTAATTCTTGTTTAAGAGCTTGTTTATTAGAGCAATTGTTATAACTCTGTTGATATGTTAATGAATCCAAGTTTTTGTGAAGGGCAGTGAAAAGAGCATGTATATATTGGCCAATATGTGTAGGATTGTGGTAGACAGTGAAGGATAGACTGCCTGAGGGAAGATGCATGACTAGTGTATCCAGGAAAGGAAGTGAGTTTTGATTTTCAATTTGAATAGTAAATCATATGCATATCTTCAATTTTTCATGTTGTTGTTGTTTGTTCAGGTGGCTGAGGAATTCGTTTAAAGTTTGGCAGCCATGTGGCCAGATAATGAAAATGTCATCAACGTAAGTCAAAATGTACATTCTTAAGTAAAGAGCATGTTGCTCAAAAGCTTCCATATAAAAGTTAGCAATTGGAGGAGATAGTGGTGAGCCCATGGCTAAATGAAGGAATCTTGGAAAGAAATCATTCATTTGGAATCTAACATATAAAACTTGCTGACAAAGAGAAATACCTGCACATCAGCTGTAATTAAAAGTGAAACTTCTTCACTTTATGTAAAATTTGTATTCTTTATTTCAAGTGCCTTATATTTAAGCTGATGTGATTATATTAAGATTTCATTTTTAAGAATATCTAAAAAGAGAGATAATCTGATTTAAATTTAAGCCTCACTTAAGCTATGTAAAATTTACTGTGAGTCATCTAAAAAGTTGCTAAGTAATAATTCCTGGAAGGCATAAAGCTACACGTGTACAGCGTAATGCTAGCGGCTACAGGTTACTCGGAAAATTATGTTGCCATGTATTCTGTGAATCCAAGTATAACAGCGTCGTAAAAGCGAAGGATGAACCCAAAGGGGTGAAAAGATAAGGACCGTGTGCAAAAAGGGGACTAAGAAAAGAGGGCACTCTATAGAAGAATATATAAGAGGTTGAGCCTGTATCCGAAGACTCTCTCTGGTCGTAACGTTTCCTGTTTTGGTGGTTCAGAAGTTAGCGGGCAGTTTCGCGTAAAGGGGGGGGGTGAAGTCTGTGATAAGATGTCAGACTGCAAGCGTTCTTAAAGTGAAGTAGGATTCTATGCAAAGCTGAAGGTAAAAATTCCAGTCCTAGCAGAATCGAGCCGTTGCTGAAAAGTCCCATTGAGTTGTTCCTGAAACGCAAAGATTTGAGTCCATTTTCGGCAGAAGGAATGAAGACAGCATAACCCCTATGTTGGTGTATGGACAGCCAATAGATGAGAAGTATCCAGACATACACATGGTGAAGAAAGCCGCGGAAAAAGCTCGGTAAGGTGCAATTACTCTGTTGTGTGAAAGTTCATTAGAAGAGAGAAGATTGTTTACGAATGTGAAATTAAGAACTGTATTCTAAAGAACTCTGTGGACAGTCTCTATTTAGAAAGTTAACCACCTCTGAGAGTAAGAAGAACTGTTTGGAAGAGGAGATATTTTGTAATTTTGTATGTGATAGGATTAACTTGATGCAATAAGAATAGTAGGATTTAGTATCTCAGTAACATTAGAATGTTTGTTAGTTTTCTCTTGTGAGTAATACTACTGAAAGGTATTTAGCTTAACTTCATATCATTTGCTATCTATCCCAATATGCAGTTACTGTGTTTAGCATGCTTTATAAGATTTAATTAATTTAGAAAGTGTTAACCTCTTAATTCGAGTTTTATTTAGTATTGAGCATAATTGAGTGTATGAATTTTGTATTGTGTTTTAGATATTCCAATAAACATGTCATATTTAGCTGAACCTGAGTCATGCCTGATTACGATTCCAACTTACCACTTATAAAAATAGAACTATTTTGGCGGGAAGGATTTAGAAAGTGAATATAATAATAGATTTAGGTCACGACTGCAATAATCTAAATCTATACGGCAGTTTAAGTAAGATATTGTGTAAGTAGTCTTCAGACTCTAGTATTGTCTCCCTGAACAAGGATCTTTTCTGCTATAGGATACTGGTTGGCGCAGCAAAATATAAATTTGCCAGTATCCGGAGAGGAAACAATCCTAGATATAAGAATAAGATTAAAGTAAGTGAATAAAGAGAATAAATCACAAAGGATAAATATTTAACAATAGAGCAACCAGAAGGATTTTGATTGTACAAGGTTTTAGGTAAGAAAGGATAGATTTAAGTAAACAACTAATTAAGCAATAGAATATATTTAAACTCTCCATATTGGTTAACACTATCAAATGTCTCCTCCCCACTTTTTTTTTTTAGGCTACTAAAAAGGTTAACTTCTTAGTTAATACTAAGAAGCTAACCACAAAAATAATCTGTTGATATATTTTTACTTAAAAATTCTTGTATTACAATTAAGATGTTAAGAAAAGTAATTCTAAAAAGTAGTAAAAGTGAACAGCTGTATCTTCTTTTTGTAGGTAAAAATTATTTTGCCACATGAAATAACGGAATGTAGTATGAGGGCAAAGAGAGCCATAATATCAGGTGGATATTTGTTCTGTAAGAGAAGAATTGTGTCACTGATTGCAATATTTGTGAAAAGATCAGAAATGCTAATCATCATGAAGGAAAACTTTCTATATGAATAGAAACCTTTCAGTTTCAGTGACACTTTTGCCAGCAAGACCATAAATGAACGTGGAGCCGCTTCATCTTCAGCAGTTCAAGATGCAGTTAATCATATAGCTATCATTTATGTTTCAGAAATTTGAGTAATCAGCAAAACACATAGAACTTTTGCCATTCAACTGCATTCTCTTCTACCTGAAAGATTTTCATATTTTTAGGTTCCGCAATGAGACTGCTCTATTGGCATTTTGTGGTGTTCAGATTCCTTGCACATTTGTGGCTAGAATTTATTTTTGTAAGGGATTCTCCCTATCCTCTCCCATCTCTTAGGATGGGTTGAGCCCTTCTAATGGGATATCTTATCCACAAAATATGCAGCTCTTAATCCTGAGGATAATCAAAATTACATCAGATACCATGAACCAGAACAGGCTAGACTTGCAAGACATGCTATAACTCAACACAGAGTTTGCTAGAAGTCCAACACAAGAGTAGGTTCCATACAGAAAGAATATGTAAAGAAAGCTGTGAATTATTACTATACAACAGCAACCTAATTTATTCCTGCTGTGGGAAGTAGTAATGCTTAAAAGTGCTAAAAAAAAAAAAAATCTCACACATGCATCTGCTCACGAGTTTGTATTTGCAGTGTTATTTCTTGTCATACGTGCCTGTGCTATTGTTCTACCATCCCTACTGAAGATAATACCCACAATGCTCTGGGCAAAAAAAAATCTATAAATAAATTACTACTTATGAAAATAGTCAATATTCATTATTTATAGTATTCCAATTTGTCTCACAATTAAAACATAAGAAAAAATAATCTGTGCCAACAGATCTGTGGCTAGCATTTTTATATCAATTTATTCATTTCATATGAGATTCACTCCCCATCGCCCCCATCACTTAGGACAGGTTAAGCTCTCCAAATGAGGGATTAAGTATATTTTATGACTGTAGATCCGTGTATGTTCACAGAACAGGTTTTCCTGCTCTAATGGATGAAAAACCCAAATTTCTGGGTGAAAAAACCTCTCTACCTACATATGAGACAAAAAAACAAAAATAAAAAAAGTGACCAGATAAAGGATGGGAATAAAACCCAGTGCTTTCCAAACAAAGGGCTTCGTCCATACCGAATGCACTACAGAGGCTCTATATATCAAGAATGAAAAGATCAAATGCACTTGAACAAGAGATTATTATTATTAAGAGTCAAGGTCTTATCAAGAGAGGTCACTTACTAAACGCACCAGCTATTATACTTGTTCTTGAATTCATTCACATTGCCTGCACACACAACATCCAATGGCAATTCATTACAGTTGCACCACTCTGAGAGAAAAATCTAGATCTCAGCCACTTCTTAGCAGCATTCATTCTCAGCTTCCAAGAATGCCCTCCTTTCCTTTCCTCACCCTTAAATAAAATAAAAAATCCCATCAACTCAAATATTGTATGCCCTTTCAGAAATTTATGTCTCAATTATATCACCCCACTTTCTCTTATTTTCTAATGTCTGCAGTGTACAAATTCTCAATCTGTCTTCATAATCAATATTCCACAATCCTGATATAATTTTTAACACTCTATTTTCCACTCTCTCCACTGTATCAGGATCAACACAGAAACCAGGAGACCATACCTATGCACAATAATCCACATGAGGTCTCAATGTCTTGTAAAGAGGCAAAATGATATCCTTATCATTACATACCAAAGTTCATTTCAGCATTGCAATTATCTTTTGAGTTGTATTTGCAATCTTACATGGCCACTGAACTTCAACTTTCTATCTACTAATCCAAGATTCCTAGACTGAGTTTTTTCTAGCATAATCCCACCAATATAACATGACACTAAATATCTATGAGGATGGAGGGGGAGGGGTCTTGAAAGTTTGATAAACACCTAGAACCAAAATTATATTAAAGCAACTGCTATAACCAAAAGAAAGAACATACAAGGATATAAGAAATTAAGTTAACTTCATAACTCTGCTACTAGTATGTTCTTTCTTGTGGTTATATCAGTTGCCTTAATATAATTTTTGTCTAGGTGTTTAACAGACCTTTCCAGATCCCCCCCCCCCTCATAATCATGCCAAAGTCCATGATGCTACATTTACTGACAATGAACCAAAATCAATTTTCCCAAGCCAACAATTCAGCCTATTCAAATCATTCTGCAAATATTGCATATCAGCAGCATACCTGATTACCCTACCCATCTATCTTTGCATCATCAAAAAATAGCTATATGTCATATGTCCTTTCCAATATCATTAAGGTATAGATTGAATAACAATGGGCCAAGGACTGATCCTTGACACACATCACTGGTTACTTTAAATCTTGAAGACTCACATTCCCTGTATACCACTTTTTGATATCTTTCAATCAGCTATTCTCTTATCCATGCTCATATTCTATAATCCGAACCCATATTCTCCAATTTATGAAACAGTCTACCATGCTGTATTCAGCCAAAAGCCTTAGCAAAATCCAAAAGTATTCGGATTTTGCTAAGGCTTTTTGCTTTTGTTTTGCCATTCCCCTTGTCTAGTTCAATGGTAACACTGTTACAGAATGTGACCAAGTTGTTAAAACTTGACCTTCCCTTAGTAAACCCATGTTACTCATTACAAATAGGGATTCACTGTCAATCCATTTCTGAATATGAGCGCTAACCAATTTTTTCCAAATCATCACCACCACTCCTGAGGTAATTTTCAATAACCACCTCAATATCCTCCTTAGCAGGGCAAGTCTTCTTATTCTTGACTTCACTGCTCTTCTTAGAATTACATTTCTTGGCACTTTTAAACTATATTTAATATTGAATATCTTAACAGAAATAAGTTATAAAACACTAAATACACTTAAAATACTAAAATGCACACTAATAAACTATAAATCACTAAAATGCACACTAATATACTATAAAACACTAATTTTCTATAGGAAAAACACAATAAAACAGATAAAAATCATCAATTTCACAAGAGCGCTACATTCACCATCCAATCACAATTTAGCCTCAAACCCAACTCTAATAGGTTATTATTATTATTATTCAGTCCTCCATGGAGTCAAACGACTCATCGGGGGAGGTCCTTCCTAAGAAACACAAAGTCTATCAAGATTCATCATGGGAGGTCCCTCCTAGGAAACACAAATTCTATCATACTACTCCTTAAACGCACTGACCGTTTTCACTGTAACCACCCTCCATGCAAAGAAACCACTCCTCACCCTCCTGCTCACAGTTTCCTTTCGTAGCTTCCAGGTATGTCCCCTTAGTCATCACTCCTTCCCGCTGTCAACCCTGTAACCATCTCTCAATAGTTTAAAAGTCTCAATCATATCACCTCTCCTTCTATCCACCAAATTCTGCAGTCCATATTCCCTCAGCCGATCCTCATAACTAACATTGTACAGTCCTGAAACGATCTTTGTTATCTGCATTTGTAACCTTTCCACAGTTAATTTATCCCCTTCAAATCCTGGGGACCAAATCTGAGAACAATAGTATAAGTGTGGTCTGATCAGAGTCTTATACAACAGAATGATAACTGTTTTATCTCTGCAGGTCAGTGTCCTTCTTATTATTGCAGCAATCCTCTGTGTTACCTTCACCACCTTTGCAATATGTCCCCCTAAATTTGAGGTTTATATCAATCATCAACCCCAGATCTCTTGTCTCCCCTACTTCCTCCAGTATAGCTACTCCCATAGAGTATGCAGCGTCCCATCGATGTGTCCCAAACCTCAAGACCTTACATTTTGATGCATTAAACCGACATCCCCATTCATTTGCCCATCTGTCTAGCTTATTCAAATCCTCTTGCAGGGCTACCATATCTGCACTACTACTAATAACCCTTTCCAGCTTTGCATCATCTGCAAACAACTGAATATCCCCCTGCAATCCACTGACACTGTCATTGATATAAAGGTTAAACAGTATAGGTCCCAGTACTGAGCCCTGTGGGATCCAACATGTAACCCTCTGCCTCCTTGAAACTGCCCCACCATACACAACTCTGATACCTATCAGACAGCCAATCCTGAATCCAGTTGACCAATCTGACATCCAGACACATGTGCTGCAACTTAAATATCAGCTCATCATGTGGAACCCTGTCAAATGCCTTTGCTAAGTCCAAGAAAATGGCAGTATATGCCTTTCCCTCATCTAATGCTCTTGTAACTTTATCATAAAAGGCTAGCATATTGCTAAAACAAGAGCGCCCCTTCACAAATCCATGTTGACTCTCACAGATAACATTACCCTCATCTGCCCAATGCTGTATACTTCACTACTTTCTCCAAGATCTTACTAACTACTGATGACACACAAACTGGTCTATAATTAGACACTTCCAGTCTGCTACCACCCTTATGCAATGGCACTATCTTACCTTCCTTCCATTCCATGGGCACCTTTCCAGTAGCCAGACATTCATTGAAAAGCCAGGTCAAAGGAACCTTGAACCTGCCCTATCCCTCTAGTATTAAAATTTACTCCTCCAGGATGAAATACTCCAATAAAGCGTTCATTGAACAATTCCACTATGTCCTCTGCATCAGTCACTCTATTCCCATTTTTATCCCACAATGTCATTCTTCCACAGTCATTTCTCCTCCTACTGGCCACATGGCTAAAAAATTTCCTAGGATTTTCTTTGGATCTTAGGGCCAATCTCTTCTCATACTCCAGTTTTGCCTTCCTTACCATACTAGTCACTCTCCTGGCTTGTGTCTTATATTCTTCATGCATCCTCTCTTCACTTGTCTCCTTATAACTCTTCCATAGCCTCTTTTTTGCATGCAGTTCCTGTTTAATATTGTTTGTCATTCACTTTACTCCAAATTGTGATCTCTTCTTCACTCGTGGAATACAGCTTACTATTGCTGCTAATAAATATTCCTTCACAATTTCCCAAGCACTAATGATATCCTGTGATAATATTCTTAGACGTCAACTTGGGGAACTTCCCCAAGTTGACGTCTAAGAATATTATAATCACCTGGTTTATTTTAGGTGGTATATGAATTTTATCATCCTATGTGAGATGAACTTGATTATTAGAGGCTTCAAGTGACTTTGAAAACATGTTTAGTCTTGAGAAAAAGATTATTACTTACATAATCTTTTCCAAGTTATGTGAAACACACACACACACACACACACACACACACACACATGTCAAACCTATATAAAATACACAGAATACATATGCAGACTGAAATGAATATCTCTAAAAAATATAAACTCAACACACATGTCTACATAAAATATACAATGGGAAAATATAAAGTGGGAAAGCTTCATATCTCACAATGAGATAGATCTCACTGATTATTAAAAAACAGCAGCACTACACTAATATAGTTCTTATGATATGAGCTAATATTTTCACAATATGTCTCAGAGGATGGGAGGGAGCAAACTGTTCCTGTCTCTCTTATCTTCATCTATCATTCATATAGTTGATCACTCATTTATAATTATGAAGATTTCTTGAATAAAAGAATAGCATACATCTTTTTTTTCTTACAGTTATTTCTCACATTAGTTCTCAAATCAAACTCTGTTCTTATGAATCTGCCTTATGTTTTAGTGAACTATTCATTTGAAGATTTGTAGTATAGATGAATTGTTTATTCAAGGGACTGCCTTTCAGTGATTTTTTATTTATTTTATTTTATTTTTTGATAAATTGCCTTTTGGTGAAATGTTCTTCAATAAATTGTTTTCAGTGAATTTTCTGCACACCAGTTAGACCTGTGTTGCAGTTCTTCAACACTCTCCTTGAATAAACATTCTGTTTAAAATTGCATCAATGTAAGAGATAAATCTTCAACAAGAAGATTTTGTAGTTAATGTCAGTACAGCACTGTGCAAGACCAAACCACTGAAGTTTTTTAAAATATGGAATGTAGTAACACTGATGGTTTGCAGCTTCATATCAACAGAAGATCCTGTTTTGTTCAAAGTATGAGAAAAGACACAAATCACAAGAACCTGGATAATGGGAGGGAAGGAGGAGACTGTTTATCCTTGGTGGATGATAATATGGAGGAGAGTTTAACAGGAAAGAAAGTAAGCATCATTATATTTTTTAAAAATATTTGGAATTGGTTTAGAGATTTCAGCAATGTATATGGGATTATACATTGAACTATATATTATGTAGAGTTCCATATATAATATGGAACTCTACATAAAGAATGAGAGTTCTTAGGTACATGCATGTATGTATTAATGATGTGCTGGATTTTATTTGGAGCTGCATAATTTTTTGAATAATGTGAAATTTTAATTTAAAATAATAAAAGATTGGAACAGATGAGTACTGTATAAAGAAGTTTTGATGATGCCTTTTTTTTGAAATGGTAAATAATAAAGATATGATAGCTTCAAATTCCAGTACAGATGCTTTTTCTGCCATTTGGTAGGAAAGGGAGAGATGACTCCCCATCAGTACTAAGATCTGCTTGTAAATTTTATTTTATTTTTACACATCCTCTAAATTAACCTTCTCTACCTTAAGCATCTAGAAGATTCATTATTTACTTCTGTACAACATCAACCATCATTCAGGGCACATTATACAGATATCTTCACAATCTGGTTACATCCTAAAAGTGATCTACTTTCATTTCTTACCAAAATCTACAACCTACATCCTCAGATAAAATTCATCATGGGAAAAGTCCAGAAATTAGTGCTACTAGAATCCTCTCCCTCTCCTGCTCTTCAATAGAATGCTGGCAACTTCAGTATACTGTAAGTCTACCTTCACAGGTGGAGACATGCAACAAGACTGCATATCATCCTTCAACTCTATGACAAACTACAACCTGATACTGTACAAAGAATTATGCAGCAAAACAACCTCAGCCCAAATAAAATCCAACACATCCCTGACACATATAATCTTGTTCTTAGAATCTATGAACCAATTTCAAATATCCTAATAAATATAACACATGCTTACTTTCTTTCCTCTCAAAGCTCACCAAGGATATAAACAGTCTCCTCTTTGCCTTCCAGGTATTTGCTAGGTGTTTTTTTAGTGGCTGTCTTCTCTCAAATCTTGGAAAAAAATAGGACATTCCGTTGATGAAATGCTGTCAAACATCAATCCTATATTCTCTATAAAAAAATAATAAAATAAATTAAAAACCTGGTCTTGCTCAGCAATGAATTGACACTGACCATACAATCTTCTAGTCAAAGCCATTATTTACATTAATGCCATTTTAAATGCAAGTGCTTATTCAAAAAGAAACCAAAGAACCAATACATTATCCTAGCCTGAACTGGAATGAGAGAGCGTCTGATCCTTATTAATTATAAACTAACTTTTTAAAACTGTGTATATATATATATATATATCAATCTTATATGGATTGTATCATACTACTCTAATGTGTAGCTCATATCTCTTGAACTCCATCACTGATATTCTACCTTTCTGACATTTTTAGTTGAATTTTGAGAACCTGCAGGGAGTCATTGCTAGTTAGAATAGGAGCGATAAACCAAGGTACTGGATGCTTGACCAGGTCTTAATTCACATAATGTACTTCTGTTATATCATCTGTAGACTGGTCCCTCCCTCTGCTTTCTATCTCCTTTCTTTTTATCTTACTCCCCCAATGCTATTAGAATATTCAAGGACCAGGGATGTATCTTAAGCATGGTCCTGCACCAGGCAACTTGGTTTGGCCATTCCCATACTCACTAAAGTGAGCCCTTGAGGAGAAGCATTTCATCCACAGAAATCAGAAATGCAAGTGTAGAGAATGAAATGAGAGAAGACTTAATGGTGAGCAAGCAAGAGGTCTATAAAGAGTTAAGTAAGCTAGATGTCAATAAGGCAATAGGACTTGATAACATATCACCACGTGTCTTAAGGGAATGTTCAAAGGCGTTATTATCAGCCTTGGCCAACCTGCTTTTGCTTATGCCATTGCAAGACTTGGCCTACCAAGTCTTGCAATGACATAAGTCCCAAAGGAGTGGAAGGAAGGTAGAATTGTCCCACTTTGCAAATGTGGTGACAGGCTAAGGCAACAAATTATAGGCAGGTCTGTATGTCTTCAGTTGTAGTTAAGGATACAAAAGTGGATTGATAGTGGAGTTCTTTGTACTTGTCAGAATAGGTCTGTTAAAGGGAAGTCATGTTTTTCCAACTTGCTTATATACTACAAAGTGATAAATGTTTTGGACAAGGGAGATGAATATCAAATCCAGAAGAAAATCTTAGGTACGGGAGGACTTTAGCAGGGTTTATTGTAGTTTTTTTGTTTTTTTTTTAAACCACTAGAGGTCAGGAAAGTAAAAGACCAATTAACAGTGTAGATTCAATTTACCTTTGTAGAGTGCAAGAGCATATAGCTTATTTTCATATACACATGTATCTTTCTGATGATGACCTCAATACAGGTGTCGAAACATCAATTATTTTATTAATAATAAGTAAATAATAATTTCAACATGTGTGTTTTGTGTCCCAAAATTCATAAATATGAATGCTAATCACCACGTAACCTTAAAAGAAAGAATGAATATACAATGTTATACTTAGATTTTGTAAAGGCTTTTGATAGATTGCCACATTACAAGTCAGTCACTAAACTGAAGCAGATGAGACTGGATGACAGACTAGTGAGTTGGATAGATGAATGGCTATCAAATATGTATCAGGAAAATGTTAATGTGAGGCACTATCTTGAAAGAGAAAAGTTACTAATGCTGTGCTGCAGGGATCAGTTTTGGGACCACCATTATTTAATTTGTATATTAATGATATTGGAATAGGTTTAACTGTTGATATACAACTGTCTGCAGATTATGCAAAATTGAGATAGTGATCAGGAATCAAACAGATGTGACTTTGAATATGACTTGAATAGATTGTATGAGTGAACAACAGTATGGAACTGTCAGTTCAATATTACAAAGTGTAAGGTTCTGGAATTTGGTTGGCAATAACAGGATGAAAAGGGAAATTTTAGAGGAATTTAAGGAGATAAGTGACCTCGGAGTGGTGGACAAGTCTTGCAATGCCATTGTGATCTCTGATCTGAAGTTCAGAGATCACATTGCACAAGTTGTGAAGACATCACATCAGATTATGGTAATGATGCAGAGGACCTTAACTTGTAGAAATAAAGAGGTTCCGGTTCCATTGCATATGGTCTTGACCAGGCCTCATATGGATTATTGTGCACAGATTTGGTTTGTTGGTTTATTGGTGCAAGAACAGCAAAGGTCATACTGCGACATAGCATAGGTTACAGCAATACATAAACAGTCAAAAAAAAATTGTAAACAATATGCATGAACAAAAACCAAGCCAAGTAATGCAGTATATACATATAAATAAAATTATAGTAAAGGTTACAACAGTTACAAAAATAGTCAAATAGAAATTATTAAGCAATATGCATGCACAAAAATTAAGTTTCACAATGCATCATGTACATATAAACAAAATGACAGCAAGGTTACACCCAATACACAAGGTCAAAAGCCATAGCAGTACATAAATAGTCACAAATAAACTCGTAAATAACATGTACATAAAAAATTTAAGTTAAGCAATGCAGTATCTACATATAAACAAAATTAGTCAAATTAGTTTGTACAAATTAATTCTTTGTTGAAAGTTAAAAACATCATGCAATCTGCCTGAGTGTATATGGCTTGGCTAAATAAGTAAAAATTTCATTTTTCTCTCTCATGTAAAGTGATGACATTCCCAAAAATATGACAAATAGTGAGACATGTATTGCTTTTTTCACACATGGGAGGATCATCAGCCCTCAGTAAATAAGAATATGTAAGATGACTGTGCCCTATGCAAAGCCTAGAAAAAACAACTTTCTCTCTTCGTTAAAAATTAGGCATTGGCATTACAAGAATGCCAATGCCTAATTTCAGGCTTAATTTCATACAATTTGTTTGTCAATGCCTGCTACCATGATGACTGCCATTGAGCAATTAGCTTTGACCTTATAAACTGTCTGTAGTCTGCATAAGGCTGTACTGTCAAAGAGTATGTGGAGAAAGTATGAGCTGATCTAGCAGCTGCAGTCTCAATTCCCTTAATTCCAATCTGGCTGGGCATCCAGCACAACTGAACATCAAAATTAAGGGTTTTCATTTTGTACAGCACTGGATATGTATTATTCATAGGAGAGGAGATAGCCTGCAAAGAGCTCAAAGAGTCTGTATAAATTACACATTTTTGGTAGTGGTTTTCTTTTATATGCACAAGTGCAAGCTGGATGGC
The DNA here is from genome assembly GCF_054136105.1 of Typopeltis vanoorti. Classification (NCBI taxonomy): domain Eukaryota; kingdom Metazoa; phylum Arthropoda; class Arachnida; order Uropygi; family Thelyphonidae; genus Typopeltis; species Typopeltis vanoorti. Next base: position 31,654,977 of record NC_143549.1, read on the forward strand.
ATGCAAGTCTGCTGTATAATTATTGCAATCAGGAAGGATCTGGTTGGAGATAGTAATATGAAGAAACACAGCAGCAAAGCCAACACAGGTATCAGTTCTTCAATCATCAGTATAGATGGGCAAGAAATCAGAGTGGACTATTTTATGTACATTAAACAATTGCAGGTAGGCAGATGATGGCGTATGAGACTTCTGTAGTTGACAAAGTGAGGAGTTGCAGGATGGAGTGCAAACCTGAAATGGAGAGATGCTGTTACATTTGGTGTAGGTAATGTTGTCAACATTCATGACAACAGCCTGCATAGTCTAACATGCATACCAAAAGGATGTATGGCAGTCTGATGTGTGATATTGAGCTTCCCAGCACAGAGAAAAGAGACTGAGGAGCTTTTTTTCTTTAGGGCATAATTAAGAGACAACTGTTTCCATCTAAGTGATAGAGCTGGTTCATTTGCTTCGACAAAGACTTTGTGTGGGAAATGTGTGAAAAGCACCAGTAGCTATTTGTATACCCTGATGGTGGATGGGATCCAATCAATGCAGGTTATTCTGCCTTGCAGAACTACAGACTTAAGAACCATGATCCAGCTTTGAACATATAAGTGCACGATAAACATGAAGCAATGAAAATCAATCAGCACCCCATTCAGTAGAGGACAGTGTGAAGGAGATCCAATGCTCTCTTGCACTTTTCTCTTAGTTGGCAAATGTGTGCAAGGAATATAAGTTTTCTGTCAAAGATGAGTCTGTCCCAAGAACTTGGCTTCTGTTGATACCAGAATAATAGTTCATCCCATTCTTAATTCAGGATCTGGGTGAAGAGTGCATTTTTAACAGAAGCTTACACAGACACTTTTTTCTGTTGAAAACCTGAACCCATTACTAAACGCCAACAGAGAAGCATGATCAACTGCTTCCTGAAGTTGTCTTTCAATTACCCTCAAGTTACGTGAGTGACAGTAAATTGTGAAGTCATTAACATATAGAGCATTGTCTATCATGGGAGGAAGCTGTTCAGTGATTGAGTTAACTTTGATATCAAAAAGGATCACACTTAAGATAGAGCCTTGAGGAACACCCTGTTCTTGATGATATGGCAGAGATGGCATACTTCCCATTCTGACTTGAAAAGTTCACCAGACAGAAAGTTTTTAATAAATACATTGAGTGTCCTCTGAGACTCAGGTTATAGATCTTTTAATATGCCATATCTCCAGGCTGTGTCATATGTTTTTTCCATGTCAAATAAAACTGAAAACTAGATGTTCTTCCTTCAGAATTGCATCTCTTATACAAGTTTCTGAACAAACCAAATGGTCTAAAGTTGAACAATGTCTACAGAAGCCACATTGTGTATTGGAGAGATTGTTGCTTTCTAAATATCAAAGAAGTCTGGCATTAACCATTTTTGCTAATATCTTACAAAGACAGCTGGTCAGAGCAATAGGTCAATAATTATTTGCTTGTGTTGGATCCTATCCTGGTTTTAGGATAGCATGACAATTGACTTATGCCAAGAATCTAAGAACTCTTCCTCTGGAAGTATTATATTGTATATTAAGAGAAGGAGATTAATAGAAGATGATGGTAGATGTTTATCATTTCATAATGGATATCATCAGCCCTACTGCACTAGGGTGAGACTATAAAAGAACTCTTTTCAGTTCCTCCTTAACAAATAGCTAATTGTATGGCTCATGCTCATTAGTAGAAAAATTTAGCCTTTGTTTCTCTTGCTGCTCTTTCAGTATTAAAATTCAAGAGGAAATGAAGATGATGCTGAGTTTCTAGCAAAATTTTCTCCCAAACTGTCAGCAATAATATTTCCATTATGATCTAAGGTAGACAAATGGTGTGTTCTATATCTAGCTTTCATTTTTTGGATTTTATCCCATATAATTTACCTAGTCATTTGATTAACTGATGAAGTAAACTGAATTCATGATTGTTTTTGATTCTAGTGTCTCACATAGCATGCTTTGGACTGAGCACACACAAAAGCTATTAAGTTTGATGTGGTGAAGTATTTAGGAAATAGAGCCCATTTTTCTATGTTTATCTCTTTTGGCTGCCTGGCATTCTCGGTTCCACCAGGGCTGTGGAAGAGTGGAAATCGAGATGATGTTCTCGGGATGGAGGCCATTGCTGCCTGGACAATGCATTCTGTTATATATGCTTTACTTCTTCATTGATTGATAGGTGTTTGAATGACGGTATCAGCATTAAATTTTGCATGAGAACAAGTGTTACAATCAACCTGGTCTATTTTCTATATGAGCATCCATGTAGGTATACATGGTTCCTGTAAAGGGCAGTGTACAAAGAATAGCAAAGTGACCGCTTCCATATATGTTCTCTTTGACGTTAGGAGAGCAGATTATAAGATCGATTGCAGAATACAAGTGTGTAGGCATATGGAAGAAAGTAGTGAGTCTATTATTCCAATGAGAGAGAGGTCATTATTGTCAAGGATGCTTTCAATGATTTGATCTCGTCTATTTGTGTTAGCACTACCCCAACCATTAAAGTCACCAATCAGAAGCATGGATTCAGGTAGTCGCAAGATAAAGTTATCAAGATTGATTTCATTTAACTCAGTAGTAAAGAAATTAAACATACTGTAATAAGAAATCCCAAGGATAACCAAATCACTATTGCTTCCAGAGCAGTATTAAGTTGGATAAGATGGAAAGGAATATGACCACAAGGGTCATACTCCTGCACAAGGGTCATACACAATGGCGCCTGATCAGGAGGGGATGCCGTTTCAATAATAGTAATTTTTATATAATGTTCTTATTCATGAAGTAAAATTTTACTATGTAGATTGCATGACTTAAAATAAACAGTAAGGTGATAAAAATGAACAGTAAACTCAACAACATTTATTGCTTTGCTTTGACATACTGCTTCATGAGTGGTGCATCAAAGCAGGTTTGAATTGTGTTGATTTTTTTTTTTCTGATGATTGGAAAAAAAATTTTTTTTGAGATGCTCTATTTTTATATACACATACATATATATCTTGTATTTATATATTAAATAAAAAATTCTTGAAATGAATTATATTTTAATTTGTAAATTCTATTTTATGGGGGTGCTGAAATATAACTTTGAACAAAAGGCACCCCTTACCCATGGAGTGGCCTTGATGACTGCCACTTACGATAGCTACTCCTCTATGAGCAGAACCAACAGATTTAGACACCTGATGAGGATATATTACGAAGGGTCCAGAAAAGATCGATTAAGTTCATAACTGGTCTTTGGGAAATGGAATATGAGGACAGATTGAGGGAATGGACTTTGCAAAATTTTGTAAATAGGAGGAGGACAGGTAATATGACTGAGACATTTAAGTTGATAAAGGATTGTTACCAGGTTAATGTGTAAGAAATTTTTTGTAGAATGGAAGAAGGGGATAGAACAAGAGGACATACATGGAAGCTGTATAAGGAAGGTCTGAGAAGGGACATAAGAAGAAGGTTCTTTGTAGTGAATGCTGATGCATTGAATAAGTTTAAAGCATGGTTTGATGAGCTTTTGTGTGTATCAGTGTTTGCCTTCCCTGATGAGTCTCTTGACTCCATGAAGGTCCAGTGTTAATAATAATAATGGAATAAATGAAATCACCAAAAGAACCTGGAACTGATGAAACACCCAGAGATCTATAACAATGGTGGAACTAATTAACTTTTTTTTGTGATTTAGACTCACAAAAGTTATAAGCCTATAATACATTAGTAGAATGAGTGGGCTAATGATTTTTTTATTCTTTTTTTATTAATTTTTATATGTTTTTGTATTTTTTTTTTTTTACATAGTCCAGAAAGCTTGCTCTAAGAAACCAAACATGGAATTTTTCATGCCACTTCAGGCCTCCAATAAGCAGAGTGGTGGTCTCACACCTGGTGGCAAAATTCATCTCCCATCTAAAATTAAACTAATTAAAAAATTAAGCAACTAACCAAACTGTAGAAAGTATTTTACCTTGGGTATAATAAATGTTAAGAATACCAAGCAATTTTAAACCTGGTTTTACTCCATTTCCCAAGTAAGCAAACAGACAAATAAGTCAAGTTTGCGCACTTGGGAAATGGAGTAAAACCAGGTTTAAAATTGCTTGGTATTCTTAACATTTAACTAACCAAACTTTTCAATAATATTATTTTCACTGGAACTATCCAAATAATTGGAAAATAGGTAAAATCTTGCCTATACATAAAAATGGTGATGTGATGCTCAAAAATGTAATACTTATTACCAATTACTCTTCTTTGCCAGTCTTAGAAAATATTTAAAAAATTAATACAGAATCTTCTAAATAACATTTACATATAGCTAATACTGTAGAAGAAGGACAAGCTGGCTTTAGAAAAAACAGGTCAACAACTGCCCATATCATTATTTTTCATAGTTTTTTGAAATTGCATGGGACAAGGTGGAGAGAGAGAGAGAGACTTTTGTTTTTTTTTTATGAGTTCAAACAAGCATTTGATTTCACCAAAAGAGGAAAACTTATTCATATTTTAACAAAGAAAAACAGACTTTAAAACACTAAGATTTGTTTAAAACTATTATCAGAATACAAATGCAGTAGTTCAATATAAAAATATCACAACTAAAAAACTTGAAATCAAACTGAGTTATGAAAGGATGCCCACTCTCCCCATGCATTTTTAACATTTTCATCCAGGAAACTGTTTTTTTTAAAAAAACATTGTCCTCAAAAAAGGAGTAAAAGTCAGCAGAAGACCAATCACCCATATATACTCAGATGATACAGTAATTATAACAGATAAATCATATCTCCAATACCAGCTTGCAAAATTACAAGAAACCTGCAAGAAATTATATGATTATAAATTCAAGGTAAAACAGAGATAACAAAAATTGGAGGATAAACAGAAGATATACATTTCAGGAAGTCATAGTTAATTGTTTTAATTACCTAGGAGCATGCTTGACTTCAAATTTAAATGACACAGTAAAAGTAAAACAGACTACAGACTATCCATAGCATGGTCAATAACGTATAAATTTAATAAAATTTGGAAAAACAACAAATTCCAAGAATTCTGAAAATAAAATTATACAAAAAGTATATTACCAATAGCTCTCTACAGGACAGAAACTTGGACCTTAAAAAAAAAGGAATCAGAAATTAAGTTTTTGGCTTTTGAAATGAAATGCTTCAGGAAAATAAACAGAACTCATTGGACAGAATATAAGACTAATGCACAAGTGCTGCAAGATTTGAATCTCCCTAATGCAATTTTTAACATACAAGGAAGTATACCCAAAAATAACCAGAATTTTTTTTTTTTAATTTTATTAAAGTTATATCAATACATCAATGAATTGCTGCCCTTTCGTGGTTTTATTTATCCATTGGAATAAAATAAAATAAAATAAAAACATGGAGAGAGAGAAAGAGATTGGGCAAGTAGAGAGTATTGTTTTTACTGTGGGACAGCACCAAGACTCATCTCTGGCTACAACTTTTGAAAGAAAGTTCTGGTCAATAAGAACTTGTCCCCTAAAATCAATGCAAACATTCACACTTTTTTTTAATCCTCTGTGAGCAAATGAGGCACAAATTTAGCAGACACGTTTCATTTGCAAATCTGTTAAAATTCACTGGCACAAACTCCATGACAAATTCATCCCTTCAGAAATTTGCTCAATAGTCTTTCAGCAATCTGCATTGATTGCCTGGCAAACCTTTTTGATATTTTCATCATTTCTGCTTATCAAAGATTGGCCAGATTGTAGTTGGTTTTCAAATTTCCCATTTTTTAAATGGGAAAACCACTCATGGATCTGCGTTTTACCTAAAGCATCATCCTTAAAGGCTTGCTGAAGCATAACAATAGTTTCAGCTGTAGTTTTACCCAAAAGAAAACAAAATTTTGCACACTCTCTGTTCCTTGTGGTCACCCATCACAAAATCACCAAACTTACTTGTAAGCAATAACCAAAAAAAGAAGCCAGAATAATGAACCAGTTCACACAGGATTATTGCCACTTGCCAGATGCACCGAAAACTGCATACTCAACAGAAACTTAATGGCATTTGAGGGCACTGTGGAGGACATGGTGCCCTCAAATATCTCAAAGAAGGATGGAAGGCTCTTATCTATGAGGGATTCTATCCATCTTGAGGATGAAAGAGGATAAGAATTTTCAAGTACTGCAGATGATCTGTAAGTTTCAGATCAAAATATTTGGTTATACACATTATTAAGAAACTTTCTTGCATCCAAGTTATTTATATATTGTTTTTTTTCTATGCCTCAAAAAAAAAAAAAAAAAAAAATCACAATATCCTTGTACATTATTAGGAAAGAACAATAATAAAATTTTGTGATTACATTTAAAATGTGTTTTTTTGTTATTATAGATCAGCGTTTCATTAATATGTTTTGGCCATTAAACATTCCTTTACTAGGGTCAAGTGCAATATACAATTTATTATTATTTGACCTCCTGGAAGTCAAGGACTCATTGAGAGAGGCCATACATCACCCACACCAGCTGTTCACACTTCCAGTGTAGTAAATGCTATATATATATATATATATATATATCAGAAGCATCTCTTATTGCCCTGCCAATCTTTGTATCATCCACAAAACAACTGAAGATCTCCTGTGAGGCTCTTCAAATGTTATGATAATATATAGATTAACAGTAGTTAATCTATATATTATCATAACAGTGTATCCTTGGAGCACACTACTGGTCACTTTAAATCAAATCTGGAAGATTTACCCCCCCCACACACACACACCACTTTCTGATACCCATCCCCATCAGCCACCCACTTATCTTCCAATACATATTCATCAGTTTACGTAACAGCCTTTCAAGTGGTATCCTATCAAATGTCTTAGCAAAGTCCAACAGTATCATAGTATACCCCTTCCCTTTAAACAACTCATCCATAACATTCTTCTTCTTCTTCGGCACTACAGCCCCATGTAGGGCCTTGGCCTTCCATTTTTGGGTTTCATAACTCACTACGAGGTGGGATCATTACCTCCACGCTCAATCATGTGTAATTGTCTGCAAAGCGTTGTGTTCTTAAGACTGGTTTGCCTGCTTTGTGGGAGGAAAAACCCCAGATAAACTGGGGAGAGAGCCCTGCAGTCCACGCCTAAGACCGGCTAACTTGGCTATGTCTGAGAAAGATCCTTATCTCCTCACATCGGCGACAAGAATCGAATGCAGAACACTCCTTTCCCAGGTATATGGTTGCAGAGCACATAACCACTCGGCTAACCGAGCGGACTCATCCATAACATTATTATAAAATATAAAATTTTAAGTTTGTTATGAGCAAACTGTGGGACACAACCATTGATTAAAGTATAGCTATATGTAAATTATTACCAACTTTTCTAAAATCTTCACAGTCACTCCAGAGATACTGATAGGTTGATAGCTAGACATATCAGTATTTGCACCACCCTCATGCAATGAATTTATCATACATTCTTCCATTCCTGTGAGATCTTTTCTGAGCTAAGACTGAAATTATACAAACATGTCAAGGGCTTAACCAGTTTTATAGAAAATTTATAGTCTCCCTTGATGAGTCCTTGACTCCCTGGAGGTCTCAGATAATAATAATAATATTATTATTATTATTTGTAGCATCCCCCTTTCGATATTCTGGAATATCTAAAAATACTATACCCTTTACTCAATTCCAATTACTACATCCATCTCCAAGAGCTATGTTTCACTAATGCTAACAGTTTTAGGCCCCAATGTAATTCACCAAAGCAACAAACTCAACCACTTTGTTTGTAATGGTCATGGTATTTAAGCAGACCTTCCACAATTACTGTTCAGATTGAATGAAGTAGTAAAAATAAAAAAGAAATTTAGAGAGAGCAGGAAATATAAAGCTTAATAAATAAAAATATTTGCAACATTCTTGTTTTAACTTACAAGGAACCACTACTGATGTAGAAAAGATCTGTTTCACACTGTTACTGAGAGTTGAGTAACCAAAATTATCTTCCGAGTATGGAGAAATTGGATGCGGTGCAGTTGCATGTCTGATTTCCAAATGTACACTATCATCATTGATTAATTGTTTATCATAGTCAACAACCTGTAAAAAAATAATCACTATTATTATATTAAGTTATTAATATATTCTTGAAAAATCTAAAATAGCCTCGAAAATATAAATTTTATTAAGATATTCATTTTTTTATATTTTTAACATATGCTTTTATATCTTTAACAGAAGTTGAAATGTATTGCAGACAGTCAGCATACATACAGATTTCTACAGCATTTTTGTTTATGTAAATTAGTGTAAACTTAAATATTCTGTTAAATTATCAGATTCTATTGTTAATATATTTATACTGCATAGAAAAGCACAACTGATTGTTTCATTATATCATGCACAGTTAATATATTGTGTTTACATGCAGTGTTATTTTTTAACAAAGTGAAAATTGGTATTATAGTTTAATGTATGTTTATGTTTAAAATAGTAATTTAAAAAGACTTACTTGACTGAAACTGTGACATGTGGTGGTTTTCTTTCACTTTGTGAAAGTGGAACTAGAAATGTTATTGCTGGAATATGCACGAGTGAAAAAGAACACGATAACATGTAAACAGCTGAAAAGAGAGCAGTGAGAGAGTAAGAGAGTGATACAGATATGTTGATGTATAGAACGATTTTTGGAGCTAGTTAAAGGATAGTTCCAGTAATACTAATCTTTGAATAAAGAAAGTCTAAAAGATTTTGGATGTTATGTTACAAAGGTAACTGAAATAAGAGTTATTATTATTATTATTATTCAGCCTCGATGGAGTCAAAAGACTCATTGTAGGAGGTCATTCCTAGTGGAAAAAATTGATAGGAACTTTGTAACTTGATAAATGAAGTTTCTCATATAGAATGAATAATGTTTATCAGTTATTACAGGTCCCACTTGAACCAAAATAAATTTTAATGGCTGTTTCAAAGAATAGATATAGCAAGTTAATTTTGAAGAATTGAATCATTTTTCCTTGGAAATCATTCATAAAGGAAGAGGGAAAAGGTTATGAATGTTGAAGTAGAAAGTAGAAACATTTTTGTGCAATTTTTCTAGAAGCCATTAAAGGAGGCATGCTAGAATGATCAAAATTGAGGATTTTATTATCCCGGTGTGAACTTTCATATCGCTTACTAATAATAGGAAATCAGAGTTATTTTCAAGATTTTTCAAAAGAAAAGTAATTTGCAATGAAAGAATGGCTTCTGCATGAGGAAATAAAGAAACTGTTTCTTTTAAGAGAAGTCCGGATACATTTAAGAAATGTTACTTTTAGCTGGCATATTTTGGGCACAGATAATATGTGGTTTATTCATTTTTTTAGATTTTACGATAAATTACTGTGATTAAAGTTTAAAATACAGCAAAACCCTCAATTTAATGGACTAATAGGAGCTAAGGGGTGTCCGTTAAATCACAAATTTTTTTAAATAAAAATATCTGCACATTATACTGCAATTTTATCAAATATTAGCACTGTAATAACAAAGAAATTGTTTTACACACACTTTTAGATAAGTTAATGTGAAGTTAATATTCGATGTTGAGCCACTTGGTTTAGGTAATCCTGCTTTGAAAAAACTATCAAGTTTTTTTTTTAAACTTTTGAATTCTGCTGTTTTTTTTTTTATAATTAACTCCCTAAAATTATGAAAGTGTGTAATAAAACTGCTGCAGAAAGTCACGCCACGCAACAAAAGAACCAATTACAGTGTGATCACGTCCTAATCATTTGCCAAACATGTTTTATGAGCAGTGACTCATTTATGTCGGCTAAATTACTACAGTGTTTTTCCAACATATGATGGCCTATTCACCAAAATTTGTTAAAAATAACAGGAAATTAATAACAAAAAATGACCTGTTAATTTAATTATAAGCAAATCTTGGTTAAAAGCATTTCAAAATTAACAGGGTGCTAATTTTCACATGTAACATATGCAGCACCAGCGGCTAGTATTTTTCTTGTGTGTGCGATTAATGTTCTGCGCCTTTCCAAAAAAGTTTTTTTTTGAATAAAGTGTGAATAAAACAAACAGGAAATGAAAAACAAATGAAAACCGCTTTACACTATAATGTTACCTACGGATTAGTCTTGCTTATACAATTTTTTTTTACACAGAACTCAATAATTAATCATAAGTTGAACTATTTTAGGTATATTTTCATAAATTTTAATCAAAAATTACAGTGACATAATCGGGTCAAGGATACAATTTCAGAATTTATTTGTTCGTTTGTGGAAAGATCTGTTCTTCGTTTAAACTCTTATCTCATATTTTTTGAGATCTTTTAGGTGCCTTTTCTTCTGTGGCGCCTGTGTACATTACACATGCCACCAGCCAGGCCTAAACATTTGGACCAGAAATTTTGTCCATTAAATCGAGGGTTTACTGTATTGTAAAATTTCTTTTAATGTATTTGAATGTTATTAAACTATTTTTCATTTTTGTAAATAGAGGTGTGGAGATTCAATTTGCTTAATTATTGTTGAAGTTAAGATTGATTTTTAAGAATAGGAGAAAATTATCATAGCAAAATACATATACCTAGGATCTCACTTCTGTGCTTAGATTTCTGATCAAATTTGCAGTCTATTTTTATAATTGCCAGGCAGTGACAAGAATTTAAAGTATAAAATAAAACAAAAAGTTGAACTTTCTAATAATAGTTAAAAATTTCTCCAATATATACACAGGCTAGGTGGCATCAGGTGATTGACCTATGTTTGGAAAGTTCTGAAAACTAAGTCGCTTATTTAAGTAATATTACATCCCATATTGTTTCATAGCTGAATAAGAAACTCTAAGAGTTTCATGCCGAATATAGTAAATATATAAAGTTTGGCTAGTCCAAGCGTAAGCAAATACCTGGATAGTGTTACAACTGACCCTTTATGGGAACAAATATGTGATGTAATATCCCTTAACTTAAATAAGTTTATGTCACCGAATTGAAGCCTTTGGCTCTTCATATAATTAATAATTTATTAGGACACCTTCTTGGCAATTCTCATACTAGGGTATATGTAAGTTCTGTTTGCTGCAAACTTGGTATTTCTAGGTCTACCTACTTACTGATGAGAACTCAATAAAGGTTGAAACCGGTCTGAGTAGTGACCTTCTCTCACTCATAATGTAGAACAGTAATACAGCTCCTAAGAGCTGTGTTTCACATTACAGGGAAATATCAAGACTAGTGATCGGAGCTTGCTCCACCCCTACCACGAGTTGCCTCAGTGTTGCACTCCCTAAAGGGTCAGTTGTAACACTATCCAGGTATTTATTTATGCTTGGACTCGCCGAACATTATTTATTTACTATATTCAGCATAAAACTCTTTGAGTTTCTTATTCGGCTATGAAACAATATGGGATGTAATATCCCTTAACTTAAATAAGTTTATGTCGCCGAATTGAAGCCTTTGGCTCTTCATATAATTAATAAGCTGCTTACTTTGGAAAAAATAGCAATATTAATTAAAAATTGTAGTAGAACTAGATTATACTGTGGTATTAAATAAAATAAGTTAAAATTAGTCATCATCATCAAATTCCTGCCATGTACCCTCAAGGGGTGTACAGGATATGATAGTACTACATGAAAAATTTACATCATTACTAACTTCCTATCTACAATTTTTCTCCAAATCAGTCTGTTACTTGTCAAGACTCCAACATTATCAGATCTTATATTTCTATCGTCTAAGGCACTTTGTACCGTATATCAATCCACCTATATCTTAGTCTTCCTCTGGATCTTTTTCCTGATAACATGGCAGAGTACACTTATTTCGCTAATCTTTCCTCGCCCATTCTGTTTAAGTGACCATACCACCTGAGATTAGCTCTATTAACGTATTCCTGGATGCTGACAATATCAAGTTCTTTCCTAATATCCTCGTTTTTAATATGATATTGCCATTGATGCCATCTGTTCATGCCTCTAATTTTTCTCAGGACTCTCATATCTGCGGTCTCTAGTCTTTGGTCAAGTATGTTATTTCTGACCCTGCTCTCAGATCCATAAGTCAAACTTGGCTTGAATACTGTCTTGTATACAGCTAATTTAGTTTTACGACTAATTTTTTTCTTATTCCATATGAATTTATTCATTTGACTTCCTACCATACCAGCTTTGTTGATTCTGTTGTATATTTCCATATTTAATTGACCATCTTCACTAAAAATCGTGCCTAAGTAGCAGAAATGTTTTATTTGTTCCACAGGTTCTCCGTTCACAACGCAGTTGACATTTTCAACTATTCTGCCTATTTTCATTGTCTTTGTCTTTTTATTGCTGAACTTCATATGATATCTATTACAACAGTTATTCAATTTAGTCAAGGAATCTTGCAGACTTTTAGCGGATTTATTTAGAAGTATAACATCATCTGCATAAAGCAAAGGGCTGACATCATCTCCAATTTTGATATCATGTTTAATACCACTATCCTTCATAACGTGATCCATATAGATAATGAATAACAGAGGGGATAATGTACATCCTTGTCTCACACCAGATTTAACATTAAAGAATCTTCCTGTACTTCCATCAATTCTAACTGCTGACTTACAACTCAAATAAACACTACGTATTGCTTGATATAATGCCCCATTGACACCATATAACTGCAGCGTATTGAATAGCTTCTCTCTTGGCACCTTGTCATATGCCTTTTCCGAATCGACAAAACTTAAATACAGATCTCTGTTATATTCCCATGCTTTCTCGACTATTTGTCGTAAAGTGAAGATCTGATCCTGACAGCCTCTATTTGGCCTGAATCCAGCTTGTTCTTCACCAAGCTTTTCTTCCACAATTCTTCTCAACCGTTTCTCAAGTATACTGGCATAAATCTTACCAGGAATACTCAGTAGAGAAATATCTCTGTAATTACTATGAGAGCTCTACTCCAATCATCAGGAATTTGCCTCTCTGTCCAGGCTTTTTGAACTATGCAGTGCAGCCACTGCAAGACTTTTATACCATCATACTTCAGCATTTCTGGTCGAATATCATCTACTCCTGCTGCCTTTCCACATTTCAAGCCTTTGATGGCTTTTTCTACTTCAAGTATGGATATGTATTCCTGACTGTATACCTGTTGAGTATTTTTTACCACTGTGCAATCACTGCTTGTTTCATTTAGCAATTTTTCGAAGTAATTACTCCATACTTCAAGAATATCTTTTTCTCCGGTTTTCATGTCACCTTTATCATCTCTAATTCCTTTCACAGAACTCTTTCCTCCATTTCTGAGCTTCTTCAACAACCTCCAGAATATCTTGCCACTTACTTGATATTTATTTTCTATGTTCTTGCCAAAGTCCTCCCATGACTTTGGCAAGAACATAGCCAGTTTTACACAATGTTTAGCTTTCTTACATTTGTCTCTGTATTCGCTGATTTATTTGCCAATATCTTTTGATATGCTTTCTTCTTTTCCTTCACCGCCTCTTTAACTTCCTGTATCCACCATGGAGTTCTGATTTTTCTCTCCTTGCAGACAACCTCACCACATGCCTCTCTGGCTGAATCAATCAGGGTTTTCTTCAAGGCTTGCCAGTGAATCTCCAAGGTTTGGTTCCAGTTCTCAAACTCCTTCATTTTTTCTTAAGTAACCTTTGTGTATTTTAGTCTACAGTTCACATCTGAGAGCTGCTCAACTTTTATTCGCTTTAAAACTTTGTTACATGTCATTCTTTTCAATATGAAATTCAATTTTATCCAGCTCAAGACTAAATAGTGATCACTTCCAATTTCAAGTCCTCTGTATACTCTGGTGTCCTGCACCATGGAGAAAACATCACTATCAACAATCACATAGTCAATGAGACTTTTCTTATTCCTTGTCTCTTCTCTTCATGTGAATTTATGCACATTTTTATGTTGGAACATAGTGTTAGTAATAACCAGTCCATGTCCTGAGCAGAAATCCAACAGATATTTGCCATTATTATCAGCTTTGCTCTTTTCTCCAAATTTTCCCAAAATATTTTTGTATGTCTCACAATCATTTCCTACTCTGCTATTGAGATCCCCAACAAGGACCAACTTTTCCTTTTTCATTATGTCAGTTGCTTTTTCTAAAGCCTCAAAAAATTCCTCCACTTCTACCTTAGTAGACCTTCTGTGGGACCATAGGCACAAATAAGTCTCATTGTCCATTTCCCCATTCTGATATTTTCCCACATCACTCTACTTGAGACTGCCTGCCATTCAAGAAGATTAGCCTTGTATTTTGTGTTGAATACTATGGCTACTCCTTCTTTTCCTTGATTGTCATTTCCTGAATATAACATTTTATATTTATTGCTCAAAAAATCTTACCAGTTTTTGTATTTTTTGTTTCAGTCACCCCTATTATATCGATCTGGTACTTATCTAACTCCTCAGCTAGCTCTATTTCTTTGCCATTCAGGCTTCTTATGTTGATAGTACCAATCTTTAACTCTGGTGATGTTGAGTTGGGGTGTGTTTTCAGATTTGTTCCAGTAGATGACTTTCCACTGTTCACCCTGGTTTCCTGGCGAAAACAATGGGGGAGGGCTTTGTTTAACCAGGCGACACCCCAGTCAGCATGAAATTTTGTCATGTTGTACATCATTTTGTATTTTGGTTTAAGCCAATAAGAATACAATTTGGTTGGCTAAATCCCAAATTGCCAGTTCATCCTCGTTCGTTCTGTATCCAGGTAGATACCCAACAGGGTGCACCATGAGAAGGCGAGGATTGGACATTAGGTCATAAGCCCTGGTCGGTTCTCCACATTCCTTTAAAGGCTATGTGGAGGTCTCCTCTCAGTTATACAGCTTTGACCCTTAAGCACCCCAAGTTAAAAATTTTTATTTAAATATAGTTAATATAATCTTTCTGCATGGTAAGTTACAGTATTTTCATCAAGTTTTTGGTTTTTTGTTTCAGTTTTGGTTTCAGTCTTAGTTCATTATTTTGGTAAGGGCTGAGTGTTTTAATTATCTATGTTTATTAATAGTGTTGTGCATTTTTAATGGTGTAACTAAGTTAACATTCATAGTGGCTTATTCGTTTTATGTAGCTATAAATATCTCCCGGAAAGTTTTCAAAAAATCTGCATCTTTCTCAGCATACATCCATTACTCAAAGACAAATTGCCAATGATTGTGGTGTTGTTTTGAGTATTGTCGGCTAAATCCAGCTATGCAATTTAAAGAGGTTTAGGAAGGCAGATACCTTTTCTCCTGACAGAAAGGAAAAATATCGCAAAAAAGGAAAACTATACTTACTAGTTAGGAAAAGCAAAATCAGTCTGCTGTATACTTAAATAGAGGCCTGGCAGCTAGTAAGATTAATGTCTCTGACATCTCAATCAGTCTAATATTGAAGATTGTTGGAAGCAGGGAGGACTGCCCACAAACCAAAAAAGACACAACAGTTGATGAAGGCTATACAGAAAAAGAGGCTCCAGTGGGCAAAAGTGTACAAAGATTGAACTGTTGAGAAGTGGAAGAAGGCAATATTCTCAGATGAGGGCTATTTCTTTGTACAAGGAGAGCGAGTACCCTTTGTTCACAATTCAGCGGCTGAGAAGATACATTTCACACTATACAATTCACAATCGACATTGAAAAGCAGAACACACTTCAGTTTCTAGATACACTTGTCACACATCTTCCTTCTGGGCAGTCTTTCCTTCACTGTTTACTGGAAACCGACACATACTGGCCAATACATATACAAACACTCCTACTACCACCACCCAACACAAAAACTAGGGATCATTAATACACTTAAAAACAGGGCTTTGAAGATTTGCTCCAAAGAACAAGCAATTAAAGATGAATTAAAAGTTATCAGCAATACCTTCTTAAAAATGGTTACAGCCAAAATACTATCAACAAAATTCTGTATAAGACCTCACTTAAAAACAAAAATAAGGGTGATTATTACGGGCGATTTTAATTATGGCAATATAGACTGGAATAATGAGATAGCAACTGGAAGTAAAGAAAATGAGTTTCTTGAGATTTTGAGAGATAACTACCTCAGACAGTATGTAACCGAGGGCACCTAAGGATTGAGGGTCTCGGATTTGGTCATCTCATCAGAGGATGTAATTATAAATGAGGTGTCAAATCATCCACCAATTGGTGAGCTGACCATGAGGTGATTACCTGGGTGTTTGCCAGCAGTGTGAGGACCTCTGTGAGAAAAGGGTTTATGTGGAACTACAAGGGGGGGGGGGAAGGTGATTATGAAGAGCTCAGGAGACAGCTTGCAGGTGTAACATAGAATGAGGAGTTAGCTGGAAAAGAGATCAATGCAGCTTGAGGGATTTTCAGAAACTATCTAGTAGATGCAATGTCTAAATGTATTCCAAGGGTGAGAAGGTTAAATAAGGTAGGTGTGAGATGGATGAATAAAGAGATTAAGCATGCAATACAGAGAAAGAGGGCATTGTGGAGGCAGCATAAGAGAAGCGGAAATAACCAATTCCATGAGGTGTACAAAGACGAGGCAAGGAGGGTGACTGGGTTGGTGAGAGTAGCTAAAGAGAGGTATGAACAGCAGTTAGCTAATGAAGCCAAAAAGAATCCTAAGGAATTCTTTCAATATGTAGCCAGCAAAAGAAAGAATTATTATGGAAGAATGACATTGATAGGAGAAAATGGTATAAAGACACTGTTGCAGAATGTGTGGTGGAGATACTTAATGAGCAGTTCATAAAGGTCTTTCAATCTTGTGAATGTGACTACATGGAGAGATTGAGAGCAGTAGATGATGAGGAGGAGAGACTGACTGTAAGTGAGCAAGAGGTGTATGGGGAGTTGAGAAAACTAGATGTTAATAAGGCTGTGGAGCTTGATAATATATCACCACGTATTCTGAAGGAATGTGATAGAGAGTTGACACCTGCCTTGACATATTTTTTTAATACAAGTCTTGTACTCAGTCGAGTTCCTAAGGAGTGGAAGGAGGGCAAGATTGTGCCACTTCATAAAGGAAGTGATCGAACTCAAGCATCAAATTATAGGCTTATCTGTGTGTCAGGTGTTGTGGCTACGTTGTTGGAGAAGCTTGTGAGATCTAGGATCCAGAGTTGGGTTGACAACAATGGTATTATCTTTGATGGATAGCATGGATTTGCTCAAGGGAGGTCATGTTTTATTAATCTACTTACTTATTACAATAAAGTGACTGCTTCCTTGGACAGAGGAGAAGGATACACAGTAATATACTTAGATTTCGCAAAGGCTTTTGATAGAGTACCTCATGATAAATTGATAGTCAAACTAGAGCAGATGGGGTTGGATATTAGATTAGTGCATTGGATTGGAGACTGGCTATCTGATAGGTATCAACAAGTTGTGTATGGGGGAGCGATATCCAGGAAAAGGAAAGTTATTAGTGAAGTGCCTCAGGGGTCTGTTTTAGGGCCATTACTATTTAACTTGTATATTAATGATATTGGTGAAGATTTGGATGGAGATATTCAGTTGTTTGCAGATGATGCAAAGTTGGGAAGAACCATGAAGAGTAATGAAGATGTTGTGGCCTTCCAAGAAGACTTGAATAAATTGAGTGATTTTGCACGGAAATAAGGATGTGAGTAAGGTTTTAAAATTTGGAAAACAAAGATGGGATGCAGAATTTATGCTTGGTGATGATATATTGTTGGAGGTGGAAGAAATAAGAGATCTGGGGGTAATAGTGGATAAGGATCTGAAATTTAGGGGACACGTAGTCAAAATTGTGAAGACAACACAAAGGCTTCTGAGAATGATGCGGAGGACACTGACGTGTAGAAGTAGGGAGATTCTTGTTCCTTTGTATAAGACTTTGATTAGGCCACACATGGACTATTGTGACCAGATTTGGTCACCTGGTTTTCAGAAGGATGAAGAGATGTTGGAAAGGGTCCAAAGGCGACTGACTAAGGTAGTATCTTGCCTCTGGAATGTTGAGTATGAGAAAAGATTGAGAAGATGCAATTTGCAGAATCTGGTGGACAGGAGGAAGAGGGGAGATATGATAGAGACCTACAAGTTGGTAAGGGGTTGTTATAGGATCAATGCTGGAGAAGTTCTACAGAAAATAGTGGGAGATCGGGGGAGAACCTGAGGTCATTCCTGGAAACTGTATAAAGAAGATGTGAGTAGGGGGAGTGAGAGGCAGGTTTTTCTCGTGAAGAGTTGTAAATGATTGGAATGCCTTGCCTGAGAGTGTGGTGTCTGTGGGGAGTGTGAATGTGTTCAAGGCACGGTACGATGAGGTGTGTTTGTGATAAAAGGACCTCCCAGATGAGTCTTTGACTCCATGAGGTCTTGGGGTAATAATAATAATAATAAACAAGACTATAATAAAACTATGACCATTCCATACATTAAAGGGATATCAGACAAAATAAACAGAATACTACAAAAATACAACCTTAAAGTCACCTTTAAATCTCATGCAAAATTAAAGAACTCACTCAACACTCAAGGATCCACTCCCTCCACTGGCCCACCCTGGGGTATACCATATTCCTTGCACCTGTAATCTTCCCTATATAGGGGAAACAGGATGCACAATTCCTATCAGAAAAAAGGAACATAAATGACACATTAAATATAATAACTATGTGCTAGCTGGTCTTTCTGATCATGCCCTGAACACTTTACACAGAATTGAGGAAAAGTACCTGTTGTTTGCATCACACCAAACATGGTATGAACATAAATTTAAGGAGGCCTTGAGATTCTTATCAACCAACCTAATCTTAACAATAATGATGGTCTAAAAATCCCAAACATATGGAAGGCACATATTCTACCCACTTAACCTTTCTCCTTAAGAGTTGATTTTAAATAGAACCATAGGTAATCTAGGATCCTAAATCTAATATAACAATTGTCATGTTAAATTAGGACATCATTTTCTGTAACAAAACTATCTTTATGAAAGAATGGTTCTCTAATGTTGTCTTAAATAGAATATAGCTTTGATGTAGTTATTTTTTATTTGCTTTATTTTATTTCATTTATTTATTGTAATTTTATTTTATTTTCACTAGAGGTCAGGCCAGTAGAATAACTGTTGATCAAATCATTGTCTCTTCAGCATACTATGTGAAATATAATTTAGCTTATCTCTGTATATATATATATATATATATATATATATATATATATATGTGTGTGTGTGTGTGTGTGTGTGTGTGTGTGTGTGTGTGTATACTTCAGATCATCACTTAATATGAAGGTAGAAATGTCAAGAAATTAAAATAATTATTTATAACACGGTTGTAGAGTCCATAATTTGTGTAAAATGAATGCAGATCACCATGTAACACTAAAGGAAAGGCTGAGAAGACTTCTCCAGCCCACCTTCAACAAGCTCATAAAAACATGTTCTAGGTTGTTTTACACATGATGGTCCAGGATCACTTGCGTCTGTTGATGGTATGATAAAAAGTGACCAATACATAAAACCATTGGAAGAAAAGAATGGTCCACAGATCCAGAAATACATAGAACTTATCTTCCAGCAGAATTTCACTCCATGCTACACTTCAGAAAAGTGAAAAAGTTCCTCAAAAATCACAACATCCAATTGCTTCAGCAGCCAGGTAACTCTGCTGACATTAACCCAATAGAAAATTTGTGGGCACAGTGAAAAAAGGGACTTGAAAAATTAAATTGTGATACAAAGAATAAATTAATACAATCTATTATAAAAGTTTGGTCAGATGCAGAAATAAGAAAAAGGTGTTCTATGTTGGTAGAATCCATGCCAAAGCGAATTAAGAAACTTATGAGAACAGAGAAGCACATATAAATTATTAGATATAGTTGGAGTTTAATTTTTGAACTTATTTTGTGAAATTAAACTGCTTCTTTAAAATGTGAGTGTTTGGATTAATTTGTTTGCTACTGTGCATAGCATGGCCCATGGCACCAATGCGATGCAGAATAATATGTCCAAAGAATCATTGTTTAAGGAATTCAATCAGCGGGACTTGTACAGTGTAATATCTGCGAGATGTACACATTATCTAAGGTGAATGTACTTTGGTTTGAAAGTGACAGTGGTGATAGTGTGCCAAAAATGCTACAAAAACAAAGGTCAGAAGTGCAGGTCAGGTAAAGAGATTGAAGCAGTGGACGGAACAGAGAATACACATGAAAATGTGTACAACAGTGTGATGGAAGAGGGGATTGAAAGAGTGCTATAAGTGACACGATTGAGAGAGAGCAAAAGTGATTATCAAAGGAACAGTAGTATCAGGGATGTAAAGAATGTAGAGTTGGTTATAATAAAGGAGATAGCAGATTTAAGCAGAGTGATACACAGGACAAAATGTGAGCTGGAGTGCATGAAGGAATGTCTGAGAAGTGGTTCAGCCAAGAGCAGAAAGAAGTGCAAGGAAAGAGAAAGGAATGCTTGACTAAGAGAGAAAGAAAAATTAAGGTGATGTTCTTGTACAGTGTTTCTATCATAGGAGGTGTGATTGGAGAGAGAGGGTGACAAAGCGTGCTTCCCAGGTGCAAAAATTAATGATGTTAGTGAGGCTATTAGAATGCAAAAGTGTAAGGTGAGAAAGTTGATTGCTTTGGATAGAACAAATGATTTGAAAGGAGAAAAGTATGGTATGAAGGAGAAAATGGAAGAGTTACAGTATGACAGAGTTGAGCTGAGGAAGGAGGGGGGGGGCAAATGAGTCGATGTGTAGGTTTTATGGGAGGAATAATGTGGAGTTTCTGGATGTATGGAGTGAGTTTGATGGATGAAAGGACTTACACAAGAAGGATAGTTTGCATCTGAATGAATATGGTGTTCAGAGTCTGGAAAAAGTGCTGATGAATGAAGTGAAAGTGAATATGCAAATTCATGGAAACTAGAACTTTTAGGGGAGAAGAGTTGTTGAACGATTACACAGATACCAGTAAGGCAGTTGATTGTAAGAATGTGCAAAAAATGCCTAAGTTAATACCACTAGTTTGTCTAAGAGGCTATTGCACTTTATGTACACTAATGCCAGAAGCATTCAGAACAAGGATGAAGATTTTTTTTTTGCATTAGTTCATCCCAGCAAAGATTATTAACATTAGTGAGACATGGCGACAGAAGATGATATAGTTAGTGAGGTAGAATGTGAAGGGTATAGTGCTATCAGGGAGGATAAAAAAAGAATGGGGAGAGGGATTTATTGATGATAGCCAATAAGCTGCAACCAAAGTAAGTGGGAGTTCAACTATAGGCCAGCAAAAATAGCACATTTGAGGCCAGCTAGTGTGTGAGATAGTGGTCAGCAGAACAAAATATATAGTTGGTTGCTTTTATAGACCAGGAGATGTAAAGGATGATGGGAATGGTATGCATCAACAAATAAGTTCAATGAGCAGAGGGAAGGTAATTATTATGGAGAACTTCAACTATGGGAACATAGATTGGAAAGAGAAAAGGACACACAGAAGGAAGGAAATGGAATTTATGAAGTTACTAAGGAATAATTACCTGAGGCAGCACGTGATGGAATGTACTAAGGGTTTGAGAGTGCTAGATCTGGTAACTGTATAAGAGAATGTGTCTATAACCAACATGACCACATTGCTACCAATTGGTGAGAGTTATCACATGGTCTTGACCTGGGAGGTGGCTAAATGTGTGGAATTTTCAGTTAAGAGGGGGGGGGGAGTATATGTGGAATTACACAGATGGTATGATAAACTTAGAAGATTGCTTGGATTAGTGCCATGCCGTGCCATGGGAAACTGCAATGGCTGGATGTTGATATTGCATGGGAAGTGGTCAAGGAGAGTTTGAGGGAATTAATAGCAGACTGCATACCTAGAGTCAGGAGAGTAAATCAAATGGGAGTTAAATGGATGAATACCATCATTAAATTGGAACTACAAAATAAATAAATAATAATAAAAAAATTGTGGAGGGAATTCAAGGAGCAAGGTGACCAGCAGGCACATGAATAGTACATAGGCCAGAAAGGTAACCAGCATGGTAAGAAAGGGAAAAGCAGAGTATGAAAGGAAGTTAGCAGTACAACCCAAAGCTAACCCCAAAGAGTTATTTTGGTATGTTGCAAGTAAAAGGAGGAATGTTTTATGGCAGAATGATTTTAATGAATGGCGATAGTAGGGAAATAACTGAATTAGACAAAATAGTAGAATTACTAAGTAAACACTTTGTAAGAGTATATATCATGCAGATGGATACATTGCAGTAACAAGAGAGACAAAGGCTTTGCTTATATGGAAACTGAGGTAAATAAACTGGAGGAGTACAGCATATTACAAAACCTTGATATGAGTATAGCTATGGGATTAGATGGCATACCAGCTCAAGTTTTATGAGAAGGTGCTAGGGAATTAGCTGTGCCTTTGACCATTGTTTGATCTAAGTCTCAGCTCTGGGTTAGTTCCAAGGGTTGTAAAGAGGAGAAAAAGTCCCATTGCATAAAGGAGGCTCCAAGACTGAGGTAGCAAATTACCAAGGTATTAGAGAAGTTGGTCAAGACCAAATTACAAGAATGGAGAGTCAGAAAGGGAATACTATATGGGGGGACAACATGGTTTTGGGAAGGTTAGGTTGTGCCTCAGTAACTTGTTCATGTTTTATAATATAGTGACAGCTGAGTTGGATAAAGGTAATGGGTTTACAGTGATGCTATTAGACTTGACAACTGCATTTGGCAGGATACTGCATCAAATTCTAATTAATAAATTGCAGGACATGGGGATGGATATACAGTTGGTGAAGTGATAAAAGGATCTTTGATGAAGAATGGTGTACCAGAGAGCTCTGTTTTTGGGCCATTACTATTTAATTTGCACATTAATGATATAGGAAAGGATCTAAGAGGAACTATTCAGTTGTTTGCTGATAATGCAAAATAGGGTAGGCCAATAGTTTGCAAATGATGTTTCTGCAGGATGATTTGGATAGACTGACAGTTTAGACAAAGGAGAATGGATGTCAATTTAATATGGCAAAGTGTACATTTTGAGAGTAAAAGATTATCAGCTGTGTACCAAATTAATGGAACTCTACTCCAGGAACTTGATGAATCCAGGGATTTGGGGATGTTAATGGATAGGAAGTTATAGTTTAGAGGACATATTACAAAAGTGGCTAAAGCAGCTCATCAGATTACTTAGTTACTGAAGAATATCTTGATGATCAGAAACAAGCAGTTTATTATACCTCTTTATAGAGCCTGAGTAAGTCCTCATCTTGGCTACTGTGCTCAGATCTGGTCACTAGGTTTCTTGAGGGGGGGGGGATGTGGAGGAGAAGATGGAGAGGATCAGAAGTGAGTGACCAAGATGGTAGTAGATCTGTGGAGAGTTCAGCAAAATGAGTGTTGTTTGCCAGGATGGCAAGAAAAAATACTCAGAGGAAGACCAAGATCTTCATGGTTTCATACTAAAGTGCCTTAGAGAATGGATATATAAGATCTGATAATATTGGAATCTCAGCAGATAACAGATTAATTTGGAGAATAATTGTTGATAGGAAGATAGTTATGAAGTAACTTTTGCATGTAGTACTATCATAATACCCTATACATCACCTTGAAGGTACATTTCAGGAATTGAAATATGAGAACCAATTAAGTGTGAAATGTATCACTTGTCTTCTAAGAGGTTATTTTCCTATTATCTAAGAGATAGGAAATGGCTGCTTTATTTCAATCACTGATATGATTTGTGGTGGAAGATTGGTAAGCAAGTATCAGTTTTTCTTCTCTTCTGTTTATGTGGCTCCCATCCATAGAGGGTTTCTGTAAACTTAATGAGTATTTTTTTTTCTATTTTTATTCATTATACATATATCTGACCACAGATGCAAAAACCTTGCCTGCACAGTGCCAAGAAGATTCAATTCATGTTGAAGGGGAGAAAGGAATAAGGCGATGTATGAATTCATCACCAACATGCGAAATCACGTACTTGATACGTAAAATTTTCCAACTGTTGTACAAGCAAAATAGTTACCACTTTAAAAACTAGAATTTTCATAAAAGAAAAGCTAATTTTCTGATGTATAATAATAAACACTCATCATCGATTACCCTACTATTGAAATGGATTTGTCTTCTTCTGCCATGTCCCAGAATTAGCTATTTATTTCAGTGAAATGGGAGAAATTTTTTAAAAACTCATGTTTATTGATGTTTATCATGTTTAATATGTGTTATAAATATAAACATTTCTAAATTATTTCATAATTTTATTTTCATCTCCTTTCAGAACCGTAACCATAATAATGAATGCACAAGAATGCAATGTAATGAAATCAGAGAAAGATTTACAAGGAAATTTCACAGAAAACCAGTCCTACAAACAAAGCGATTCGTGAACTTGTGAACAAATTTAAAAAAAACTGGATCCGTACATGACAATGTGGGAAGAGGATGCTCAAGGACAGCACATAACAGTATCAAAGGAGTATGACAATTGTTAAAGGATGAACCAACAATGCCAGCTATGGAAACCAGTCGAAGACTTAACACATCTAAGACAACAGTCCATAGAATCTTGTGTTAGACACTGATGAAAAAGGCTTATCACATTCAGGTACTGCATGCCCTAAATAAAGAGGATTATACAAATCGAGCAGTGAGGTGTGCAGAATTTCTGGATCAAATCAAACAATGGAGGTTTATTAGATAACATCTTATTCAGTGATAAGGCGACTCCACACATGTGGAAAACCCCCATTTTCGATCTGATCCAGTGGAGAGAAATTCTGCACATCTTGCTGCTCGAGCATCCTATTCCTACCTTGTTGTGCATGGATCCAGTTCTTTTAAATTTGTTCACAAGTTCATGAATCACTTTGTCTGTAGGATCGATTCTGTGAAATTTTCTTGTAAATCTTTCTCTGATTTACAAGATCAGATCATTATTAGGGAGGGTTCTGAAAGGAGATGAAAATAAAATTATGAAATAATTTAGAAATTTTTACATTTATAACACATATTAAACATGATAAACATCAATAAACACGAGTTTTTAAAAATTTCATCCCATTTCACTGAAATAGATAGTTAACTGGTATCACCTCTAGGTCTGGCTCCCACTGAAGAGACCTCAATAAAGGTCGAAACCGGTCTGGATAGTGACCCTTCCCATAATGGGAAATATACAGGGTGTATGGGACACGCTGTATATTTCAAATATTAGATTTTCACAGGAAAATAACTAATATGACTATATGGTCAAATGTTAAAATAGAAAATAACTATTAAATAATAAAATAAATAAATTATTTTCAAAGGCATTACTAGAAGACTTGCACCTGATAGAGAGAGTGTGTGTGGAGGGGATAATATATATATATAGAAGAAGCCCTTGGTTTACACCTCAGTTTCGTTCCTGAAAAAACAGGCATAAACAGGTGAATTGGAGTAAAACGAACCCAATTTTAATGGGAGGTATGAAATTATGTTCCGTGCAGTAAAAAAATATGCACATGAAGTATGTGTAACGTTATTATATTTAAAGCTTTGATAATACATACATATCTATTTGTTAAAATAAATTATTAATAACAAAAACAAAATAAAATTATATACAAAAAATATGAAACTATGAAAAGATATCACATATTTCTATTTTGAAGTTCCGGGTTTCGGATTGCATTTTTTTAAAAAAAGTATCCAGTTAACACTGGATACTTTTTTTAAGAAAATCTAGCAACCTAGATTTTCTTTTTCTTTCTTTAAGGAGTTCAGTGTAAGGTCGAATAGATGAGATTACATTCCTTTTAATGTTCACACTCCGTTCCCAATCGTGGTCCATTTCGCATAGTTCATCAGTCAATGTCTCTATGCTTGCAAGGATATGCTGTAAATCGGCTGTTTCCATATCTCTCAGAGGATCTTCTTTGTTTTCTTTCTCCTCCTTTGGATGTTGACTTAATATTTCGGCTAATTCTTTTAAGTCTTCATTGGAAAGCGGTTTATCATGACTCTCTCTCTCTAAGACTTCTGTCACGTCTTCAGCTGTAATAGCTTCCAATCCCACCTCTCACACAAGCTTGGTAACGTCTTCAATAACATTCTTCTCTTGCTATAATTCCTCGAAGTCGTGCATAAATGCTGGAAGAAGTCTTCGCCATGCTCCTTTTAAACACTTTGCTGACACTTCAATTCAAGCTGCCTTGATGTTGTTAATGCCCTTCAAAATATCAAATGACTGCCAATAGTCTTTAATAGTTTTTCCTGAAGTGTCCAAGACTCTTACCATTTCCATAAATGTTATACAGAGGTAAGAGGCTTTGAAGATTGATATAATCCCCTGATACATCGGTTGCAAAAGCGATGTTGTGTTTGGGGGCATGTAAACAAGCTTGACATGCATGGAGTTCTTACTTCAGCAAGGTTTTGAGGATGTCCAGAGGCATTATCCAAGAGAAGCAATGCCTTGGCTGTCAAATCATTTTCTTTACAAACGCGAAGCACAGCCAGACAAAAATAATTTGTGTACCAATCTATAAAAATGTCTTGTGTAACCCAAGCTTTCTTGTTCCATTTTCAATAGACTGCCAGCATGGCTTTTATACCCTTGAGGGCACGTGGTGTCTGTGAATGGTACACCAACATTGGTTTAAGCTTCAAAGTTCTGGAGCATTTGCACCCAACAAAAGCGTAAGTCTATCTTTTGCAGCTTTAAAACCCAGAGCAGAACATTCTTCACAGGAAATGAAGGCGCGTGATGTCAATTTTTTCCAGTAGAGCCCAGTCTCATCAACATTAAAAATGAGATTAGGAGGATAACTTCCTTGTTCTATAAAGTCTTGAAATTCTTTAGGAAAAGCAGCTGCTGCTGCAACATCTGCACTTGCCACCTCACCACATAATTTGACACTGTGACACTTACTTCAAGACTTAAATCTCATGAACTAACCTTTGCTTCTTAAAAATGTTTCTTCACCTCCATTTGTCTTCTTAAGATCCTCAAAAATTGTTTTTGCTTTCTCAATTACGACAGCCTGCGTCAGAGGAATGTTTTTCTGATTCAAGTCATCCACCTATAATGATAATAATTTTTCCATTTTTTCATGAAGTTTACCCCTGCTATAACTTACATGTTTTGCATTTAGTACTGCCATAGATTGTTGTGCAGACTTTTATTCTATCTGCATTTTTCATAATTGTAGTAACAGTCGATGGAGGTAAGTTCATACTTCTACAGACATTAACATGTGTGTGTGCCCATCTTCCATTCTTCGAATCACCTTCATCTTCTTTTCAAGTGTGATTGATTTCAGCACCTTCTTAACACCAAATTCTTCTGCACTTCTATTATCAGACGTGGTATGTAATTATGTACTTTATCAATTTAAATACGTATGTACGTAAAAAAAAATGAAACAGAACAATTAAGTAGATTCAACATTAAAACTAGGTTTGATACGTATACATCGTAGTAGCTCGGTAAACACTAGAGTGCCTGCTAGCGTCGTTTCTCAGTCAACCACACTACAGCAAGAAAGCACACGCAAGCAACCATTGGTGTAAACTGAGGGCTGCCTGTATAGATAGATAGATACAGCTAATTCTCTTTTTTTATGTTTTTTTTTTTGACACGATTTCGAAACAACATGGTTTAGAAAACAAAAGCAATTCTATTTTTACACTGGATATTTTGATTTAACACAGTTCAAATAGTGCTTATTTTTAAAATTTCTGTTTGAATTCAGTTCTGTTAAAAAGGGTATTTCCATTATAATTATCATTTCCAAATATAGTACACAGGGATGTATGGGGTGTTGAGGAGAGATAGTACCTCTCCACTTGGACGGTCACATATAATTGTGGTTCAGATGGATTGGTTCTCGCTGGATACCCAACTCTCACTTATGGCTCCAAGAAGCTACTGTAAACTGGTAGCAGCCACACCCTCACTTAGTTTAGCCTGTGACCCACAAGCTAAACTAAGTGAGGGTAGCCAGATATGGCGATCTCAAGCAGAAACTGTATTTGGAGCAGTTGAATTCAGGTCAAGGAGTGGTGGTTGACACTTGACAAAATGTAACCATTGAAACTGAATGAACTCTAACCAACCTAAAGATACATGCAGGCTTAACCGTTGCTTGGTCAAACAAGGGTCATGCCCACTATTAGGAAACCAAGATAGTGAAGGCAAAAAATATGTTATTGGAACAAAACATCACCTAATAGTCAGGAAAAACATAACAAGCATAGGAACATGGAATGTAAGAACTTTTCACCAGGAAGGAGCATTGGAAATACTACTGCATGAATTAGACAACTACCAATGGAAAGTGATTGGACTCTGCGAAACCAGATGGACTGGAAAAGGAGAATCTTACCATGGACAGTACAAAATCTTAACTTCAGGCAGGGAGGACAACAAACACTAAGAGGGAGTAGCACTTATATTAAAACCAAAAGCTCAAAACTCTCTATTGTCTTAAATCCTATGTCACCTAGGTTAATTAAAGCAAGATTTAAAACATCAATTGGATCACTGACTATTATTCAAGCATATTCACCAACTTCATCATCATCAGAAGAAGACATTGAGGAGTTCTATACAGATTTACAAAAAGCAGTACAGCAAACATCAAGTCAAGATCTCCTAATTGTAATGGGGGACTTAGTAAAAGTAGACAAAGACTGGGATAGCTGGCCAAGAGTAATCGGACAGTTTAGGTATGGAGAAAGCAATGAACATGCAAAAGACTGCTAAACTTCTGCTCAAATAATAGACTAACAATAACCAATGCTTTCTTTAAACAACTAAAACCCCAAAGAAAATGGACATGGATATCACTAGACAGACAAACTAAGAATAAGATAGCCTAAAACCAAAGATGGAAATCAAGTATCCTAAATTGCAGATCCTTCAATGAAGACTGTGGATCAGACCATAAGCAAGTATTAGCAAACCTAAGAATAAAGTTAAAATCTGAAAACACTTTTAGAGTTAAAAGGAGACTGAATGTAAAAAACTACAAGACAACAATATTCTAAGAAAATATCAACTAAAACTAGATAAAAACCTGAAGGAACTACCGAATTAGAATATATAAATATCGAAGAACATTGGTGCAAATCAAAGGAAATAATATCAAAATCGGCAGAAAATACAATAGGTTACACAGAAAGAGAAAGTATAAAGGACTGGATCTCGAATGAAGTAAAAAGGTTAAGCAATCACAGGAAGAGAAGTATAACAGAAATGAATATAATAGATTAACCAGAGAAATTAGAAAACTAGTTAAAAGAAACAAGAATAACTGGTTAGAAAAAAAAAGTTTCAAAAGAGGTATACTGTGAGTAGACATATCGATACAAAATTAATAATGGAAAAAAAAACTCACGTACAAAGATTATTTAATAGTATAATTTTCGCCTGTGTGTCACGGGCATCTTCAGCACATATTAAGCTCGAATTAAACAATAACTGATAATTCCAAAAAGCGCTGCCTAAGTAGCTGGTGTAGGATAACTAAAAAGGTCAATAAATTTCCTTAAAAAAAAAAAAAAAAAAAAAATTCAATACAATAAAAAGTTAAGAAAAATTAGCTGATTTGTAAAGTACTATCTCCCATAAAGGGGACAGACGTAAGCCATGGGATCTATTTAAATTAGGAGAATGAAGTAGAGTTTCACATGTTTCTTTATAAAGGCGTTCCATGAGGAACTGACTTTTGTGAAGAACTCTTGTCTTTCTCCAATAAACTCTATGTCTGGTGAAGATGGCATGCATGTTCTGCAAGTCCAGACTTTTCAGGTTTAAAGTATTCAATATAAGATTGGTGTTCTTCTAGCCGAATAGAGGCAGATCTTCCCGTTTGTCCGAAATAAGATAATCCACAAGAGCACGGAATCTGGTAGACACCTGGATGATTAAGATGTGGAAGCTTGTCCTTAGGAGAAGTGAGAAAGGTGGAGATTTTTCTAAATGGTCGAAAGGCAACAAAAATATTCAGTGGTTTTAAAACTTTTGCTATACGTTCACTGATGCCTTGTACATAAGGGATAGGAATGCGCATTATTTCTTCTACGTTTGAAGAGGAAGACATATTAAAACTACTCAAAGTTCTTTTAATGAAGCAATTCTTATAACCATTAGATAGAAAGGAAGAAGTTATATATCGCAGTTCTTTCTGTAAAAGATCGTATGAAGAACAAAAGGAATGGGCCCGATGAACCAGTGTTTTAATAGTTCCTGCCTTTTGACTGGGATGGTGATGAGATTCCGCATGGATACAATGGCCTGTATGAGTCTTCTTTCTATAAACTGAGAAATGTAGGTTACCATCTGGTTGGTGAAGAATTAGAAGATCTAAAAAGGCTAACTGCTTGTTTGATTCTACTGTTAGGGTAAACTTCATCCTAGGATGAAGTGCGTTTAACCTAGTGAGAAATTGTTGAAGTTCATCTGAAGAGCCATTCCATACATCAAAAATGTATCCATGCGGAATCTCATCACCATCCCAGTCAAAAGGCAGGAACTATTAAAACACTGGTTCATCGGGCCCACTCCTTTTGTTCCTGAGATGATCTTTTACAGAATGAACTACAGTATGGTGGAGCAGTTTCAAGGAGGCAGAGGGTTACAAGTGGGGTCCCACAGGGCTCAGTACTAGGACCTATATTGTTTAGCCTTTATATCAATGACAATGCCAGTGGATTGCAAGGGGATATTCAGTTGTTTGTGGATGATGCGAAGCTGGGAAGGATTATTAGTAATAGTGAAGATGTGGTAGCCCTGCAAAAGGATTTGAATAAGCTAGATAGATGGGCAAATGAATGGGGGTCTGAGTTTAATGCAGCAAAATGTAAGGTCTTGAGGTTTGGGAAACATCGATGGGATGCTGCATACTCTATGGGAGGAGTTATACTGGAGGAAGTCGGGGAGACAAGAGATATGGGGTTGATGATTGATAGAAACCTGAAATTTAGGGGACATATTGCAAAGGTGGTGAAGGTAACACAGAGGATTGCTGCAATCATGAGAAGGACACTGACCTGCAGAGATAAAAGGGTTATCATTCCATTGTATAAGTCTCTGATCAGACCACACTTAGACTATTGTTCTCAGATTTGGTCTCCAGGATTTGAAGGGGATAAATTAACTGTGGAAAGGGTACAAAGACGGATGACAAAGATGGTTTCAGGACTGTAAAATTTTGGTTATGAGGATCGGCTGATGGAATGTGGACTGCAGAGTTTGGTGGATAGAAGAAGGAGAGGTGATATGATTAAGACTTTTAAACTGTTGAGAGGTGGTTACAGGGTTGACACCGGAGAGTTCTTTCGCTTGGTTGAACAGCGGGAAGGAGTGATGACAAGAGGCCATTCCTGGACATTACGAAAGGAAACTGTGAGCAAGAGGATGAGGAGTGGTTTCTTTGCGTGGAGAGTGGTTGAACCGTGGAATGCATGGCCTGATGGAGTGGTGAGAGCGAGAACGGTCAATGAGTTTAAGGAGTGGTATGATAGACTTTGTGTTTCTTAGGTGGGGCCTCCCCTCGATGAGTCTTGACAGACTTTATGTTCTTAGGAAGGACCTCCCATGTAGAGTCTTTTGACTCCATGGAGGCCTGAATAATAATAATATATAACTTCTTCCTTTCTATCTAATAGTTATAAGAATTGCTTCATTAAAAGAACTTCGAGTAGTTTTAATATGTCTTCCTCTTCAAACACAGAAGAAATAATGCGCATTCCTATCCCTTATGTACAAGGCATCAGTGAACGTATAGCAAAAGTTTTAAAATCACTGAATATTTTTGTTGCCTTTCGACCGTTTAAAAAATCTCGACCCTTCTCACTTCTCCTAAGGACAAGCTTCCACATCTTAATCATCCAGGTGTCTACCAGATTCCGTGCTCTTGTGGATTATCTTATTTTGGACAAACGGGAAGATCTGCCTCTATTTGGCTAGAAGAACACCAATCTTATATTGAATACTTTAAACCTGAAAAGTTTGGACTTGCAGAGCATGCCATCTAATTCCTCTAATCACTAGACATAGAATTCATTGGAGAAAGACAAGAGTTCTTCACAAAAGTCAGTTCCTCGTGGAACGCCTTTATAAAGAAACATGTGAAACTCTATTTCATTCTCCTAACTTAAACAGATCCGACAGCTTATGTCTATCCCCTTTATGAGAGATAGTGCTTTACAAATCAGCTAATCTTTCCTAACTTTTTATTGTGTTGATTTTTTTAAAATTTTTTTTTTATAAGGAAATTTATTGACCTTTTTAGTTATCTTACACCAGCTACTTAGGTGGTACTTTTTGGAATTATCAGTTATTGTTTAATTTGAGCTTAATATGTACTGAAGATGAAAAATTATACTATTAAATAAACTTTGTACGTGAGTTTTTTCCATTATTAATTTTGTATAGAAAAAAAAAATGCAAGATGGCAGAAAAGCTATCAAGAGAAAATAACCTCCATGGATTATATAAACAAATAGACCAAATTAGTAAGACATAGACATCAAACATGCTAATGATCAAAAAACAAAGAAGGACAACCAATTGAAAGTAAAACAAAAAGAATGACCAGATGGGAAGAATACTTTAGAGATTTATATAATAAAAACAGCACTCAGGATATTACTATTCCAGCCACTGAAATGAAAGAGGAAACAAATATCTTTACCAAAGAAATAACAGGATAGATAAACTTAAAACTAGAAAAGCACCTGGTATTGATCAGATACACGCAGAATTCTTAAAAGCAGAAAAGGAACAATTTTTGGAACCATTAAAAACATTATTTGAAAGGATCTACAAAAATGAAGCATTGCCTACTGATTGGATCAAATCAATTATAACTCCTATATACAAAAAAGGAGATAAAGCAGAATGCAATAATTACAGAGGCATTAGCATTCTCAGTATTCCAAGTAAGGTTTTTACGAAAGTACTCCAAAAACAAATTAAACCATACATAGAACTAGCAATAGGAGAAGAACAAGCAGGTTTCAGACAAGGACGAAGCACAATTGATCAACTATTCACCTTAAGACAGCTAACAGAAAAGACACCAGAGTACAACCAAAGTTGCTATATACATTTCACAGACTTTTGTCAGGCATTTGATTCAATCCGTAGAAGAGAACTATGGAAAACTATGAAAGAATTTGGAATTCCCAACAAAACAATAAGAATAATAAAGAATCAGTACAAGAAATCTGAAAGTGCAATACGAGTGGAGGACACCTTAACCAACTGGTCCCACACAGAAAGCAGAGTAAGACAGGGATGCAATCTTACACTGGAAGAAGAAGCAACCGGTAAGGCCCTAAACAAAAAAGACTCCAAAATCAAAATATATGGGGAAAATATAACAAATTTAAAATTTGCAGACGACATTGCATTACTTGCAAGTACGGAAAAAGATCTACAACGAATTTCAGATAAAATAAAGGAAGAATGTATAAAATTTGGATTAAACATAAATATAATAGACAAAACAAAAATTATGCAAATAAAAAAAGAAACACCTATCTGAAAATTGAAATTGATAGTAAGAATCTAGAGCAGGTAGAAAACTTCACCTACCTTGGAGTAATTGAGTACAATGGTGAAATTACAAAAGATGTAAACAGACAAATTAGTCAAGCATCCCAAACTTTTGGATGACTACATCAAACAAGCAACAAAAATAAGAATCTATGAACCAATGGTCCTCCCAATACTCTTCTATGGAAGAGAATACTGGAATCTCAAAAAGGCTGAAGAGAAAAAATTATTAACTACTGAAATGGGTTGGCTAAGAAGATTACTTGGAGTATCTCTGCTGGATAGACTAAGAAAAGAAGACATAAGGAAATGATTAAAACAAGAAATAACAATAGTAGATAAAATCCAAGAAAGAATACTGCAATAGTTTTGGCCATGTGACCAGAATGGGAACAGAAAGATTACCATCTAAAGCCCTGAATACAACGATGGAAAGTAAAAGATCCAAAGGGCAGCCCAGAATTAGATAGATAGACAAAATAAAAGAGGACCTGAAAACCAAATCACAACAAGCGACACCGAACTGGACAGAATTGTTCAGACTCTCCAGGGACAGATAGAAGTGGGAAGAGTTCATTCAACCTCATCATCATCCACACAGATGATGTAGAGAGACGAAGAAGAAGTATGGTACATATGTACGTAAAATTGAATTTTGGGACCCCCCCAATATTTTAAATATCAGGCATTACTCTGCAGAATGTAGAGTAATGATAAGTAGAACTTATATAGCAAAATCACAAAAAAAGTGTTGGTGGCTTTAAAGTAGCTACGGATTGTGTCACTATTATTTTGCAGCAATGCTTCAGGAGACCATACATTAAAACCGTTAATCATTAATCGATCTCTAAGACCGCAGGCAATGAAAGGTGTGGATTTTAACACATTAAAGAAATTTTTAATGAATGGTTCCATCAATGTTTTGTTCCAGAAGTTAAACACTATATGATGGAAAAAAATCTGGACTTTAAAGTTTTATTGATTATAGACAATGTGCCAGTCCATCTTGCTTTAGAACACCCGAATGTGGAATTTTGTTTTCTGCCACCTAATACAATATATCCTTAATACAACCACTAGACCATGGTGTGATCACTAACTTCAAAACTTATTACATAAGAAGGACATTCTAATACATTTTGGATAAACTAGATAAGGATAATTTACTGCCTGTTATTGATGTGAGGAAAAAATATTTTATTTTGGATTGCATCAAACCTTGCTAAGTTGGCATTATCAGAATTGAAACTATCAACTTTAAATGCATGCTGGGAAGCTACTAGCCAGAATGTGTGAAAAAAAAAAACTCTGTAAGATTTTTTCTTAAAGCTTTCCATATATAGAAAAGAGGAAAATAAGATACTCCCTATGTCCAGGACAAACAGTTGTTGGTAAAGATGATTGTTCCACTTAAAAAAAAAAAAAATTGAATGAAGGAAGTGTTTGAAAAGTCTTGTGATATTGATAAGACTGAATACTTAATCTACCAGTACACTGATATCTAACACACACACACACACACACACACACACACACACACACACACACACACACACACACACACACACACACACACACACACACACACACACACACACACACAGGGTGTTTCGAAAGGTGGGGGATTATAATTTTGAATGACAATAAAATGTAAATAGCAATAGAATATTTTTACAAATGTAGTATAACACTTGAATTTTCAACACAGACAATTAAAGCTTGATATGACTGCCTCCAAATAATTCTGCAGATGTCTCATCTGTAATCAATTTCCTGCCACATGCGACAGAGCATATCTGGCATAACTTCAGCAGTAGCAGTAATTCTGGAACGCAGCTCATCTAAATTGACGTAGTAGTGGTGGTACAAATTCTCAATCTTTCACAAAGCTCCACAAGGAAAAAATTTTAACCATGTAAGGTCAAGGAAATGCAGTGACAATGCTACAGGCATCCCTCTACCAATCCATCTGTCAAGTAATGAGGAGGTGCTCCGTTTTGCTGAAATGTAAGTGTCCATTGTGGTCATCATCATCATCTAATTATGGTATTAGGTAACCTTGTAGCATGTCCAGATACACACCACCAGTATCTGTAGATTCCAAAAAAAGAAGGGGTCCATACACTTTCTTCTTGCTTATGGTGCAAAAAAACATTAGCTTTTGCAGTGCTGCAAACATGTTCTACGATGGCATGTGGACTTTTGCTTCCCTAAATTCTGCAGTTGTGTTTACGTGAAAAGTGCACTTGTCACTGAAAATGATCATGTCCAAAAAGTCCTCACTTTGTTCTATCCCACTGACAGAACAAAGTGACAAGTTACTTATACGATATTTTCTGTACAGAAATCTCGGCATATCTTCATATCGTCTTCCTCAAATATTGTATGAGGGTAAATTTGTAGGGCCTTAAATGTAGATGCTGTCATAAAACACACCACACAGTCACATGTGTAATTCCAATTTGATGAGATGTCCATCTGGTTGACTTTCCACAGCTTCTCCCACAACAGATTAGCAGCACGTGGCCTTTCCGTTGACCTTGGATGATGCATAGAACAGCTTGTTTCCACGAAATTCTTTTGCCACATGTATAGAGCACCTACTAGGAGGTTCTGTGCTGTATTGAGTATGGAAATTCCTCTGAACTTGTGTTACAGACTTCGCTTTCTCAAACCAAAACACACAACATGCTTGCTCTGTACCATCAAAAGCTACCACTTTCAAATGGCACCATATACCATCTAGCATTGTCATTTGGTAATAAAGTTACATGACCAAAAATTGATGTGTTTCATTACATTATGACACTCTCAGCTTTTGTAAGTCTTCAGTTATTCTCTATTCTCCTGCAAAGTTATATGTATATCTATAGAGAGAGAGCGAGATTATATTTAGACTTGCAAGGATGTCAGATGACAAAATGGAAATATGACAGTTTCTGAACAAAATAAGCTGAGTTCTTGATGAAGGAATCAGAATGTCTAATATGACTCTTTAGTGATCTCATAAGATGTTTCAATAAAAGTAAGTAGTGAGCTTATACCATTGACTATTGATCTTAGAGGAATATCACGCTTATGGATTTTGGGCAAACCATATAATTTTGATGTTACAGGATGAAGATATTTTAATTTTCCTTTCAATTCAGTTGAACAGTCTGGTATATTGCAAAAAAAATTAATAGGTTATTCATGAGTTACCCAGGAAGGACCATTATCTAAAGTGAAATATATTAAAGACCTGAAAGGAGAGATACCTTCAAAACATAGTCTACATTGTTTGTGAACAGGGCTTCAGCCACTAGTGGAATGGAAGTTAAATCATTTGCCATCAGTCATAACCAGTGGCGTCACGTGTCCATTTTGGCTAGATGCTGTCATGTGGCTTATGCAATCCAAGCTACAAAATTCACATTAATTTGACTGTATGATTACATTTTTATCATGTATGAAAGTTCAGTCATCTTAATTAGTCCAATGCTATTAATAGGATAACTTTAAAAACATTAATTTATCAATTAACAGAGTGGGGGACAATGTGTTTGTTTTAAGATGTATTAGAAAACAATAATAAAGGAGAATGCTATATTTGGTTGGTATATTTGAATTCTCTTCATGAGCTCTTCATGAATATGACACTGGAAGAATAGTAGTTGGCAGACTAAGAATAAAGAACTTATGTTTTGCAGATGATATTGATTTTCTGGCAGAAAGTGAAGAAGAATTACAAGAGATAACCAGCCATGTTTTTGGAACATTAAAAAAACATTAAATTATACATAAACCTACAAAAAACAAAAACAATGATAACCTCAAAATCAGACATTGAATTCTTAAAGATACAAATTGGCAATAAACAAATTGAGATTGTAAACAAGTTCACTTATCAAGGAAGCACGTTGAGTCAAGATGGTCACTCAAAAATCGACATTAAATACCAAATTGCTAAAGCAACTGTGGCCCTGCAGAAGTTAAAATCATTGTGGGGAGATTATTATTACCCAAGACCTCATGGAGTAAAAGACTCATCTGGGAGGTCCTTTCATCACACACACATCTCATCATACCGTGTCTTAAACAAACTTAAACTCCTTGCAGACACCATACTCTCAGGTAAGGCATTCCAATCATTCACAACTCTGCACGAAAAAAACCTGCCTCTCACTCCCCTACTCACACCCTCTTTATACAGTTTCCAAGGATGACCTCTGGTTCTTCCCTGATCTCACACCATTCTCTATAGAACTTCTCCACCATTGATCTTATAACAACCCCTTACCAACTTGTAGGTCTCTATCATATCTCCCCTCTTCCTTCTCTCCACCAGACTCTGCAAATTACATCTTCTCAATCTTTCCTCATACTCAACATTCCAGAGGTCAGAAACTACCTTAGTCAGTCGCCTTTGGACCCTTTCCAATATCTCTTCATCCTTCTGAAAACCCGGTGACCAAATCTGGGCACAATAGTCCATGTGTGGCCTAATCAAAGCCTTATACAATGGAACATGAATCTCCCTACTTCAACACATCAGTGTCCTTCGCATCATTCCCAGAAGTCTTTGTGTTGTCTTCACAATTTTGGCGATGTGTCCCCTAAATTTTAGATCCTTATCCACTATCACCCCCAGATCTCTAATTTCCTCTACCTCCAACAATATATTCTCACCAAGCATAAATTCTGCATCCCATCCTTACATTTTGTAACATTGAACTCACATCCCCAATCACTCAATTTATTCAAGTCTTCTTGTAAGGCCACAACATCTTCTCTACTCTTCATGGTTCGTCCCAACTTTGCACCATCTGCAAACAACTGAATATCTCCATCCAAATCTTCACCAATATCATTAATATACAAGTTAAATTATAATGGCCCTAAAACAGACCCCTGAGGCACTCCACTAGTGACTTTCCTTTTCCTGGATATCGCACCCCCATACACAACTTGTTGATACCTATCTGATAGCCGGTCTCCAATCCAATGCACTAATCTAATATCCAACCCCATCTGCTCTAGTTTGACTGTCAACTTATCATGAGGTACTCTATCAAAAGCTTTTGCAAAATCCAAGTATATTACTGTGTATCCTTCTCCTCTGTCCAAGGAAGCAGTCACTTTATTGTAATAAGTAAGTAGATTTGGAAGTTTATTTTTCACTAGGTTAAACTATAATAAATTTAGTTTAATCCTTTATCCCAGTGAGAGCAAACAAAGTTTGCACCAGAAAATATCTTTAGGACTGAATATAGTGTTGTACTACCTTACCTGGGTAAGTAGTACAACACCAGGCCAATCGGAGCAAAGGTGGGGCAAGCTACCAACACTCCTATCCCAGTATCTCCCATAATGCAAAACACATCTCCTTGTGGATATGTATACTGTTATGCATTAAGAGATTGGCCACTACCCAGACTAGTTTTGACCTTTATTGAGGTCTCTTCAGCGAGAGCCAGGCCCAGAGTTGGAGATAACAGGCCGAAGCAGTAGCAATGTCATCTTTACCTATAGGAGTTTCCAAAAGGGTTGCCACCTTTTTTTATAAATTACTCTGGATCTAGAGAAAGATGTCGAAAGCTTATTTTTCACTAGGTTAGACTATAATAAATTTAGTTTAATCCTTTATCCCAGTGAGAGCAAACAAAGTTTGCGATTGAAAATATCTTCAGGACTGAATATAGTGTTGTACTATCTTACCTGGGTAAGTAGTACAATACCAGGCAACTCGGAGCAAGGGTGGGGCAAGCAACCAAAAAGGTGGCAAACCTTTTGGCAACTCCTATAGGTAAAGATGACCTTGGTACTGCTTCTGCCTGGTATCTCCAACTCTGAGCCTGGCTCCCACTGAAGAGACCTCAATAAAGGTCGAAACTAGTCCCTTAATGCATAACAGTATAGTTATCCGCAAGGAGATGTGTTTTGCATTATGGGAGATACTGGGATAGGAGTGTTGGTAGCTTGCCCCACCTTTGCTCAGAGTTGCCTGGTGTTGTACTACTTACCCAGGTAAGATAGTACAACACTATATTCAGTCCTGAAGATATTTTCAGGCGCAAACTTTGTTTGTTCTCACTGGGATAAAGGATTAAACTACATTTATTATTGATTTAGTTTAATTAATTAAGTAGTTTACTAAAACGTGACCTCCCTTTAGCAAATCCATGCTGTCCATCAAAGATTATACCATTGTTGTCAACCCAACTCTGGATCCTAGTTCTCACAAGCTTCTCCAACAACTTAACCACAACACCTGACACAGAGATAGGCTTATAGTTTGATGCTTGAGTTCGATCACCTCCTTTATGAAGTGGCACAATCTTGCCCTCCTTCCACTCTTTAGGAACTTGACCAAGTGCAAGACTCATATTAAAAAAATATGTCAAGGCAGGTGTCAACTCTCTGGCACATTCCTTCAGAATATGCGGTGAAATATTATCAAGTCCCACAGC
Organism: Typopeltis vanoorti; assembly: GCF_054136105.1. Classification (NCBI taxonomy): domain Eukaryota; kingdom Metazoa; phylum Arthropoda; class Arachnida; order Uropygi; family Thelyphonidae; genus Typopeltis; species Typopeltis vanoorti. Next base: position 31,695,002 of record NC_143549.1, read on the forward strand.
CTTATTTACATCTAGTTTACTCAACTCCCCCAAACACCTCTTACTCACTTACAGCCAGTCTCTCCTCCCCATTATCAACTGCTCTCAATCTCTCCATGAAGTCACATTCACAAGATTGAAAGATCTTTATGAACTGCTCATTAAGTATCTCCACCACACATTCTGCAACAGCTGTCTTTATACCATTTCCTCCAATCAATGTCATCCTTCAATAATCATTCTTTCTTTTGCTGGCTACATATCGAAAGAACTCCCTAGGCTTCTTTTTTGGCTTCATTAGTTAACTGGTGTTCATACCTCTCTTTAGCTACTCTCACCAACCAAGTCACCCTCCTTGCCTGGTCTTTGTAGACCTCATGAAATTGGTTACTTCCACTTCTCTTATGCTGCCTCCATAATGCCCTTTTTCTCTGTATCACATGCTTAATCTCTTTATTCATCCATCTCACACCTACCTTATTTAACCTTCTCACCCTTGGAATACATTTAGACTTTGCATCTACTAAATAGTTTTTGAAACTCCCCCAAGCTGCATTGATCTTTTTTCCAGCTAACTCCTCATTCCATGCTACACCCGCAAGTTGTCTCCTGAGCTCTTCATAATCAGCCCCCCCCCCCCCAACCATCCATCCAGGTAATCACCTCATGGTCACTTTCACCAATTGGTAGATGATTTGACACCTCATTTATAATTACATCCTCTGATGAGATGACCAAATCCAAGACCCTTAATCCTCAAGTGCTCTCTGTTACATACTGTCTGAGGTAGTTATCCCTCAAAAACTCAAGAAACTCATTTTATTTACTTCCAGTTGCTATCTCTTCATTCCAGTCTATATTGCCATAATTAAAATCACCAATATTTGCTTGGCTTATTTGACTATACATTTCACTATCACCACCATCCACATTACCAGGTCTATAACAACATCCCGCCAAGTATTTGATTCTATTCACCTCTATCTCACACCATACTCCCTCAAAACCACTGGCCCTATTTCTATTCCCTCTTGCATCTCTACCTTGTATGGACATAACTCTTTCTCTACCATCAATAGCACTCCCCCTCCCTTTTTACCCCTTCTATCCTCACCAAACATATCATACCCTTCCATCTCTATTCTTGTCAGGATGTCGTCCTCATCTAACCATGTCTCACTTATTCCGACAATCATTGGGTGAACAGATGCAATTAGTGCAACCATTTCATCCGCCTTGTTTCTTATACTTCTAGCATTGGTATACAAACACAACAGCTCATTTCTGGATCTACAGCTAGTTCCACTGATACCACTCACTCGATGTGATCTCTCCATGCTGGACTGGGGCCATTTTCCTTTCTGCTTCTTCATTTTAGAACCCTTTTCAATTCCATCTGTTTCCTCTTGATCCCTGGTCATCCCATTTCTTTCCTGCCTACACATGCTCTCACCTCCTCTTGGAGCATCCACCTTTCTCACACTGTGTACCCCTGTCCACCCTGAGCCTCCCCGTTTCCCTGCTCCTCTTGCACACCCATTCTCTCATTTTCTATGCTCATACCACTCACTTCCCCATTCATATCCACTTCTTCAATCTCTCCTGTCTTACTCTCCTGCTCTTCCACATCACTCCCCTCTTGATCTGATTCATTCTCTCTATTCACTTCTCTACCTTCCAGCAGCAGTCTCTCCAAGCGACTCACACCATAACCATTCAAATGCAGTCCATCGCTCCCATACAGCTCACTTCGTTCCACACATTAACAAACTGTACTCCCATCTCCTCACACATTTCAGCCAGAATATCATTCATAATCCTTGCTCTCTGCCTCATTTCACCACAATCTTACCCTGACTACCCTTCCAGTCACACTATTCTCTTTTATCTTTCCAAGCAGCCTCCTGTTATTCATTTTGACATGCTCTTTGTTCTCTCTCAAATCATTTGTACCAATTAATACTATTAACTCTTTTGCTCGCTCCTGCCTCATATCCAATGCCTCAATCACTCTACTCATTTTACTGCCTGGAAAACATACCTTGTGCATTTTATCCTCTAGCACACCTTTAATAATGGAGTCGCCATACAACGCCACTCGCTCATCTTTCGTTAACTCTTTCATGCCATCATGATTTATTTTAATAGTTTTGACCTGAATTCTCTTAATTTCATTCCACATTCATTTCATTTCTTGCCTCATCCAATCCAATTCACTTTCCGAATCTCGCGACACATTCTCTCTATCATTAAATCTTTCTAACTCTCGACCCCCCCTCTTCTCACTTTCCCTCTCATTCATCCTTCTTTGTTTCTGTACGTCTAACTTTCACTATCATTCTTCTCACTTTCACTCTCATTTATCTTTCTTTGTTTCTGTACTTTCGGACTAACATGCGTCCAACTTTCGATATCATTCTTCTCACTTTTACTCTCATTCATCTTTCTTTGTTTCAGTACTTTCAGTCCAACATGCGTCCAACTTTCGCCATCATTCATTCTTTTTTCGCTATCATTTATTCTTTCGATTTTTTTCACTTGCAATTTCTGCATCACACCATTTCTACTTTCATTCGTTCTCTCAATTTTGTTTCTTTCTGCCTCTCTCGCCTCACTTTCGTCCCTTTTAACATCCATCACGGTTTTCAAATCGATCTTTTTCTTTTTTCCTGATTTTTTAACATTTTTTCACCTCTCTTTCTCACCAGCCTTCTCTTTCAAACGTGCACTCGTAACACAATCGTTACTAACACATTCTGTCATCAATTTCATATTTGCATTCATCAGTTCCTCATGTCACACTTTGCACACACACACCCTTCTTCCATCCGCGCTAAACATCCACAAATCATTTATGTAATCGAAGGAATACATATAACAGACCTCACACTTAACGAAATGACTGAAATCTAAATTAAAATCATGGAATGACAATGGCGCCGCCATTTTTTTTTTTTTTCCTGCAGGTTACTAGGTCTAATAATAAAGATTTCATAATTAAGTTTAGGCAAGAAAAATCCCCCACGCTAATAATACCAGTAGCGCACAACGTTTACAGCCGCTCTTACTCAAACAATTACGCATATATACTTAATTATTCCTAGAATAACTTATCTCAATCAGGAGCTCTTCTTATACACGTCCACCGCTTGGCTCACTAGTGGCACTCGAGATAACAGAATAGTAATCACAACCAGACTAAGACTAATTGACACCTTGGTGAATTCTATCCTCTTGTATGGTTGTGAGGCCTGGACTTTATTGAGGGAAGATGAGAGGAGACTCCTGTCTTTTGAAATGAAAACTTACAGAAGACTTTTGAGAATTCTCTATACCGCTCACGAAACCAATGAAAATGTCCGAAAACTGATTGATTCAATGGACGGGAGAAAAAGGGAAAATATTCTGACAGTCATCAGAAGAAGACAGATGAAATGGTTCGGAAACGTGGAGAGGGCTAATGGCATTCCAAAACAAGCGCTAGAAGTAATAGTTCCGGGATCAAGTGTTAGGAGCCGACCTCGATTAAAATGGACTGATAACATCAAAAAATGGACAATTCCTCCCTTTCCCAACTGACATCAAGAACAAGAGACCGAGATGATGGAGAAGAATAACAAAGAATATCACCTGCCAGCCATGAGTGACCCAACGGTCCATTTAGGACTATGGGAGAGAAGAAGAGAATATTTGAATTACTCAATGGTGTAAATATGTGAGACATCACTGATAAGTCGTGAGAATGGGAAATGTAAAGGAATGAATAAGTGTCAGTAGAAATACTTTCATTAATGACAAATTATTACTAATTAATTTGTGATGTGTGTGTCCTGTAGGTTGCTGGGTGGAGCGAATAGCATGTGATCCTATAAAGTCTAAACATGCATAAGTGAATTTATGATGGCATAATTAAAAAAAAAAAAAACTTACGAGGAGAGGGAAAGATATTTGTTTGCAAAGTATAAATAACTAACCAATAATAAACAGCCACTATATACATTTAGTAGTTCAGTTAAAAATTACAATTCATGTACTCAGTTTTTGCATCTTGGTGCTTGCTCAGTAAATTTGAAAGAGAATGAGGCTTACTTCCTTCGACTACAACTGTGCAATCCACAAAAGCTTTGGTAGAAAATGGAACATTCAGTAGATTGTCAACACTGTTTCCCATTGTAAATATGGGCATAAAAAGTTATAAATTATTTTGAGAACAACCACGCAGACTATACTATAATCTTGTAAGGATGTCATTAAAGGAGGTCATTAACAGTAAATTAAATTTTAACACACTAACTTTTTTGTGTGCCAAAAAGTTAATGTGTTAATTCTATACATTGTAAAAAGTGTAAGAGAACATTGAAAAATACTTTATTAAAAAATTTAATTAACCAAGTGTGTGTGGGGGGGGGAGGGGGGGATGCTAGGCCTTAAGTAACATGACAAAACCATACTGTTTTCAGTACAGGATACACAGATTGTGTAATCCTGGCTTATTCAATCTTAATGACAATCCCACCAAACAAAGTTTCCAACTTTGGTGTAGTTATTTTCTTATTTAAACTGGTGAATTAGTTTTATGGTAATTGCTAATTTCTTCCAGTAAACAAGCTGATATTTTAATAAATTCAGTTTAATCCTTTATTCAAGTGTGAGCAAACAAACTTTGTGCCTGAAAGTGCCTTCAGGACTGGGTAAGGTAGTACAACACGGCAACTCGTTGCAAAGGTGGAGCAAGCTAACATCACTCCTATCTCAGTATCTCCCATAATGCAAAACACATCTCCTTGCGGATATATGTATAATGTTATGCATTAAGGACTACTACCCAGACTAGTTTTGACCTTTATCGAGGTCTCTTCAGTGGCAGCCAGGTCCAAGTGGAGCCAGGCAGAAGCATTAGCATTAGATCGAAACTAGTCTGGGTAGTGGCCCTTCCCTTAATGCATAACATTATACATATCTGCAAGGAGATGTGTTTTGCATTATGGGAGATACTGAGATAGGAGTGATGTTAGCTTGCTCCCCCTTTGCAACGAGTTTCCCAGTGTTGTACTACCTTACCCCAGTCCTGAAGATGCTTTCAGGCACAAACTTTGTTTGCTCACACTTGAATAAAGGATTAAACTAAATTTATTATAGTCTAACCAAGTGAAAAATAAACTTTCAACATCTTTCTCTAAATCCAGAGTAATTTAATAAAAAGGTGGCACACCGTTTGGCAACTCCTATAGGTAGAGTTGAACTTGCTAATGCTTCTGCCTGGTATCTCCACTTGGGCCTGGCTCGCACTGAAGAGACCTCAATAAAGGTCGAAACTAGTCTGGGTAATGGCCCCTCCCTTAATGCATAACATTATACATATCCGCAAGGAGATGTGTTTTGCATTATGGGAGATACTGAGATACGAGTGATGTTAGCTTGCTCCATCTTTGCAACGAGTTGACCGGTGTTGTGCTACCTTACCCCAGTTCTGAAGATATTTTCAGGTGCAAACTTTGTTTACTCACACTTTATTTTGTTAGATTTAATTGTGTAATTTTAGTATATTATATTTAGTATATTGTAGTTTTATTAGTGTAGTTAGTGTGCTAAAGTGTTTTATAACATAATCTATGTCGGGAAGTTGCCGCTAGAGGGATTCGTAGTGTGTAGTGTTTGTGAAAGCTCCTGATAAGATAAGCATTATTTTCAGTTATCATTGATAAATTTACTTTAATATTGCATAGTATTGTTTGCCTTGCGTATCTTAGTGCGTCTATTTATGTGTTTTTGGTGTTTATAATTTATAATTTGATAAAATACGTTACTAGTAAGTATGGCTCCAGTATGAAGGAAAATGGCGGCCAGTAATGATGGTTCACCATCTTCTTTCAAGAACGGTAATGTAAAGGAGATGATTCAGTGTACTATCTGCGAAATGTACGCTTTGTGGAGTGCAGTCAGAGTGTGGTTAGATGATAATAAAGGAGTGAATGTGTGTAGAAAATGTAGGGAGAATGAGGAATTGAAGTGTATTTCGGATCGTGAATGTGATATTTTTGTCAAACTTCAGAATGAAGAAAATAGAGATATGACAAGAAACGGCGAGGTTGTACCAGAGAATTGTGAGAGTGTGAATGTAGAAAGTGTGAATGATAGTATTAATGGTTTTACAGAGAATAAAAAAAGATGAGATAGATGCAATGAGTGAGATCACGTTGTTGAATGGTGCGATACAAAGGGCAAAACAGCAGCTAGAGCGTATGAGCAAAAGTTGACTGATTGAACCAGCCAATAATAAAAAGTATGACAGGAAAAATAGGTGTATGACTGTGAACATGAACAAAATGAAGGATAGAGTGCTGTATGGAGACTCGTTATTACGAGGTGTGTTAGTAGAGGATTTGACAAAATCGTACCAACCTGGTGCGACCATAAAGGACGTAACTGCGTCTATTAGAGAGCAAAAGGAAAGGGTGAAAGAAATGATTGTTGTGGCAGGTACGAATGATTTGAAAGGAGATAAAATGGAAATGATAGAAGACCTGAATGAATTGTTTGAGGTAGTAAAAGAAAAGAGTGAGAGAGTTAGAATGATTAGTCTTTTGCCACGGTATGGCAGTGAAATGTTTAAAAGGAGGGCCATAATTGCGAATGACTTTATGCATGGGTTATGTATGACGAGTGGTGTGGAATTTGTGGATGTGTGGAGTGAGTCCGATGGGCGCGAAAGGATCTATATAAGATGGATGGCTTGCATTTGAAGGGCTACGGTGTAAGGAGACTTCAGAAAGTGTTGCTGAATGTAGTGGATGTGCAAATTCAGGGAAACTAGATTTATTAAGGGGGGGGTAGATATACAGTCCTTAGGGAGGCAGTTAAATGAATATAATATGCCCAAGCGAATAAGGACAACAAATCAAAGTGGGAGAGTTAATATAAGGCATCAAGGTAGGGTTGGGGGCTAATGTGGGTCTTAAATTCATGTACACTAATGCTAGGAGTATTAGGAACAAGAAGGAAGAGTTTTTGGCCATGGTTGGCACTTCCAGACCACAGGTTATTGGTATTAGTGAATCATGGCTGACTGTAGATGATATAGCTAGTGGGATTGAATGTGATGGATATAGTGTTTTCAGGAATGACAGGGAGAATAAAATGGGGAGAGGAGTATTGTTGATGATAGCTGATGAGCTACAGCCAAGGAGAATAGAAGTTGAATTGCAGGATAGAGAAAAGAGCATATTTGAGGCCATTTGGTGTGAGATTGTGGCTAGCAGAACTAAATATACAATTGGGTGCTGCTATAAACCAGGTGATGGAAAAGATGGTGGTGACAGTATGCAAGCAAATAGAAGAAATGAGTGGAAGGAGGGTAATTATTATGGGAGATTTCAACTATGGTCGCATTGATTGGAGTGAGGAGAGGACACACGGGAGGAAGGAATTGGATTTTATGCGGTTATTAAGGGATAACTATCTGCGACAGCATGTAATGGAAAATACTAGGGGTCAGAGCGTGCTTGACCTAGTAATTACATCTGAGGATTTGGCTGTAACAAATATGACCACATTGCCACCAATTAGTGAGAGTGATCATAGGGTCTTGACTTGGGAGGTGACTAAAGGTGTGGAATTTTCAATTAAGACAGGGTACATGTGGAATTATCGGGCTGGAAAGTATGACAAGCTTAGGAGTTTGATTGGTTCAGTGCCATGGCATGTACAACTGCAAGAACTAGTAGCTGATAGTGTATGGGAGGCAGTTAAGAAGTGTTTGCATGAAGCAAGCAATGGCTGACTGTATACCTAGAGTCCGAATAATAAATCAAGTAGGGGTTAAATGGATGAATAACACCATTAAGCTTGAGCTGCAAAAAAAGAAACAACTATGGAGGGAATTTAAGATGAAAGGTGACCAGCAGGCACATGAATGGTATAAAGTGCAGGCCAGAAGGGTAACGAGTGTGGTAAGAAAAGCAAAAAAGGATTACGAAAGGACATTGGCCATGGAGGCTAAAGAGAATCCTAAACAGTTTTTTAGATATGTAGCAAGTAAAAGGAAAAATGTACATGGCAGAATGATTTTAAAGAATGCCGATGGTAGGGGGGTAACTGAATCAGTTGATATAGTTGAGTTACTGAGTGAGCACTTTGCAAGTATATATCAACCAGGCAGTGACATTGCAGAAACGAATAAACCAGTAGATTATACGGGAATTGTGGTGAATGAAGTGGAGGTGAGTAGTCTATTGCATAACCTCAATGTCAATACATCCGTGGGATTGGATGGCATACCAGCTCGTGTCGTACGAGAAGCAGCTAAAGAATTGTCAGTACCCTTGACCATTTTGTTTAATTTGAGTCTCGGGTCTGGGTTAGTCCCTAGGGGATGGAAAGAGGGGGAAAATGGTTCCACTGCATAAAGGAGGTTCCAAGACTGCTGTTGCAAATTACCGACCAATTAGCATATCAGGAATCATTGTCAAGGTCTTAGAGAAATTAGTCAAGAAAAGAATACAGGATTGGATAGATGAAAATGGGATATTGTATGAGGGACAATATGGTTTTGTGAAGGGTAGATCATGCCTCAGTAACTTGCTCACGTTTTACAACACAGTGACGGCTGAACTGGATAGAGGTAATGGGTTTACAGTGATACTACTGGACCTTGCCATGGCCTTTGACAGGATACCACATGGAACCCTAATCAATAAACTGGAGCAGTTTGGGATAGATATAGGGTTGGTGAGATGGATAGGAGGGTGGTTGAAGGAGAGATACCAGAGAGTGGTTTATTCAGGAGTGGAGTCTAAAAGACGGCTTGTGACTAGTGGTGTGCCACAGGGCTCTGTTCTTGGACCACTGCTTTTCAATTTGTTCATCAATGATATAGGAAAGGATTTGAGAGGAAGTGTTCACATGTTTGCTGATGATGCAAAGTTGGGTAGAGCAATTGTGAGTGCACAGGATGTCAAAATTTTACAGGATGATTTGGATAGTTTGGAGGACTGGGCTAGGAAAAATGGATGTCAATTTAATGTGGCAAAGTGTAAGGTTATGCACTTTGGGGTGAAAAAAATAGCAGCAGTATATCGCATTGGTAGAACCGTACTCCAGGAGATTGATGAGGCCAGGGATTTGAGAGTGTTGGTGGAAAGGGAATTGAAGTTTAGGGGGCACATTGCAAAAGTGACTAAATCAGCTCATCAAATCACTTGGCTTCTGAAAAATACTTTAACATGCAGAGACAAACAAGTTGTTGTTCCTCTGTATTGAGCCTTGATAAGACCCTATCTGGACTATTGTGCCCAGTTATGGGCACCAGGGTTTCTTCGTGATGGGGAGGAGGTTGAGAGGATCCAGAGACGAGTGACCAAGATGATAGCAGGTCTGTGGAATGAACCTTATGAGAATAGGTTGAAGATTTGTGGGTTGCAGAGATTGGACGATAGGCAAAGGAGGGGTGATATGATTGAGACATTCAAATTACTGAAGGGTTTCTATAAGATTGATCCAGAAGATATTTTTGAAATTATGACTGGTGGTGGGAGGACTAGGGGCCATGCATGGAAGCTGGGCAAGAGCGTGGTTGACAAGGGTGTTAGAGCTAGGTTTTTTACTTGGAGAGTGGTGAATGAGTGGAATAAGCTTCCAGAGTCTGTTGTGGGTGCTACGACCATGAATGAGTTCAAGGCAAGGTATGATAGATACTGTGTCAATGTGGAATAGTTGTTCTTGACATGATGTTAGGGCCTCCCTCGATGAGTCTGTCGGCTCCTTGGAGTTACCCGGAACAATAATAACAATAATAATAATAATAAAAAATTTATTCATTTAAACTGGTCCACTTTATCAAAATTGAGATTGTTTGTTTGTTTGACAAATTTTAGTAAGGCTACTAAATATGGATTTGATTGAAATTCATCTAGCCTCAGTATCATTGATACAAAATGTACCTAAAAAAGTCAAATTGGTTTTGGCGAAAACAAAAAAAATACCAATAGTAGTATATCAAGAGACAGACTACCATATATTATCTTACTAGGATAAGTGTGTGTGTGTGTGTGTGTGTGTGTGTGTGTGTGTGTGTGTGTGTGTGTGTGTGTGTGTGTGTGTGTGTGTGTGTGTGTGTGTGTGTGTGTGTGTGTGTGTGTGTGAGGTCAGGGGGGGGGGGAGTTGAAACTAAATCAAAAGTTAGAAGCTAGCAAAGAAAGAGGGTAGAATCCCTAGTATTGAATAATTCTCTGAATTTATTTTAATTAGCACTTTTTTAATTTCAATATAAAGACTTTTCTCAAACAAAAAGTGAATAGGTGTAACATGATCTAAGCCAGCCTGATCTGAGAATTATCTGATCACTCAATTACTATATTATACTTGACAAGAAATTCTTGTTTTATTATTAATATTATTATTTCTGACACCTCCAAGGAATCTGAAGACTCATCGCGGGAGGACACCTACAACTGTCTCAACCACTACACCGAACCTCTACTATGAATCGTCTCCATCAATGCCATCTACCGCCCACCTCCAGAACTGGTATTCTATGTCTGTAAATTGCGTGCGTTCTGAAGGGCCGATTTGTCTGTATGCGGGATGAAAAACCCGATTTCTGGGAGAGAAAACCCTGCTACCTCTGCCTAAGCATAGTCAAACAAAAGTGTATGCACGAAATATCAGAAAACACGCAATTTACAGACAATAAAATAAATAAATAAATAAAAAGATACTAGTAGTGGGCAGTAGATCATGATAGTAGCTATGGTTCCCTGTGGTTGATAAATTAAGTGGTGGAGACGGAGAGATGTAGAGTAGGTGCCCTCCCTCGATGAGTCTTTGGACTCCTTGGAGGTGTCATGTAATAATAATAATAATAAAAAAACTTGTCTATGTCAGTGTCCTAAACATGTCAGTTCAAGCAAAATGGTTGAAACTCAGAAAACAAAAACAGCAACTCATGACAAATGACAATGATCAATTGAATTGGTTGACACAATAAATAATTAAACACAATATACTAATGCTTCATGAAGAGGACACTTTTCGACACTTAAACATTGTCACATTCATGTTAACAGCCTGAGTGTGCAGTCACAAATACAAACACTTTTGAGCCCTTTGAACAGACATACCCTGCCTCACCTTCTAGGAAATTTAAAACCACCACAACACCAAGAATCTGATCCACTGTGCCATCTGTATATCTGTTCAAAGGACTCAAAGGTGTTCGTATTTGTGACTGCTCACCTGGGTTATTAACACGAATTTGAAGCATTAATATATTGTGTTTAATTCTAAGAATCATGCGAAACCAGGAAACAATTAGGGGAGTCTTTAACAGAAATAAATGCAAAAATACAATATTAGTGATACTGCTATTCCATGGGTGTGTATCGCACACCCTGAATATAGACCAGTGGTCATCTAACACAAATAGTCACTCTACCAACCAGAATGCCAGACAATCTTTATCATTCTACTGACATTCTTGACTTTTTTTTTTAACCAACTATCCCTCCAAATACACCATGGATCTCTGCTCTCCCCTTGGCAGCTCTGACCACAATCTTATTCAAGTCTTTTTCTCTAGAGTTCTTCCTCCTCCCAACCAACCTCAGCCCCATACTCTCTAACACTATAATTGTGCCACCTGGGATGACCTCCAGAACTTTTATGATGCTTTTCCATGGACAGATGACTGCTTTCACTCTCTCAATCCAAATATCTGCACTGATCTAGTAATTGAAGTAATCTTCATTGAAATGAGAGCCTTCATTCCTCATTCCAATGCAAATTCCTGACCTGACATCCAAGCGCTGGTTCTAAAGAATATGCCTCTACTGTCCATGATAAAAATGCAGCATATATTCAATGATTAAATTAAAATCTCCTACTTCTTATTCAGCTTACACAACAGCCAAAAGTTATCAATGATTCTCAAGTACACTTCATAAGAATGAAATGCAATACATATGCCTCCTGTTCAACTGGTAGTCAAGACTTCTGGTCCCTTACTAAGGATGCTGGGTGTAACTTCTGTCCTTCCGTGTTGCCACCTCTCTTGCATCCTGATGGTACTATGATAATGTCACCCAAAGAAAATGTAAACCTCTTGGCTTCAATTTTCCTTCAACTCCTGCCTGAACAACCAAAACAAATCACCTCCCATACTTCTACAAACCGTTCACAGCATTCCTCCTCTAAAATTTTGCCAAAATGACACCAGAAAACCTCATTGATCTTGATATTAATAAGGCTCCTGGTCCAAATGGTATTCCTCCAGTCTTGTATTCCAGAACTGCCACCCATCCTGTATCATCTACATAAACTTTCATATTCTACTAGCATCAACCAACAGCATGGAACTGATTTTGGGAGGAGGAACCAACAGCACACATCCAACCTATACCCAAAAAAGGGAGACAAAAGTCAGCTATCTAACTATCATTCCATTGTTCTCACCTCAGTACTTTCAAAAGTGATGGAGAAAGTTATCAGCAACCAGTTTCTTCATTATCTGGAGATTCATCAGTTAATTAGCAATCACCAATATGGATTATGCCATTTTCATTCTGCAGCCAACCTCCTAGCTCATCGTACCCACCTAAGGCATTTGATCATACCTGGCACTGAGGCCTCCTGAACAAGCTGCAATCTCATGGCTCTCCTGCTACTCTGTGATTGGATTGCCAGCTTCCTCTTCTGGTTGTTCACTGTGTGTCATGATGGATGGCTTCCTCTCATCAGATTACCCCACCAATGCTGGAGTGCCTCAGAATTCTGCGCTCTCTTCATCCTTTACATCAGCGACCTCCTTTCTCTGACTTCAAATCCTATTCACAGCTTCACTGATGACAGTACTCTACACTTCTTTTCCTCATTCAATAAACTCTGCAGTATCCTAATGTTAGATGCCTCAAGATCTTCCATGACCAGAGACTTAAACACTGACCTCCTCAACATCCTGAAATGGGGGCAAAGACATTAGTAAATTACAATGGCAAGAAAACTCAAGCCAGCCTTATTACCCGCAAGAAACGTTTTACCTTATCATTTCTCGTTTTTGATAATGTCTCAGTTTCCTTTCAAGATCAACTTTTTCTTCTTGGATTGATTGTCACATCCAATTTATCCTGGCACAAATATATTATCTACATAGCCTTCTTGGGCTCTAAAAAAGCTTGGTGTTTTTTTCAGTTCTAAATATTACCTCTCTTCCTCCCAACTCCTGATACTTTATAAATCTCTGATCCAACCAACTTTGGAATACTGTTCCTACAGTATCCCACAAGTGGGGCACTCAAGACCTCTCTAAGAATTCCTGATGATATCCAGAAGAGGGCAATCCACTAAATAGACAACCCTCACCACACAGACTTCATTCAGTCAGTCTGTTTCAGTGCTGTGTCTTTTCTGTAGGTACTTTCATGGGTACCATTCCTGAGAATTGGCTGTTACTATTCTTCCACTTTCTTCAAACCATGTAAGAATTAGAGTTGCCACTGAACAACATCCATACACTGTCCAGCTTTGAACACACTGAGCTAACTTTTCATCAGCTTCCTTCATTCCATCCACCTCTATTCTTTGGAACAATTTCCTCCACAATGCTTTTCCCACTGAGTACAACCTTCCACTAAGAAACGTATCAACAGGCTACATTTTCTTCTGAATCACTTGCTAACACATGGCACTCTAGTGTTATAGGTCTTCGACTTTTCATATGTGAGATCAACATATATACAGTCATCCCTCGACTTACGTCTGTTCGAGTTATCCTTTCAAAGATACGTTCGTGATTCAGGAAATATGGGAATAAATAGCATTTTGGGCTATACTTTCAAACAAGACACAAGCGAGCGTAAGGTAAATCTTGCACAGCGGCAACAGTGCTTTGCAGCAACCTCCTTTGGCAGTCGGCACTTGTCTTCAACAGTTCCCCTGTTGATTTTGTGTTTGAGAAATGGGTCATTTGTGTATTTATCGTTAAATATTTTGCAATGTTTTGTGCAACATAGCCCCTACATGCCCAATCAAAAAAACCAATGAACAATCACAGATAAAGAGGCAAGCAATTGATCTTGAAACGAAGTTGCAAGATATAAAGCAACATGAAGATATGGTAAGCCTGTCAATGTGATTGCACATGACTTCGGATGGTCTCATTCTACAGTGACAACCATTTTGAAAAATAAGGATAAAATCGTAGAGACTGTGAAAAGATCTGCTTCCATTAAATCGACAATAGTAACGAAGCAACAACAAGATCCTATTGGTGATATGGAAAAGCTACTTGCATCATGGATAGAGGACCTGAACCAAAAGTGCATACCCCTTAGCACTATGATCATAACCACTGAGGCACTGTCTCAGTGGTTATAATCTGCTTTCTCCTTCAACATGTTGAAGGAGAAAGCAGAACCCAATTATGACTATGAATTCAACGCTTCTTCTGGTTCGTTCATGAGATTCAAGCAGCGTTTTGCACTGCATAATGTGAAAATGTATGGGAATTGCAAGTGCTGAGAAGGCTGCCAAGGAGTTTGTGGCAGCCTTCTCAGCTCGAGAAGGCTGCCACACTCGAGAAGAAAATGCCCGAGCGGACATTGAGCCACAAAAAGCTAAAATCTATACCTAGTTTCAAAGCTCTTAATGCCCATATTACGATTCTGTTACAGTTAATATGGTTGGATATAAACTGAAACCATTTGTGATATGGTACAGTGAGAACCCACGAATCTTTAAAACATTAGGAGAGCAATAAGAAGTCGTGGATGATGACGTGGACTTAAAATTTTTTTGAGGATGCCTTAATCAACTGTTATGCAAGCGAAATAAAAAGCTATTGTGTGAAAGAAAATGTAGAATTTATAATTTCATTAATTCTAGATAATGCTCCTTATAGCAGTGATTTTCACCAAGTTCAAGGTCATGTTTCTCCCTCCAAACACTACCTCATTGATCCAACCGATGGATCAGGGAGTTCTTGCAGTGTTTAAGGTTTATTATCTACAGAGAACTTTTTCACAAGCCATTTCTGCTACTGAAGGAAATGACCAGACTCTCATGCAATTCTGGGAAACATTCGATATTGATCATGCTATTAAAAATATTGCTATGGCTTGGGACGAAGTGACCTCTCAATGTATGAGTGGCATATTGAAAAAGACATTAAAAAGGTTTGTGCATTTTGGAAGTTTGTAATAGTGGATCTAGCAAACAATCTGAATCTCGAAGTGAATGATGACGACATAATGCAACTCATAGAAAGTTTCCCCGAAGAGTTGACCAACGAAGAATTGGTTGAACTGGAGGAACAACTGTTGCAGAAGAGAAAAAACAAGAAAAGGAAGAGGTTGTTTTTTGCAGTTAGCGATGGTCTTAAAATGGCTGAAGACATGGACCCCAATGATGAATGCTACTTAATAATAGAAACGAAAGTACATGATGCATTTGCTTGCTATGAACAACTTTATGATGAAAAGAAGAAGAGCAATAAGCAAAGCACATTGGACATTTTCATCAAAAAAACAAAGGTTACACCAGAAGAGCCACAGCCTGATTGTTCACACAGGGAAGGTAATGAAGATGTGATTGTGGACGAAGATTTGGATGATTATTCTCCTGTTTTCTAGTGATAGTAGCACACAGTACAGCTTTATAATAAGGTTTAAAAATTAAAATGACAGTATACTTATTAGAGTTAACTCCCTAATCCCTGTAACTCTGTTGATTTAATGTATCGACTTACGTCCTGCCAGATGGAACGGAACCCAGACATAAGTCGAGGGATGACTGTATATATATAAACTAACAGAAATTCTTTACATTTCATGTCATTTTGTATTATTTGCAGCCAAATTCAAATTAAACGCAATAATACTGGATCTTTGAAGTTTTGCAGTCAGTAAATTCATTTATTGAATTTAGCTTTATAATAGGCTATGTTAAAAAGACATTTCAAGTGCTCAGACATTTTAGAACCCATCTTTCTTTGGAAGATAGCTAGAGATTTCCCAGGTGACTTCTGTCTAAGTTTATATGACAGCATTTTTTTTGTGAAAATCGAATTTTGTTGAGAGTGGAAACATTTAGCACCCCATAAATGTCTCCATTTCGAAAAAGCCTTGAAACTTATGTAGTAATCTAAGGTTTCTGTTGGTAGCCCCATAATATTGTTTACACATCATCTTTGTAGCACAACCACTTGAGTTTGTTGAACCATGTCTCTGAAAACAAAGGCTTTATTGTTTTTAGTTTATGACAACTCTTTTGTCTAGTGTGACTAGAGAAAAGAGTTGAACATATTGAACATCACTACATTGTTCAATCATTTTTAACTTCGAACTATTTCGTTTGGCAAAAACCGTCTACAAACAACTTACCAGATTAGCCATGGGTAGCCCCTCTCTCCTTCTTGTGCTGACTTATTCATGGAAGACCTAAAAGATAAAATCTTATCTCAAATTACCCCAAAACCTAAAACTTAGTACAGATATGTAGATGACATCTTTATCATTTGGAATCATAAGAAAGAAGAACTAATGGATTATCTAAACAAAATCAATAGTTTCCACCATGCCATCAAATTCACATTAGAAATTGAAAAAGAGATGAAAAACTACCATTCTTAGACATCCTAATAAAGAAACAAACCAATAATAGTATCAACCTGCCTGTGTATAGAAAACTTACGAATACCGGAAGTTACCTCCATTTCAATTCGTCACGTCATACATCCCAGAAACTTAGCATTATCCATATGCTTAAGAAAAGAGCTATACAGTACACCACAGACCAAGATGACTTACAAGAAGAATTAACTACAATATCCAGAGAGCTATCCTTAAATGGTTATCCAAAAAGACTCTGCAACAAGATTATCTTTTTGGATATACCACAAAGACAACATGATGACACCCAATACATCAGTACTATAACTATTCCATTTGTCATCACCATTTCCAAAAAATTGGCTATCCTTCTAAAACCACACAATATTAGAGTAACATTCAAGCTAGTCAATACTATTCGGAAATTTTTAAGATCACCGAAAGACCCTCATCCATTCTACAAGTACTCTGGAGTATATAATATACCTTGTTCCTGTGGTGTTACATTGTTCAGACCTCTAGAAGCTTTGAAATGAGACAGAAGGTGCACATAGGCTATGTTAGGAACAACAGACAAGATATTTCAGGCCTTTCTTCCCACTTCACCACTACCAACCATCTTATTGAGTGGGATAAGAGTCATATGCCCTACATAGAAGAGAACTACCATTCCAGAACTTTAAAGGAAGCTGCTATAGTCGTCCATTCAACAGAAAACCTAAATAAGAATCAAGGTCTAATCCTACCGGAAATTTGGAAAACTTTAATTAGATCACTAAACAGCAAAGAAATGAACTTTCACGCCAATTACATTATGTCTCTTAACAAATACATCATGTTCCCAAGACACGCGTATTGTCTCGCACAGTACTACTTTTTGTATGAATTAGAACTGTCAGTTAAAACCTAGTCTGTTACCTTCATATTGCTTACCAATTGTATCCCTGAAGATGTCGATAGCAAAAATCAGTGAAACTAGTAGGATAATAAATATTACTTACTTGACTAACATTCCTAAAATGTGTTATAGTTTCTTTTCTCTAGTGTTTTAATACTTTCTGGTCTCTCACTTTCGCCTTCAATTTTACACCATTTTACAAAACTAAAAAAGTATGATTATTATTTTTACGGCTATTTTTGCTTGTTTTCGTTTAGGAGTCTCCCTTATTTTAAAAACATTGGCTTTTTACTCAAGAATTCTTAGGGCATTATAGGTGTATTTTAAAGATAAATATATGCAGACTAGTAGAGGAAGAAATTTTGCACATACCTCGTTTGGATGTTAGGTTGTCTTCATTCTGCATACTTCTGCTGTTAGGTTGTTAAAAGGGGGGGGGGAGTTGAGGCAAGGTGGAAAATTAATTTGAAAAACCCAGGTTTTTTTTTAAAACACACACACACACACACACACACACACACACACATATATATATATACAGTATTATTATGTTTAAGGGAGCTTCTTTGGGGAGGGGAAGGATTTTATGGGAAACAGGGGCAAGGGAGTATGGTAGGGGTACAGGGAGTATGGTAAAAAAGTATGGTTTGTATTTCCTTTCATTTATTGCCATATATGAATTGTGAATTTATTATTATTATCTGAGGCCTCCAGGGAGTCAAGGACTCACCAAGGGAGGCTATTCACCCAAACCAACTGTCATATCTCCCCTTAAATTCATTCACATTACATGCACTCGCGATCCCTAAAGGCAAACTATTTCCACTGTTTTCTGTGAGAGAAAAACCTATCTCATAGACTTTTCTTGACTGTGAACAAACTTACCTTCCATGGATGCCCCTGTGTTCTCTCCCCACCTTCCATATAAAGAAAAATTTCATCAGATGCTATCCTATACTACCCATTCAAAAGTTTACAGACCTTTATCATGTCACCCCTCTTTCTTCTGTTAACCAGAGTCTATAATCCACATAATCTAAATTCCATAATACAGATATAATCTTTGTAACTTTTCTTTGCACCTTTTCCACACCTTTATCCTCTTGGAATCGAGGAGACAAAATCTGAACACAATAATCCATGCGTGGTCTTATCAAAGCTTATAAAGAGGAAAATGATTTCCTTATTCTTACGTCAAGGTTCTCTTCAACTTCACAATTATCTGAGTTGTATTTACAACTTTTGGAATGTAACTTTTGAAACTTCAAATTCGAATATCAATATGCGAAGATCTCGTGCTTCCTCAGTTTCTTGTAGTATATCCTGCTAATATAATATGCCACTGGAAATCTCAGCTTTACACTTAAGTATTTAAGTGTAAAGTTATGCACTTTGGTGCATAACTTTACACTTACTAACATTAAAGTGACAGGCATTTTTGTTTGCTCAAATTTCCAGCCTATTCAAATCGTTTTGTAAGTGCTGAATATCAGTAGCATCCCTCTTTGACCTGCCTATCTTCACATCATTGGCAAACAAATGCCCATCTGATGTTAGTAAGTGTAAAGTTAGTAAAGTGCAAAGTATAGACAAAGCCCTTTGATCGGAAAGACCTAGGGTTCGATTCCTGTCAGTGATATGAGGAACCTTTATCTGGGCTCTTTCAACAAAATGACCCATATGGAGGTAGGGGTTTTTTTTCACCCCAGAAACGCTGGTTTTTTTCCCCCCAGTTCATGATAACTATTGCATTACCTTTGTCTATGTCAATTATGATATCGGGTTGCTTAAGGGTCAAAGCTGTATAACTGAGAGGAGACCTCCACATAGACTTTAAAGGAATGTGGAGAACCGACCAGGGCTTCTGACCTAATGTCCAATCCTCACCTTGTCGTGGTGTACCCTGTTGGGTATCTACCTGGATACTGAACGAATGAGGATGGGCTGGCAATTTGGGATTTAGCCAGCCAAATTTTATTCTTATTGGCTTAAACCAATACACAAAATGATGGTACAACATGAAAAATTTCATGCCGGCTGGGATGTCGAGCGGTTAAACAAGGACCCCTATGTTTTCGCCAGGTAACCAGGGCGAACAGCGAAAAGTCAGCTACTGGAACAAATCTGAAAGCACACCCCGAACTCAACAACACCAGAGTTAAAGATTGGTACTATCAACATAAGAAGCCTGAATGGCAAAGAAATAAAGCTAGCTGAAGAATTAGATAAGTACCAGATCGGCATAATAGGGGTGACTGCAACTAAAAAGACAAAAACTGGTGAGATCTTTCTCAGCAATAAATACAAAATGTTATATTCAAGAAATGACAATCAAGGAAAAGAAGGAGTAGTAGTATTCAACACAAAATACGAGGCTAATCTTCTTGAATGGCAGGCAGTCTCAAGTAGAATGTTATAATGTTGGAGGTTTAATGGATTTTTTACAACACTCAGAAAGGAATAAAAAGAATTTAATACTTCCTATATTTCGTCCTAGTCACTAGGACATCTACGGGGATTACAAAAATAACTAATGTAACATAACACAAATATCATACAATACTAAGCCCAACCACGTGGGTGACACTAAAGTCCTATCTAGGTGGAGCGCCCTCTAAGGGCGGTTGTAGGTGGCCTGGAATATAAAGTAGGATCTCTGGTGATGAGTGTTTCCCAAATTTTTTCGGAAGCTTAATGCAACCGTATTTATTAAGATTTGGTTGATTTCTAAGAGCTGCTGCTGCTGCTTCTAAGAATAGTCTCTCTTTCTTGAATTTGCTGTGATGGAGCATGGTGGTTTTCTTCCATGATACTCTGTGGGTGGTGTCCAAGACATGGTCAGTCAAGCCTGAATGACCATAGTTGTGCTTACAGATGTAAGACTTGTGTTCAGCTAGGTGGATGGATGCTGATCTGCCTGTCTGTCCAAAGTACGCCAGCTTACAGGAACAGGGTACTTTGTAAACTCCAGGCAGAGAGAGAGAGAGAGGAGGGAGCTGATCTTTTGTAGAATGGATAAGGGTAGCAAGTTTGCGGTGGGGTTTATATGCTGTGTGTAGGTTGTACTTTTTTAGAATCTTGGCTATTTTTTCAGATGTGCCACGGATGTAGGGTATGGTGATGGCATTTTTAAATTCTTGTTGATGAGAAGGACCGGGAATTGGAGAGAAACTAATTATTTTTTTGATACTGTGATCGCTGTAGCCATTGGAGAGGAAAGTGTTGTGTATGTAGTTAAACTCAGTAGTGAGGGCAGTTCCACTGGAACAAAGATTGTGAGCTCTCTTGGTAAGAGTTCTAATAATGCCATATTGTTGAGAGGGGTGGTGGTGTGAGAGTTTGTGAATGTATCTGCCTGTGTGTGTGGGTTTTCTGTATACAGTGAAGGCAAGTGTATCATTAGGTAGGCATGTGACTAAGGTGTCTAGGAAGGGTAAACAATAGTTCTTTTCCTTTTCCATAGTAAACTGGATTCTTGGATGTAGGCTATTGAGATGGCTGAGGAAGGAGTCTAATGTGTCTGGGCCATGAGGCCAAATAGAGAACACATCATCTACATATCTTAGCCAGATAGAAGGTTTGAGTAGGGCTGAGTCTATGGCTCGTTTTTCAAAATCTTCCATATAGAAATTAGCAAGGGGGGGAAAGAGGAGGGAACCCATGGCAGTTCCCTCTATCTGCTTGTAGATTTTGTTCTTCCAAGAAAAATACCCAGAGTTAATGGCAAAGGAAAAGAGATCTAAGATGTCATCATGATGATATCGTCATCACCAGAGTGGATAAGGGTAATGCCACAGTCGTTCTTAATACCAGTGAATACAATCGCAAAATGAATATTATCCTCCACGATCGCGCTACCTACATCCCACTAGAACACGACCCCACAAAAACAAAAGTTAAAAAATTAAAAATCTTACTTAAAAAAGTATCTTCCTGGCCCCCCGACATCACGAAAAAACTTAAACCTTTCCGCTCCCGTCCCCTCCGAATTTACGGCTTACCAAAAATCCACAAACTCAATTCACCACTCAGACCTAAAGTAGATGCCACTGATGCACCTTGCTACAGACTTTCTAAAGAGCTGGCCAACTCTCTGACCCCACTCACTGGAAGATCCACTTCCTATATAAAAAACTCGACCCACTTTAAAGCCCTCATAGAAAATTTAACCTTGAATAAAGCAGACATATTGCTAAGCTTTGATATCTTCTCTTTGTTTACTAATATTCCCTTAACTGACACCTTATCTCTCTTACAAAAAGTTTTCCCTTCTGACATCTTAGATCTCTTTTTCTTTGCCATTAACTCTGGGTATTTTTCTTGGAAGAACAAAATCTACAAGCAGATAGAGGGAACTGCCATGGGTTCCCCCCTCTTCCCCCCCTTGCTAATTTCTATATGGAAGATTTTGAAAAACAAGCCATAGACTCAGCCCTACTCAAACCTTCTATCTGGCTAAGATATGTAGATGATGTGTTCTCTATTTGGCCTCATGGCCCAGACACATTAGACTCCTTCCTCAGCCATCTCAATAGCGTACATCCAAGAATCCAGTTTACTATGGAAAAGGAAAAGAAATATTGTTTACCCTTCCTAGACACCTTAGTCACACACCTACCTAATGATACACTAGCCTTCACTGTATACAGAAAACCCACACACACACACAGGCAGATACATTCACAAATTCTCACACCACCACCCCTCTCAACAATATGGCATTATTAGAACTCTTACCAAGAGAGCTCACAATCTTTGTTCCAGTGGAACTGCCCTCACTACTTAGTTTAACTACATACACAACACTTTCCTCAACAATGGCTACTGCGATCACAGTATCAAAAAAATTATTAGTTTCTCTCCCATTCCCGGTCCTTCTCGTTAACAAGAATTTAAAAATGCCATCACCATACACTACATCCATGGCACATCCGAAAAAATAAGCCAAGATTCTAAAAAAGTACAACCTACACACAGCATATAAACCCCACTGCAAACTTGCTACCCTTATCCATTCTACAAAAGATCAACTCCCTCCTCTCTCTCTCTGCCTGGAGTTTACAAAGTACCCTGTTCCTGTAAGTTGGCGTACTTTGGACAGACAGGCAGATCAGCATCCATCCACCTAGAGGAACACAAGTCTTACATCTGTAAGAACAACTATGGTCATTCAGGCTTGGCTGACCATGTCTTGGACACCACCCACAGAGTATCATGGAAGAAAACCACCATGCTCCATCACAGCAAATTCAAGAAAGAGAGACTATTCTTAGAAGCAGCAGCAGCTCTCAGAAAATAACCAAATCTTAATAAATACGGTTGCATTAAGCTTCCGAAAATTTGGGAAACACTCATCACCAGAGATCCTACTTTATATTTCAGGCCACCTACAACCACCCTTAGAGGGCGCTCCACCTAGATAGGACTTTAGTGTCACCCACGTGGTTGGGCTTAGTATTGTATGATATTTGTGTTATGTTACATTAGTTATTTTTGTAATCCCCGTAGATGTCCTAGTGACTAGGACGAAATATAGGAAGTATTAAATTCTTTTTAATCCTTTTGAGTGTTGTAAAAAATCCATTAAACCTCCAACATTATGTCTTCACAGCACTTAAGCCTCTATACACGAACACCAAGTAGAATGATGTCGGCAAATATCAGAATGGGGAATTGGACAATGAGACTTATTTGTGCCTATGGTCCCACAGAAGGTTCTACTAAGGTAGAAGTGGAGGAATTTTTTGATGCTTTAGAAAAAGCAACTGACACAATGTTGGGGATCTAAATAGCACAGTAGGAAATAATCATCATACATACAAAAATATTTTGGGAAAATTTGGAGAAAAGAGCAAAGCTAATAATAATGGCAAATACCTGTTGGATTTCTGTTCAGGACATGGACTGGTTATTACTAACACCATGTTCCAACATAAAATTGTGCACAAATTCACATGGAGAGAAGAAGCAAGGAATATGAAAAGTCTCATTGACTATGTTATAGTTAATAGTCATGTTTTCTCCCTGGTGCAGGACACCAGAGTGTACAGAGAATTTGAAATTGGAAGTGATCACTATTTAGTCTTGAGCAGGATAAAATTGAATATCATATTGAAAAGAATAAAATATAAGAAAGTTTTAAAGTGAATAAAAGTTGAGCAGCTCTCAGATGTGAACTGTAGACTAAAATACACAAAGATTATTGAAGAAAAAATGAAAGAGTTTGAGAACAGGAACCAAACCTTGGCGATTCAGTGGCAAGTCTTAAAGAAAACCTTGATTGATTCAGCCAAAGTGGCATGTGGTGAGGTTGTCTTCAAGGATAGAAAAATCAGAACTCCATGGTGGACACAGGAAGTTAAAGAGGCAATGAAGGAAAAGAAGAAAGCATATCAAAAGTTCCTGGCAAATAAGTCAGCTTTTGCTCTTAGTGAATTATTATTATTATTACGGGTATCTCCATGGAGTCAGTAGACTCATCGCAGAAGACCCAAACTAGCAAAACAATATCTGTCATATCACTTCTTGAATTCATTTACAGAAGAAGAGTTCACAATTAAGTCAAGCAATGAATTCCACTCATTCACCACCCTCCAGGCAAAAAACCTTGTTCTGACACCCTTGTTAACTACACTCTTCTTTAATTTCCAGGGATGACCTCTTGTTCTTCCATCACTATCACACAGCTGAAACATTTCCCCTGCATCAATCCAATAAAAACCTTTCAGTAATTTAAATGTTTCTATCATATGCCCTCTTCTCCACCTATCAACCAACCTCTGCAATCCACAAGTTCTCAATCTATCAATGTATGGAGCATTTTTTACATCACTTACGAATTTAGTCAGTTTTTTCTGAACCCTCTCCACAGCCTCCTCATCTCCAAGGAACCCAGGTGACCAGACCTGAGCATAGTAATCCAAATGTGAAAGTATCAATGCTTTATAAAGGAGAATAATAACCTCTTTATCTCTGGATGTCAGTGTGTTCCTCAACAACCAAGTAATCCTATGTGCAATCTTGGACACCTTAGCAATGTGTCCTCTGAACTTCATCTCCCTATCTACCAACACCCCTAAGTCTCTAGCCTCATCAATCTCATGGAGTACTGTTCCATCAATGTAGTACACAGCTGGTAATCTTTTAATCCCAAAATGCATGACTTGACACTTTTTCACATTGAACTGACATCCATTACCTTTTGCCCATTCTACCAGCTTATTTAAATCATCCTGCAAACTTTCAACATCAGCTTGATTTTTTATTGTGCTACCCAACTTTGCATCATCAGCAAACAACTAAATATCTCCCTGTAAGTTACTTAAATATAAAGAGCTAATAAGCTTCATTTCGGCAATATAAACAATATTGTAATATTGTTTCTATCCCTGTAAGCCATTTCCTATATCATTTATATACAAATTAAACAACAATGGCCCAAGCACAGAGCCCTGGGGCACACAACTGGTCACCTGCCTCATCCTGGACTCAGCTCCTCCATACACGACCTTCTGGTATCTCTCTCTCTGAGCCTTTCTCCTATCCATATCACCAATTTAGTATCCATTCCCATCTGCTCCAATTTGCATAACAGTGTTCCATGGGCTATCCTGTCAAAAGCCTTAGCAAAATCCAGAAGTACCTGTAAGCCATTTCCTATATCATTTATATACAAATTAAACAACAATGGCCCAAGCACAGAGCCCTGGGGCACACAACTGGTCACGTGCCTCATCCTGGACTCAGCTCCTCCATACACGACCTTCTGGTATCTCTCTCTCTGAGCCTTTCTCCTATTCATATCACCAATTTAGTATCCATTCCCATCTGCTCCAATTTGCATAACAGTGTTCCATGGGCTATCCTGTCAAAAGCCTTAGCAAAATCCAGAAGTACCACTGTGTAGCCAGTTCCTTTATCCAACTCAGATGTCATTCTATTATGAAAAGTTAATAGATTGCTAAGCCAGGATCTACCTTTAAAAAAACCATGTTGGCCTCCATAGAGTATCATATCCTGATCCACCCATTCTTGAATTTTGTCTTTAACCAACTTTTCCAATACTTTTCCCACTACTCCTGAGATGGTGATTGGTCTGTAATTAACTACCGCAGTTTTAGAGCCACCCTTATGCAAAGGAACCACTTTGCCTAACTTCCACTCCCTAGGGACCATACCAGAGTTCAAACTTAAATTAAATATGCAAGTTAGAGGGGGTTGACAATTCATTTGCACATTCATGCAACAACCGAGCTGATATTCCATCTAAGCCTACAGCAGTGTTTGCATTTAAATTTTGCAATATATTAAATACCTCTGATTTCTTAGCTTCAATTCTCACATTAGTTATTGCTGCGGGTACAGAGATATCCTCACTTCCACCAGACTGCCTCAAATGAACTCTGATTCACATGTCTATCATCTTGATATACTACTTTCTTTGGCTGCAACTGCAACACATCAGCTATCATCAACAGTACTCCTCCCCCTGTTCTATCTTCTCTATCCTCCCTGAAAATACTGTACCTATCACATTCAATTCCAGTGACCACATCTTCTACTGACAGCCAAGTTTCACTAATGCCTACAACCTTTGGTGAGATTGCACTGCCTAATGCCAAAAATTCTTCTCTCTTATTTTGAATGCTTCTTGCATTGGTATACAAAAATTGCAGATTGCCTCTAGATCTTGTACCGGCTTTAGAACTGATATATAAGGCACAAAGTTCAGTAGTCCCATGCCAATTTTTATCCACTCTCTTCTGCAATTTATTCTGCGAATAAGGATCAATAAATATACAATCAGTGCTAAAGTTTCTCTCTCTGACACTCAACCTTTTCAATATTAGTTTCCCTGCCCAATTAGTTCAACTTGTTCAGAAAACAGTAACTTCTTCAGTCGCTTATGTCCTTCCATGTTCAGATGCAGCCATCTCTAGCATACAACTGTCTTTTTCCTTCAAACACACTACAAACATCAACAAATTCCAGACCTCTCTTTTTGCACATTCTTGCAATCATATCATTCATTATCATCGCTCACCTACTTAACTCGTAATTGTCAAAACGAGGTAGCACACACACACACACACACACACACACACACACACACACACACACACACACACACACACACACACACACTATCCTCCCAGTGACACTTTTCCTCTTCACAATATCTAACAATGTTCTTAAATCTTTTCCTACCTGATTTATACCACCACTCAGGTCATTTGTACCTACCATAACTATCATCTTGTCTGCTTTATTCCCTCTCTTTCTATTGTCCCACCACTCAAGCACTCCTCATGCATACCACTCTCCATACCCTTAATCATAGAATCACCATATATATCTTACCACGCTTAACTTCATTCAAGTCCACACAAGCGTCACTCATGGACTCATTTTCTACGCTATTCAGCATGACCATCCCAGTTTCATTACTCAACGCTTGATTACTTACCCCCACCCCCGATTACAGAGACAAATGTAAGAAAGCGAAACACTGTGTAAAACTAGCTAAACAAAAGTCATGGGAGGAGTTTGCCAAGAACATATAAAATAAATATCAAGAAGGTGGTAAGATATACTGGAGTTTGTTGAAGAAGTTAGAAATGGAGGAAAGAGTACTGTAAAAGGAGTTAGATATGATAAAGGTGACATGAAAATGGGAGAAAAAGATTACTCCTTGAAGTATAGAGTAATTACTTTGAAAAATTGCTAAATGAAACAAGCAGTGATAGCACAGTGGTAAGAAATACTCAACAGGCATACACTCAGGAATACATACCTGAAGTAGAAAAAGCCATCAAAGATTTGAAATGTGGAAAGGCAGCAGGAGTGGATGATATTCGATCAGAAATGCTGAAGTATGGTGGTATAAAAGTCTTACAGAGGCTGCACTGCATAGTACAGAAGCCTGGACAGAAGGACGAATTCCCGATGATTGGAGTAGAGCTCTAATAGTACACATATATAAAAAAGGGAAACAAAACTGAATGTGAGAATTACACAGGTATTTCCCTTTTTTATATATGTGTACTATCAGAGCTCTACTCCAAGAGCTCTACTTCACCAAGAAAAGCTTGGTGACGAACAAGCTGGATTCAGGCCAAATAGAGGCTGTCAGGATCAGATCTTCACTTTGGCCTGAATCCAGCTTGAAGAACAATGACAAATAGTTGAGAAAACATGGGACTATAACAAAGATCTGTATTTAAGTTTTGTTGATCTGAAAAAGGCATATGACAAGGTGCCGAGAGAGAAGCTATTCAAATACGCTACAGTTAAATGATGTCAATGGGGCATTATATCAAGCAATACTCAGTCTTTATTTGAGTTGTAAGTTAGCAGTTAGAATTGAAGGAAGTACAGGAAGATGGTTTAATGTTAAATCTGGTTTGAGACAAGGATGTACATTATCCCCTCTGTTATTCATTATCTATATGGATTACATTATGAAGGAAAGTGGTATTAAACATGATATCCAAATTGGAGATGTTAATGTCAGCTCTTTGCTTTATGCGGACGATGTTATACTTCTAAATAAATCTGCTACAAGTCTGCAAGATTCTCTGACTAAATTGAATAACTGTTGTAATAGATATGGTATGAAGGTCAGCAATAAAAAGACAAAGACAATGAAAATAGACAGAATCATTGAAAATGTCAACTGTGTTGTGAATGGAGAACCTGTGGAACAAGTAAAACATTTCAGCTACTTAGGCACGATTTTTAGTGAAGATGGTAAATTTAATATGGAAATAGACAACAGAATCAACAAAGCTGGTATGGTAGGAAGATGGAATAAGAGAGAAATTAGTTGGAACATTAAATTAGCTGTATACAAGACAGTGTTCAAACCAGTTTTAACTTATGGATCTGAGAGCTGGGTCAGAAGTAAAATACTTGACCAAAGACTAGAGACCGCAGATATGAGAGTCCTGAGAAAGATTAGAGGCGTGAACAGATGGCATCAATGGCAATATCATATTAAAAACGAGGATATTAGGAAAGAACTAGACATTGTCAGCATCCAGGAATGCATTAGCAGAGCTAATCTCAGGTGGTATGGTCACTTAAACAGAATGGGCAAGGAAAGATTAGCAAAACAAGTGTTCGCTGCTAGGTTGGCTGGAAAACGACCCAGTGGAAGACCAAGATATAGGTGGATTGATACAGTACAATGTGCCTTAGACAATAGAAATATAAGATCTGATAATGTTGGAGTCTTGACAAGTAACAGACTGATTTGGAGTAAAATTGTAGATAGGAAGTTAGTAATGATGTAAATTTTTCATGTAGTACTATCATATCCTGTACACCCCTTGAGGGTACATGTCAGGAATTTGATGATGATGACTTTTCATGGTTTTTGATTTATCCTAGAAAACAAATGGTTTCAATATTGAGTGACAAGTTAAAGAAGTAACTACGCACTAAAACAACTTTTTTATTAATAGTTAAAGAGGAGAAAAAGTTATAAAGGTATTTGCATTCACTCACATCTTGGACACTTTGGGAAGGATGAATTCTATGATTGACAATAGCTGAAGCTGAACTAGGAATTACATTATCCTATAGGACAAAAGAAATTAAATAAAAATTAATAGCTGCTCAAATGAATAGTGTAATTTATACGCTTTCCTTATAATGTAGTGCACTTCTTAAAAAACTATAATCTTCAAATATACAAAATGTGATGTTCAAGTTTCTTCTTTCCTTTACAATAATTCACAGTGCTATCTTGCTGTAAAGTTGACTTTATAGCAAGATAGAAATTTATTTATTACCAGCAGAATTTTCAGTCACATTTCACAACCATTGTCAATGAACATAATCAAAACAAATTAGAACAACAGTAGAAATTAAAAATGTGTTACAATATATGATATTAATTATAGAATGAGAGCTCCAACCATAAACTATTGTAATTCAAGGTAATAAAAATCATAAAAGCACATTACAGTAATACCCTGCCTTAATATGCTTCGCTTTATGATGATCTGCTCATACGACATTTTCAATTATGACCCAGTGCCCATTTATATATCGCTGCATACATATAACAGTTTTAGAAATATGATGCTGCTGCAAATCAACTGATGTGCAATATCAGTTTATTTACAGCGTTATTGCTTGTTACATCTCTCCCCCCCCCCCTGTGTTTTGGTGTTTCACTGTGCATTTTAGCCCTGTTTATAACAATTATTTTATTGTATTATAGTTAATAATGGCAGATAAAATTCAGAGTAAGGGTGATGATACTTCTAGTAACAGCACCTTTACTTATGGTAAACCAGTTACACTATATACTAAGATTAAAATTGTTAAATTTAGTGATGATGTATTGAACAATGAGTCAGAGAACAAGCTAAACTGATCTCCCACAACTGTTATTACAGTTGTTAAAACAAAGATAAGAGTTTAGTGCAGCAAAAAGTGCTACTACTACTAGCACTTTTTGCTGCACTTGTTTGTCATGTTTACTTATCTGTAAACATGACAATCTTATTGTAAAAAAAAAATGGAAAACTTTTAATGGTGTACATGGATGACCAAATTGGTTGGCATGTTCCCTTAAGCCAAGCTATTCAGAGTAGCTTTTATATTTGCAAAAATTATTCTTAATTTTTCATACCTGATGTAAATAAATGCTTTATTTATGTCATTTATATATATAAATGACTGTTTAAAAACATTATTTAATCATTACATGAATCAAAAAAGACAGTGATTTACTGTATGGTGGTCTGGAATCAAGAGACTCGGTACATTTGTATAATTTGTATTATTTTTTGTTCCTTTGAATTCTAATGGTTTATAGATGGGGGTTCTCATCCTGCAATTAATATCATGCACTGTAATATGCACTTTAATTTCAAATGTTATTTTAATTTGTTTTATCTCTTTTCCTATGTTCATTGCAAATGTTTGCTAGATATGGCTAACAATTCTGCTGATAATGAATAATTTTTACCAAAATAGATCATTCTGTAATTTAATCTTTTCATTATGTCTTCCACTAATGTTAAGGCACTCATAATTTAAAACAAGCAAAATGAGACATCTGCTGTAAGAGGAGAGATTTCCTCAAAAATTGCAATGACTTCCATAAATTCCTCACTATGAATAGCGAGGAATTTATGGAGGTCATTGCAACACAGGTCTTAGAATGCTGTGTCTCCATAAATTCCTCACTATGAATGTTGACCACCATGTAACCTTAAAAGAAATAAAAGTTACTATTTTGACTGTGCTATTTTAATGTAAAGTAATTGCATTTAACAGCTAATTAAGTATTTAAGTAACAGTCATTAAAAGGTGAATCAGTCAATAGTAAATAAAACAAAAACTTATATTATTAAATTTTTTTAAGAATAAGAAAGTGAAATTAAAAATAAAATACATCATCATCATCAAATTCCTACCATGTACCCTCAAGGGGTGTACAGGATATGATAGTACTACATGAAAAATTTACATTATTACTAACTTCCTATCTACAATTTTCCTCCAAATCAGTCTGTTACTTGTCAAGACCCCAACATTATCAGATCTTATATTTCTGTCATCTAAGGCACTTTGTACCATATCAATCCGCCTACATCTTGGTCTTTCTCTGGGTCGTTTTGCTGCCAACCTGGCAGAGAACACTTGTTTTGCTAATCTTTCTTTGCCCATTCTGTTTAAGTGACCATACCACCTGATATTAGCTCTGCTAACGCATTCTGGATACTGACAATGTCAAGTTCTTTCCTAATATTCTCGTTTTTAATATGATATTGTCATTGATGCCATCTGTTCACGCCTCTATTCTTTCTCAGGACTCTCATGTCTGCGGTCTCTAGTCTTTGGTCAAGTGTTTTACTTCTGACCCAGCTCTCAGATCCATAAGTTAAAACTGGTTTGAACACTGTCTTGTATACAGCTAATTTAATGTTCCGACTAATTTCTCTCTTATTCCATATGAATTTATTCAACTGACTTCCTACCATACAGCTTTGTTGATTCTGTTGTCTATTTCCATATTAAATTTACCATCTTCACTAAAAATCGTGCCTAAGTAGCTGAAATGTTTTACTTGTTCCACAGGTTCTCCATTCACAACACAGTTGACATTTTCAACTATTCTGTCTATTTTCATTGTCTTTGTCTTTTTATTGCTGACCTTCATACCATATCTATTACAACAGTTATTCAATTTAGTCAGAGCATCTTGCAGACTTGTAGCAGATTTATTTAGAAGTATAACATCGTCCGCATAAAGCAAAGAGCTGACATTAACATCTCCAATTTGGATATCATGTTTAATACCACTTTCCTTCATAATGTAATCCATATAGATAATGAATAACAGAGGATAATGTACATCCTTGTCTCAAACCAGATTTAACATTAAACCATCTTCCTGTACTTCCTTCAATTCTAACTGCTGACTTACAACTCAAATAAAGACTGAGTATTGCTTGATATAATGCCCCATCGATACCGTAAAACTGTAGCGTATTGAACAGCTTCTCTCTTGGCACCTTGTATCTTGCAGACAACTTCCCCACATGCCTCTCTAGCTGAATTAATCAGGGTTTTCTTCAAGGCTTGCCACTGAATCTCCAAGGTTTGGTTCCTGTTCTCAAACTCTTTCATTTTTCCTTCAATAATCTTTGTGTATTTTAGTCTACAGTTCACATCTGAGAGCTACTCAACTTTTATTCGCTTTAAAACTTTCTTACATGCCATTCTTTTCAATATGAAATTCAATGTTATCCTGCTCAAGACTAAATAGTGATCACTTCCAATTTCAAATCCTCTGTACACTCTGGTGTCCTGCACCAGGGAGAAAACATCACTATCAACAATAACATAGTCAATGAGACTTTTCATATTCCTTGCCTCTTCTCTCCATGACTTTGATGTGAATTTGTGCACATTTTTATGTTGGAACATAGTGTTAGTAATAACCAGTCCATGTCCCGAGCAGAAATCCAACAGGTATTTGCCATAATTATTAGCTTTGCTCTTTTCTCCAAATTTTCCCAAAACATTTTTGTATGTCTGACAATCACTACCTACTCTGTTATTTAGATCCCCAACAAGGACCAACTTTTCCTTTTTCATTGTGTCAGCAGCTTTCTCTAGAGCCTCAAAAATTCCTCCATTTCTACTTTAGTAGAACCTTCTGTGGGATCATAGGCACAAATAAGTCTCATTGTCCAGTTCCCCATTCTGATATATGCCTACATCACTCTGCTTGACACTGCCTGCCATTCAAGAAGATGAGCCTCGTATTTTGTGTTGATTACTATGGCTACTCCTTCTTTTCCTTGATTGTCATTGCCTGAATATAACATTTTGCATTTATTGCTCAGAAAGATCTCACCAGTTTTTGTCTTTTTGTGTTTCTGTCACCCCTATTATGTCGATCTGGTACTTATCTAATTCCTCCGCTAGCTCCATTTCTTTGCCATTCAGGCTTCTTATGTTAATAGTACCGATCTTTAACTCTGGTGATGTTGAGTTGTGGTGTGTTTTCAGATTTGTTCCAGTAGCTGACTTTTCGCAGTTCGCCGTGGTTCCCTGACGAAAACAACGGGGGCTTTGTTTAACCGGGCGACGCCCCAGCCGGCATGAAATTTTGTCATGTTGTACATCATTTTGTATTTTGGTTTAACCAATAGGAATAAAATTTGGTCGGCTAAATCCCAAATTGCCAGCCCATCCTCATTCTTTCAGTATCCAGGTAGATATCCAACAGGGTGCACCACGAGAAGGTGAGGATTGGACATTAGGTCAGAAGCCCTGGTCGGTTCTCCGCATTCCTATATGGAGGTCTCCTCTCAGTTATACAGCTTTGGCCCTTAAGCACCCCCCAATATGAAATACAAATACATAAATACCTCAAAATTTACCTGCTTGTCAGCAGGTAAACACCTGAAGTTCCAAATGTTTGTATTTTGGAATTTGGCTGTGTCAGCTGATGCAGCTAGCATGTTCTTGTCGTGCTCTTATAAACTTTAAAAGGAACATACCTTTTTCTTAAATACTGTTTTTCCTTTAATGACAAACTTTCAAAAATAATGCCACTTCATTTCCTTGAAATAGGTTTTTATAATTATCAATGATTTTAAGATCTCAATATGCAACTGATAAAGAAAATAGAAAGGTTTCTTCACTAATGAGGAAACAATTTCTAAGAAGTAAGAACCAGGTGGTGTCAAAATAAATTCAACAATGATTTTCATATTCCAGAAAGGAATATTTGCATCATGAAAATGATGGAAAAAATTTATTTCTTTAATAAATTATTTTGGCTCATCATTTGTACTAATATTGACTCTGAATTTACAGTTGTCAAGGTCATGTATTTTTCCACTCTACATTTTTATTTAATGCTAACTAGGATAAATTTTTCTGACAGCTTTATCCAAAAGATTTAAAATTGATGATTAAATTAAATATTTCTTCCGCTAAATCAGTAAAACCCAATACAGGCAGCCCTCGGTTTACGCCTCACTTCCGTTCCTGAAAAAAAAGAAGTAAACCAAATCGGCATAAAATGAACCTAATTTTAATGGGAGGTAAAAGGTTGTGTTCTGTGCAGTCAAAAATTATGCACATGAAACACAAAATATTCAAAAAAAATATGCACAAATATAATTATGTGTATCATTATTATATTTAAAGCTTTGATAATACATATATATATTTGTTAAAATAAAATTATTATTAACGAAAACAAATCAAAATTATATACAAAATATATGAAACTTCGAAAAGATATTACATATTTCTATGTTGAAGTTCCTGGTTTCAGTTTCAGATCATCTTCATTTTTTCTGAAAAAAGTATCCAGTGTTAACTGCCTAGATTTTCTTTTTCTTTCTTTAAGGAGTTGAGTGTAAAGTTGAATAGATGCGATTACACTCCTTTTTACGTTCGCGCTCCATTCCCAGTCGTGGTCCATTTCGCAGAGTTCATCAGTCAATTTCTCTATGCTTGCAAGGATACGCTGTAAATCTGCCGTTTTCATATCTCTCAGAGGACCTTCTTCACTTTCTTTCTCCTCCTTTGGATGTTGACTTAATTGTTCGGCTAATTCTTTTAAGTCTTCATTGGAAAGCTGTTTATCATGGCTCTCTCTCTCTCTAAGACTTCTGTCACGTCTTCAGCTGTAATAGCTTCCAATCCCATCTCTCGCACAAGCTTGGTAACGTCTTCAATAACATTCTCCTCTTGCTATAATTCCTCCAAGTCGTGCATAAATGCTGGAAGAAGTCTTCGCCATGCTCCTTTTAAACACTTTGCTGACACTTCATTCCAAGCTGTCCTGATGTTGTTAATGCCCTTCAAAATATCAAATGACCGCCAATAGTCTTTAATAGTTTTTCCTGAAGTGTCCAAGACTCTTACCATTTCCATAAATGTTATACAGAGGTAAGAGGCTTTGAAGATTGATATAATCCCCTGATACATCGGTTGCAAAAGCGATGTTGTGTTTGGGGGCATGTAAACAAGCTTAACATCCAATGGAGTTCTTACTTCAGCAAGGTTTTGAGGATGTCCAGGGGCATTATCCAAGAGAAGCAATGCCTTGGCTGTCAAATCATTTTCTTTACAGACGCGAAGCACAGCCGGACAAAAATAATTTGTGTACCAATCTATAAAAACATCTTGTGTAACCCAAGCTTTCTTGTTCCATTTTCAATAGACTGCCAGCATGGCTTTTATACCCTTGAGGGCATGTGGTGTCTGTGAATGGTACACCAACATTGGTTTAAGCTTCAAAGTTCTGGAGACATTTGCACCCAACTAAAGCGAAAGTATATCTTTTGCAGCTTTAAAATCTGGAGCGGAACATTCTTCTCAGGAAATGAAGGTGCATGATGTCAATTTTTTCCAGTAGAGCCCAGTCTCATCAACATTAAAAATGAGATCAGGAGGATAACTTCCTTGTTCTACACAGTCTTGAAATTCTTTAGGAAAAGCAGCCGCTGCCTCAACATCTGCCCTTGCCGCCTCACCACATAACTTGACACTGTGACACTTACTTCGAGACTTAAATCTCATGACCCAACCTTTGCTTCCTAAAAATGTTTCTTCACCTATAATTGTCTTTTGAAAATCCTCAAAAATTGTTTTTGCTTTCTCAGTTATAACAACCTGCATCAGAGGAATGTTTTTCTGATTCAAGTCTTCCACCTATAATGATAATAATTCACATGTTTTGCATTTAGTATTGCCATAGCATGTTGCGCAGACTTTTATTCTATCTGTATTTTTCATAATTGCAGTAACAGTCAATGGAGGTAAGTTCATACTTCTACAGACATTAGCATGTATGTGTCCATCTTCTTTTCAAGTGGGATTGATTTCTTTGCTTCTTAACACCAAATTCTTCTAATTTTTCTGCATTTCTATTATCAGACATGGTATATAATTATGTACTTTATCAATTTAAATACGTATGTATGTAAAAAAAATTAAACAGAACAATTAGGTAGATTCAACAGTAAAACTAGGTTTGATACATATACGTTGCAGTAGCTCGATAAACACTCAAACACTAGAGTGCCTGTTAGCGTCGTTTCTCAGTTAGACCACACTACAGTAAGAAAGCACACGCAGGCATCTGCCGTTCTTGTGAATCACTGTAAATTGAACCGTCGTAAACTGAGGCTGCTTGTACTTTTATTTGGACTCCTATTTCTGGTAAACAGTAACAAATTAAAATTAGTACTAATTTTATGTCAAAAATGAGTAATTTGCCTATCAACTAACAGAAAACTCTCCCAATTATTGAGTATTCTTTGGTTTAGAAGCAAGAAACTTTTTTATGATATAGCTTTTATTATTATGATTACTGTGGTTTATTATGCAATCCATTGACTGATAACTATGAATTATGTTTGGCTGTATAACAGGCAAAGGAGCTAGGAAGCTTCATTAGCAGCAACTAGTTATTATTACTATCGTTATTATTATTATTATGGGTATCTCCATGGAGTCAGTAGACTCATCGCAGGAGACGCAAACTATCAAAACAATATCTATCATATTTCTTCTTGAATTCATTTACAGACAAATAACTCACAACTGAGTCAAGCAATGCATTCCACTCATTCACCATCCTCCAAGCAAAAAATCTAGTTCTCACACCCTTGTTAACTACACTTTTCCTTAATTTCCAGGGATGACCTCATGTTCTTCCATCACTATCACACAGCTGAAATATTTCCCCTGCATCAATCTTATAAAAACCTTTTAGTAATTTAAATGTTTCCATCATATCCCTTCTTCTACACCTATCAACCAACCTCTGCAATTCACAAGCTCAATCTATCAATGTACGGAGCATTTTTTACATCACTCATAAACTTAGTCACTCTCCTCTGAACTCTCTCCAGAACCTTCTCATCTCCAAGGAATCCAGATGACCAGACTTCAGCACAGTAATCAAAATGCATAATAGCAATATGATCTTTTGTTTTAAGTATAAGTATCATGTTGATGCTTACACTTGAAAGAAAAAGCCTAATATTTTGATAATAGAAATAAATTTTTCTAATCTTTCCTTGCCCATTCTGTTTAAGTCACCATACCACCTGAGATTAGCTCTGCTAACGCATTCCTGGATGCTGACAATGCCAAGTTCTTTCCTAATATCCTCATTTTTAATATGATATTGCCATTGATGCCATCTGTTCGTGCCTTTATTTTTCTCAAGACTCTCATATCTGCAGTCTCTATTCTTTGATCAAGTGTTTTACTTTTGACCCAGCTCTCAGATCCATAAGTTAAAACTGGTTTGAACTGTCTTGTATACAGCTAATTTAGTGTTCCAACTAATTTCTCTCTTATTCAATATGAATTTATTCAACTGACTTCCTAACATACCAGCTTTGTTGATTCTGTTGTCTATTTCTATATTTAATTTACTATCTTCACTAAAATGATGCTTAAATGGCTGCTGAAATGTTTTACTTGTTCTATAGGTTCTTCATTCACAATGCAGTTGATATTTTCAGTACTTCTGTCTATTTTCATTGTCTTCATCTTGTTATTGCTGACTTTCAAACCATATTTATTACAACAGTTATTCAATTTAGCCAGGGAATCTTGCAGACTTGTACCAGATTTATTTAGAAGTATATAACATCATCTGCATAAAGAGCTCAGATTAATATCTCCAATTTTGATATCAGGTTTAATAACACTTTTCTTCATAATGTGATTCATATAGATAATGAATAGCAGAGGGGATAATGTAAATCCTTGCCTGACACCACATTTAACATTAAACCATCTTCCTGTACTTCCTTCAATTCTAACTGCTGGCTTACAACTCAAATAAAGACTAAGTATTGCTTGATATAATGACCCATTGACACCATATAACTGTAGTATATTGAATAGCTTCTCTCTTGGTACCTTGTCATATCCCTTTTCAGATCTACAAAACTTGAATACAGATCTTTGTTATATTCCCATGATTTCTCAACTATTTGTCGTAAAGTGAAGATCTGATCCTGCCAGCCCCTATTTGGCCTGAATCCAACTTGTTCTTCTCGAAGCTTTTCTTCCACAGTCCTTCTCAACCGTTTCTCAAGTATAGTTGCATAAATCTTACCCACTCAGTAGGGAAATACCTCTGTAATTCTCACATTCAGTTTTATTTCCCTTTTTATATATGGGTACTATGAGTGCTCTACTCCAATCATCAGGAATTCATCCCTCTGTCCAGGACTTCTGAACTATGCTGTGCAGCCACTGTAAGACTTTTATACCTCCATACTTTAGCATTTCTGGTCTAATATCATCCACTCCTGCTGCCTTTCCACATTTCAAGCCTTTGATGGATTTTTCTACTTCAAGTATAGATATGTATTCCTGAATGTATGCCTGTGGAGTGTTTTTTTACCACAGTGTTATCACTGCTTGTTTCATTTAGCAATTTTTCGAAGTAATTACTGCATACTTGAAGGATATCTTTTTCTCCAGTTTTCATGTCACCTTTATCATCTCTACTTCATACAACACTCTTTCCTCCATTTCTGAGCTTCTTCAACAACCTCCAGAATATCTTGCCACCCTCTTGATATTTATTTTCTATGTTCTTACCAAAGTCTTCCCATGACTTTTGTTTAGCTTATATGCCAGGAACTTTTGATATGCTTTCTTCTTTTCTTTCACTGCCTCTTTAACTTCCTATGTCCACCATGGGGTTCTGATTTTTGTATCTTTGAAGACAACCTCACCATATGCCTCTCGGGCTGAATCAATCAAGATTTTCTTCAAGACTTGCCACTGAATCTCCAAGGTTTGGTTCCTGTTCTCAAACACTTTCATTTTTTCTTAAGTAACCTTTGTGTATTTTAGTCTACAGTTCAAATCTGAGAGGTGCTCAACTTTTATTCGCTTTAAAACTTTCTTAAATGTTCTGCTTTACAAAATGAAATTCAATTTTATCCTGCTTAAGACTAAATAGTGATCACTTCCACTTTCAAATCCTCTGTACACTCTGGTGTCATGCAACAGGGAGAAAACATCACTATCAACAATAACATAGTCAATGAGACTTTTCATATTCCTTGCCTCTTCTCTCCATGACTTTGATGTGAATTTGTGCACATTTTTATGTTGGAACATGGTGTTAGTAATAACCAGTCCATGTCCTCAGCAGAAATCCAACAGGTATTTGCCATTATTATTAGCTTTGCTCTTTTCTCCAAATTTCCCAAAATGTTTTTGTATGTCTGACAATCATTTCCTACTCTGCTATTTAGATCCCCAACAAGGACCAACTTTTCCTTTTTCATTGTGTCAGTTGCTTTCTCTAAAGTCTCAAAACATTCCTCCACTTCTACTTTAGTAGAACCTTCTGTAGGACCATAGACACAAATAAGTCTCATTGTCCAGTTTCCCATTCTGATATCTGCCCATATCACTTTACTTGAGACTGCCTGCCATTCAAGAAGATTAGCCTCATATTTAGTGTTGTTGAATACTTTGGCTACTCCTTCTTTTCCTTGATTGTCATTGCCTGAATATAACATTTTGTATTTATTGCTCAAAAAGATCTCACCAGTTTTTTTTGTTTCGGTCACCCCTATTATGTTGATCTGGTATTTATCCCATTCCTGAGCTAGCTCCATTTCTTTGCCATTCGGACTTTTTATGTTGATAGTACCGATCTTTAACTCTGGTGATGTTGAGTTGTGTAGGATAATAATTATGAAAATGCATAAGAAAGAAGTGTTATTCCATTATGTAGAAAGATTACTTAAGCTAGTTAAATATTGGCGGTAAAATTCTAGAGAAAAACATCATTAAAGTATGATTAAAGCAGTATACCATTCCTAGGAATTAGATAGACAAAGCTTAGATGAATGACTCACAATTTTTAATGTCCAAGAGCACAGGATTAAAGGAAGTTGCCGCAAGCGTATCATGTGCACGTGGCACATGATAAGTAAGCAGAAAAGAATAAATCCTCTACCGAGAGATATCGTGTTGAGCACTATTGATGAGTCGGGGGGGGGGAGATTACGGAAGGTGCCAATAGGGTGCGGAGATATAAAAGAGTTAGGACCCCCCCCCACGAAGCTTTTTTTTCCTGGTGGTTTTGGTTTTAGTGTGTGGACTCCACGAGTGAAGGGACGGCTCGAGAGCATGAGGGGAAATCTCTGCCCTGATGCCCAGCAGACGAAAATGGTAGATGTCACATATTCACGGGAAAGGTTACTTTTCGCAAGGTCCGAGGTGAATCACATTACTCCAGAAGAAAAGGGTAGTTTGCAAAGAGGCCTCAGAATCTAGGTAAAAGGACAACACGTGCGAAAGAGTGACTTTACCCCAAGAATCCTATGAAAGGAAGGCATAATTGACTGAAATGAATGGGCCAGCACATAATCGAGGAATTCCAGGTACCAATCCCAGCACAAAGAAATTAAATTGAGGGTCAAAGGACAAGTAAAGAGAGGAAAAAGCACAGGAGGTAACTATAATACAGTATCGTGAAATTTTATTGTTAAATAGTGTATATGAATGATAAGTGAATCAAGATCTAAGGGCTTAACAAAGATAAAACTTAGGACTGTAGCAAATTATAAGTTGTGAAAGTAGACAAGTGTAACTTAAAGAGTGATAACCTTAGGATGTGTGAATACAAAGTGATAATGTATATTTACTAGGTTTTAATTAAGAGAGTTATGAGGATCTTATGTGTGAAGTGAAAGAGAACAGCTCTATTGTTAATCCTATGTGAATAATATTATGATAGCATGTAAATTTGTAGTTTAGAAATGACCTTTCCCAGACTCCCATGAACTGTATATATGTTAGAATGTTAAATAAATCTTTTGCTTACTCTGATTCAGTTGTTTGTTAGTATTATCCGATGCACCACTTGCTAAATATGCGAACCTAAGCAGGAGATTTGAGTAGCGTGTCTACGGTCACGATTGCATGGTTGTTAGTCACTGAGGTATAGCTGGGTGTTCACTTCTTGTTTAAGATTTTTTCTTTTAAACTAATTGTCCTAAGTGGCGCAGCAAAAACAAATAAATGTCTTAGGATTTTAAGAGAGGAAGAACCTCAGAAGCTTTGTTACATTTGTATTTTGGCTCTATCCCAGGGCAATTTCCTTTGTACTTAGATAGTACCACGTGACACCAAGGTGCGAATAAACGTAAAGAGCATAGATATCAAAGTTATTAAGAAAAGGTGACACAATAGTTGGGGTGTGTTTTCAGATTTGTTCCAGTAGCTGACTTTTTGCTGTTTACCCTGGCGAAAACAAAGGGGGCCCTTGTTTAACTGGGCGACACCCCAGCCAGCAGGGAATTCTGTCATGTTGTACCATCATTTTGTATTTTGATTTAAGCCAATAAGAATAAAATTTGGTCGCCTAATCTCAAATTGCCAGCCCATCCTCCTTCATTCAGTATCTGGGTAGATACCAAACAGGGTGCACCACGAGAAAGTGAGGATTGGACATTAGGTCAGAAGCCCTGGTCGGTTCTCCGCATTCCTTTAAAGGCTATGTGGAGGTCTCCTCTCAGTTATACTGCTTTGATCCTTAAGAACCCTATATATCCTTAAAAAAAAAGAATTGATTATTGGCATACAGTTAGAGTAGTTAAGGTTCAGACCATTTCATAGTATTTCAAACATGTTCAAGGTAAAGC
Organism: Typopeltis vanoorti; assembly: GCF_054136105.1. Taxonomy (NCBI): domain Eukaryota; kingdom Metazoa; phylum Arthropoda; class Arachnida; order Uropygi; family Thelyphonidae; genus Typopeltis; species Typopeltis vanoorti. Next base: position 31,736,665 of record NC_143549.1, read on the forward strand.
CAATCAAATGTGAATCTACTGGAATGAAGAATCTTTGCCTGGTTCCAAAGAACTCTGTGCCTAGCATCAATAGATGAGAAGCAAATCAAATCTATCAGATTCCAAAAATGTAATATAGCTTTGATGTTCTTGAATTCTAATCAAAGCAAAGTGGGCAATCTATCCAAAGCAGCAAAAGATAATATGAGCAAGGTTCTTGACAGACATCTAGTAAATGGTAGTCCAGCCTTTGTAAATGGCAAGAAAGAAGACAGTTTCTGAAAGAGGTATATCCTACATTCCTTTAAAGTAGGATACTGAAATTCTTTTCATATTAGATTTGAAGTCTGGTCGAGGGATGATAATTATCAATAATTTTCTGAATGGTAGTTTTGTTGTAGCCATAGTGCTTTTGTTGTTGTGGCACTAGAGTACTTTTAATTTTACTTAATTCATGTAATAAAAGGGAATGAAGAGCAGATCTTATGAGTATGCACAAGACTTTTAATAATACCTGTCTTCTGCAATGAATGATGGTGTGAAGACAAGTGAATGCATCTGACAGTAAAGGTTGGCTTTTATAAACCAAAAATTCGTCATGACCTGCAAGATTGGGATCAAGGCTACATTGTGATTGGTCAGTGAATTTAGATTTGTGTAAAATTGGTGATTTTTATAAATTTTATTGTGTTTTTCCCTTAGAAAACTAGTGTTTTATAGTATATTAGAGTATATAGTGTATTTAGTGTTTTATAAGATATTTTTTCCTTCAGGATTACATGGTGATCAGAATTCATCATAAAAATTATGGAAACAGCTACCATTTTAGAGTAAAACTTCAGTTTAATATAAACAAGTGATTATAAGAACAAGATAGCTTTCCCTGCTAATATGGTTATTGGAGATATTGAGGAGGTTATTGAAAATGAATTAACCTCCAAAATAGCAAAATAAAATCATAAGAGAGACAACGCAGGAATTACAGAAAGTTGAGAGGTGTTTAACTGAAAATAGGGAGGAAAAGAAAATTAATCAGCAAAACAAGAAACAACAAAGCACAGAATCAGGTAAGTCAGTAAGTAAAGAAAATCAGGTAGTAAGTAGTGTTGTTGTAAAAAGAAGGGTGTTATTTGGTATGCTGTCTCCAGTTGTGACTAAGTTCATGAATGTTCCATTCAGAAAAAGTTACATGCTGAACTACAAAGCAGGAAATTATGACCAACTGAGGAGTATACTGAGTTCAGTGGATTCATATCAATTGCTGGATTGGAAGAATATTGATAGTGCATGGGAAGCATTTAAAATATACTTAAATGATGAGATATCAAGAATGTGTTCTGAGAGTTCGAAGAATAAATGGGGAATGAGTCAAATGGATGTGTAATCTTATTAAGCAACAGATTCATAAGAAAAGGATGATGTGAAAGGAATACCGTGTGCATAAGGATGACGTCTGTTATGAAGGTTATAAGTAGCAGGCTAGAGTAGTCACAATTGTTGTACAAAAAGCTGTATATTAAGCATGAAAAGAAACTAGCTCTGTAAGATAAAGAAAGAATGAATATAAAAGAATGACTCTTCTGAATGCAGATGGTGTGGGGGTGATGTAGAACATGTTGTTCAACTAATAACTGTTCATTTTGCTAAAAGCTTTATCAATATGCTGTATGAAGAGGAGGTATTAGAGCTGTTGAAAAAAACTGAATAACAATTCAGAATAGGAACTGATGGGATATCAGGACAGGTACTAAAAGGGTGTTCAGCTAAACGAGCTGAATGGTAATCGCATTGCACAAGGGTGGTGCAAAGACCGATGTACCCAACTATCGACCAATAAGTTGCTCAGGAGTGGTGATGAAGATTTTGGAAAAGTGGGTTAGGATACACATTCAGATATGGGTTGATAGAGTTTATGACATGGGTTTACTAAGGAAGGGTCATGTTCTAGCAGCTTGCTCACATTCTATAATAATGTTACCATTGAGTTAGACAAGGGGAATGATACACCATGATACTTTTGGATTTTGCTAATGTTCTTAACAGAATGCAGCATGGAAGACTGTTGCATACATTAAAGAATATGGGTTTGGATTATAAAATATTAGCATGGATAAGAGGATGGCTGACTGATAGACATCAAAAATTGGTACATGGGGGAAGTGAGACTGCAAGATTTAAGGTAACTACTAGTGGCGTACCACAAAGATAAGTCCTTGATCCACTGTTATTCTGTTGTTATTATTCAATCTATATGTTAATGATATTGGGAAGGATTTGACAGGTGACATACAGCTATTTGTTCATGATGCAAAGATGGGTAGGGTAATCGGGAAAGCTGTTGATATAGAGTACTTACAGAATGATTTGAATAGGCTGGAATTGCTGAGCATGAGAAAATGGATATCAGTTCAATGTCAGTAAATGCAAAGTCATGCACTTTGGTGTAATTAGATATTCAATATCATATTATATTCGTGGGATTACACTAGAGATATCTTGGAGTGTTAGCAGATAGCAAGTTGATGTTCAGGGCCATGTAAGAAAGACTGCAAATGCAATCAAGAGATAAAAGATAATCATTTAAAGTTGGTGAGATAGAGTATTGGCAATCACTATTCCTCTGATTTTTTTGAACAAGTTGTTCTGACATGTAAAATAACTTGCAATGAATAAATTAATTTATTCCAGAAAATCAGAATGCAAAAATCGAAGGGCTCTCTTGTCGTGGGATGTTGATAAATAGTGACACTAAATGAAATCAAACCATAATCCTCCTTACTAGGTATCTATCAAGTACCCTGCTCCTGCGATCTTTGCTACTTTGGACAGCCCGGCAACTGTGCTTTTATTAGAATCTGAGAACCTCAAGACTATTGCATGTTTGGAATTCAACAGACCTGGCATTACTTCTCATGCTATTGACACTAAACACAGAGTTCACTGAAACAAGACAATAATTCTTCATTCCAGTAGTTCAAATTAGACTTCTTTTCCTTGAAACATGTTAAGCTGAAGGTTAGGGCACTCTGACTGTATGCATATCTCCCCCCCCTTTTTTTTTTTTTTGAAGTGATTACTATTAACTGTTCATAATTTTTTTGAGGGGGGGGGGTGGTATTTAATCTGCAGAAACTTTTACAATTATTCCCTCATGACTCATTCTTATGATTCATGTTTGAAATGTGGTTACTGCTGTTTCTTCCTGATGATGTCCGCAATACATTGGATGAAATGATATCAGAGTTTCTGAATAAAATTTTATATTTTTTCTACATGTGGCCATGTAAGTATCTATAAATATGTCTAGCACATATGTTCTGTTAAAAAGTTCGATTACAAACATTTACAACAAGGAACAGGTAGTTCTCACTTTTACGAATTAATTAGTTCCTGGTGACCATTCGTAAATTGGGAATTCGTAAAGCAGGAGTTTATTTCCCTTAGAAATAATGCCATAAGCAAGACTTGAGTTCACAAGAAGGAAAATATAAAATGAATATTAAATAATAAGAAAGGACTTTATTGGCCAAAGATTTACATAATTAAATATATAAATGAAATATATACAGGTAACCCTCATATAACGCGGTTTCGATATAATGTGGTCTACAAATTATAGTATCCCTTTTTGAACGCGGTACTTATACAACATGGTTTCGATATATAAGACGGTCTACAAACTGTAGTAACCCTTTATCTTTTCATATATTTTTCAATGCGCGACTTCAAAATCAAATTTTATCTTCGTTAAATTTGCATCTGCTATATCGCGCATGTAGTTATAAGTAGTGAATTTATATTAGGGGAAATACCCTTTAGCACACATGTACATCAATTGTTTACCATATAAAGTGTTTATTGTTGAAAATTGTCTTCGTTTTCTGCCAGGAAAGCGCATTAAAAATCACAAGTGTGTTAATATCAAGCTAAGCACTTTATTTTTTGGTGAGTTACATACAATATGTAATGCTTTTTTAATGTAAAAAATTTATTTTTATGGTAATGGCCACTTAGAGAGCTTTTGCGATATGGTTGAAAACGAAATTAGTGAATTAATTGATGGGGAAACAGATTTAAATGAGGATGAACTGGTACAATTAATAGATGATGTCGAACCAAATGACAGGGAAAGTTCTGCAGAAGATTCTGATTGCGGTGAATCCATTAAAGAATTCAGTTTAAAGAAATTAGCAAAAGGATTGAACTTGGCAAAAAAGTTATTTTATGGATAAGGATCTTTCAATGGAGAGCTCCGGAAAATTCAAGAGACAATTGGATATTTGTTTAGCTCCGTATTATGAACTTAATAAAAAAATTGCAGCATAGTGGTAAGCAAAGTCTTATTACTGACTTCTTGATAACTAAATCAGCTTAAGTATGCAATGAGAATTATACAAATGCTGTCCAAGAGATTTCTCATCACTTGAAATGATTAGAACTTCAAGTGATGACGATGTTTGGTCACTCGTAAATAAAGAACATCTACGAAATGTTAGTTTTGAAGAGAGTGATGACGATTAAAATATACACTTTATTTTATTTTGCCTAAAACATTTATGCATTATATGCAATGAAGTTTATGTACAATTTATAAATTTTATAATTTTATACTATGTATTTGTTTCATAGTTTATGTTTTCTAAACTTACATGAATTATCAGAATTAAATAAAAATATGTTTTTGTGGATATGTCATTATTAATAAAATCTTTAAAAAAACGATTTCAGAACTTAACCCTATTTTTTCTATATGATCTGAGTCTCGCATATTGTGATTTATATAACACGGCATTTCTATGGAACCTAATATCCGCGTTATACAATGGTTACGTGTATAATCTTATATTAAAAAATAATATAAGAAAAATTTTAAATTAAAAAGGATTCTTAATTAGCTCATTTCTATATCACTGGGTGAATTGGTAGCCATTGAGGTAGTAAGAAATATATTAGGAAGCTTTGGTGCAACTTTTTTTTCAAAGAACGCCTTAAGTGTTCCTGCTTCGTAGACTTTCATTTCTTTTCATTTAAAATAACCAGATAGCATGCAGAAGCATTATTCATTTCGAGGGAATTACTAAATCATTCCAAGTTGGGATTGCTCGAGCTTTTTCGAGAAGTTTAAATGCTTCTTCTAGGCCTTTTAAAGTGAAAAACTGAGTTGGAGCTTCATATTCATCATCTTTTTTGTTTTTTTTCTTCTTTTCCTCCATTTCCTTTGACCTTTCATTTCTTTCTTGTTCCTTTAATTCAAGGAGATCATTGAATCAGAGTTCCATAGTGTGAGATTGAAGCAGCTCATTAACATCATTTTCCGAACCTTCCATTCACAACTGGTTAGCCATACTTAAAATCACTTGAGTTTACTTTTCTTTGTTTCTTTTGCTCGTTTTCTGGTTTTGCACTGTTGCTTCTTTTTGACATTGTTGGAAAAGTAAAAGAGTTAAAGTTAAAAAGAAAACAAATAAAAAATCAGGTGTAATTGAAGAAAGCTGTGCATAACACATTCGAGTCGTCAAGGCTCGTGAGTGACTGAGGCTCGTTCTAACTGATGATTATGTCATTACACACTGCATAATTCCTTGCACACGCCCCTAATTGCCTTTGCCGTGCACAATTTTAAATAAAAAATTCGTAAAGTGAGAACTACCTGTACTGAAAACTGTTAGCAAATATGGCAGGCTGCATTTGAAAAAAGATAATTTATGCAAGAGACTTGTGTTCCTTAAGGGTTGTTGCACTGCTGATATTATTCCTAACTTAAAAAAAAAAATCAAGACCATCAAGTGGTTTTCTTGATTTTTTGATAAATCTTCTTTATCAAAAGAAGATTTATCAAAATCAAAAAAGTGCTAGAGAAGTAAGTTAGGACCAAGATTCAGAATTAAGTTAACAACAGAAAAGTACGCTTTGATGGTCTGCATAGGTTTGTTAAAGGAGTATCATGTTTTAGCAATCTGCATACTTATTATAACAGGGTGACAAATGAATTGGTTACAAAGGCCTTTGATAAATTACCAGATGACAAGCTGGTAATTAAACTGGAATGGATGGGACTAAACAGTAGATTAGTGCACTGGATTGGAGAGTGGTTGTCTGATAGGAATCAGTGAATTGTTGTCTATGGAGGAATATGGTTGATATGCTGTTTAATTTATGTGTAAATGATATTGAGAAAGGTCTAAATGTTGATATGCAGCTGTTTGCAGATCATGGAAAGTTGGGACAAACTATGAGGAGCTGAGTAGATGTTTGTGGCCTTGCAAGAAGACTTTAATAGACTGAATGAATGGACATGGAAGTGGGAATACCAGTTCAATGTTGCAAAATGTAAGGTTTTAAAATCTGAAAAACAAAAATGGGGAAAAAATTATCATTCATTTTGCTAACTATAATGTAGGAAGCTTATCTTACAAAGAAAACCAAACAGATGAAATTTTATATCAAAAGAAAATCTAAATAGAAGAAAAACAAAGAAGAACAATCAGTGAACCAAAGAAACCAATAATCATACACATATCTATAGTGGAGTACAAGAGGATCATAGAGCAAAAGCAAGAGTATCAATCATGATTCATAAATCCCTTAAAGACAATATCAATAACTATAAATACTGAAACAAAAGAACATTATAACTCAGATTGAAACTTAATAGAAGATTTACTAACATAAAGAGCCAAAAGGCTTCACTTTGGCGAATGCAAAATTATCTAAATTAAGTGGATATTAAATCCAACATAATTTCAAAGCCGAATACAAAAACTATAAAAGCTGTCAGGCCAGTGAAACCTTATCAAAATACGGGTGCTTGGGCTAGTGTGCATGTCTCCTATAAGGTTTGGCTAGGGCAACTTGTAGAATGGCGGCAAGTGTATTCCCGCAAGCTCTCTGGTCAATTTTCGAACGAAACTTTTATAGTTTCTGTATTAAGCTTTGAAATGATGGTGGATTTAATATCCACTTAATTAATAGAAGATATCTCACAGTTCTCTGATTATGGGAAGAGAAGATGAAAGTTCGGACTTCCACAACCAACTCCAAAATATAACAGAAAAAATAAACAAAAATGACATGTTATTACTGCTTGGTGATTTAAATGCTTGCCTAAGTAAAATGAAAATCCAAAATCATTCGTGTGTAGAGGCTTAAGCTGTGAGGACATCATGTTGAAGGCTTAATGAATTTTTTACAACACTCAAAAAGAATTAAAATAGAATTTAATACTTCCCATATTTCGTCCTAGTCACTAGGACATCTACGGGGGATTGCAAAAACAATTAATGTAACATGCACACACAAATCTTACAATACTAAGCCCAACCTTAGTATTGTAAGATTTGTGTGTGCATGTTACATTAATTTGTCCTAGTGACTAGGACGAAATATAGGAAGTATTAAATTCTATTTTAATTCTTTTTGAGTGTTGTAAAAAATCCATTAAGCCTCCAACATGAAATCCAAAATCATGTTGGAATTTTTGGAGAATTAGCAAAAAAATAGAAATGGTCAAAGATTAATCGACTTCTCTATTTACAATAATCTAAGAATAATGTACAATGTTCAAACACAGACACCCATAAATTCACATGGTCAGCAAGAGAATCAAAATCTATTATAGACTAACTATAGCAAATAATAAAATAGGTAGATTCATTCTTGATGTCAGTTCTAAGGTTTTGAAATCGAATTAAATTATTATCTATGTATGTTATCCCCAAGATGGATAATGCACAAGTACCAGTATCCATTAGAGAACCAAGAACTCAGGTTCATTCAATTCAAAGTAAGCTTATTATCTGACCCTGATAAAAGAAAATTATATCAGCAAAAAAATAAATGAAAAATTATCAACTACCCTCAGATGAATCTATAAATGAAGAGTGGAATCACCTCTGCAATATTTTAGGAAATTTGAAATTCAGCCTGAGAAATCTTGGGAATGAAAAAACAATGGGGAAAAAAAAGGTCTTCATAACTGGGAATCAGAAATGAGGAAAATCATAGATGAAAAAAGGATGCTTATAAAAAACAGTTAAGCACCAACAAAACAGAGGATGAAATTGAATATAAACACAAAACAGGAATAAGAAAAAAGAGAAACATGTAAAAGAGTTCAACAGAACAATTTTGTTAGCAATTTTATAAATTTATATGTTTGTGTTTTAAGTTTATCAGTATTGTTTATTAAATTGCTAACAAAATTGTTCTGTTGAACTCTTTTACATGTTTCTCTATTTGCTTATTGCTGTTTTGTGTTTATATTCAATTTCATCCTCTATTTTGTTGGTGCTTAACTGTTTTTTTATAAGCATCCTTTTTTCTGATTCCCAGTTATGAAGACCTTCCCCCCCATTGTTTTTTCATTCCCAAGAGTTCTCAGGCTGAATTTCAAATTTCCTAGAGAATAACCCTAGAGAATTGATCAAAATCAATACCATAAATTTGGAGGACTGGCTGAAATACTATAAAGAATTATGAACAACTGATGACAACCCACTCTTAGAACCATTATCTGCAAAAATTCAACAGATTCCTTTACTCTTGAAGATTTAGAGTTAACACTTAAACAATGCAAGAACCATAGAAGCCCAGGGGATGGTATTAATATGGAACTTTTCAAATACTCTGGAGACAACTTCAGATACAAACCATTACAATTTATGAATAAGATTCTAAATGGACAATTACCACCAGAAAACTGACAAAATCCTATGATTGTTCCCATATTAATACCAGGGGATGGTATTAATATGGAACTTTTCAAATATTCTGGAGACAACTTCAGATACAAACTATTACAATTTATGAATAAGATTCTAAATGGACAATTACCACCAGAAAACTGACAAAATGCTATGATTGTTCCCATCTTCAAAAAAGGCAATATTAATGAATGTGAGAACAAAGAGGCATTAGCCTTTTAAATACCAGATATAGAATATATTCAAGCCTTTCAAAGATTAAATTAAACAAAATATGAAAATATTTTTGGAGAGGAACAAAACGGTTTCCATAAAGGCAAATCCTGCACTGACACCTTTTTCACTCACAAGCTTCTGACAGAAAAAAGAAGAAAATTCAATTTAGAGACCATTATTATTCATTATTCATTCGTGGATTATAAAAAGGCTTCTGATAAAATCAACTGTAATAAGCTACTGGAAACTTTAAGAAATGACAACATTCCTAACCAGTTAAAGCAATTTTCAATATATATAACAATAACCAAATTAAAATAAAGATAGCCACACAAAAATCTGAATCACAGAACATAAATGTAGGTGTCCAACAAGGATGTAGTCTATCACCACTCCTCTTTAATATTTATATTAATAATATTATAAGAGTGGAGGGAAACAACCAGTTTCAGCATTCACATTAATGACTGCACCAACATTGATACAATTTTATTTGCCAATGATCAGTTTCTAATTGAAGATAACAGAGATTCACTACAGCAAGCAGCCTTTTCATTAAATAAAATAGCAAAGACATATAATATGGAAATCTCCACTTCCAAAACCAAAGTCATGGCATTCAAAGGCCGAGACCCAATAAGAAGTATTTGCATCAATGATGATATTATAGAACAGGTTAATACATTCAAATATCTAGGCTACTACTTATCTTATGAGAGAGAGAGAAAGACGTGCAACATAAAATAACTAATTATATAGGAATAACAAAAACTATTAATCAGATTTTGAATAAAAATTTAATAAGAAAGAAAACAAAAATTACAATCCATAATTCAATAGCAAGAGCCATCCTAACATATGGTTCAGAAGCTTGGACCATAACTCAAGCAAAAAGAAAAAGATTGATCATCTCTTTTCGAGATTCATGAGCAAAACAGACTCGACTTAAAAAGAAATAGTGATATCTTAAAGGAACTTGAGGTGATACCTGCCTTAGACTACATCATTAGAGAGAGAGATGGAGACAACATACAGAAAGAATGAATGAAAACTCCCCAAAGAGATACAAACCTCAAGGGAGAAGAAATACAGGATCTAAAATTTAGAGGACACCACAACAAATTCTGGCAATGATGTGGAGAATACTGACTTGTAGAAGTAAGGTGATTCTGGTTCTATTGTATAATGCTTTGATCAGGCCACATATGGGTTATTGTGCAAAGATTTGGTTACCTGGTTTTCAAAAAGATGAAGTTGTATTGAAAAACGGTCCAGAAACAATTGACTAAGGTAGTTTCTGGGCTCCAGATTGTTGAATATGAAAAGAGATTGAGAAACAATTTGCAGAAACTAGTGGATAGGAGGAGATAGGAAGATATGATTGAGACATAAGTTAAGGAATTATTAGGTGGATAGTTAAGTTATAAGTTAAGGAATTATTACTATGGAGATGTATGGAGTATGGAGATGGTGAAGATATTTAAGGCATGATATGATAGACTGTGTGTGACCTGTGATGAGCCTTTTGACTCCATGGAGGTTTGATGATAATAATGATAATAATAATAATAATAATGTGTGCCATCTAAAATCTTCCAATTTTTGTAAAATAACCTAAATGTCTAATAACTCTGAATAATACAAATATGTCTGGAGAGAAGTGGGACTTATCAAATCAAGAATTTCTATTAGTGATACATATTAGTGATCTTTTGTATATAGAGATAAGTAATATCAAAACTAATCAAGTCCAAAAGAAAGAAAAAAATTTTTTTTTCTTCTCCCACTGACTGGCCGGATAAAATATAAAGAGTAAACCCTCGATTTAACTGACTAATAGTGGCTAAGGGGTGTCCGTTAAATCGAAAGTCCATTACATCACGCATTTTTTAAAATAAATGATCGATGCTGAGGCGTTTCAATTAGGTAATGCTGCTTTGAAAAAACTATGAAGTTTTTTTTGAACTTTTGAATTCTGCTGTTTTTTTATAATTAACTCCCTAAAATTATGAAAATGTGTGTAATAAAACTGCAGCAGAAAGTCACGCCAAAAGAACCAATTACAGTGTGGTGGTGTGATCACGACCTAATCATTCGGCAAACGTTTTATGAGCAGTAACTCATTTATGTCGGCTAAATTACTACAGTGTTTTTCCAACATATGATGGCCTATTCACCAAAATTTGTTAAAAATAACATGAAAATAGTAACAAAAAATAGTCTGTTAATTTAATTATAAGCAAATCAAAAGCATTTTAAAATTAACAGGGTGTTAATTTTCACATGTGACATACGGAATAGAAATTATGTCCATTAAATCCAAAGTCCATTAAATTGAGGGTTTACTGTACTTCATATATCCATATTATTTCTATAACATCCAAAGGTTATTTTGACTTCATTGGACATTTATATCCATCTAATTATGAACATATGTACAAGTCAAGACAGTACAGTGGATAAATAATTTCATAAGTCTGAATTTCTTTATTTAATAATTTCAATTTTTTGTGTGTGTGTGTGTGTGTGTGTGTGTGTGTGTGTGTGTGTGTGTGTGTGAGATCTACAATCTGCTAAGCCGAATAATCATTAAGCTTCTTTGTTGTTGTATTCTGCATAAGTCATTATGAAAGAAACATTACCCTAAACATGCTTTGCTCTTAATAATCTTGTATGCAACTTTAAAGCATTTCTGTTTATGGAATATAGATATCCTATTAAATTATCATCAAAATGTTCTTGTATTTTTGTATTAATAAATTAAAAAAGTTCTCTTGAATGAAAGAAATCATTAACAACCCAGAACCTTATGTTAAAAAAAAAAACGCTGAATTTATGGAGCCCCAAAAATTTACAAACCAGACATCTCCACACACACACACACATACACAGCAGCTGAATTTTTTAGCTATCGGTTCTAGTTACGTGGCTCTTACCAAGGAACTTCCTTAACTTCACTACCACACACTTTTAGCCATTTTTAAAATAGATAAGTATACACAGTAATATACTTAGATTTTGAAAAGGATTTTGATAGGTTACCGCATGATAAGTTGATAGTCAAACTGGAGTGGATGGAGTTGGATATTAGATTGCCGCATTGGATTGGAGACTGGCTATCTGATAGGTATCAACAAGCTGTGTATGGGGGAGAAGCAATATCCAGGAAAAGGAAAGTTACTATTGATGTACCTCAGGGGGTCTGTTTTAGGGCCATTGCTGTTTAACTTGTATATTAATGATATTGGTGAAGATTTGGATGGAAATATTCAGTTGCTTGCAGATGATGCAAAGTTGGGATGAACCATGAAGAGTAGAGAAGATGTTGTGGCCTTACAAGAAGACTTGAATAAATTGAGTGATTGGGGATATGAGTTCAATGTTGCAAAATGTAAGGTTTTAAAATTTGGAAAACAAAGATGGGATTCAGAATTTATGCTTGGTGATGATATATTGTTGGAGGCGGAAGAAATAAGAGATCTGGGGGTGATAGTGGATAAGGATCTGAAATTTAGGGGAACACATAGTCAAAATTGTGAAGACAACACAAAGGCTTCTGGGAATGATGTGGAGGACACTGACTTGTAGAAGTAGGGAGATTCATGTTCCATTGTATAAGGCTTTGATTAGGCCACACATGACTATTGTGCCCAGATTTGGTCACCTGGTTTTCAGAAGGGTGAAGAGATGTTGGAGAGGGTCTAGAGGCGACTGACTAAGGTAGTTTCTAACCTCTGGAATGTCGAGTATGAGGAAAGATTGAGAAGATGCAACTTGCAGAGTCTGGTGGACAGGAGGAAGAGGGGAGATATGATAGAGACCTACAAGTTATTAAGGGGTTGTTATAGGATCAATGCTGGACAGGTTCTATAGAAAATAGTGGGAGATCATCTCTGGAAGCTGTATAAGGAGGGTGTGAGCAGAGGAGTGAGAAACAGGTTTTTTTCATGCAGAGTTGTGAATGATTGGAATGCCTTGCCTGAGAGTATGGTGTCTGCAGAGAATTTGAGTGTATTTAAAGCACGATATGATGAGCTGCGTGTTTGATAAAAGGACCTCCTAGATGAGTCTTTGACTCCCTAGGGTCTTTGGTAATAATAATAATAAAACTAATAAGTTTCACACCTTTCCCTCAGACACAAAAGACCAAAGCAAACTATTTCCTGAACATGAGGTTCACTGGGAATAAAAAAAGATCAAAGTTCTAAACAAATATAATCTCCACCCACGTTCAAACCACACATGAAACCAGCATAAGTAAACCTGAGGATATAAGAAACAAACCATATATATATAATGTCATATCTTAAAGAACGTATCCTGTTATGATTTATCATTTACAAGGGCATAGAAGTATTTCTACTATGCATGAACACCAACAGATCTTTTTGAAGGTTAATCTTATTGCCTCAGGTATGTTATTTCTTTTTATATTGAGAGGTTGGTTGATTAACCGACACAAGTTCCTTAGTATCATTGTAAAAATTCTCAAGTTTTTATTCCTGTCAAGTGCTATACTTTTCTACTTGGAAGCAAAGTTTTCTTAAGTCTTAAAATCTACTGACAGAGAAATCTTATCATTTTATAACACAATTTTTAAATGCTCGAAATCTTACCTTAACACCACCCCAGATCATGGTTACAGCAGTTGTAGTTCTTATCATGGCATTGGTATGGGGCTTTAAACCAAGAAACCTACAGCAAAGGAAATCTTAAATGAACAACTGTTTCATATTAAAACTTAGACTTTATTTTAAAATATAACGTCATTTAAAAGAAAAATCTGACAAAAGTTATGTGGTAAAGCACAAGGTACTAAGTCAGCAATAGTAGATGTTAACACTTAATGGTTGCTTTAATTTTTTTTTCACACTTATTTTTTAATCAAAATATGCTACATCTATATTCTTTCATTAATGATAAGCTCTGTTCTTCTCTATTCAAAATAATTATTTTCTCATGAAAATATAGATATACTATTTGTTTTACATTACTCTGACAATGATGCCTCACTGTTTTATATAATTTTTGCCTTTAAAGTGATGGTGCACTCTTTCTCAGATAACTGATGCCATTGACAAACAAGGGTCAATAAAAAGATTTCAGAAAAGTTATAACATAATGAATGCTATCAACAGTACTGTCTTAGCACCATTTGGTAAAAAAAAAAAAAGTATGGCTTGTGGTAGAAAAATGTTCCACATCAGAATTCAAAATTGATGCAATTAGGAATGAGTTCATAAATATGACGCATTACTGAATTTCACTGAAGATGCCACTCCAGATATTTGGACATTGTTCTTTCTTTCACTCAAGGTGATTAAGCATTCATTATAGTAAATTTATGAATTCTACATGCCCAAATGATCATCATCTGAAGTACGCACACAATATATATATATATATATATATATATATATATATATATATATATGACAGAATGATCATTAACTCAGTTAACATACATAGTTTTATGAAGAATTGAATGACTAGAACCGAGATTTAAGTAAAAAGGTTTTAATATAAAAACACTACTAGTTTCGGCCTGTAACATTATATATATATATATATATATATATATATATATATATATATATATATATATATATATATATATATATAAGGTATACTCAAATAACTGGGAGTTAGTGTATTCAATTAATCAACTGGAAAAAAAAAATGTATCTCTAATCTGATCAACCATTAACTCTCCCGGCCTGACCTCAGGTGAAGAAACAAACTACAAAACATATTATCCTCTAATTAAAAACACTGGTAAATGACATTGACAAAAATCATGATGGCCTAATCAGATTAATATTTGATATAAGGATTCATGTTGCTGGAGACCTACAATCCGAATTTGTGACCTGACTGAAACAGAAGTATTAAGGTCAAATGTGTGTGCCGTCAATGTTTTTATGATTTTTGATAATATATAGAAGTCATCCAAATATCATAGCTAAAGGAAAATAAAACTAAAATAGCGATCTTCAATAGAAATGTTAAGGCCATATAATTATGTGGCCTTAACAATGCCTAATTTATTGAAAGGCTACAGCTTTACTGTAGCCTTTCAATAAATACTTTACTTTAATCTATATTATTATGCTTAAATGTAGTATTGTGGAGGATTTTGCTAATGGTATTTTTGCTATTGTTTATCCAAATATGTGCTAAAGGACAATAACAATTGCAATCAGAATAAATTTTTATTGTTCTGCTTTTGAAACTATTATTGACTCCAAGCTTTTATGTTGGATGGGCAAGCGTCTACATGTATATTATTATTATTATTAAGAGAGACCTCCAGGGAATCATCGAGGAATGCCATATAATACATACACCAGCTGTCACACTTGTTCTTGAATTCATTCACACTACTTGCACCTACACAACATCCAATGGCAATCCATTCCAATCAAGCACCACCCGATGAGAGAAAAATCTAGCTTTCGTCCCTTTCTTGAAGGCATCATGATCAGCTTCCAAGGCAATTTCGTCCATCCACCACCCTCCATAAAATTAAAAATTCCATCAACTGAAATCCTGTATGATCCTTTCAGAAGTTTGTAAGTCTCAATCATATCACCTCTTTCTCCAGGTTTGCTAGTGTCTGGAGTCCACAAATTCTCAATCTATCTTCATAATCAGTAATTCACAATTCTGATATCATATTCGATACTCTCCATTGCACTTTCTCTCCACTGTATCAGAATCATCATGGAAACCAGATCAGGCCTGTGCACAATAGTCCAAGAGAGGTCTTATAAGGCCTTATAAAGAGGTAAAAATGACTTCCTTATCTTTGCATGTCAAAGTTCATTTCAGCATTGCAATTATCCTCTGAGTTATATTTGCATTCTCAGCTATATAACACTTGACATTTCAACTTCTTTAATTTATAAAGAAGTTGAAGCATCTTTAATTTATAGTATAACCAAGTGGAAAAACTTCCAACAAACTGTGATGAGAGGGTTCTTTTTGACAATTTCCCAACAATGTTGCTGCCACAACAAAACAGCTCAATGATTTCAAATATAATCAGAGAATGAGAACGGATCTGCACAGTAGAGGTTGAACTTTATCACAAAGCTCAGTATTTAATTCGTCTCATTCCAGTTATTCTCTAATTCCTTTCTCTTGACAGGTGACATACCAAGTGAATCTGTAGCCAGTCACAGTCCTTATTCTAAAACCTAATAGAATTTTTGTTAATACTATGGCTCAATTTTATCCAGTGTTGAAGCAAATATGTGAACTATACTAACATGTTTATCAGTCTGTAAAGAAACAATTCGTGAATTTTGTAAGAGATAAAAGAGCATTTATCATTAGCATTTTATTATTATTACAGGCGAATCTAGGGAGTCCTTAGACTCATCGAGGGAGGCCCTAAACATCATGTCCCCACAACCATACGACATTCTCACAGTATCTATCATACATTGCCTTGAACTCGCTCACCGTCATAGCACCCACAACAGACTCTGGCAGTTTATTCCATTCGTTTACCACTCTAAAAGTAAAGAACCCAGCTCTAACACCCTTGCTAACCACACTCTTGCCCAGCTTCCATAGGTGTCCCCTAGTTCTCCCACCACCAGTACTGATCTCAAAAATATCCTCTGAATTAATCCTATAGAAACCCTTTAGCAATTTGAATGTCTCAATCATATCTCCCCTTTTCTGCTTATCAACTAATTTCTGAAACCCACAAATCTTCAACCTGTTCTCATAAGGTTCATTCCATAGACCTGCTATCATCTTGGTCACTCGCCTCTGGATCCTCTCCACCTCCTCCCCATCAAGAAGAAACCTAGTTGACCAAATCTGGGCACAGTAGTCGAGATGAGGTCTTATCAAGGCTCGGTACAGAGGTACAATAACTTGCTTGTCTCTGCTTGTCAAGGTATTTTTCAACAACCAAGTGAGTTGATGAGCTGATTTAGCTACTTTTGCAATGTGCCCCCTAAACTTCATCTCCCTATCCACCAGCACTCCCAAGTCCCTGGCCTCATCAATCTCCTGGAGTACAGTTCCACCAATGTGGTATACTGCTGCTAATCTTTTCACCCCAAAATGCATAACCTTACATTTTGTCACATTAAATTGACATCCATTCTCCTTAGCCTAAAACTCCAATCTATCCAAGTCGTCCTGCAAGATTTTGACATCTTCTGCATTCACTATTACCCTACCCAACTTTGCATAATCAGCGAACAAATGAACTGTTCCTCTTAGATCCTTCCCTATATCATTAATGAACAAATTAAACAGCAGTGGTCCAAGAACAAAACCCTGCGGCACACCATTAGTCACAGGCCATCTTTTGGACTCTACTTCTGAATAAACTACTCTCTGATATCTTTCCATCAACCACCCACCTAACCATCTCATCAACCCTATATCCATTCCCATATGTTGTAGTTTACAAATTATTATTAATGGTAATATTTGTCCCTACATTTTCATTTCAAACATTTATATCTTAAATCACTTTTATGGGGGAAAAAATAAACAATTCTTCCCTGCCATTATAAACAAATGGTGAAAACATTCAGCATCATAAAAACTCTCAACAAAATAAATATGCCCTTAGGTCTACATATATAACTACATTAGTGCTTTTCTAAATTCTGATTGTCTCTGAAACATTATTAAATGGATAGGATCAGTGATATCCATGACACAGCAGCAACTCAAAAAAACATTTAGGTTAGAACCTAAATGTTTTGTAAAGAAATATTTTGGGAAAATAAATACTTCTTTCTGAACTACCCAAAGTTTTAATAGATACTATTAAAAGTCAACTTCTGCACCTTCCATCAATAAGAAATGAACTAATTACTGCTATCTACTCTGCATCTATATTAAGTAGCCATGTCAAAATTGATTGGTTATCCTGTAGTATAACTGAATACTCTCTAAAGATAATATAAAAATAACGATTTTTATATTCATATTCTTTAATTTTTTTTTATACTTGATTCGAAATATATTCAATATTATTTCACATCTTATCTTAACTTCTTAATTTCTTGTCAGTCGTAACTCCGAGTTGTAATCGTTGCTTGAGCTAGTCTTAGCACTTTTAATCCTTTAGTCTACATTTTCATCCCCCCCCCCACCGCTCAAGTCGTAACTATGCTACTTTCACGTGTGTGAAGTATAGATTCAGGCATTGCCTCTGGCTGGTACCAATTCCTTCGTCTAACTAGCTGGCTTTCTCTTACACTGATCTTTAAAAATTTATTTGTATAATGACTGCGCCATTAAAGATCACGCAAAGGAATTGTTTGTCTTTCCTATATATGTAAGTGAAATGCTCAGCAGAACATGGAATTATATCTAATATTCAATCCTAATTCAAGCAACATTTGATACGTAAAATTAGTCAGTAGTGGTTAACTTTAAGGGCACACAGGTTCTATATTTTTATGAGAAGTGCATTGGCAAGTCGAAATCAGGCAAGTTATTTAACAAACAAAGCAATTTATTCATACTAAGACATGGTAACTACATCATAAAAGAGATAGGATTTCACACATATCAAAATTATCTAGTTCCTTTCATTTCAGCTAAGTAACAATGCAACGCACGTGTCTGGTTCTCAAATTAAATAAATCAGCACTTCTGGCCTATAGCTTAAAGACAAATCATATACGTTCACATATACGTCAGACACGTGGTTAGTTTCACACATACTTCAACTCAATTTAACTTAGACTATTAACAGAACTATGCTTAACTTTTCAATCTCCCTTCCAACAGTAACTCTTAACATTGACAAATGCTCATAACCAGTGGTGAGCTATAAGGGCTCACGGGGGCTCGCCCAAGCCCTTTGTTAAATTTTTCTCAAATTTGCGAGCCCCTTGTTCTTCTTGTTTACTTTTTTATGTTTTCAAAAAAAAAAAAAAAAAACATAATATTTTGAAATATATTAAGTGACAAACTCCAATGGTAACCTAACAAAGCGACTTTATTAAATAAAATATTATAGTTACTGTTACCACCATTCTACAAATAAGAATTCACTCTTGGTAATCACATATAAATAAATAGGACTATGAAATAATGCCCCTTGATTGGTACCATTGATTATTACTTGAAGTATAAAAACAAAAGAGAAATATAACATACTTCAATAGATGATATTTATTTATTCTTTATAGATGTTTGTCATAAAAACTTCTATCGCAAACAAAAGAAATTTATTCTGTTTATAAAAAATGCAGACTATTGCATATGTACGATTATAAAAGATTTTATTCTTATTATATTTTGATAGTTAAATATAAATAGTGCGCAGACTTTAAATTAAGATCGAAGATAAGAACTTCTGGTTGCCATGGGATGAAGACAATTAAGTGGTTTCGCTTAAAAGAAGAGAGTGTGAGGAATCGTTTTAGGGAGAGAGTGTTAGAGAGGATTTCGGATGGACTGGAAAGTGTACAAGATTGTTGGAAACATAATTCAAAAGTAATCCTGAGCTGTGCAATCGAGGTGCTTGGTGAGAGATCTGGAAAGATTAGAGAGCAGAAGGAGGGTTGGTGGTGGAATAATGATGTACAAGTGGCAGTGACAGCTAAGACGAAGGCAAAGCAGAAGTGGGATGAGTCAAGAGTGGAAGAGGACAGAGAGGTGTACAAAGAGAGAAAGCAAGAAGCCAAGAGAGTTGTGGCACAGGCGAAGGCCATGGCATATCAAGATCTGTATGATCAATTAGAAATAAAGGAAGGACAGAGAAAAATTTACCAACTAGCAAAATGTAGAAATAAAGCAGCTAAGGACATCTTACATGTGAGGCAGATCAAAGATGCTGAAGGAAGAGTATTATGGAGGGATGTGGACATAAGAAACAGATGGAAAATATACTTTGAGGGACTTCTGAATGAGGAAAATGCAAGGACTCACAGAGGAGATGGGCAGCCTTCTGAGGGGATGGTGCAGAACATCAGTAGAATGGAAGTGACGGAGGCCATGAAGAGGAAGAGGAATGGAAAAGCGGTGGGCCCCGACAGAATTCCAGTGGAGGCATGGAAGGCACTGGGGGAAGAGGGAATTGACCTGCTGTGGGACCTGTTCATGAAAGTTTGCCAACAGGAAAATATACCCGAGGAATGGAGGGAGAGTACTCTTGTTCCCATCTACAAGGGTAAAGGGGATGCACAAGACTGTAAAAATTACAGAGGAATAAAGTTGATGTCCCACACAATGAAGATCCTAGAAAGGGTTCTTGATGGTAGATTGAGGGAGGAGGTGGAGATTGCAAAGGAACAATTTGGCTTCATGCCTGGTAGATCAACAACAGATGCTATCTTTGGGTTACGACAGATGATGGAAAAATATCGAGAGAAACAAAGGGAGCTACATCTGGTATTTATTGATCTGGAGAAAGCATACGATAGAGTGCCAAGGCAAGAAGTCTGGAGGTGTCTGAGGGAGAAGAAGGTGCCGGAGAAATATGTCAGGTTGGTGCAGGAAATGTACAGAAATGTGAAGACAAGTGTTCGGACCTGTTTGGGACAGACAGAAAGTTTTCAAGTAACAGTTGGCTTGCATCAAGGGTCAGCATTAAGTCCGTTTCTGTTTAATATTGTGATGGAGGTGGTAACAGAGGAGGTGAGAGAAGATGCACCTTGGACAATGTTGTATGCAGATGACATCTTGCTGTGTGTAGATTCAAGAGAAGAAGCGGAAACTAAACTGGAAAGATGGAGAAAAGTACTGGAAGAGAGAGGTATGAGACTGAGCAGAAGTAAGACAGAGTATATGTGTTGCGCAGTGGGCGGTGGCCAGGAGACAGACCTGGAGCTGGAAGGAAATGTCATCAGGAAGGTGAGAGACTTTAGATACTTAGGTTCGACAGTGGAAGAAGATGGAGGAGGTGAGAAGGAAGTGGGATGCAGGATACAAGCAGGTTGGAGGAACTGGAGGGAGATGGCTGGAGTGTTATGTGATGAGGGTGCCGATCAATCTGAAAGGCAAAATTTATAGGACAGTAGTGAGGCCAGCTATGACATATGCTATAGAAACTGTGGCCCTGAGGAAAAATAAAATTAGCAGGATGGAAGTAGCAGAGATGAGAATGCTTAGGTGGATGTGCGGTGTGACCAGAAAGGATCATCTGAGAAATGACTATGTCAGGGGAACAGTGAAAGTTACGAACTTAGGAGCGAAAATACAGGAGGCAAGGTTGAGATGGTTTAGTCATGTGATGAGGAGGGAGGACGAATATGTGGGAAGAAGGGTCATGCAGATGGATGTGCAAGGAAGGCGGAAGCGTGGGCGGCCAAAGAAGAGATGGAGGGAGCTGGTAGAAGAGGACTTGAAGATGAAGAACTTGGATGTGGTGACAGCCCAAGACAGGAAGGTGTGGAGGAGACTCATAACAAGCAGTGACCCCACTTAAGTGGGAGAAGCTGCAGAAGAAGAAGAAGAAGATATTTTGATAGTTAAATAATGTTTTTCTTATGTAAGATAAATTAACATAGATGATTGTGTACAAATATTTCATGTTTAGATCATGAAATATTTGTTTAAAAATGATAGCCCTTTCAGGTTGATTGTCCCCCCCCCCTCATACTTTTTAATTGGCATTTGTACACAAGCTGTATTAATAAGAGTTTTTTTGTGAAATACGGATTTTTTTTTTTTTGCTCGACAATGCGAGCCCTTTGTTAAAATTTCCACAGCTCACAACTCTGTTGATAACAATCTCACAATAATTTTAGAAGCACGGTTTTCCAACTTCGCAACTTTACGTTATACTAGCAGCTATATAATCAACAATCCCTGCTCTAAGGTTCACAATCCATAACAGTTCTACTTTAATCTTACATGAGACCTTTCTCAGCCAGTTCAGCATTCAAGATCCTACAGATCACGAATATAATCTTCTTCTTTCCCATCAGAACAGCAAACAGACACTATTCCAGGGCAACGACGATACAGCATTCTCGGAAATCACTTAAGGAATTTTGTGATGGGACTTCTCGAACAGGCTGACACCGCCATTCAAAATCTCCTATCATCGTCGAAATACTGCTAGCAGGATATCTTCCCCCCATCCGTGGAACGGCTGAACCCAGGATCCTCTTCAAAGAGACACCGGAACAAGTCAGGAACATACAGCCTGGAGCGCCTGTCTCCTTTTTATTCTACCTTCATGGCCTTGAAACTTCTTCAGATTGAGTTCTCCGGATGTTCTATCAGGGGTTCCTTCCCTCTACGAAATCACCGAGTCATGGCAGAAAAACCCCCGTAACTTGCTGACCTTTGCACCTGGAGATAGCCTCCTGTCTACATTTCTAATCTTGTCTGGGCTACCTCTTTGTTTGTACAATATTGGCAGTTAAATAATTTAGCAATTCATTCTAATATTTTACCAGATTAGATAAAATATTATGAAAAATTGTTAAGTAAATTACAAATATTTTGTATTAACTTTCTTTCTCAAGTAAAATCGGTATATAAGAATTTTGTGCAAAATTCTTTCTATACAAGATTTTACATAGGCTGTCTCACTCAAAAAACATTTTTTTAAACCTCTTGCCTGTGAATTTTTTGGAGAAAGTCTGACTAATTTTTCTTGGCCTCTAATTTGCGCCATGTCTGATTCATATTCTATTCTAAAACCTATTCCCCTTTCTATTCTCCACAGCCTTGAACCAAAAAACTTCACTCGCACAAATTTTTATCAAGTGTGCAGCCTTTGTAGCAATGGCTAAAGTCCAAGCTAACAATCCTCTCATTGCCTCTCTTATCATGAAAAGAAAACAGAGGATGTTGGAATAATTAAATTTCTGTCTGGCTTGAATTTTAACCTCATGTTTTCTATGCCTGTTCCACCTCGATCTGTTATAGGAACTTCTGGATCTTTTATATCTTTCAATAATGTTTACTTCTATTGTTCTCTGATTACCCTCCCCCAAAATTTCTCCCGTTTCACTTTGGTCATTCACTAGTTTGACACTTGATATGTGGTAGGGCTCCGAATGACTGTTCGTTTCGGATGCTGAACATACTGAAGAATTAGTACGGTTGTGTTGACATTCTTCAGTATCCCTTTCAGTCAATTCAGTAGGCTCGACCTTATTTTCATTCTGCAGTATTCTTTCTTCACGTGGTTTCTCCAATCTGTTCCTAAAACCAAAGTTCCCTTTTCTTTTCCATCTATTTCCCAGTAGGAACATTTCGATTCGAGAGAAGTCACAAGAGAATTTGTACCTCTCCAGAAAGTTAGTTCCAAGGATAATCTGTACGCTTGGGTGAGATGTCCTAGGGAGGACCAAAAACTCTTGCCAAACACACAATTAAATACTGTTAAGTATATTTTCACTATATATTTTGAGAATTCCCTATACCGCTCACAAAACCAATGAAAATGTTCGAAAACTGATTGATTCAATAGATGGGAGAAAAAGGGAAAATGTTCTGACAGTCATCAGAAGAAGACAGATGAAATGGTTCGGACATGTGGAGAGGGCTAATGGCATTCCAAAGCAAGCACTAGAAGGAATCATTCTGGGATCAAGGGTTAGGGGCCAACCTCGATTAAAATGGACTGATAACATCAAAAAATGGACAAATTCCTCCCTTTCTCAACTGTCATCAAGAACAAGAGACCGAGATGACTGGAGGAGGCTAGCAAAGAGTATCACCTACCAGCCATAAATGACCTAACGGTTCATTTAGGACTACGGGAGAAGAAGACGAATATTTTTACTCTTAGTTTCTTCGTCGCATATATCTCTCATGTTGAGATTCCCGATAATCTAATTGGTTTCTTCAGCTTAGAAATGCCCCTCCATACACCACTGGATTTTATTTCTTGAAAATAATCTCCAGTTATAACTGAGGCCTGGGAACCAGTATCTAGCAATACGTCACAAGGCGATCCTTGTACCTTCCCCTTAATGATCATTCTCAACTTCCCCGGAAAATTTCAATTCTTTTCCTCTCTCCTCCATGGTTTATTTGTACAACCAAGAGGCTTAAGTACAAGTTTCGACTCATACCTAACATTCCCGTTGGAGGGTCTCTTGTTTCTGAAACACTTGCAGCCAGGTGGCCATATTTGTTGCAAACAAAACACTTGGGAGGCTCCTTTCTGTTTCTTACTTCATTATTCCTCTCCACTTGAGGAGTAAATCCAGAGGATTTTGCTATCATTCCCTCAAACTGTTGCACGACTGCATTGTTATAACCTGATAAATTAAGCATGTTAACATTCCACTTATCATAGTTTAACGAGCAAAGAAGTAAAAACCCTGTAAATTAAATAAGTAAACATGCTTGTTTCTAAGTAGGTATCGTTGTAAACTTTAGAAAATACTGAATACATTGATTTAAGAAGAATAAAAATATTAATTGGCTAAAGGAGAATTTATAATGTAAAGAAAAAAAAAAGGGGAATTAGATAAATATGTATAAAGGAAATTTGCCAGAGATAAAGTATAAATTAAGAGAGTTATGGTTTTGTGTTGATATAAAATCCGATGTAAGGAAAATTTGTAAAAGAAACACTAGAATGTAATCTGTGTGCGGAAGGAAGTCCAAGGTTCAAAGACACGCTGACAATTGTCCCCCAGCATGCTTGGCGCGTGGAGTGAACAAGCAGGGGATTAGAACGAATGTTGGGTCATGTGACAAGAAATCGAGGTGCCGGATAAACAGTGAAGTTTTTTTTTTGCCAATAGGGTGAACATATAAAAGGGTTAGGAATTCCCCCCCCCCTGTCGCTCTCATGGTTTTTTTCGTCATGTGGAGTTCTCACATTTCCTCGAGTAGTGAGGGGTTTAGTCTGGTGCTGGTTCAGGGATGGCTGAATGATACCTCTAGACTGGGACAGCGGGTAACCCTGTCCTACATTCCCGGAAAGTAGCGGCAGACCATGCCATTGAAAGCTCAGCAGAGGCACGCATCCCAAAGTCAAAAGCTGGTAATTACTATAAATTCTTGATCCGAGGTAGATCGAAGAAAAAAAAGAAATCTCCTTATGAAATAGAAGATAGACTATAGCAGATGCAGACGGATAGAGGTACCTTAGAGTGGAGATAAGTAAAGATTTGTTATTTATATGAATGCAATCTGTATGTGTATTAATATGTAAAGCTTTGTTAGTGAAGAACTCAGAGATAATTATAGGTCAGGACTATAGCGCGTTTTATAGAAAGTCATGAGTGAAAGGTTAAGAACTGAATCTGAATCTTTGTATGTTGAAGAATGATTACCAGTTGTTGGTATGGAACTTAAATAATGAAATTTAGTAGTAATCTAGATGATATAAAATTATTAACTTTGTGTGAATTATTTGAAGAAAATTGTGTTCAGAGATCATATCTGATGAAGTCAAGCTAATTAATTGATTTAGATTAGATTGTGTCCTATTTAGAGTGATGATTGTTCTTGTATGTTAAACTGTAAATTTAGAAAAAAATAAACCTTGCTTGATTTTAACTAAACATATGAGTCTGTGTATAGAATTCAATGCACTACTTGTTAATCTTATTACGGATCTGAGCGGAAAATTAAGTGAGTAAGGTAAAGGCCACGATTGCAACCCTAGATCACATGAGTATATCTTCTGACTTACTTCTTGATTGAGATATTATCTTTAATCTAATAATTCTAAGTGGCGCAATCTAAAAATATAAATTTCTTGGGATTTTAGGTTTGAGGAATCTATCACATTGAATTTTGGCTCTACCCTGAGGCTATTTTTTGTGTGATTGAGATATGTGACCCACGTAGAAGAGATAACAATTTTAATGGTTTGATATAGAGATTCAAGATTTAATATGGAAGGTGGAAACAATATAAATGGCACAGTCGACAGGAGAACAAGAGACCGAGATGACTGGAGGAGGCTAGCAAAGAGTATCACCTACCAGCCATAAATGACCTAACGGTTCATTTAGGACTACGGGAGAAGAAGACGAATATTTTTACTCTTAGTTTCTTCGTCGCATATATCTCTCATGTTGAGATTCCCGATAATCTAATTGGTTTCTTCAGCTTAGAAATGCCCCTCCATACACCACTGGATTTTATTTCTTGAAAATAATCTCCAGTTATAACTGAGGCCTGGGAACCAGTATCTAGCAATACGTCACAAGGCGATCCTTGTACCTTCCCCTTAATGATCATTCTCCACTTCCCCGGATAATTTCGATTCTTTCCCTCTCTCCTCCATGGTTTATTTGCACAACCAAGAGACTTAAGTACAAGATTCGACTCATACCTAACATTCCCGTTGGAGGGTCTCTTGTTTCTGAAACAGTTGCGCCAGGTGCCCATATTTGTTGCAAACAAAACATTTGGGAGGCTCCCTTCGGTTTCTTACTTCGTCATTCCTCTCCGCTTAAGGAGGAGGAGTTAATCCAGAGGTTTTTGCTATTATTCCCTCAAACTTTTGCATGACTGCATCAAGTTTGTCTATCATAGGCTGTTGTAGCCTTTCTACCTCCTGTCTTATTATAGTGCGTAATTCCTCCATGTTTATTAGTCCTACTTCTTTCGGGATGTTCATTTTACTGTCAGTCATTTGGTTAATGTTGACTGATCTTTCTCTTTCTCCCTCTCCTTCATTATGATCCTTCATAGATCTTCCCTTACATGTGCTTGAGTCTTTTTCACTTTTGCTTTCACAAGTGGAATCATTTGCCTTCTTGATGACATTAATATGGCTGTTAGTAGAAGCGGGACGAATGTCTCCAAGCTTCTCCTCTCTCGCCTTCAATGCGAGGAAACATTCCTCAGGATTTGAAATTTTCTTTTTGTTCGCAGTCTCCTTCAGTTCTTCTTTGACTGCTAACCTAAACTGGTAAAATACTGCCAGTCAAGGTGAGGTTTATCCACTTTTGATACACTTAGACTGTTTGCAATTGTCAGTAATTTATTGTAGTATTCTGTCACAGTCTCTTTATTCTCTTGAGCACATCTCTGCAATTTCCAAAGATTTGGGCTCAGACTACTTACCCCGGAGAACTGGGAAATCAAGGTTTCCTTAAACCTCGAGTATTCCCAAGGATCCTTAAGTATTGAGGATGAATACAAGACGCTTTTGCCTTTCCAACCAGTTTGCTCCTAAGTAGAATAAGTAGTTGGAAGTCTGCCCACTGTTGGATTGTGATGGAGTGGAATTTTAAGAACTCCTATCTTATCACAATCTAACATGCATTTCCAAACAAAAAAGAATATAAATACAGGTGATTACCTCTATATCAAGCAAATTTTACTATGAGAAATTAAATAAGTGTATATTTAGTACCATTCACAAATGAGTTAAAATCAATAATGGAAGTGTAAACCTTTAGCAGAGTTTTATAAAGTAATATGTATTAATAGATATAGAATGTTAGCACAAATTCAACATGAGGGGGGGAAGTGAAGTCCAAAGGTCATGAAGCAGTGACGCGAGGGAGCGGCTTGCCCCGAGCAAAGAGCGTGACATCAACACATGTGCGATAGCAGAGAAGGCTGGACGCCGTGACGTAAGACCACGTGAGTGTGTTGGCTGGACATCGCGAAATGCGAGAAACGCCAAGAAAAAACAGGGAAATATAAGGGGTATGCACCCCTGAAAAAAGGCTTTTTGTTCCTGGATCTCCTAGTGTTCGTCTCACAGTGGTGAAGGGTAGCAGTGCCTCCATACTGGAGGATTCCGATAAAGGCAGCAGCGGAACTCGGCGGCCGTATCTCCGCGGAAGAAATAAGCCCGGCAGTCCATAGAAAGCCAGATTGAGGCATGTGGACATTTAGTTTAAGGAGAGGCAGATTCCGGTAGACCATTGACGCGATACAGAACCAAAGGGCAGATAAGTAGACTTTATTTGTATTTGTATTTGTATTACTTTATTTGTGCCACGTTGATAAAACAGAAAAGGGGGACATTAATGATATTGATTAAGACTGTGTTGCTATTGTTTTAGAGAGGGTTGTCTTAAATCTTACTGTCTACCACTGTGATAAAGTTGCTTAATATGTTATAGGAAGTTACGAATATGTTTAGAGTGAGGATTTGCTAATTTATAAAGGAATTGTAAAAGATATAAATGCTATCTTGTGTGGGTTGACAGAACTACTGAGAAATAGAAAGATTGTGATAATCATGCATGATTAAGGTATTTAACAGTATAAATAAGATTCTTACTTTAGAGAATTACAGCATAATCAGTTATAAGTATATTTGTAGTATTGTAATATTTTAACTCTATCCTGACTCTCAGGAACTCCCTTAAAAGGAATTAAGCTAATAGTATTGAATGTACATATTTATGTTATATAATAAACCTTGCTTTTGTATCTAACTAAGACTATCTGTGATTTCTGGAATCTGATGCACCTCTTATAAAATTAATATGAACCTATGCGGGAGACCAGAGAAAAGTAAAGTTTGGCCATGTCTGCAAAGTTGCAAGGTATCAAGTAAGTACTGTCCTGAGATCACCTCTTGATTGACAATATTGTTTAATCTAATAGCGCTAAGTGGCACTGCGAAATATAAATTTTCTTGGCGTTTTACTAGAGGTAGATCTCAGACACTCTGATACTCTGGTGTTGCCTCGATCTCGAGGAAATTCCATTGTCCCTCAGAGGTACCACGTGATACCCATATGGAATTGTAATGGGGAACTGACCCAAAGGTAGAAGAATAGATATCTGAGTAGAAAGTCGACACAACATAAATGGTGCAGTCAGCCAACAGGATGTGGTTTATATAACTGAAATAAGTACTTTATATAAATCACAATAAGCAGATTTCGGATTCCAAACAGAAATTTTTAACAAAGGCAAAGGTTGATTTAATATTTGTGTAAACTCAGAGACAAACATGTCAAACCCTCCTAGTATCTCAATAATGGAGGACAATGAGTTTTTTAGATGCATTAACCCCCAACAAGTGTTCCCCCAGTTCTCAGGCAAAGAATCTGATGATGTCACTTCATTTTTTACGTACATAGAAGAACTAAGAAAAGCTGGAAGATGGACTGACTTTCAGTTACTGGTCTTGCTCCGTAGTAAGCTGATAGGGAAGGCAAAACCTTCCTATAGTCCTCTCCCATTCTAAAAGAGGCCCTGGAGTATTCAAAATTTAAAACGGTCCTAATTTCCCAATTCTCTAAACTGGGAAATTTGGAGCCTAATTTATGGAAACTCCAAAGGTGCACTGAGAAGGAGAGGGAGAGTGTATCTGATTTTTAGAACAGATTACTAATGGTGGCTACGCTGAGTGTCCACAATGAAGAGAAACCTCATTTTGACTGGGCCGTTTTCCAGCAATTCAGGCAAGGAGTAAGACAGGAATTGAAAGAAACTGCCTTCAAAAAAAAAGTGACTAACTTGGATGAATGCTACAGAGCAGTTAAAGAAAGGGAGCAGATACTTGGAGACATACATCCCACTTCTGTTGCTGGTCTTGTAAACTTGGTTGAGCAAGAATGCTGCCCAATAATGAACCAAGACAAGAAAGACAAATCCAAGACAAGAAAATGAAATGAGGGCAATAATAGTGAGACAGTGAATAAGTTGACCGAAATCTTGCCCGAGACTTGCAAGATCAGGGATATTGGAGAAGTTCCACTTCCTGAAACAGGAAGTGGAACTTCTCCAGAAACCTATCATGGAGTGATTGAACGAAGTAATGAAAAGATTAGAGACAATATCAGTGAAGGCCCCAGAACCAAAAATTTCTGAGGCGGACGAAACTAAAAGTTTAATTAGAGAAGAGGTCGAGAGACTACAAAGGCCCCTTCTTGACCGAATGGACGTGGTCATGGAAAAAATTGCAACCATCACCTCCCAAGAAAAGTTAGTAGTACCATCAGATCACAGGGCCAATGATCAAGGAAATGGAAGAGAGCCTCCCAGATGTTATAGGTGCGACAGAATTGGGCACATAGCTCGCAATTGTTTCAAAGGCAAGGGAAGCTTTAATAGAGGTCATGAAGAAGAACTTAGATCTCATACGTATGCCAATAAGACGTGGAAGAAGGGACAAGGAGTCAGAGGGCAGTCATATGAAATGATGGTGAAGACCAGTGTGCTTGGAGAGCATTGCAATGCCCTACTTGACTGGAGCGCAAACCTCCATCATTTCTGAAGACTATTTTAAAGGGTCAGAACCCTATATTAAGTACAAGATCACTTACCTCAAACGATCCGCAAGAATATTTGGGTGCACAGCCTCAGCATCTCACACGTCTAAATCAGTAAATCTTAAAGTGTATCTGCCTGAGTTCAGAATGTGTGTTTGCCATGAGTTTCTGGTCTTGTCAGGATCTTCTCTCCCACACATAAAGCTAATTCTGGGCAATGATTTTTTAATGAGATACAACTTTAAGTGTGATTATGCGAGGAAAGAAGTATATCTCCTTGGAAGGAGGCAAAACATATACAAGGGAATTGAATCAAAATTGCATAAGAGCGGAAGAAACTCACCAAGAATCCGATCTTTTAAGGGGAGCCTTAAAACCCACGTTAGTAAATCTACAGGTGAACTAGCAGGTGACTACTTAAGCATGAAGGAGCACACTTTGTCAGCAGAGACACGCCCTCATGTGAATCAAGTATCCTTGGTAGTGTAAACATCACAGGGAATTTCAATTGGCACTGGGAGCTTAGAAATAGACAAGATTAGGCCTAATGTCCCAAGAGTAAATCACGGTAGAGTTAGAAAAAGGAAAAGGAGGAAAATGAGAGAACTAAGTCTCCATCGTGATAAGGAACTTGGCAGGACTAGATGCCTCCAATTCACTAGACAATTTTTTGACAAACTTAACACCGCTAAAAGGTTGAGGGGGAATGGAACAAAAATCGAAGTGAGTGAGAGGGAAGAATCCAAGGAGACAGATCAAGATATTAGTAAACTAAGCAAGAATGCAGATAAATAAACCCACAACATGAACAGGTATAAGGAGCAGGAAAAAGGTGCCATTAAAAAAGACCCCCCCCCCCCTCAGAACAGTAAGGAGGAACACTTGAGAGGAAGAAAAATTTTGAAATATTTTTAATTGGAAGGGGAGACCTATGTTGCATTGTGATGGAGTGGAATTTTAGGAATTCCTATCTTATCACAATCTAACATGCGTTTCCAAACCAAAAAGGAATATAAATATAGGTGATTGCTTCTGAGTATAAAATTATTGCTATGTAAATATATCAAGCAAATTCTACTATGAGAAATTAAATAAGTGTGTATTTAGTACCATTCACAAATGAGTTAAAATCAATAATGGAAGTGTAAACCTTTAGCAGAGTTTTATAAAGTAATATGTATTAATAGATATAGAATGTTAGCACAAATTCAACATGAGGGGGGGAAGTGAAGTCCAAAGGTCACGGAGCAGTGATGCGAGGGAGCGGCTCGCCCCAGGCAAACAGCGTGATGTCAGCGCACGTGCGATAGCAGAGAATGCTGGATGCCGTAACGTAAGATCACGTGAGTGTGTTGGCTGGACATCGCGAAATGAGAGAAACGCCAAGAAAAAACAGGGAAATATAAGGGGTATGCACCCCTGAAAAAAGGCTTTTTGTTCCTGGATCTCCTAGTGTTCGTCTCACAGTGGTGAAGGGTGGCAGTGCCTCCATACTGGAGGATTCCGATAAAGGCAGCAGCGGAACTCGGCGGTTGTATCTCCGTGGAAGAAATAAGCCCGGCAGTCCATAGAAAGCCAGATTGAGGCATGCAGACATTTAGTTTAAGGAGAGGCAGATTCCGGTAGACCATTGACGCGATACAGAACCAAAGGGCAGATAAGTAGACTTTATTTGTATTTCACTGAATGTGAATGAGAGATTTGTGCCACGTTGATAAAACAGAAAAGGGGACATTAATGATATTGATTACGACTGTGTTGCTATTGTTTTAGAGAGGGTTGCCTTAAATCTTACTGTCTGCCACTGTGATAAAGTTGCTCAATATGTTATAGGAAGTTACGAATATGTCTAGAGTGAGGATTTGCTAATTTATAAAGGAATTGTAAAAGATATAAATGCTATCTTGTGTGGATTGACAGAACTACTGAGAAATAGAAAGATTGTGATAATCATGCATGATTAAGGTATTTAACAGTATAAATAAGATTCTTACTTTAGAGAATTACAGCATAATCAGTTATAAGTATATTTGTAGTATTGTAATATTTTAACGCTATCCTGACTGTCAGGAACTCCCTTAAGATGGGAATTAAGCTAATAGTATTGAATGTACATATTTATATTATATAATAAACCTTGCTTTTGTATCTAACTAAGACAATCTGTGATTTCTGGAATCCGATGCATCTCTTATAAAATTAATACGAACCTATGCAGGAGACTAGAGAAAAGTAAAGTTTGGCCTGTCTGCAAAGTTGCAAGGTATCAATTAAGTACTGTCCTGAGATCACCTCTTGATTGGCAATATTGTTTAATCTAATAGCGCTAAGTGGCGCAGCGAAATATAAATTTTCTTGGTGTTTTACTAGAGGTAGATCTCAGACACCCTGGTGTTTCCTCGATCTCGAGGAAATTCCATTGTCCCTCAGAGGTACCACATGATACCCGTATGGAATTTTAATGGGGAACTGATCCAAAGGTAGAAGAATAGATATCTGAGTAGAAAGTCGACACAACACCACCTTCCAACCTTTCTCAGCTCTTTGACAAAGCTAAGAAAAGCTAAAACATCATTTTCTTCACCAGAAAAGTGCAGGGTGACAAATTGAGGATTAATGGTTCTAAAAAATTCAACGTTGTCCATTGTTGTACTATTTGTATGGTCAATACTGGTAGTTTCACAATCCATAACAAAATTATTTCTCAAAGTAAAAATTTTTTGTAACTGCCTGATTCGTCACCAAAACTATCTCACAAAATTCACACAAATTAATTAATGCAGATTATATCCTGTCGACTGCGCCATTGTAAAAATAAAAGATTTTGATATTCTTTAATTTTTACAATGTGAGTAAATCCTATTCTCTCACTGGTCATATAGTGTCTTTGTGGTGCAAGCGGAAGAACGATGGTATGCTGCATCCTTTGTTGGAAAAAGGCTTATGTTTAATTATCATCATGACCAAATGAATGTTTATATGGGTTTTTTTCAACTGAAGGTGAGTTAGTCAATCTCATATGGAGCTAACAGAGTTTTTTCTCCTGGAAACTCAGGTTTTTAACTGAAATAAAGAGCCAAAAGGTTTCAGTTCAGTGATATAAAATTATAAAAATCAAGTGGATATTAGATCAAGCATTATTTCAAAGCCAAATGTAGAAACTATGAAGATTTTGTAAAAATAAGTTGACCAGAGAGCTTACAGGAATACACTTGCCGGCATTTACGAGTTGCCCTAGCATGGCCATTTAGAAAACATGCATGCTGCCCAGGCATCCATATATTAATTTCTAATTAGTCCATTTTTTTGATAAGGTTTAACTGGCCTGACAGCTGTTTTGAACTGGTTGGTTTTCTTCAAAAAATGGACTATATAGAAACCAAATATATGGAGGCCTGGGCAGCATTCATGTTTTCTAAATGGTCCGTGCTAGGGCGACTCATAAATGCATGATGAATGAATGGAGACCTAAGCAGCAGAGTAATAAATAAATCTCACAATTTTTTCTAAAATTATTTTTTGTTGTTTCAGATTTTTTTTTTTTTCACATTTTATCAAATTTTTCCAAAACAAATGTTTTGGAAAATGTTCAATTACTAGTAACAAGTTCACATAAAAATATGTATAAATTCACATGGAGGAAGCACAAAAGAAAGGGGAGGGGATTATCAATTATAGTGATATTGACATTGATGTCTTCAATGATAGAGCTACAGATACAGAAAATGAAATATGAAATAATTATCATCCATATTTCATTGGTGGCAGTTACTTTAAATTAAAAATTATATTTTAAATCCAGACAAAAGATGAACCTTCATAGCAGTATTTTCAGGGAAATTATAATTATATTACAGTTTACAAAATAAACAAATATTTCATTAATAGAATTATTGTTTTTAGCGATGCATTAATACAGCTAATGCTATTACTTCATATCACAATATTCAATTTTATCTCTTATTTCAAACAAATAAGCATACAGTTATTCTTACCATGACAAAAGAGGTTTGAAGAGCCAGAGATTAGCATATATGAATCTATAT
The DNA here is from genome assembly GCF_054136105.1 of Typopeltis vanoorti. NCBI lineage: Eukaryota > Metazoa > Arthropoda > Arachnida > Uropygi > Thelyphonidae > Typopeltis > Typopeltis vanoorti. Next base: position 31,770,715 of record NC_143549.1, read on the forward strand.
GGAAATTGGGCCTAGAGAAATAAATATTCAAAAAAGCATAAAATTCTAATAATATCCAGTTAACATAATATGTATGTTTAGATTATCTTATTTAATCTAACAACAAAGTTTTTAACTTGCTTTCCATAAAAAAAAAATAGGTTTATAAAGATTATGTGATTGCATGCTTATATTCTACCTCTTCACTTTTCAAATTCTGAAAGCAATTGATAATATATTATCAACAAACCTACCATAATGCTGTATGTATAAAAAAACCTGCAATAAAAACCAATAAAGATAACCTCTTTAGAAAAAAAACAGTGCAAGTGAAATCCAAGTGACTAAAATCATATTAAATTTCTGGTGTGAATTTGCTAAAAATAAAATGGAAAAACAGACTTCATAAGATTGGCAGATGCGTTTTTGTTTTCCTTATGAAAATATAAACAATCACTATAGGTCAATTAAACATTTAAAAGTTTAAATTATTCATAGGGCTGGATTAACCATGGTCCTCTGTAGCACATACAAATTTCATTTTTTAAAAATTCTCTATGCGAGTGGATTCATAAAATAACAAAATAATACACTTGACTGTGCATTCTGGTGGCAGAATGGGAAATTGTAACAGTGATGACAAAAAACAGTGCATCATCCTTCTGCTAGCATTTCAACCTCTTAAATGTTAGGAAAAAGAAAAAAAGAGTTGTTTTAACAGCAGAAAATAAATTGGAGATTATTAAAAGAAGCGAAAAGGTTAGTGTTTCATCACTTGCAGCCAAATTTGGTATTGGCCAGCAAACTGTACAGGACATAATTAAATACCAACTTAAGACAAACAAATTTGTTTCTAAATGTGATAGATTCACTTGCACTTCACAAAAAAAATTGTTCAAAGGTTCTACAAATGAGCAGCTAGAAGATGCAATGATAAAGCGGTTTTTACAATAGAGCTGAAAGAACTCCAATATCAGGACCGCTAATTTTAAGAAGGCAAAAAATTTTTTTTTAAAAATTAGACATGCCAGGTACATTTAAATTTTTCTTCTGGTTGGCTAAAATGAAATACAGGGTAAAGAGCTCAGAGAAAATAACACAGGACTGACATTATTCCGTGATGAATTGGCCACAATTATTAAAGAGAAGGCTCTTCATTGCACATTGGCATCTGTACAAGAAAAAACTGTGTAGTATAAAGATAAGCAAAGACAGAATAACAATTCTGTGCTGCTCAAACACTTCAGGAAAAGGCAAATTAAAATTAGTCATAGTGGGAAAACTTAACTCTTCTAGAAGTTTGAAGGACACAACAAATATTCCAGCAGATTATTATAATCATAGATCTGTATGGATGTCTGTTATAAGATAGTGCTCTATCCCATCCCCCATTTTTTTTATGTTGAGCCCATACACAAGAGGCTGATTGATCAACCTATAGTACAGGTATCCCTCGATTAACGCAGTTAATTAATCCTTCGATGTTACTGCATATATATCAAAATCGCATTAATCAAATCTAATAATCAATGGTAAAAATTGCAATTCATCCATGATTGATTACTGTATTAATAATTCGCTTTACATGGTACTCTGTTAGGAAAGATAAAAATGAATGCAAAGTAAATGTTTAATAAATACTTATACCTACATTATTTACCTCAATTTTTTTATCAAAAGGAGTTATCAAGCATCGTTTGAACAGTTTTAGTTTTTTCTAATTGGCAAATTCTATGATAACAAGCAAAATTACTCTCCACACCTCGGCAAATAAGCAATAAAACAAAGAAAAAACACTGAAAATATAATATATGATGGTACAAATTAAGTGGATATTGAATCCAACATTATTTCATAGCCAAAGATAAAAACTACAAGAGTTTCGTGCTGAATATATAGAAACTAAAAGTTTTGGCAGATGCAAGCATAAGCAACCTTATGGGCAACTCGTAGTAAAGGTGGAGTAAGCTCCAGGTCACTTTCCTTAGTATTTTGCATAATGTAAAGCACATCTCCTAGAGGAGATGTATGATAAATAAGCCTTTGGCTCTCTATTTCAGTAATAGCTAGTTTATTTTCAGTTACAATCTAGAAATAATTGAACAAAGAATTAAAAAAAAAACTAAACTAAAATTAAAAAAAAAAGCTATACACTGAATTGCGTAAGAATATTTATATTAAATATTTTGCATACATCTGTCAGATCATCTGCAAGCTCCTCAGGGTTAAAGGCGCATTAATCAAACTCTTGCCGTGTATATCAAAGGATTGCCGCAATTAATTAATCGGTGTTAATCAAATCCTGCATTAAGCAAGGGATACCTGTACATTATTATTATGTGACACCTTCAGGCAGTCCAGACTCATCGAGGGAGGACACCTACTCTACAGCTCTCTGTCTCCACCACTCAATCCACACCACATCATTTATACCAACACTATCTATTTCCCACCACCAGTATTTCACAGACAATCACAAACATCCATGCCCACGGTGAGATTCAAACCCAGCTTTTTGGCTGGAGAGCGGAAACACTAACCACTTGGCCAACCAGTTAATGGGACCAGTTAAAAAACTTTCTGCAGAAAATGGCAACACTGTTGCCATTTATATCTTCTGCCATATGTAAAATTACTAGTTCAATCTATGGAACAAGGTGTGGTAGAGATGATGAAATGATTGTACAGAGAAACTCTGATGTTGGGCTTTATTTTGGAAGATGCTATCTATAACATTTCTACAGCCCAGACAAAAGTTAAAAGTGAAACAACTGAAAAATCATTAAAAAAATATTGCCTGATAACTTTGTGATTACTGAAAATAATTTGGAAGTAGACAACTCAAATAATAGTGTAGAAATCGACCCTGATATTTTAAAATCAATTCAAAATATTGACGAGTGCAAAGTCTTAGATAAAGGGAATGTTAACAAGTGGTTATATATAGACAAAAATGAAGCTGGGTAAAAAATAACCAATGATGACTTTATTCAAACTATTCAAGAAGCGACACCAATGGCAGAATAAAGTGTCTTTCGATGAGGATGATGATAAGGACACCTACAATCAGCTTACAAAGTAAATTATAAGGAAGCCCTAATAGCTGCAGAAACATCACTTAAATTGATGGAAAGTCAAGATGATGATGCTGAAAGGACTTATATATATGCCTGACAAACTACATTTAAATGGGTTTGGAGTTAGATGTTTGGAGAAAGTGTTATTTAGTGAGTCTGGAAGTGCAATAACCAAGTAATCCTGCGAGCTATCTAGGTTTCATTATAACTTCAACTCTCTACTATTATTACCTGCAAATCACTGGCTTCATCAATTTTCTGAAATACAGTTCCTTCGGTGTGGTATACAGCTTGTAATATTTGTATCCTGAAATGCATAACTTTACACTTTTGCATAACAACATACACAACTTTATATACTGTATTTTTCAGCTTATAAGACGTGTTTTTTGTACCTAAAATTAATCTGAAAATTAGGATGTGTCCTATAAGCCAAATGTGTCTTACATACCATGTTTTTTTATGTATGCACAATTCTGTGTGATCAGTTTGAGCAGCTGCACAGTTGTTAATAGTCATGCATTTAAACTGGTAGTCAATATATTATTATATTTCATTTTTTTATAATGGATTCTACAAAGCACAGACATAGATATATGACTGCATTTAAGCGTAGTGTGATTGAGTATGCAAAAAAAGAATGGCAATAGGGCAGCAGAGCGGCACTTTAGGCATCTGCTTACAGAAAAAATGGTATTAACTTGGAGGAAACATGGAAGAATAGAAGCAAATTCTAAAAAACACAATCTCTGCAAAAAAATTGGCAAAATAGTCAGAAATTGAAAATGAATTAAAAGCTTGGATAATGGGCCAAAGAAGATCAGGTTGTTGCCTCTCTCAAAAATGATTATCCAACGAGAAAAATTATTGGCAACAGAAAGAAATATCATTGATTCTACAGGGTTCCCATTATGGTGCTTTGGATTTATGAAGAGAAATGATTTATGCATGTGTGTAAAAATGAAAATATCACAAAAATGCTAGACGAATTCAAAAATAAAATCGAGTTTCGCAGATTCATCATAAATGCTAGCAAACAGGACAATTTTGAACTTTCACAGATAGCTAACAATAAACAAACTATTTAAAGGATTTATGAGAGAAAAATGGGTCAGTTGAATGGTATCTTCAAATTTTGAGGAAACATCCACAGGTAGGAGAAAGAAAGCCACAATTTTGCTGGTGTGCGAATGAGTAGAGTTCATGGAATGAAGTGAAACTCTAAATTATTATAAAATCTTTTCAAAAGTGCGGTATTAGTAATTCTCTTGAAGGTAGGGAGGATGACTTATTATATCAAGACAGCAATGAAGAATTCTGATGAAGAATGAAGTTCAGAAAATTTTGAGAGTGAAGATGAGTAAAGATTTGAAAAGAAATGTAGCAAAATTACAAAAAAAATTTGTCTATAATATGTTAGATTTCTTTAATGATTTGATGATTTTTTTAAAGAATTTTTTTATCTAATAAACAGATAATATATGTATCAAAATTTTAAATTAAAAACAAAAATCTTTATATGAAAAATTTGATGCATAATTCGTGCATCTTATACTGAGAAGAATTTTTTTCCTTCAAAAATTCAACATGAAAAATGTAATGATCCAATACAACAGTGCATCTTATAAGGTAAAAAATACAGTAACTTCCACCTTAAATTGACATCCATTATGTTTAGTCCATACTATCAGCATATTTAAATTATCCTGCAAGCTCTCTATATTACCTTGATTAACCATTATTCTACCCAACTTCTATCATCATCAAATAATTTAATATCCTTCAAATTATTTTCTATATCTTTATGTACAATTAAATAGCAGTGGCCCAAGTGCAGAGCCCTATAGCCACCACTAGTCACCTGCCTTTTCTTGGATTCTGCTACTCCATATACTCTTTTTGGTATTTGTTCATGCCATCCTTTAATCCATATCACCCGTTTGATATCATCCATATCCCTGTTTGTTGCAGTTTGCATAATGCAGTTCCATGTGGTATCCTGTCAAACAATCCAGCAGTATCATCATGTCGCCATTCCTTTTACCCAACTTAGCTGATGATTTATAATAAAATCAATTATAAAAAAGTTAGTAAATTACTAAAGCATGAATGATTTTTCACAAAGACATGCTGCCCCTCAGAGCATCATGTTATTATCCATTTCTGAATCCTCTTTTTGACCAACTTTTCCAGCACTTTTATTACCATTCCCGAGATAACAACTGGTTTATAATTTGTTACCTCAGACTTAAATCCTATTTTATAGAAATGAATTAGTTTTCCCTCCTTCCACTCTTGGAACTTCGCCAGAGCAGAGAATAAACAGCCTAGTAAAAGGCATCACCAGCTCCCTTGAACATTCTCATAAAACATAAGCCGAAATCTCATCCAATCCCATAGCTGTATTTTATCCAGATTCTGCAATATCCTAAGTAAATCACAATTCACCAACTTCTATTCTCACAGTCCCTGTCACCTCTCATAACAACATCTTCACTTGGATGATATACCCTTGCAAAGTGGTTACTCAGAGCTCAAATTTCATCTTCCTCTGTTGTCTCTCTACCATCAGCACTCCTTAAAGTTATCCTTCCATAGTCATTCTATCTCCTACTTTCCACATAATGAAAAACCACTTTGGAATTTCCTTTTGCCTGCTGAGTTATTTCTTCTTGTAATCTGATTTTGCCCTCTGCACCATGCTGGTCACCTTTCTTGCCTGACTCTTGTACTGCTCATGAGTTAGCTGGTCACCTTTCTCCTTATATTACACTCCACAACATTTTTTTTTTTTTTTTTTTGTTTGTTTGCAGCTCATGATACTACTCATCCAATTCCTACCCAATTTACCCTCCTGACCTTGGATATACAGTGTGATTTGCTTCCTCCAGATACACCGCGACTATGCCCCATGCACTTTGAAAATCCTTCCCTTGCAGATTTTTATGCTGTGGTAATGATTCAAGCTGCCTCTTAAGAGTATCATAATCACCTGCTTTGTAGTTCCACATATACTCCCTTCTTAACTGGGATTTTGACATTTTGCTACTTCCCAAATTGAGACCACATGATTACTTTCACAATTGAAAGCAATGTAGCGAATTTAGTTTTGGACGTCTTCTGATCCTATAACCAGATCCAGCACTCATACCTAGAATCCCTTCTATCACATTCTGCTTCAAGTAATTATCTCCCAGTAAGTGCATAAATTCTATTTCCTTTCTGCCATGTGATCTTTCCTGTCTTTATCTCCAAAGTTGGTCTCCCATACTAAGTATACGACTTGAATTCATTGTATAAATATGTTGATGCATGTCTTCCACATCATCCCTATCACCCCCTGGCCTATTAGCAGCAACAAATTTTATATTTTGCCCTATTGGCCTCAATTTCAGACCAGACTGACTCAAAAGAAATGCCATCTGCCAATTTACTCCTACCCTTGTTGGCTATAATTCCTCTACTATCATCAGGCAGTACTCCATCCCCCTGTCCTGTCTACTCTATTCTCCCTGAAAATACTAAATCCATCATAACTGTAATTATATCATATACTGTTAGCCTGTGAGTATCACTAATGCCTATAACTTTTTGTGAGGTTGCACTAACCAATGCCAAAAACTCCTCTCTCTTATTCCTGATACTTCTTAGCATTAGTATATAAAAACTGTAACATCCCCTTAGGCCCCAAACCACCTTTACATGCTGAAAATGACTATCATCATCTATTTCCTGATATGTACACGTAATAGGTGTTCAGGTTACTATATGACAGCAGTACATGATTAAGTTTATTATTAAACTTCTATGAACAATTTTCCTCCAAATTAGTCTATTACTTGTGAGCACTCCCATATTGTCATATCAAAAATTTTGTGCTTCTAAGGTACTTCTGACTGAATTAATACATCTAGACCTTGGTCTAGCTCTGAGTCTCTTTCCTGAGATCATGGCATCAAACACCTGCTAAGCTTTCCTCATCCATTCTATTTAAGTAGTTATACTACCTCAGATTACCTCTGCTGACACATTTTTGAATGCTAATAGCGTAAAGTTCCTTTCTAATATCTTCCTTTTTAATATGATTCTGCCAGTAATGCCATCAGTTTGCTCCCATAATCCCATTCGATATTGCTGCCTGAAAGACTAGATTATCCTTCTTAGGATGCATCATTTTATGTCAAAATATCATTCGGACATAAAATGATGAGCATGTTTAGTCTCTTTTTTTAAATTAAACAGAACATTTAAAAAATTAGTACTACTTAAAAAAAAAATGAATAAATAAATAAACTGGCTGATTGTTTTGACCAACCACATCACTCCGACATCAAAACATTCAGCCAGTTTATTCAGTTATTTATTTTTGTGGCATTTTTAAAGTACTAAACTCACAGTTTATGCGACACTCAAAGCTGTGAGCTTCACACCCAGGCAAGATAAAGGAAGAGAAAGCAGCGATGGCGAGCGAGCTGCCCAGTGTTTCAGAGAGAGCCACCTTCATTGTGAAAACTGATAAAAAGAGGTTCCACATGCTGAAGACTACACCCACATTTGAAGATTGTATGTTTGTCTTATTTGCAAATTTCAAAAAAAAGAATATTGCCATTTTCATCAAAACAGCATCTATTAATGAGTGCAGACAATAGGAGATAGAATGCATAGAGGAATATGCACTTCCCTTGCAGTGAGCAGGTTGCAATCTTAAAGTGCAACTGAGCATAACTACTCCTTTTCCCTAATCATTACTACCTGAATATAATATTGTGTGTATTTATTGCTTAGAAGACTAAAATTTATCAACACTAGCATGCAGTTAAATCTTAATGCCTTATGTTTCTTTCTTTTATGTTACTTTCCTGGACTCCAACTTTACTAAACCTTGAGTGATGATCATCATTTCACTTTTAATGCTTCAAATAAAATACTATCACATTCTAATAATTCCAGTAGAACTACCATAAAAATATGAAGTAAACATTTTCTAAATTATTCAACTAGTTCTTTATTCACCATGCTAATATGCTTCATCAGAAGTAAAGATATTTTCAATTTGAAAACATACAGCATCTGGATAAGTTTTAATACATAACTGATGTTGAAATAATCAATGTATTCTATACATTAAAAATCATTCTGCTACAACTTAAAAATACCTTTATCTCTAATGAAGTATACCACAGTGAATAAGAAAGTAGCAGGATGACTTAAAAAAATTCTTACTTCATAATTTTATTGTAGTTATCCTGGATGCAATGGATAATACAAACCAAACCTTGATGATAACAATTACATTCTATTTTTAAAGTTTATAATAATCACAACAACAATGAAAAAGCAAATAACAGTTAACAAAGAATGTTATATAAACAACACATCAGATTTTTCTCTTAAATATTAACTCACATAAGGAGAAAGAATTTCAAACATTTCAGTCTCTGGTCCTGTACCTAATGTACTAGGAAATATATGTCCATCCAATCTACCAAAAACATGTAAAATATAAAAACATTAAATTATAAGGATACCAAACTTTAAAAGCATTAAAAAAAATCACAGGAATATTAATTATGTGAGATTAGTTCATTATTCATTCTCTACTACACTAAAGTACAGAACAACCTTCTCTAAAAAGAGGTCATCTGACAACTTCTTCACAATACAAATTGTGGAGAATTTTGCAATTGACAAAAGATAAAAATCTCAGTATGAGACATCAGAATTTTTATTCCAAAAATTTCCATCAGACAATACTGACTTATTCAAGTAGACAGGCTTATACGTTGGTTATGTATTACTTAGGGCTGAGGCTGATTCCATGAATAGTCTTTTGAATTTGTATTTGTTATGGTGTATTACTGTAGCTTTCTTCCACTGTATTCTGTGGCATGAAAATCCAGAGCATGGTCTGCAAGGCCAGAGTGGCTGTACGTGTGCAAACGGATGTAGTCCTTGTGTTCTGAATGAAATTCTGATATACGCTGTCCTGCCTGTTTGGCCAAAGTTTACAGCTGCAAGGGACCTGGTATACACCAGGTAGGTCTAGGGGAGGTGGTTGGTCTTTAGTGGAGCAGATAAGGGATGCTAATTTTCTGTATGGTCTGTAACAGGAGGTCAAGTCATGTTTTTTTAAGATTTTGGTAATTTTTTCCGAGATGCCTCGGATGTAGGGAAGTGATGGATTCAGAGTAATCTTACATGACGTCTTGTGTACCGTTGCAGACAAAGAATTTTAAAAAATACGAGGTCGACAAATCAAAAAATTTGAAAAATTAAAAAAGAACTCTACTATCAATCCAAAACTTCCCACCAACATTGTCAACCTTTTTTCAGTCACCCTGAAGTCTGAAGCACTCAGCGCACTTTCACGTGGCCACAACTTCGCCATTGCTCCCAGAAACATACCTAGTGAGGATATTATGATCCAGAACGAATGCGGAATCCGCCACCTTCCGAATCAAATCGCCAACAGTGTAAGACTGGATGTAGCTTATGTCCTCTCCAAAGCAAGACCACCAAAAATCGACATAGCCAACAAGGAATATAAAGCTGTGCAGGAAATGAGGAATAATAAAGAAATAGTTATCACCAAAGCTGATAAGAGAAATGCAACTGTAGTACTTAACCAAAAGGACTACACAGGTAAGCTTAATGCTCTTCTATTAGATCGAGCTACTTACCTCCCTATCGAATACAATCCCACCAACTCACAAATCAGAAAACTTCACGGGTTTCTTAAGAAAGTCACTTCTTGGCCTGTAGAAGTTACCAACAGATTAAAGCCGTTTAACTCTATACCCCCCCCCATGTTTATGGACTCCCAAAAATACATAAAGAAAATGTGCCATTACATCCCATAATGGATGGCATTGATTCCCCCACATACAAATTAGCTAAACATTTGGCCAAAGTGCTCACACACTATATTGGCAACACACCATCACACATAAAAAAACTCAGCCCACTTCAAAGCCAGCATAGAAAAACCTTACACTCCAACATACTGACATAATGGTCAGCTTTGACATCTTCTCCTTATTCACAAATGTCCCACTCAAGGAAAATTTAGAGCTAATCCAAGCTAAATTTTCTCCCAATATCTCAGCCCTATCTCAGTTCACAATGAACTCAGGCTATTTCGTTTGGCAGGGAAAATTCTACAAACAAATAGAGGGAACAGCCATGGGTTCACCACTCTCCCCACCCTTGGCCAATTTCTTTATGGAGACTTTTGAAGAAAAAGCCTTAGCTTCTGCCCCACAAAAACCAATCATATGGCTTCGCTACATTGATGATGTGTTCGCTATTTGGCTACATGGCTCTGATCCACTCCTCTCCTTCTTAATACACTTAAACAACCGACACCACAGAATCAAGTTCACCCTGGAAAAAGAGGAAAACAACAGCCTTCCTTTCCTAGACACACTAGTCGCCTGCAAGCCTGATGGAACCTTTGTTTTCTCAGTTTATAGAAAACCCACCCATACAGGCAGGTACATTCACCAACAATTCCCCCCCCTACACACACAACAATATGGAGTGGTGAAAACACTCAAGCAACAGGGCTAAACTAATCTGTTCTACCAACAAGGCCCTAAACACTGAACTAAATCATATCCTCAACACTTTCTCAGCCAATGGCTATCTTCCCCCCAAAAAATCAAAAAAATATTGAAAACAACAAACCACAACCCCCCCCTCACCCCCCTCCACAAGAAGGATTACTCTTTATAGTAATCCTTGTTGTGGAGGTGATGGAGGCAATGGTGATGGATTTATCCATCACCATTCCCTACATCCGAGGCACCTCGGAATAAATTACCAAAATCTTAAAAAAACATGACTCAACCCCCTGTTACAGACCGTACAGAAAATTGGCATCCCTTATCTGCTCCACTAAAGACCAACCACTTCCCCTAGACCTACCCTATCCCTTGCAGCTGTAAACTGTCTTACTTTGGCCAAACAGGCAGGACAGCGAATATCAGAATTTCAGAACACAAGGACTACATCCGTTTTTTTACAAGTTTTCACTCTGGTCTTGAGACCATGCTCTGGATTCACGCCACATAATATGGTGGAAGAAAGCTACAGTAATACACTGTAGCAACTACAAATTCGAAAGACTATTCATGGAATCAGCCTCAGCCCTAAGAAACTCTCCAAACCTCAACAAATTTGGTTGTATGAGACTGCCCCAAATTTGGGAGGCTTACATCAGCAGACCTTCAGCCCAACGGCCAAGAACACCTACTTAGCCCGCTAGAACTTTTAGGAGAACAATAGCTTCATCACTTCATTCTCAGTTACTGTGTTGTAGTGCCTACGTGCATGTGCTTTTTTGTAAGTTCCTTTTGAAGATGGCAACGTGATGTTGCCGAAATATTGGAAATATTTATTAAAGTGTAATTCAATTTATATTCTTATCTATGTTGTCAATTCCTTAAGTGATTTAGTAATGACTTATTCAAATTCATCATCACATCTGGTTATTCTATGTGAAAGGAATAACTTTACAAACAACTTGAAGAAACTGCAATGAGCTCACCTCTATTGCTTAATTTGGCTAATTTTTATTTTGAACACTTAGAAGAAAGAATCTTATTTCTTTTTTTTCTATCTCAACTCAAAACTGCCTCTTATAAGCTACACAGATGATTTTTGTTTTTAATAATACTGTGTTAGAACTCTGTTAAAATGTTACTTCCTATTTAAAATTTACGTCCTTGAATTAAATTTATTCTGTAGAACTAATTGTCAAGAGGAATATCATTTTTGGATGTGCACATCAAAATAAAATATGATGATCGCTTTTGACTTCTACCTGTATGCATATAAATACAGCCAACTTTTATAAGTGACTGTATTTATATGCATACAGTAAACCCTCGATTTTACGGCCTTCGATTTAATGGACAAAATTTCCGGTCCGTATGTCACATGTGAAAATTAACACCCTGTTAATTTTAAAATGCTTTTAACCAAGATTTGTTTATAATTAAATTAACAGGTTATTTTTTGTTATTAATTTCCTGTTATTTTTAACAAATTTTGGCGAATAGACCATCATATGTTGGAAAAACACTGTAGTAATTTAGCTGACATAAATGAGTCATCACTCATAAAACATGTTCAGTGAATGATTAGCATGTGATCACACCAATCGCACTGTAATTGGTTCTTTTGTCGTGTAGCATGACTTTCTGCGGCAGTTTTAACGCATGCCGGCCGATGTTCTGACGTGCGCTAAACCACACCCAGTAATGTGCATTTGTTTACTCGCGGTGAATGGTTTATGTACGTATGCATTTTATAGACCTATTCAATATAAATTTAAAATTACAACTTTTCTGTGAAATTAAACTTATCATAGATACAGTACTTACATAAAATTTTCTACATAAATAAAAACATGTAAATTAGCTAATTTGTCAATTTTTTAGCATGCGCATTCGGAAAAATCTACTTTATTATAAAACAGACTTTCGGATTTAATGGACACCCCCTCCCCCGAATTAGTCCGTTATATTGAGGTTTTACTGTACCATTCATAAGTATGGTATTGTGCAGTGCTTAGAGTCTGGAGCACAAAAAATTGGCTCCTCTGAAGAATCTTTCTCCAACAAGAACTGGAAACTATCAAACAAACAGCCTTATTAAACAGTTATAATTTTGTTATAAATCTTAACAAATTGACTGCTTCACTTTACCAAAGATTGGGAGACTGTCATCATGAGACTTACTGTGCAATTATCATCATGATGTCAATATTTGTCAACATATTATCATCATGTAATAGTTGATAATTATTATTGTCAGTTAATGTGCCTATAGATGGTACAAGTTAAGTTTGTAGCATCCTGCCATTTACACTTGGTCTGTGTCTGATTCTTGCAGTGTGTTACATACACATGCACATGCTCAGTGTTTTTCTATGTGCTCATGAAGATGCCTTGATGAAATACTGGAGTAATTTATTAACTAAATAAATTTAGTTTGTATTTATTTCACTAAATATCAACATGCAGGTGCACATGCGCTGTATTGCTTCAATTTTTGCAATCATGAAGATTACAGCAATGTTTCTGGTGTTTTTCTTTTTAATTTTTTTATTCTGTAAGAGTGGTATTTTCAAAATAATGCTTCATGTGAAAATAACTGGAACAATACCAAAGGAAATACGTGAGACGTGCTACTACCAAAATAATCAGACTTCAACATGAATTCACCTCTTTGAATTAATGCAAGTTTTATTTCATAATGATTTAGTTCATAATCTATAACTATTATATAAATGTAACAGCTCTTTCATTTACAATTCGTGAATGTATTTTCAGAGAAGATAGAGGAAGCAGAGAAGGAGGAAGGGTATTAATAATGACAGCCGAAGAACTTCAATCAACAAAAATAGAAGTTCTGTAAATCTGAGGAAACCTACAATCCTATCCTGAGGGTGTTATATACATTATGCCAATTTTTAATCATGTCAAGTAAGCTTATGTGTCTTGTCATAAACCAGGAAAAGACAATATATGTGCATTTCAAGGAGCCATCAAGACCAATCCAACTTGGTTGTTGATAATTATATCTTTGATTATGTGGAATAAATTAGGAGTCGCCATTAACAGATTCAATGATATGCATAAAGAGAATTAAAAAGTAAATATCCAATCATGAATATTTCGTCATTTTACAACTACTGAAGGCTACAATATTATCAAGAAAATCCAAATAAACTTGAGGGTTTATGGTGTGAGATAGATCCATGGCATCCATTCTTCCTCTGGACCTCCAGATTTGAAACCAAGTGCATTGTTAGTTGCTGCTACAGACCTGGAGATCCAGAGGAAGAAGTGGATGCCATGCATTAGCACAATGACTGCAGGCAAAGCAATTATAATGTGAGGCAATTATAATATGTGAAAGTGAGGGGAGTGAGTTGGTAAGAGATGGGTCATTTATCAGTTTAATTGCTCTCCTCTGTATCGAGTCAAGCATTTTAAGGAAACTTTTATGAGCCCCACTCCAAATGTAAGAACAGTATTCAATATCTGGGTGACTTTGTGATTTATATAAGGTTAACAGCTGTTTAGAGGTGTAGTAATGTCTTGAGCAAAAGAGAAATCCTAGTTTTTTGGAAGCAATGGTTGTGATGTGTTTATGCCAGGAGAGACCAGATGTCAAGGTAATTCTAAGAAGAGAAATCTCATCTTGTCTGGGAATTTGCATGTTATCAAAAATTATACTGGGGGAAAAATGGTTCTTTTATGTGGGAAATAAGACAGAAATGGGTTTTACTAGCATTGACGAGGTTATCTGAGTCCCATTGGAGGATGGTTTAGAAGTCAGAATTAAGGGCAGTGGTGGTTGATATTCCATAAGGTGAAGTGAGTTGTGTAGAGTAGGGTTTGTCAAATGAAAGGGAGGAGTACAATGTGCTGTCATCTGCAAAACTGTATATTAGGTAGGAGGTCAACTGAAATAGGTCATTGATATACAGAATGAAGAGGGTATGAGAGAACTGAACTTTGTGGGACCCCAGCATTAGTTGGATGGTGAGAGGATAACGAACCACCTACCATCACGCATAGTGTGTGTCCTGAGAGAAAGCCGGCAATCCATCTGCAGAAGTCCTGGGAGTTTGCTTAGTAAGCCTTTATGCGAGACCCAGTCAAAGGCTTTAGAGATATCAAGTGCAACCACTTGGGATTTACCAAATTTCTCCATGGCGTTTATCCAGAGATGGGTGATATATGAGTGCAGACACCTGTTGATCGGCACTGACGGAATCTGTACTGGTCATCGCTTAGTACATCACTGTATCTATAACTACAGTAGCAAAGCTATCTGCAGTCAGGGACAGCAACCATGCACTCTTGTTCTGGGACATGAAGAATTCTCAGTCAAGAAAGGGTAAATGTGAAACTACAAAGCTGGCAATTAGGTAGTAGCTCAAAGCAGTGCCATGACATAAGAAAGGTACAAGAAATTAAGGTCAGTAGGGGATGGGAAGTGCACTCTCATATCTGTGGTCTCTAGTCAAGTGTTTTATTTCTAACCCAGCTCTCAGATCCATAAGTTAAAATTGGTTTGAACACTGTCTTATATACAGCTAATTTAGTGTTTTGACTAATTTCTCTCTTATTCCATATAAATTTATTCAGTTGACTTCCTACTATACCAGCTTTGTTGATTCTGTTGTTTATTTCCATATTTAATTTACCATCTTCATGTGATATTAAGCACATGCTTTATGACTCGTTCTTGTAGTCATGGTAAGCAGTGGGTGTGAATCTGCCAGATTAAAGGTAACCAGTGGTGTACCTCAGGGTTCAGTCCTTGGGCCATTATTGTTCAATCTATACATTAATGACTTCAAGCAGGGTCTATCATCAGATTTGCAATTGTTTGCTGATAATGCGAAGATAGGCAGGGCAATCAGGGATGCTACTGATATTCAGCAATTACAAAATGATTTGAATAGACTGGAAATCTGGGCAAACAAAAATGGCTGTCAGTTTAATGTTGGTAAGTGTAAAGTTATGCACTTTGGCATGATTAGAGATCCAGCGGAATATTATATTAGCAGGATTATGCTACAAGAAACTGGAGAGGCAAGGGATCTTGGTGTATTGGTGGATAAGAATTTAAAGTTCAAAGGTCAAATAGCAAAAGTTGCAAATACAACTCAGAGGATAATTTCTATGCTGAAGCGAACTTTGACATGTAGGGATAAGGAAGTTATTTTGCCTCTTTATAAGGCTTTGATAAGACCACACTTGGATTACTGTGCGCAGATTTGGTCTCCCGGGTTTCAAGGGGATAAAGAAGCTGTGGAAAGGGTGCAAAGAAGAGTTACAAAGATTATATCCGGATTATGGGATTTAGATTATGAGGACAGATTGCGAGTATGTGGAATACAGATTCTGGTTAACAGGAGAAAGAGGTGTGATATGATAGAGGCCTATAAACTTTTGAATGGACGTTATAGCATTTCAAATGATGAAATTTTTCGTTATATGGAAGGCAGGGAGAGAACACGGGGGCATCCATGGAAGTTAAGGTTGTTCTCAGTCAAGAAAGGGGTAAGAGGTAGGTTTTTCTCTCAGAGAGCAGTGAGTGAGTGGAATAATTTGCCCTTAGGGGTAGTGAGTGCATCTAGTATAAATGATTTTAATGGAAGGTATGATAGCTGGGTTGGGTAATTTACAGCCTCCCTTCATGAGTCCTTGACTCCCTGGAGGGCTCAGATGATAATAATAATAATAATAATTTAAATGTTGATACCAGTTTTCTGTCCTCTCCCTGAAAGAAGCTCATGACACATCAAGAAAAATATATGGAAAGTATAAATTATATTTAGTTTTCTCTTCTGTGTGTAAAGCAGTTATTCAAAAAATATAGTATTCTAATGAAATAAAGAGCCAAAAGGCTTCACTTCGGCGATGTAAAAATTATTTAAATTAAGGGGATATTTAATCCCACATTATTTCAAAGCCGAATAAGAAACTCTAAGATAGAAATCAAAGAGTTTCATGCCGAATATAGCAAGCTATAAAAGTTCGGCTAGTCCAAGCAAACTTTTATAGCTTGCTATATTCGGCATGAAACTCTTTGATTTCTATCTTAGAGTTTCTTATTCGGCTTTGAAATAATGTGGGATTAAATATCCCCTTAATTTAAATAATTTTTACATCGCCGAAGTGAAGCCTTTTGGCTCTTAATTTCATCAATTTATTTGTGCACCTCTATAACAACTCGTACTGTAAAGTATTAAAGCTATTATCACTACACTCTTGGTATTTATTGGTCTACCTACTCACTGATGAGACCTCAATAAAGGTTGAAACCGGTCTGGGTAGTGAACTATCTCCCTTAATGTAAAACAACATACATCTCCTAGGGGATGAGTTTTACATTAGGGTTAATACTAAGAATAGTGATCCTAGCTTTATCCACCTTTACTATGAGTTGCCCGGTATTGTACTACCCAGGTATTTGCTTATGCTTGGACTCGCCGAACATTTATAGCTTGCTATATTCGGCATGAAACTCTTTGATTTCTATCTTAGAGTTTCTTATTCGGCTTTGAAATAATGTGGGATTAAATATCCCCTTAATTTAAATAAAATATAATATTCTACGTATTCTAACTATTAAACAACTAGTTCTTACATGGTTAGAAGAAGATGGGAATGATAGCAGCCGATTCATAGGAAGAATGCCCATGAAAGTACCTATAGAATAAAAGGCACATTTTACCATTTATCACTCTGTTTCAGTGCTGAAACAGAGTGATAAATGGTAAAATGACTGAAGGGAGTCTGTGAGGAAAGGTTTGTTTATTAAGCAAATTGCTCTTTTCTGAATATAACCAGGAATTCTTAGGGAGATCTTGGGTACTCCACCCCAAATGTGGGAACAGTACTTTAAAGCTGGCCAGATCTGAGACTTATAAAGTATTAGGAGTTGAGAAAAAGAGAAGAAATGTTTAGAATGAAAAAGAACACCAAGCTAAAGTTTTAGAGACTAAGAAGGTGATGTGAGTAATATTTTTTTTTGCCTGGATAAACTAGATGTGAACAATCAACATAAGAAGCCAAGGTAGTTGTGAGTGCTTAATGGTGAATAAGTTTAAGTAGTGCTATGATAGGTATTGAGTGAATAATGGTTAGTGCAGTTCTCCGGCAATGAGTCTTTTGACTTCATGGAGATATCCATATAATTCTATTATCTTATATAACATGAGAAAGAAGGAGGGGAGTGATATTAAGCAACATGCTACTTACTTTGATACAGCTTTTGTCAACTTGACTATGCTAGTTTCTCTAGGAGGCATTGAGGAATGACCGGCTGTTCCATTCACATTCAGCTGCAAACTCAGGTGCCCTTTCTCTGATACACCAATCCTACAGTAAAGTAAAATCAGGCAAAAAAAATACTATTATTAACATCTGGCTTCCATGGAGTCAGAGACTCATCATGGGAGGTACACAATGCTCATAACCATGATTTAAACTGATGCAATGTGTCTACATTTACAACACATTTCTCCTCACTCTTCTGCTCACACCCTCCTTATAAAGATTCCAGCTATGGCATCTTGTTCTACCCCCACTCTCCCATTCTATGAAAAATCTCTTCCATGTCAACCTGATAACAACCTCTGACCAGCTTATATGTCTCAATTATACCCCCCCCTTCCTACTGTTCATGAGGCTCTGCAACTTACATTCTCTCAATCTGTCCTCATACTCCACATTCCAAAGACCACTGACCACCTTTGTGAATCTTCTCTGGACCCTTTCTAACATATCCTCATCACCATGAAAGCCTGGTTACTAAAGCTGTGCATACAATAATCCATATGAGGCATAATCAAGACCTTATACAATGGCATCATAACTTCTCTATTTCTGCATGTTGGGGTCCTCCGCATCATTTCCATTATCCGATGTGACATTTTCACAACTTGTACAATGTGGCCCCTGAATTTCGGGTCACTGTCCACCATCACTCCTAGATCTCTTATCTCCTCCGCTTCCTTTAAAGTTTCCTAACAAGTGTATATTTCGCATCCCATTGTTGCTTACCAAATCTCAAAACCTTACACTTTGCAACATTTTGCAACATTACTTGCCCATTCATGCAATCTATTCAAGTCCATAACATTTGTAAGGTCATAACATTTGCTTGACTCTACATTGCTCTCTTTCCAGTTTTGCATCATCTGCAAACAGCTGCATATCACTAGTTAAATCCATCCCAATATCATTAACATACAAATTGAACAACAATGGTCCTAAAACTGATCACTGCAGTACACCACTAGTGGCCTTTCTCTTTTGGGATACTGCATCCCCATATACAACTTTCTGATACCTATCTGACAACCAGTCACTAATCCAACTCAGCAATCCAATCCCATCTGTTTCAATTTATTTGCCAGCTTGTCATGTGGCATTCTATTAGAAGCTTTTGCAAAATCCAAGTACACCACTCTATACGCATCTCCCCTGTCCAACATATTTGTCATCTTGTTATAGTACATAAGTAAGTTGGGAAACTTCCATCCATGCTGATGACTACAAAGAATACTGCTTTTATCAACCCATTTCTGTATCCTACTTCCCACAATTCTCTCCAGTACCTTCACAACTCCAAATATACAGATTGGCCTATAATTTGAAGCTCACCTTTATGCAGTGGAACAATTTTACCCTCCTTCCATTCCTTTTGAACCTGTGCTGTTGAAAGACTAATTACACAGGCATGCCAATTCCTTGGAACACTTCCTTAAGATGTGTGGTGTATTTCCTCAAATACCTCCTGCCCACTCACAATTAAGCCATCCTCTCCTATGTCCTCTACACTTGATTCTACCCTTATGAATACCTCAACAATGTCTTCTGGAACAGTTACCATTCCACCACTTTCATCATCTTACCATGATCAATCTTCCTTCTACTTACCACATATCTAAAAAACTCTAGGTTATTTCTTCACCTGGTCTGCCAATTTCTGCACTTTTGTTTTCCTTACTAACTGAGTCACTCTCCTGGCTCGTTCTTTATACTCTTGATGTAACTGATTATTACCATTATTTATCTTGTACTTCCTCTGAAGTACTTTCTTTTTCCCGATTTCACACTTAAGATCCACATTCATCCATTTTACACCTACCTTATTCAACCTTTTGGCCTTTGGAATACATTCACCATTAATGCTGTTATGCATTTCTTCGTCAGTTCCCTTGCAGCATTTATTTCCTTACCACTCAACTCCTCATTCCATGTAATAGCTCCAAGCTGTCTCCTAAGCATGTCATTATCACCAGCCTTATAATTCCACATATATCCTTTCCTCACAAAAGTCTGCATACGACTAACCCAAAACTCAGGTGATTACTTCATGATCACTTTCACTAACTGGAGGAAAGTGTAAAACTGCTCTCACAATTACATCCGCTGATGAAATGATCAGATCTAGAACTCTCAATCCTTGTATGCCCTCCTTTACGTGCTTCTTGAAATAGCTATGTCTCAAGAACTCGAGAAATTCATTTTCCTTATTCCCAAATGCTACAGGATTTTATACTGCTATAATTAAAATCACCCATAATAATTACCCTTCCTTTGTTCACTAATCCAAGTTGTTTATACATTTCTTCATCACCATTTGCAAGCCCTAACCAACTTTTCCAAAATCTTCACCACCACTCCTGAGATACTGATTGATCAATAGTTGGACACATCGGTCTTTGCACACCCTTGTGCAACGGGATTACCATACATTCTTTCCACTCCTGTAGAATCTTCCCTGTTCTGAGACTCAAAGTGTATAGCCTAGTCAAGGGAGCAGCTAGTTCAGTTAAACACAGTTTTAGCAACCCTGCTGATATCCCATCATTTCCTATTGCAGAATTCTTGTTCAGTTTGCAACAGCTCTAGTAATTCCTCCTCATCCATATGAATTTCCTCACATGGTGAAGAGGTAGCAGTGAATTCAATTTTGCATATGACAGATTGATAGTTTTCAGCAAAATGGATGCTCATTAGTTGAACAATCACTTATGCATCAGTCACCAGCATATCATCTGCATTCAGTAGTTATTTTTACAAATTCATTCTTTCTTTTTCTTATAGCATAATTATAGAATTCTTTTGGATTGTCTTTAACTTGCAGAGCCAGTTTCTTTTCATACTCAGACTTAACTTTACGTATAACTTGTGACTCTTCTGGCCTGCTACTTATAATTATTATAGCTAACATCATCCTTATAAACACTATATTTCTTCCACATCTATTTCACTCCTACCCTATTTATGCTTAGAACTCTCAACATCACACACATTCTGATATCGGATCATTTAAGTGCTTTTTAAATGCTTCCTATGCACTACTGATATCCTTCCCATCCAACAACTGATACCATGGCACAGAACCCAGCATACTCCTCAGAATGTCATAATTTCTTGGTTTGTAGTTCAGCATGTAACCTTTTCTAAATGGAATATTCATAAACTTAGCCACTTCTTAAGTGAGTACCACATGATCACTGTCACAACCAGAGGCAAAATAGTTACATCTTTTACTGAAACCTCCTCTAACACTATAAGCAGATCAGACACTCTTTGACCAAGTGTTCCTCACATGCTGCTGTCTTGCAGCAACTCAATAAATTCAATTTTATTCTTTTCATTAGATTTTGCTGGTTCCCAATCAATGTTTGGATAATTAAAGTCCCCCATTATGATTACTCTTTTTGCACCCATTGCATTTTTCATCACTAGAAACTGATCCACTAAGTCTGTAACAACATCTCACAAGGTATTTAATCTTGTTAAACTCCACTTCACACCAGATGACTTCAAACTCACAGCCACATGAAAAACCATTACTAGTATTGCAGTCATAGGTCTCAACTCTAACTGGATTCGCCCTCCTCTCCTATCCTGTCTATCCTTCCTAAAAATACTGTACCCTTTGCACTTGATAGCAGTTAGTATGTCTGCTTCTGATAGTGCTCTAATGCCTATAATACAAGACAAATATATTAACTGTGGCAAAAACTATACTCCTTTGTTTGTGATATTCCTAGCATTCCTGTAGACACTTGTCTGTGGTTTGCATGACACAGTGTGACAACTTGCAGATCTCCATTCCTATTTACTTCCTTACTTATGCAGAATCTTTACACACACACACACACACACACACACACACACACACACACACACACACACACACACACACACACTTGATAGTTCCAAATTGGATGAACACATAATTGATCTCTGTTCATAATCATTTCCATAATAATAACCATTCCCATCATTGTCACTCTTACACACAGATTTTCATGATGCCTCATGATGCCTCCCATCAGAATTCAGTTTCCCTGACTCTGTGTTAGGTCTCATATCAATTAATAATTTTTCAAGACTCCTGATGCCAAACACATTCAAGTGTATGTAATCCCTCTCATACAAATCCAATTTTCTTCAAACTCACTCCACACATCCAAAGACCTAGCATCCATTCCTTCTATATAGCCTATGCATTGAATCATTTGTCATCATAGCCCTTCTTATTCATAATTCATTTCCATTATATCTAGGTAATATACTAACAATTTTTACTTTCTCACTCTTCGCTCTAACCTCTTCCAACAACATATTCTATTCTCTCTCATACTGAAGTTATCAGTAGTTAAGTTATTGGTACTAACCAGAATTACGACTTCTTTTGCTTTTTTTTGATGTTTTTCAAATACTTGCATTATACTTTTAATTTTTGCTCCAAGAAAACGTGACGTTATAACTGTCTCATCGATGGCAAGTTTTATGATAAAGTCACTATTCCAAATAATGTCACTTTTATAATCAATTAAACTTACCAGATTTTTTATTATTACACACTGACTTATTTTATTCCACGCTTTCTTTTCCATTTTTCAGAACTTTTTTTATTCTCCCTGTGTGTTCCTCTAAACATCACTCAACTTTCTGTGATTCCTTCGTTGTTTGTCTAATAATCTGCTTTAACCTAGCAATTTTGGAGGTTGAATTATTTTCAATATCGCGTTCAATATAGTCTTTAGTGGAGAAAACCTTCTTGTTCGCTACTTCGCTGTTCTTGTTAGCATTCCGTTTCTTCTCTGTTTTTGGCCCATTTTACAGCTGTCTTTAATATTATAATATCATAATAAAAATGTTATAAAGAGACTAAATATTCTAAAAACACAAAAAGCTACTCTAATATACTATAAAATATTAATTTTCTAGTGGGTGGAACAATAAAACAGATAAGTGACCAAATTTACATGAGCACTAAATTACACAGACTACTCACAATATAACCTCAAACCCAAATTATAATGCACTTTTTATTTTTGTAAACTTTTGGTGATAAGTTGCACTTTATATTCAAACACTAATTATACATTTGTTTCCTTTGTATTCTTTAAATTAAAGCATTTATTTCCCAAAATACAGGCTGACAGATACTGCTGAAGTATAGGTGTCTTACAAAAATACAAAGATACAATCAAGGATGAAAGACAACTTACAAAAGTAAAAATGTTATTTTGCAGGTTGTTTTCCATTAAATAACTTCGTTATAATGTTTAGAATTTGTCTGTCAATTTGTTGTTACAGGCTCTAATTAAATGAACACCAAAATAATTTTTTTATCTTCTTCAGGACTGGGGCAACTCGTATAAGGAAGCTAAAACTTCACATCTCTTGTCTTAGTATCCCATAATGCAAAACACATTTCCTTGCAGACATGTATAATGCTATGCATTATGGGAAGGGTCAGACAAAGCACAAACTTTGTTTGCTTACACTTGGATAAAGGATTAAAAAAAGTATATAATTTCTTTGTATCTTTAATTTATAGTATAACCAAGTGAAAAAAAAAAAAACTTCCAACAACTTTCTCTAATCCAGAATAATTTAATAACAAGGTGTGACACTTTTTGGCAACTCGTATATGAAAATATGACTTGTGCATTACTTCAACCTCAGTATCACCTCTGGGTCTGGCTCCCACTAAAGAGACCTCAATAAAAGTCGAAACCGGTCTGGGTAGTGACCCTTCCCATAATGCATAGCATTATACATGTCTGCAAGGAGATGTGCTTTGCATTATGAGATACTAAAGCAAGAGATGTGAAGTCTCAGCTTCCATATTTTTATTTATTGCAGTTAACTATATGGTATCTAACAGGTAATCTAACAGATAAATACCTAAGCTTATCTAACAGATAAGCTTAGGTATTGATGGTTATTCGTGACTTATTTTTCACGGTATTAACAACACCACACACACTTTTATCACAAAGATGTTTTATTAATGCTTATATTTCGCTGATTTTCAACTCAGCATCATCAGAGCACAACACACTTGTATACGTGACAGTGAGTGAGTGAAACTATATAATTGCAAAAGACAAATAACCTAAAGTCCTATTTTCAGCGCCCTCCAAAACAAACAAAAAAAAAAAAAAAAAAAAAAGCAGCTATCCAGGAGTTTTTCTTAGGATAACCGTCTCCCAAATTTTTGACAAATTAATGCAACCATATTTGTTAAGGTTGGGAGAACTCTTCAAAGCCATTACTGACAAAAAATAATCTTTCAGATCTATAACGACTCCTAAATAGCACATTCATTTTCCTCCATCTAATCCTGTGTGAAGGAGAGTCCAAAGCATGGTCTGTCAGTCCCGATTTGCCATAGTAATAGTAGCGAATGTATCTTTCATGTTCTTCCAGGCGGATGTTTACTGATCTTCCTGTTTGCCCATAATATAATAATAAAAATATTATTATTACAAAAGCCGATAAAGGAAATGCAACAGTCATCATGAATCAAGAAGAGTATAACAGAAAAATGCAAGATCTCATATGTGAGAGTTCCACACATCAAATTATACATCGAAACCCTACGATGTCTCAAAAGAAAAAAGTCCAAAAATTACTGAAAAAAGTGACATCATGGCCCAAAGAAATCATCAGGAAAATAAAATCAATTCATGTTAAACCACCCCATATTTATGGATTACCAAAAATCCACAAAACTAATATCCCCCTACGCCCCATAGTCGATAGCATAGATAGTCCCACATATAAACTGGCCTGGCATTTAGCCAAGTCGCTTACCCCCCTTACTGGCAACTCCTCTACTTTTGTAAAAAATTCAGTCCATTTCAAAATACTGGTTAAAAATCTAATCCTAAAAGATTCAGACATAATGGTTAGTTTCGATGTCACCTCCTTATTTACCAATGTACCACTTACAGACACTCTTGATTTAATCAAGTCTAAATTTCCCCCTGATATTTTTGAATTATTTCAATTTACCATGAATGCAGGTTACTTTACATGGGGAGGAAAATTCTACAAACGGATTAATGGTACTACTATGGGTTCTCCCCTCTCTCCCTGTTAGCAAATTTTTACATGGAACACTTTGAAAACAAAGTACTTACCACAGCTACATACAAACCACAAGTGTTGTTACACTATGTAGATGATGTGTTTGCCATCTGGCCCCATGGACAAGACACTTTGGATGCTTTTGTCACCTACCTAAACAGCTAACACCCCAAAATTCACTTCACAGTAGAAAAAGAATCAAATAACTGTTTACCATTTCTTGACACATTAGTCACCTGCCCTTCAGATGGATCATTATCTTTTTCTATATACAGAAAGCCTACAACACAGGAAGATACCTAAATAAACAATCACATCATCATCCAGTCCAACAGTACGGCATTTTAAAAACACTTACACACAGAGCAAGAGCCATTTGTTCTAACGATACAGCTCTGACCACTGAACTCCAATACCTGCGCCATACGTTCTTACCCACGGCTACGATCCCTACAAAATAGATAAAATACTACATAGGCCCATTACTCTGCCCTCCCCTAATACACAAGAATACAACATGACTATTTCTATTCCCTATATCAGAAGTACATCGGAAAAGACAGCCAAAGTATTGTTGAAACATGGCCTTCGCACCACTTTCAAACCTCATGTCAAGCTGGCAACTCTGATCCGCTCACCTTCACCCTTTAGAACACCCAGGAGTGTATGAAGTTTCTTGTGACTGTGACTTGGCCTATTATGGGCAAACAGGAAGATCAGTGAACATCCGTCTGGAAGAACATGAAAGATACATTCGCTACTATTACTATGGCAAGTTGGGACTGGCAGACCACGCTTTGGACTCTCCTTCAAACAGGATTAGATGGAGGAAAATGAATGTGCTATTTAGGAGTCGTTATAGATCTGAAAGATTATTTTTTGAGTCAGCAATGGCTTTGAAGAATTCTCCCAACCTTAACAAATATGGTTGCATTAATTTGCCAAAAATTTGGGAGATGGTTATCCTAAGAAAAACTCCTGGATAGCGGCTTTCCCCCCCCCCCTTTAGAGGGTGCCAAAAATAGGACTTTAGATCTTTTGTCTTTTACAATTATATAGTTTCACTCACTCACTGTCGTGTATACAAGTGTGCTGTGCTCTGTTGATGCTGAGTTGAAAATCAGCGAAATATAAGTGTTAATAAAATATCTTTGTGATAAAAAAGTGTGTGGTGTTGTTAATACCATGAAAAATAAGTCATGAATAACTATACGGTATTCCACTTTAAAAAAAACTTTTTTAATGAACAATGCCAAGAAATTATATTCTTGGTTTAATCCTTTATCCATGTGTAAGCAAACAAAGTTTGCATGTGAAGTATCTGCTCTTGTATATGGGAAATATATGACTTGTGCATTACTTCAACCATGGTATCCTTTCTGGGTCTGGCTCCTACTGATGAGACCTCAATAATAGTCAAAACCAGTCTCTGGGCAGAGCCCTTCCCATAATGCATAGCATTATACACACCTGAAAGGATATGTGCTTTGCATTATGGGATACTAAGGCCATTAATGTGAAGTCATCGGCCTTCATATACAAGTAGCCCAGTCATAAACATACTCCATATCCATATGCAAACTTTGTTTAGTTGTACTTAGATAAAGGATTAAACCAATAATATAATTTCTTGACATCTTTGATTTATAGTATAACTAAGTGAGGAAAAAAAAAAAAATCAACCATGTTTTTAATGTTTCACTTTTCTCTTGGAAAAGGGAAACATTAGAAACATGTACCCTTAGCAGATAAAGAAATAAATAATTAACAGAAAATACTTATATATTTATGAAACGTATGTCTGAGTTTGTAAACATTTTGTTCAATTTTACACATCAAAGATTTTGTAATTTATTTAATCATCCATCTGTCCATTTGAATGAAATATAGCAATCATTTTTATGTTTCATATTATTTCAACATGTTTTGAAGGCTATTGTAAACATACTGTGGCTGTAGAGTGATTAATTAACAGTTACGAAAAATTAAATGATCAATGGTATTCAATTTATTAAGACTGATTAGTAGAAAAAATGATCATGCAATTTCCTCTATTCATGGCAGCAAAAATAAAAGAAAAAGGGACAATATGATTATGCATATTTCACAAAACCTAAGTGTCTATTACATTCATTTGGTTTTTCTGTTTCCCTATAAATAAGTTCTTCCAATATTTTGTAATTTATTTAATAAACATCAATGCTAATTAGTATTATGGAGGGATGTGGACATAAGAAACAGATGGAAAATATACTTTGAGGGACTTTTGAATGAGGAAAATGTAAGGACTCACAGAGGAGATGGTGCAGAACATCAGTAGAATGGAAGTGACGGAGGCCATGAAGAGGAAGAGGAATGGAAAATCGGTGGGCCCCGACAGAATTCCAGTGGAGGCATGGAAGGCACTGGGGGAAGAGGGAATTGACCTGCTGTGGGACCTGTTCATGAAAGTTTGCCAACAGGAAAATATACCCGAGGAATGGAGGGAGAGTACTCTTGTTCCCATCTACAAGGGTAAAGGGGATGCACAAGACTGTAAAAATTACAGAGGAATAAAGTTGATGTCCCACACAATGAAGATCCTAGAAAGGGTTCTTGATGGTAGATTGAGGAAGGAGGTGGAGATTGCAAAGGAACAATTTGGCTTCATGCCTGGTAGATCAACAACAGATGCTATCTTCGGGTTACGACAGATGATGGAAAAATATCGAGAGAAACAAAGGGAGCTACATCTGGTATTTATTGATTTGGAGAAAACATATGATAGAGTGCCAAGGCAAGAAGTCTGGAGGTGTCTGAGGGAGAAGAAGGTGCCGAAGAAATATGTCGGGTTGGTGCGGGAAATGTACAGAAATGTGAAGACAAGTGTTCAGACCTGTTTGGGACAGACAGAAAGTTTTCAAGTAACAGTTGGCTTGCATCAAGGGTCAGCATTAAGTCCGTTTCTGTTTAATATTGTGATGGAGGTGATAACAGAGGAGGTGAGAGAAGATGCGCCTTGGACAATGTTGTATGCAGATGACATCTTGCTGTGTGTAGATTCAAGAGAAGAAGCGGGAACTAAACTGGAAAGATGGAGAAAAGTACTGGAAGAGAGAGGTATGAGACTGAGCAGAAGTAAGACAGAGTATATGTGTTGCGCAGTGGGCAGCGGCGGCCAGGAGACAGATCTGAAGTTGAAAGGAAATGTCATCAGGAAGGTGAGAGACTTTAGATACTTAGGTTCAACAGTGGAAGAAGATGGAGGAGCTGAGAAGGAAGTGGGATGCAGGATACAAGCAGGTTGGAGCAACTGGAGGGAGATGGCTGGAGTGTTATGCGATAAGAGGGTGCCGATCAATCTCTGAAAGGCAAAATTTATAGGACAGTTGTGAGGCCAGCTATGACATATGCTATAGAAACTGTGGCCCCGAGGAAAAATAACATCAGCAGGATGGAAGTAGCAGAGATGAGAATGCTTAGGTGGATGTGCGGTGTGACCAGAAAGGATCGTCTGAGAAATAACTATGTTAGGGGAACAGTGAAAGTTACGAACTTAGGAGCGAAAATACAGGAGGCAAGGTTGAGATGGCTTGGTCATGTGATGAGGAGGGAGGACGAATATGTGGGAAGAAGGGTCATGCAGATTGATGCGCAAGGAAGGCGGAAGCGTGGGCGGCCAAAGAAGAGATGGAGGGAGCTGGTAGAAGAGGACTTGAAGATGAAGAACTTGGATGTGGTGACAGCCCAAGACAGGAAGGTGTGGAGGAGACTCATTACAAACAGTGACCCCACTTAAGTGGAAGAAGCTGCAGAAGAAGAAGAAGAAGAAGAAGAAGAATGCTAATTAGGCCACAAACATTTAATTCATTAAGATGTATTAGAATAAAAAATCGTCAGGCAATTTCCACTATGCATGGCAGCTGAAAAAAGAGGAAGGAGGGAAGCAAAATTATTTTTTCCCACTCAAGCCAGAAGTCACTAGTGCACTCAATTATGGCAATACCATACACTTGCAGTTAGAAAGAAATACTGACAAAGGAAATTATAATTCAAATTGAATAAGGAATATATTCAGTCTTCCTTCCCATATTGCAAAGCACTATCAGACAGTGTATCCAATTGTCCTAACACAAGCAAAACTTGAAAAGTAAGTTCTCTTGCAAGGAATGTGAGGTATTACTAGAAAGGAAGAGTAACAAGAGAATAGTAATTATAAAAGCAAATAAGGAAAATGCCACTGCAGTTCTACAACATGATTACACACATTAACTAATTAAAGATTGTTCCACCTACTTTTGAATGCTCCTTTAAAAGTCACTTCCTGGCCTGTGGAAATTACCAATCAACTAATAAAGCCATACAATTCCAGATCTTTCCCATCACTTTCCAATATATAGTCTACCAAAAATCCACACACAAAATGTGTCATTATGTTCAACTGTGGATTGCACCTAATTCAAACACATACAAATTAGCCAAATACTTAGCCCAAGTGCTCTTTCGGTATGCTGGTAATACCTCTTCACATGAACTTGTCCATTTTAAGTTCATTATAGAAAACCTCACCACATACTAACATAATGGTCACTTTGAGATCTCCTCTCTATTCACCAATGTTCCACTTAGTCCTTCATCCAAACTGAATTTCAATATCTCACAACCTTGTATCAATTCACTGTAAACTTGGACTTATCTTGTTTGGCAAGAAAATTGTATAAGCAATGCCACCTCCATTCATCTAGCAATTACCTACCTTTGAAGAGGAAAGCCCTAAACTCTGTCCTACACAGACCTATTGCCTGGCAATGCTATACAGATGATGAGTTCTCCATTTGGCAATAATATCCAGATAACCAATAGAAGGGAAGACTGGCCACATAGCTCAATTCACCTTATAAAGTCTTCCCTTCCAAGATACCTTAATTACATGCCAACCCAATTAACAGGTGGATACCTTCACCAGAAGTCACACCTCCACTCCTCCCAAAAGCATAAGATTGTGAAAACCTTACATCAAGAGAAAACTAAACCACTCTCACCACTGAACTTGACCACATTCACAGCACCTTCTTGGCCAATATCCTCACTAAATCCAGAGAACACATAATACACCAATTAGGAAGAAAAGTGCTGACAGAAAACTCATTACAAGTTTTCTGTCACTAAGTAACCATGTGATTATCAAAGCCTCTTATATACATTCTTTGAGAGTATGTTCAAGGAAATGATAAATCCCAATCATCCTCAAGAATCATGCTTCTTCCACATTCAACCATACATAACACAGCCTGCTGAGGTCACAAAGGAAGTGTTACACGTAACCCAGTCACTTAGAGCCATGCTAAAACTATTCCATGATGAACTATAACAAAGTAAAGTACTAATGACAATCAGCAACATGAAACGTAAGGCTCTGTGTAGATGAAAATTTTGAAAATACAAAAAATGCTGTTTTTTATATTTTCAAACTATGATGATGAGCTTTGCTCACATGTTAGACTGAATGACCAATCACAGCCAAGTGACTTGCATGTTAGAAACCTGATTACTAATAAAGGGCATTTAAACTTATCAGACAAAATAACATAGTTTATAGCACTGTCTGCTATAAACTGTGTTAACTGGTTTGCAGGATGAAAAACACGAGTTTCTGGGACAAAAAATCCTGCCACCTCAACATGAGAATGACTAATGCACCCTCACTTGAAAGGTCCTGATAAACTTTATGTCCTAAACAAGAAAACCCACATCATTCTAAACAAAATCTTCATCAATACTAAATGAACTAAGGGCTCTACTTTAATAATCACCTTCTTTAATAATTTTCTTCTAAATTAATCTACTGTTTATTAAGTTCCAATTTACCTAGACAATCTTTTTTTTCTTGTCATCTTGACATCTAATATCCATTTTGTTAATCTTTCTTCTTACAACTAGATTAGCTTTGTTCACAATAGCTCTTTTCTAATATCTTAATTTTTAATATGATTCTATCAATGTTGCCATTTCTTTCATTCCAATGATTTTCACCCAACTTTTATATTTGTGCCCCCCCCCCAGTCTTCAAATGATTTATGTCTAATCCTCTTTCCAGATTCATAAGTTAAAACTGGTTTGAGCAATCACATGTGTGGTGGCCAGAATCTGACCATCAGCAGTTCAGCTTCCATCTCCAATCATAGTTTACGAACTTAAATTCTCTCCAATCAATAGTCTGTGAGTGCAGATCCCACTGCAACAGGAATCTTTGTGAATATCTGCAGACAAAATTAATTTTGCTGTCCAGTTTAAGACCACTAACTTGATTGAATAATTAATAACCATTTTAACTCATATGTTCTTATTTATTTATACTAGATGTATTTCCTCAACATGTTTTGCTCTCTATATAGTTATTGCCATCTTCAGGAAGTTGCTTAATATAAATAAAAAAAAACTCACAAAAAAGACCTGTTTTTCAATGACACTAATAATCTATAAATTGAAAAGACTGCAGTAATAGTTTAATCATAAGTATCACTAGACAAATTACATGCAGTCTGTACATTGTTGGTGTAAACTCTGTATGTAATTTTTGGCATAGGAGAGATCTTGAATTCCTAAAATCATTCCTTGGTTTCTATCTAGTATGCCTTTTGAGTAAATGACACTGGAAGACTTATTGAACAACCTATCAAAGTAATTCTCTTCTAAATAAGTAATGGAGGATGCTTGTTAATTTACCATGTGATGCTCTTTGAGGATGTGTGCTACAAGTCTGCTTTTTTCTTTCCTTTTGTTTTCGACATTGCCTATATATTCTTTGTTGTGAATTTCAAAACTTCTCCCTCAAAAAACAGAACACAGTAAATTGGCCAGCATCCTCCATACCCTACTTAGAAATTACTTTGACAGGTTGTTCAAGGAATCCTTTGAGGTTATTTTCTCAAAAGGCACACTAAAAAAAAAAAAAAAAAAAACATCTTGAAAAAAAAAAAGTGTTTTTAAACAGTGTATAGTGCGACTTCTGTCGCGAATTGTGCTACTTTTTTTTTTCAGTAATACAAGTGGTGCCGCTTTTTTAGTTTAGTTGTTGTTTATATTGAGTTATTTTTGCGTTACCAGAAGGCAAGGTCAGAGTCGAACGCATCTATGGCGGAAGAGAAGAAGAAGATAAGTTTTTGTATTTATAGTTAAATATAGTTTATACTTATAGTAACGTGTAAGTAAATTAGCTTACAGTAGAGCGTATAACATACGCAGTACTGTAAGCTAATTTCTAACTTTAGTATTTAGCAATTAACTGTAGTAGTTCCTTGGCACTATTTGAATGAAATGAGATGATTGTGATAGTGGGCACAAATGACTTGAGAGGCAGTGTAAATCGGGTGGCTAGAGATCTGAGATTCATGCTTGAGGTTGTATCAAACGAAAAGCAGAGAGAAAAGATAGTGTGTGTGTGTGTATCACTCAGGTATGATAATGACAAGCTGGGCAGAAGAGCATGCGAGAGACCACTTGAATATGAATAAGGAAGGATGTAGGCATCTGGAGAGATTGCTGTTTTCTGAACGTCGGTGTGTCAATGCAGGGAAACTAGAATTCCCAGGGTGGATGGTAGCAGGGTGGCCTCTTGTAGGAAGGAGGACAACATCAGGTAACACCCAGTGGAGTCTGTACAGGATATGATAAGTATAGAAACAGCGACATTTTTATGCTTTATAATTGGGTGGCTTATAAAATATTCCAGGAGTATCCAGAATAAAGGAGATGAATTGATGGGCTGATAGCATCAGCATGGCAAAGATTATTGTGATCTCTGAGATGCTGAAGGAAGATGATATAATAACAGGAATAGAAATAGCAGTGAACAGCATTTTTTGGCAGGATAGGAAGGGAAAACATGGTGGTGGAGTACTGCTTATGATAAGTGATGACTTATGCCCTCTAAGAGTGGAGGCTTTGGAAGGCAGTGACACTAATGGTTTTGAAAGTATATGGTGTGAGGTAGAGGTGGGCAAGACAGGATATTTAGTGGGATCATACAAGCAAAGGAGCACAGAGGGTGGGGAGCAGGATATGTTTAGGCAGATGAGCTTGGCAAGCAAGTGCAAGAAGAATGATTGTTATGGGAGATTTTAACTACAGCAGTATAATTTGGGAAGAGGAAAATACATGTAGTAATAAGGGAATAGAATTTCTGGAATTCTTGAGGGACAGATGTCTTAGGTAACATGTAATAGAGGAAAAGTGGCTTGGATTTGGTCATAGCATCAGAAGAGTTGATAATAACTGAGATGACATCCTCCCCCCCCTCCCATTGGAGAGTGACCATGTGGTTTTGACTTGGAAGATGAATAGACATGCAGGAGTATCAAAGAAAAGGGAACATATGTGGAATTATAAGCCAGGTGATTATAATAGTCTTAGATATCAATTTGGGGCAGTTCCAGAGGGTAGAATTGGAAGGCCGGGATATCATTAGTACTTGGGAAACTGCGAAGGAATACTTGTTAGCAGCAATAGTAAGCTGTATTCCACGAGTGAAGAAGAGAACACAATTTGGTGTAAAGTGGATGACAAACAATATCAAACAGGAACTGCAGGTGAAAAAGAGGTCATGGAAGAGATATAAGGAAAAGGGTGGAGAGCAGATGCATGAAGAATATAAGACTCAGGCCAGGAGAGTGACTAATATGGTAAGGAAGGTGAAAATGGAATATCAGATTGCTGGCCACATAGCTAAAAAATTCTATGGAATTTTTTAGCTATGTGGCCAGCAAGAGGAGAAATGATTGTGGAAGAATGACATTGTTGGATAAAAATGGGAATAGAGTGACTGATGCAGAGGACATAGTGGAATTGTTCAATAAACACTTTATTGGAGTATTTCATCCTGGAGAAGTAAGTTTTAATACTATAGGGATAGGGCAGGTTTGAGGTTTAGAGATGCAAGAGATGTGTGTTCCAAATACTGAATTTCCAGATGTCAGTAAAGAGCTGTGGGATTGGATGGTATTTCATCATGGGTTTTGAGAGAATGTGCTAAAGAACTGACAGCTCCATTGACCTCGCTTTTCATTGAAAAGCTACAGGAAAGGTACCCAAGGAATGGAAGGAAGATAAGATTGTGCATTGCATAAGAGCAGTAGCACACTGGATGTATCTAACTACAGACCAGTTTGTGTTTCATCAATAGTTGTTAAGATCTTGGAGAAATTAGTGAGGAACCATATACAGTTAGGCAGATGCAAGTAATGTTACCTGTGAGAGTCAACATGGATTTGTTACGGGGTGTGCTTGCTTTAGGAACATGACTGCCTTTTACAATAAAGTGACAGAAGCAGTTGATGAGGGAAAAGCATATATACGAGGGTGGTCTGAAAAGTTCTCGGCCTCGACCACAGATAGCAACACTATTAGCAAGATTTTTTTTGGCAAGATGGATAAAATTGAAGTTCATTCGAAGTTAATAAAAGTTTATGAGCACTCTTCTTTGTTTTCGACAATTAAGAAATGGGCTGCCGAGTTTAAACATAGCCATACCAGCCTTGAAGTGATCCATGTGAAGGACGTCCAAAAAGTGTAACAACACCAGAAATCATTGATCAAGTGGATGACCAGTGAGTCAATGCGCGTGAAATTGCTGAGACTATAGGCGTTTCAAAAGAATGTGTAGAATATCTTTTGCATAAAGAATTGTATATGAAAAGCTTTGCACAAGATGGGTGCCACGCTTGTTCACAGCAGATCAAAAATGCACTCGCATGAAAATCTTTGAACAGTGCTCGGAACGTTTTAACAAAAATAAAACTGATTTTGTGCATCGATTTTTTACTATGGATGAGACTTGGATTCACCATTTCGCACCAGAATCCACACAACAGTCAAAACAGTGGACAGAAGCAGGTTGTTCAGCACCAAAGAAGACAAAGTCGGTTCCATCAGCAGGAAAGGTCACGGCATCGGTGTTTTGGGATGCTAAAAGCATTTTGTTTATTAATTATCTTGAAAAGGGTAAAACAATAACTGGGGGAAATATTATTCCGATCTTTTAACCAGACTAGACAAAAAAATTCGTGAGAAAAGAACTGGTTCACAGAAGGAAAAAAATCATCTTTTATCAGGACAATGACTGATAAAAGTGTTTTAGCAATGGGAAAATTAAGGGATCTGCACTATGAATTGTTAGAACATCCACCCTATTCCTCAGATTTGGCTCCCTCTGACTTCTATCTCTTCCCAAAACTAAAACTCTTCCTCGCTGGTCAGCATTTTTCTTTGAATCAAGAGGTGATTACAGCTGTAGAGGGATATTTTGCAGATCATACTGAGAACCACTATGGAGACAGGATAATAGCACTGAAGCATCGCTGAGATAAATGTATTAGTCTTATGGAGATTATGTTGAAAAATAAAAATAATTTTGAAATTATAAATTCATTTTTTTACTGTTAGGTTGAGAACTTTTCAGACCATCATTGCGCTGCCTTTTTTTTGGATTTTGCAAAGGCATTTGACAGAATGCCACATGATAAGCTGATATTTAAGTTGCAGCACATGGGTTTAGATGTTGGGTTAGTCAACTGGATTCAGGATTGACTGTCTGATAGGTATCAGAAAGTTGTGTATGGTGAGGTAGTATCAAGGAGGCAGAAGGTTACAAGTGGGTCCTACAGGGCTCAGTACTGGGACCTGTATTGTTTAACCTTTATATCAATGACATTGTCAATGAATTGCAGAGGATATTCAGTTGTTAGCAGATGATGTGTAGTAATGGCGCAGATACGGCAGCCCTGAATAAACTAGACAGATGGCCGAATGAATGGCGGGAGGGGTATTATTTTAATACAGCAAAATATAAAGTCTTGAAATTTGGGATACATCAATGGGAGGCTGCATACTCGATGGGAGAAGCTGTACTGGAGGAAGTAGGGAAGACAAGAGATCTGGGGGTGATGACTGATAGAAAACTGAAATTCAGGGAACATATTGCATAGGTGGTGAAGGTAACCCAGAGGATTGCTGCAATACTGAGAAGGACACTGACCTGCAGAAATAAAAGAGTTATCATTCCATTGTATTATCCTGATCAGACCAAACTTAGACTACTGTTCTCAAATTTGGTCTCCAGGAATTGAAGGGGATGAATTAACTGTGAAAAGGGTACAGAGGCAGATAACAAAGATGGTTTCAGAAATGTACAATGTTAGTTATGAGGATTGACTGAGGGAATGTGGACTGCAGAGTTTAGTAGATAGAAGAAGGAGAGGTGATATGATTGAGACTTTTAAACTGTTGAGAGGTAGTTACAGGGTTGACACTGGGGAGTTCTTTCGCTTGGTGGAACAGAGGGGAAGGAGCGATGACAAGGGACTAACCCTGGAAGTTGCAAAAGGAAGCTGGGAGCAAGAGGGTGAGGAGTGGTTTCTTTGCATGGAGGGTGGCTGAACCATGGAATGCACTGCCTGATAGAGTGGTGAGAGCAAGAACAGTCAATGAGTTCAAGGAGTGGTATGATAGTTTTTGTGTTTCCTAAGAAAGATCTCCAACGATGAATCTTTGTGTTTCCTAAGAAAGATCTCCCACGATAAGTCTTTTGACTCCATGGAGGCCTGAATAATAATCATAATAATAATAAATAGAAACTACAGAATGATCCTTCATGACATTTGGACGTCATTAATTAATATGTGTAACATTCAAGAATTCTCATATGCCAGCAATCACATACAGAGTTTACAGAACAATGCAGAGACTGCACATAACATGCTTAATGATACTCATGATTAAACTATCATTCCAGTCTTTTCAATTTAGAGATATCAGTGGTTGTTGGAAACATTTATTTTTTATCGTTTTTATTTATGTTAAGCAATCTCCTGAAGATGTTGCCATATAGACAGTAAAACATGTTGAGGAAATACATCTAGTATAATTAAAAAAATTAAAAAAATAATAAATAAAATAAATAAATATATATATATATATATGAGTTAAATCTGGTTATTTATTATTCTAGCAAATCTACTCAGTGAATTACATGCACACTAACTTACTTATTAGAGGACCAAAGTGACTTGAAAAAGTTCTAAGCTTGATCTTTACAAGCAGAGTTTCTAATCATCAAATTCGTAGCCCAAAATCCACAGTATATATGCAAAATAGGTTTACAAACTTTTCATAGGTGGAATTCACATAAAAAAATAAAAATAAAATTAATAAAGTCATTATAAAAAGACTTTGTTGTACACATCTGTATTGTGGATGAGTAATAATTTTAATTAAATTTGAGTTTCAATACTGATATAAAGGTCAAAACATTAGTAACTATGTTTTTTATTAAAATTATTTATTACACATATAGTAATCTCTAAGATTTTATAATGATAGACTACAACTATTTTAGTGTTTAGGTAATGCCCTTCTCCAGAAAGGCCTAGTCAGTTACTCTGAAAGAGACAAAGGTGGTTTCTCTCTGAAGCCACTGCAAACAGATTGTTAGATTTTGACACCAATACCTTATAATCTTAATTTCCCTAGTTATAATTCAATCAAATAAAATTTCATCATAAACTGTTTGTACATTTGTAATCAGTTCATGGCCTAAAAATGATCAGTGGATTAAAAAGCTAGTATCCATACACATAACAATTGCTTTCTTGTTTATACAATGCTACTAAAAGCTAAGATCTTAATGCTTAATGAGAAGTTAATGAGAAGTTAAGATAATCACAAATTAAAAAAAAGTATTAGTAAAATTGTATAAAACATTTATATGAAAATAATAGGACTGAAATACATATTCTACTCTTCATACAATTTTTTTTACTCACATTGCTACTGGTACATGAACACCAGGTATTGAATTATTTAACACAAAACTGCCTTCATCTAGAAGATATTCCAATGTTACATTTCGAAATGACAATGTTCGACTAATGTGCCGAGCACCATTAAATCCTCCTCCCTAAAAAATGTAAACATAAGAAAACAGTCCAAACTTTTTATATGATAATTACATTTTTTAAATGACTTTCATGGATATGCTTTCTTAACATAAGCTCAAACAGATATTATCATATGAATTTACTGCAGGTAGATCATGTCCAGCTAATAAAAGAAAACTGTAGCTGCTCAGATAAATTAATTTCGTTCAAAAATCTCTCTGATATAACTTAAAATAAAACCTAAAACAAAGTGTTGGAAGGGGGTTAAAATGCAAAATATGATAACCTCATTAAAGGTGAGCTTTAAAACTAGTGGAATTTGGATATCCATTAAATAGAAGAATGAGCCAAATTAGAATCAGGCATAGAAACATTCATAATGACTACACTACACATCCAAGTCACTTAGTGTTCTTAGTTCATGCTTCTTTGATAAAAATGTTATGGAATATTCTGCAACACTAGACTTCACTTATTGTAGAAATTAAGGATCTTACCATGTCCATTGTTAGGGATACTGTGTGCTGCCATGTTTATATCTGTGTTTAATGTGGCATCGGCATGGTACTTGTATATTCCATGAAATAAAAGAGGATCAATATAATACTTCCATGGGTCTACACTTTAGCTACAAAAAAAATTATAATAGACAAATTATATTTTTGTTAATTCTTTATCCAAGCATAGGCAAATAAAGTTTGTTCACGACTTCACAACTAGGTTACTTGTATAGGGAGGATGTTCGCTTCATATTGAATACCTTAGCATCCCATAGTGCATAGCATACTTTTTTGGGATGAGTATACTGTATGGATAGGTTACTACTCAAACCAGTTTTGACTTTGAGGTCATATATTTCTAAAAACTTTCTATGACTATTTCTGATATAGAGTGCTTCAATAATATAGTGATATAGATTGGATGACGGGTGGAGTCAGAGTTGTGGAGTAGGTGCCAAATAATAATAATAGATATCATTTTAATATTTATATATGGAAAATATGACTTCTGCATTGATTTAACCTCAATATCTTTTTAGATCTAGCTCTCACTGATGAGAACTGAATAGGGGTCAACACTGATCTAGGTAGTGATCCTTCCCATAATGCATAACAATATACACATCCAAAAGGCAACGTGCTATACGTTATTATTATTATACAGGAATCTCTATGGAATTAGAAGACGCATCATGGGAGATAAAATTTACTCACACATCAGCCATCATTCACACAATTCCTATCATACTTCTTAATTCACTGATGAAGCATCCACGACCACTTCTGGCAACCCATTCACCATCCTCCAAGCAAAAAACCTAGTCCTAATACCCTTACTAACACTTCCACTGGTGACGCTTTGCACTCTCTCTCTCTCTCATGCACTGAAAAGTAGTCTTCAGTGTCAATCCTATAAAACCCATTTAATAACTTAAATGCTTCTATCATGTCTCCTCTTTTTCATCTATCAGCTCATTTTTGAAGCCTACAGCCTGTCGATCTATTCTCACAGGGAACAGCATTTCACAGACTTGCCACAATCTTTGTCACTTATCTCTAGAACCTCTGTAAAATTCGATATAGCTTGGAATTTTACAAGTGCTTTACATCGACTTTTACAGAGGTCACATCTCAAAAGTTTGTAATGTAAAAATAACCTTGTAATAAAGAACGTACTGTATTTTTCGATAGATAACACACATCCCCCAACATTTTCATCACTCATTTTGATGTATAGATAACGCGCATGCTCCAATTAGGGGTAGAGTTAGGAAGTAGAGACAGAGGACAGAGGAATTCTTTAAAAGCACGTGCGTTGCTAGTAGCAGTGGTCGATTTCTTTAATTCCAAATTTTACAATTTTCACATTATTGGGGAGAACTGTGACATTACTATGACTTTTTGTGTGACCATTGGGCCCGAAAGATAACTTGTCTGGGCTGCATCAGGTGTACATTTTTTGTATTATATGAAGTTACATTATTCAATACATCCTGTTTTAAAATATTTCATAAAGTAAATCATTATTTGTCTATATTTTGTTATTAGATCTGAATTACCGGAAGACAGAAATACTTCTCGGAGAAAATCCTACACAGTGCAGTTCAAGCTTGAAGTGGTAGAAGTAAAAAGTGACAAAGGAAAAAGGGAATCGTGAAGCTGGTAGATTGTTCAGTATTGGAGAAAGTAGTGTTAGTGAATGGTGAAAGGCTGAAACAGTCCTGAAATGTTTACATACGAGGAAACATGCTATGAGGTTTAGAAGGTGCTTGTGGCCAAGCATAGGAAAAAAAAAACTGTTTGATTGGGTTGTTAGTGAAAGAGCTAAAGGTATGAGAATATCTACTGTCCGTGTGTTGCAGGAATCAAAAAGAATTGCGCAAAAAGATAATATAAAGGATTTCAAGGCCTACCCATGTTGGGTTTTTGGATTTATGAAGAGAAACAATTTAAGTGTGTGCTCCTCCACTAGTGTTGGACAAAATTTGTTATGAAACTGGGAAGCAAAAGAAGCTAAATTTCGTTTGTTTCTGAAAGAAAACTTGTGTGGGATTGATGCTTGTCACTTTGGGAATATGAAAAACTTACGAGGTTCCCATAAGTTTTGACATGCCTAGTTCTAGGACTGTGAATCAGAAGGGAGCAAAAGAGGTATCAGTTGCTACAACAGGGCAAGAAAGGTCTAACTTTACTGTGGTTCTCTGCGTAACTGCCGATGGTTCCAAATTACCACTAATGGTGATTTTCAAAAGATAGACTATTCCAAAAAGTTGCGATTCCAAATATATTATTGTTATTGCTAATGATAAAGGTTAGATAAATTCTGAGGTTATGAAATTTTGGTTGGAGAATGTGTGGCAAAAGAGAACAATAGCATTTTTCAACCCAAAATCTTTGTTAGTGTTGGATTTGTGTAGGGCACACACGACAGCAGAAGTTAAAACAATTGTAAGTATTCCAAATTGGCCATCATTCCAGGTGTTTAACAAAAAAAAAAAATCCAACCCCTTGATCTTGCAGTAAATAAACCATTCAAAGATAATTTGCAGGCTAAGTGGGAAGATTGGATGACGAATGGCATCCATTAATATAATAAAATAGGGCAGATGAAAAGAACGTCATACAAAGATATAGTTACTTGGATTGTAGAAAGTTGGGCTGCTGTAAATGAAAACTGTGTTAAAAATGGTTTCATTAAAGTACAAAGGAATACAGTGGTGTCCAGTGACAATGATTATGAAGCTGAAGAAATACGAGACAAAATTTTTAACGCAAATGATTCTTTCAATATTGAGTCTGATGAAGAATTTTTTGGATTTGAATAGTGTAATGTTCAATAAATATTAAGTAATACTT
Organism: Typopeltis vanoorti; assembly: GCF_054136105.1. NCBI lineage: Eukaryota > Metazoa > Arthropoda > Arachnida > Uropygi > Thelyphonidae > Typopeltis > Typopeltis vanoorti. Next base: position 31,811,979 of record NC_143549.1, read on the forward strand.
CTACCTTAGTTTTGTTATTACATTTGATTTACCTCTCATACTTTCAAATGTATACCGCACATGTTCATTTTTAACGAATTTAGATTTTTTAGTATAGATAACATATGCGTTATCTATCGAAAAATACAGTATATAATCCTAATGAAAATTTAACCTGCCCAAAATGTAATAAACAAGGAATGAGTAAAGTTAGTAACAACAAAAGAAAATGCTGTGTCACTAGAAACCGTATGTTATTGTTTAAATGTTTGTTTAAACGACAAATAGGATTTTTGAAGTGCACTAGGAGAAGAAAGAAATGGTCGGTTTTAACATAAAATCAAGGAGTTGCACCAAATTCTTTGGGGTCTCAACTCTTTGTGCAAGGTCCCAGAGAAGGTGAAATAAAGGGGCATTGACAAAAACATCACATATCAGCAGAAATCGGCAGTCAGAATTAGAGGACACGACTATACGGTGCGGTCATGTCAGAGGTCAGGTAATGAAGAGAGGATCGCCGATGAATATACCGTAGGAAGTTTAGATCAGATGTCATTGCAGCGGGAGGTCACTGAAGCCAGTGACTGCAGAGCGAACTTCAGTGCTGGAAAACTTGCAACACCACCTGGATCACATGTGCTCCGTATTCTGAAACCTCTTGCCCGAGCTATCGAGTGCCAAAAATTTGGATCCAAAGCCTACGACCATCCTGATAGACGCCAGTAAAGCAAGTCACTGCAGAAGGAAGCCTAAGACGGAAGGCAAAGTCTAGGAACTCTAGTGGTGATCCTAATGAGTGTGCAACACAGATAACGGATCACATGTGAGTTTGTTCCTTTTTACATGCCCTGCATTTCTTTTATGTAATTTAGGAGAAATAATTTAGATGGACTGAAAAGATACTAGGAAATAGCATCGCATATGAGAAAGTTGGTTTGCTAATGAGTGGAATAGCAAAAGCAAAAGCAGATTATGAAAGAACATTAGCTATGCAGGATAAAGAGAATCCCAAATAGTTTTTTCGATATGTTGCAAGTAAAAGAAAAAATGTATATGGCAGAATGATTTTAAAGAATGCCAATGGTAGGGAGGTAACCGAATCAGTTGATAGCAGAATTACTGAGCGAGCACTTTGCAAGAATATATCATCCAGGTGGTGACATTGCAGGAATGAATGAACCAATAACTTATACAGGAATTGTGGTGAATGAAGTGGAGGTGAATAATCTAATACAAAACCTCAATGTCAATACATCTGTGGGATTGGATGGTATACCAGCTCGTGTCGTAACTGAAGCGGCTAAAGAATTATCAATGCCTTTGACCATTTTATTTAATTTGAGTCTCGGGTCTGGGTTAGTCCCAAAGGGGTGGAAAGAGGGGAAAACAGTTCCACTGCATAAAGGGGGTTCCAAGACTGCTGTTACAAATTACCGACCAATCAGCATATCAGGAATCGTTGTCAAGGTCTTGGAAAAATAGTCAAGAGGAAAATACAGGATTGGATAGATGAAAATGGGATACTGCATGGGGGACAGCATGGTTTTGTGAGGGGTAGATCATGCCTCAGTAACTTGCTTACGTTTTATAACACAGTGACGGCTGAACTGGATAAGGATAATGGATTTACAGTGATTCTACTGGACCTTGCTAAGGCCTTTGACAGGATACCACATGGAATTCTAATCAGTAAACTGCAGCATATGGGGGATGGATATAGGGTTGGTGAGATGAATGGGAGGGTGGTGGATGGAGAGATAACAGACAGTGATTTATTCAGGAGTAGAGTCCAAAAGAAGGCCTGTGACTAGTGGTGTGCCGCAGGGTTCTGTTCTTGGACCACTACTGTTCAATTTGTTCATTAACGATATAAGAAAGGATCTGAGAGGAACTGTTCATTTGTTTGCTGATGATGCAAAGTTGGGTAGAGCAATAGTACGTGCACAAGATGTCAAAATTTTGCAGGATGATTTGGATAGTTTGGAGGCTAAGGAGAATGGATGTCAATTTAATGTAGCAAAATGTAAAGTTATGCTTTTTAATTATATGAAGAGCCAAAGGCTTCAATTTGTCAACATATAAACTTATTTAAGTTAAGGGATATTACATCCCATATTGTTTCATAGCCGAATAAGAAACTCAAAAAGTTTCATGCCGAATATAGTAAATATATAAAGTTCGGTGAGTCCAAGCGTAAGCAAATACCTGGACAGTGTTACAACTGACCCTTTAGGGAGTGCAACACTGAAGCAACTCATGGTGAGGGTGGAGCAAGCTCCGATCACTATTCTTGATATTTCCTCATAATGTGAAACTCAGCTCCTACGAGCTGTATTACTGTTCTACATTATGAGTGAGAGAAGGTCACTACCCAGACTGGTTTCAACCTTTATTGAGGTCTCATCAGTGAGTAGGTAGACCTAGAAATACCAAGTTTGTAGCAAACAGAACTTACATAACCCTACTATGAGAATTGCCAAGAAGGTGAATTATATGAAGAGCCAAAGGCTTCAATGTCGCCGAATTTATGTAAGTTCTGTTTGCTACAAACTTGGTATTTCTAGGTCTACCTACTCACTGATGAGAACTCAATAAAGGTTGAAACCGGTCTGGGTAGTGACCTTCTCTCACTCATATTGTAGAACAGTAATACAGCTCCTAGGAGCTGGGTTTCACATTATGGGGAAATATCAAGAATAGTGATCGAAGCTTGCTCCACCCTCACCATGAGTTGCCTCAGTGTTGCACTCCCTAAAGGGTCAGTTGTAACACTATCCAGGTATTTGCTTACGCTTGGACTCGCCAAACTTTATATATTTACTATATTCGGCATGAAACTCTTTGAGTTTCTTATTCGGCTATGAAACAATATGGGATGTAATATCCCTTAACTTAAATAAGTAAAGTTATGCATTTTGGGGTGAAAAGATTAGCAGCAGTATATCACATTGGTGGAACTGTACACCAGGAGATTGACAAGGCCAGGGGTTTGGGAGTGTTGATGGATAGGGAGTTGAAGTTTAGGGGGCACATTGCAAAAGTGGCTAAATCAGCTCATCAAATCACTTGGTTGCTGAAAAATACTTTAACAAGCAGAGACAAACAGGTTATCAAGAACAAACCCTAGTGCCCAAATATGGGCACCAGGGTTTGTTCTTGATGGGGAGGAGGTGGAGAGGATCCAGAGACGAGTGACTAAGATGATAGCAGGTCTATGGAATGAACCTTATGAGAACAAGTTGAAGATCTGTGGGTTGCAGAAATTGGTTGATAGGCAGAAATGGGGTGATATGATTGAGACATTCAAATTACTGAAGGGTTTCTATAAGATTAATTCAGAAGATATTTCTGAGAATTGGACTGGTGGTGTGAGGACTCGGGGCCATACATGGAAACTGAGCAAGAGTGTGGTTAGCAAGGGTGTTAGAGCTAGGTTTTTTACTTGGAGAGTGGTGAATGAGTGGAATAAGATGCCAGAGTCTGTTGTGGGTGCCATGACTGTGAATGAGTTCAAGGCGAGGTATGATAGATACTGTGTGAATGTTGAATAGTTGTTCTTGACACGGTGTTAGGGCCTCCCTCGATGAGTCTATCGACTCCTTGGAGTTGCCTGTAATAATAATAATACTCTTGTGTAATAACTTGATATAGCATGTTAACTTCTTTATGAATAGATTAGAATTTTAATCAATTAGTAGAAGAGTAAATGAGTATTTATGCTGTAAAATTTGTTTAGATTTGAAAAGTGAAGTTTTTAATGCTAAAGTTTTTCGGATCGGTTGAGAGAATAACCTCTGTATCGTTTAATTGATGTACTTTTGTATTAATGTCAATAAATGTGTTTTCTATTAGTCAATAGAGTGTCGCCTGATCTTTTGCTTACAATGCACTGTTCCTTAATAAACACGGACCTGAGAGTTGGAAACAGATAAGGCATTAGAAGCATAATTTGAGTGCTTGAGAACTATGACTGTTTATGTTAATTTAATTGAAGGAATTTATGCTAGAGAGAGAGAGGGAAATCTGCCTGCCACATTATTGAGTCTTATGCCAAGAAAGGAATACTGGTGGTGCAGTCAAACAAATAAATTTTCCAATATTCTTAGGTATACGACAAGTAGTGTGAAAGGTGGATAAATTTTGTACGAAAGAGTAAGTCACTGAGGGGGCACAAGATAGAGTAAGAAGTTAGCAAGGATAGAGGAATAAATATGATATTACAACGGCTCAACACCTGACAACATATCACAATATAGTATCAATATAAAGAGACAAATATATAGATTACAATACAAATATAGGCAAAAAAAATCTACGCTTACAATATATAGATCAGAGTTTATAATAAGCAAAAAATATAGACCAACCCTTTACACCTCTTCACAACTTCATTACCACAGAATTTGGGAGTCTAGATTGCACAGTAGTCGAGATGTGGCATTATAAAGCCTTATACAGAAGAACAATAACCTCTCTATTCCTGCTTGTTAGTGTGCATTTCAACAACCATGTAATCTGATGTGCCATTTTGGCTACCTTTGCAACTCTAAACTTCAACTCCATGTCCACAATCGCACCAAAGTCTCTGGACTCGTTAGTTTCCTGAAGTTCAGTTTCATCAATATAGTACACACTTCTGATCTCTTCCCAAAGTGCATTACCTTACACTTAGCTACATTAAACATTCAGTGCAATTTACCTTTGTCCATACTGCTAGTCTGTGTCTTCCAACAGAATCTCAACATCATTTTCATTTACCATTTCTATTCCAAGTTCAAAAACATCAGCAAATAACTGAATATTTCCTGTCAAATCATTTCCTATATCACTGATTATGAGGACCTAATACTGAGCCCTGTGGTATACCACTGGTCACTTCCTTTCTCCTGGATTTAACTCATCCATAAACCACTCTTTGATATCTGTCCATCAGCCACCTTCTAATTCAAATCACCAGATGCAAAGAGCCTCCATAGCTCAGTTGGTATATTTGAAGTCCTTTAGTTGGAAAGACTTGGATTCGATTCCTGTCCATGACACGAGGAATGATCTGATCTCTTTTGATGAAAGATGAGTTAGCTGGTCTCATACAAATATAGGGGTGTTTTTGTACCTGGAAAACTCAAGTTTTTCATCCCCCAGAACAGGCAAATTGGCCCTGTGAACACACATGGATTACAGTCAGAAATACTTAAGACACAGCCATAGGCCTGATTCATCAGCTATGCCAGTCCTGAGCCCAGATAAAATTAGGGAGGATTGAGATGGTGTCTCACGGCTGTTGCATCATCATACAAAATAAATAAAACCAGATGCATATCCATCCCATTTGCTCTAATTTATGCAATAGAATGCTATGTGGAATCTCGTTAAATGATTCTGCAAAGCCTAGCAATATCGCAAAGTGACCATTCCTCTTATCCAACTCCATTATCACTTGATTATAAAAATTAAGCAAATTACTAAGGTAAGACCTACCTTCACAAAATTATGTTGTTCCTTACAGAGTATCATATTCCTATCCACCCAGTCCTGAATTCTGTCTTTCACCAATTTCCTCGAAATCTTAACAACCATTCCTGAGACGCCGATTGGCCTATAATTTGTTGCTTCCATGGTATCTTCCCACTAATTAATCATTGCCATTCTAATAGAACATTTAATATTTACAATCAAATCTACATCAGAGCTTGAAAAGGCCAGAAAACTTCTATTTCTTGATGTTCTCATCACTAAGATATCTGACAAATAATGTCTCCTTTGATGTGTATTGCCTACCAGTTGCAGCTCGTGGCTTGAAATCATGAGGTGCTGCAACTTTCGAAATATACATATGCACTGTAAGTACAGTGTATACGTGTTTGGATAAAATATCAAAATTATGGTAAAATTTTTTTTAAAAAAATTAAACATGAAAAAATATTGTTTATTACCAATAAAATTATGCAGTATGGTATAATTCAAAATTACTTAAAAATAAAATATATTCTTCTTGTTTTGTTTCATGAAAAAATATTGTTTATTATCGATAAAATTATACAGTTTATTATAATTCAAAATTACTTAAAAATAAAATCCATTCCTTTAATTGTAATTAAAGGAATGGATTTACAATTTTTGGACATTACAATTAAGCCTTTAATTGTAATGTCCAAATATTTAAAGAGACGGAGTAAACACGATAAGCACTACGAAACACTCTACAACTGGCGCAAACTGCATATAAACAACAGTGGAACTGCACGACGGACAGTGCCGCATTACGTTAATAGCTCGCATCTCACTATGACATGCATATGCTTTTTTTTTTTTAATACAAAATAAGAGAATTGTGTAGGATTGTTGATGATAAAATTAAATATTACAAGCAAATATAAATAAATTAATAAATATATTTATATATTGATAAAAATTGGGGGTGCTGCAGTTCCACAGTGCCTATGCACGAGCCACTGCTGTTGCCTACTCATACAGCATGCTATCTTCATGCTCCATCCCTTCACTATCCTTTCTAAAACATTTATTAGATGCTACAAAAGTGTTTAATAAGCCATTTCAAAACAATGAAATTCATCTCCCTCCTAGAGACATTCACAAATATCCATGCCTTAGTGGGATTTAAACCCGCAGCCTGTTGATTGGAGAGTAGATATACTAATCCCAGGCTAGCAGTGACAATGAAACAACCTCTGTGTTTCCCAAGGGATCATTCAAGCTTTGCCTCCTATTCGCTGTTTGTTGACAAAAAAAACTTGTCAATATTTTTAGTAAGTGCTTATCACACTTTCCAATTTTCTTTTAAAAAATTTGAATTCAGAAACCATAATAGTATTAACCCACAAAAGCTTTAAACCTTTATTAAGGTACATTACTTACCTCTTCATCATTACCAAAAGCAAGATAAAAAGAACGTTTTGGTTTAAAATCCTTTTCTAAGAGAAATTCCAGTGCTTCAAGAATCCCCTAGGAGAAAGAAATGTTAAAACATAAATTATCTGTTGTATTATTTAAAGTTCTAAGTTAAATATATCTTGCTGTATTTAAGTATGCATGCATGCACGCATGCACGCACGCACGCGCACACACACACACACACAAAACACACACACACACACACACACACACAAAGATTAAAAAAAAAAAAACTTTCTTGAACTTTGTTGTTATGCTTCAAGTCATTTTCAACTCCTTATGATTCCATGAACATATGCTCTCCATTCAGATCTGTAGCTCCCCATATCTTTCAGAATTTCCAGGTGCATTCCAGTTGCTGCTTTAATTCCATCCACATATGTCCAGAGTATGACAATTGTTGCTTGATGATCATACTTCGAGGGAGCAATCTAGCTGTATTCTATCTATCAGTGATTCATTAGTTTGCTTTGCAGTCCATGGTATTCTTAATAAGCATCTCCAAACTCATAATTCAAATGCATCTAACTTCTATCTTTCACTCTTTTTCAGGGTCCAACTTTCACATACAGTACTACTGGGAATACCACTGCTTTCACAATTCTGATTTTTGTTGCAAGGCTAACATCTTCGTCTTTGAAGAACTTTCTTAAATTAGTCATTGCTTTCCTTTCAAGTAATAATCTTCTTCTAACTTCTTCAGTACAATGGCCATCTTTATCAATTCGGGTCCTAGGAGCACAAAATTGTTAACCCCTTCCATTTTCTCCCCATCTACTTCAAAACCATTAAGTTGACATGTTGCCATAACTTTTGTCTTTTGGAGGTTAAGTTTAAGGCAATAACTTTTGGTAAAGGTTATGGCATGTTGCCATAACTTTTGTCTTTTGGAGGTTAAGTTTAAGGCCATATTTAGTACTTTCTTCTTTAACTTTCATAATAATTTCTAACAAATCTTGTTTTGCATTCTGCTAGCAAGGTGGTATCATTTCCATACCTCAAATTATTAATATTTCTTCCACCAATATTAATTCCAACTGAAGACTCCTCCAGCCACCATTCTTAAAATGTATTCGCTGTACAAGTTAAACAGGTATGAAGATAAAACAACACATCCTTGTAGCATCGCTTTACATATTGTGAAATACTCAGTTTCTCCAAGATCTGCTCAGACAATAGCTTCTTGTTCATAATAAAGATTCCTCAGAAGGATAATAAAATGCTCTGGTATTCCCATCGTTCTTAACACATTTCACAGTTTCGCATGATATACAGAGTCAAAAGCCTTACCATAGTCAAAGAAACAAAGGTAAAGTACACATTTTTTTTAATATTCCTGTGCTCTTTTCTATTATCCATCTCACATTGGTGATCTGATCTCTTGCTCTTCTGCCTTTTCGAAATCCAGCCTGTTCATCTGGCATTTCTCTCTTTATGAATAGTTCCAGTCTTTTCTGAATGATCTTAAGTAAGACCTGACTTGCACGAGAAATCAGTGCTATAAAGATCTGCAATTTTTGCACTCTCTTGCATTGCCTTTCTTCGATCAAGGTATATAAACTGATTTTTTCCATTCCCTAGGCCATGTAGTTGTGATACAAATTCATTGGCATAGAGCTGCCTCTGCTTCCAGGGCTTTTGAGCATCTCAATAGGTATTCCATCCCCTGTGGTTCTTTCTTACTGGATAGTTATTGTAGTGCCTACCTCACTTCACTCTCCAGTAGTACTGGCTCCTGTGTATAACCTGTTCTTCAAATTTCTCAGTAATTTTGGAGTCCTTTCTGTAAAGGGCTTCTGTATATTCTTTCCATCTTTCTTTGATGCCTATATCTTTTGTGATTATTTTTCCATACTGTTCACCTTGACATTGAACTTCCCTGTCAGTTCCCTGATATTTTTGAAAAATCTCTTTTTTTTTTTGTTTGTTTGTTTCGGTCTTCTATTTGTTGGCATTCCTAGTTAAAGTATTTTTCCTTTTTCCTTGTCTTTTTTGGCTTGTCGTTGAAACTCTGCATTCAAATGCTGTACTTCCTGCAAATTTCCTGTGGCCTTTATTTTCTTTCTTTTCTGAGCAGTTTTGATGGCATCTTCTGACAGCCATTTAGACTTCTTCTTACAAACTGTTGGAATATTCTTCTTTGCTTCTGTTTTAATTATATCTTTAATCTCTTCCCATAGTTCATCTGGTTCCTTTTCACATAAATTGAGTGTGTTGAATCCGATCTGTATACTTATTGTATTCAGCCAGTATGTTTCCAAGATCACATCTGATTGACATGTGTTGTTTTCAATTTCCGTAATTTACATGTATTGTAATCACTAATAATTTATGGTCTGTTCCACAGTCTGCACCTGAAAAGGTCTTGACAGACTGAATTGCACTTCTCCAACTTCTTTATCCAAGTATAATAGTCAATTTGATTTTTGTATTGTCCAGCAGGTGATATCCATGTGCACAATCTTCATTTGCATTGTTTAAAGCATAGCAAAAAATAAAGAATTCTCTGCACAAAACTCAACTAGTCTCTTCCCTAGAGTGTTGCAAATACTAAATCAAAATGATTTCATTATATTGAAATACATATTACATATACACACACACAAAAAAAATATATTAAAAGGATCTACACTACAACATATAGTAACCAAAAATGATCATGTACACATTCAATAAATACTATTTGGTATGCAGCAATTCACATTTAAAAAACAACAAATTTACAAAAAAATTCAGCAATGGGGACTGATGGGATATCAGCACATGTGCTAAAAGAGTGTTCAGCTGAACTGGCTATTCCTAGGCTGTTTAATATGAGTCTCAGAAGAGGGAAGATTCTGCATAAATGGAAAGAATGTATAGTAATTCCATTGTATAAAGGAGGTGTAAAGACCAACGTATTCAACTATCCAATTAGTATCTCAGGAGTGGTGGTGAAGATTTTGGAAAAAGTGGTTATGGCTCGAATTCAGAAATGGGTTGACAGTGAATCACTACTTTGCAATGAGCAACATGGGTTTGCTAAAGGAAGGTCATCTTTTAGCAACTTGCTCACATTCTATAAGAATGTTAACATTGAACTAGACAAGGGAAATGGATAAACCATGACACTTTTGTATTTTGGTTAGGCTTTTGACAGAATACAGCATGGTAGACTGTTGCATAAATTGGAGAATATGGGTTTGGATTATAGAATATTAGTGTGGATAAGAGGATGGCTGGCTGAAAGATATCAAAAAGTGGTATATGGCAGATGTGAGTCTGCAAGATTTAAGGTAACCAGTGATGTACCACAAGGATCAGTGTTTGGTCCACTGTTATTCAATCTATATGTTAAGGATATTGGGAAGGATTTGACAAGCAACACACAGCTATTTGAGAGAATGATGGGAGGAATTTTTACTGGAATACTGACTGGGAGACAGAATCAAAAAGCAACATACCATCATTCTTCCAGTCGTATACTACATTCATCTTTTATAATTCCCTTTACAAAGTTTCACAGTCTAAAATTTTAAGAAAGCAGAATGGTGTAAATTCAACTTATGACTGAGTAAATTTATGCTACAGAACTCCATACATATCATTCAGAAATATCTGGACTTGATATTATAATTATAATTATTGAGAGACCTCCAGGGAGTCAGGGACACCCGAGGGAGGCCACACACTACACTCACCAGCTATCATACTTATTCTTGAATTCATTCCCAATGTTTGCACTCATAACATTCAATGGCAATCCATTGCAATCACACACCACACTATGAGAGAAAAATCTAGCCCTCACCCCCTTCTTAGTGGCATTCATTCTCGGCTTCCAAGGATGCCATCTTGTTACCCTCAATAAACTGAAAAATTCCACAAACTGATATCATGTATGACAATTTCAGAAGTTTGTAAGTCTCAATCATATCACTCCTGTTTTCTAGTGTCTGCAGTCTACAAATTCTCATTCTGACTTCATAATCAGTATTCCATAATCCAGATATCATTTTTAACACTCTACTTTTCACTCTTTCCAAATATATGAGAATCACAACAGAAACTAGGAGACCAGACTTGCACACAGTAGTCCAAATGAACTCTTATTAATGCCTTGTAAAGGAACAAAATGACATCCTTATCTTTACATATGAACGTTCATTTCGGCATTGCAATTATCTTTTGAGTTGTATTTGTAATCTTTGTTATATGGCCCCTGAACTTCAACTTCCTACTAACATTATAAGATTCCAAGCCTCATCAGTTTCTTCAAGCATAACCCCACCAATATAACACAACATTGGATATCTAATCATGCCGAAGTGCATGACTTTACATTTACTGACGTTGAAATGACATCCATTTTCCCATGCCCACAATTCCAGCCTATTCAAATCATTCTACATGTACTACATATCAGCAGCAGCATTCCTGATTATCCTACTTATCTTTGCATCATCAGCAAATAGGTGTATGTCGCATGTCAAATCCTACCCAATATCATTTGAATTGAATAACAGTGGAACAAGCACTGATCCTTGTGGTATACCACTGGTTAACTTAAATCTTGTAGACCCACCCCACATACCACTTTTTGATATCTGTCAGTCAGCCATCCTCTTATCCATGCTAATATTCTATAATACAAACCTATATTCTCCAATTTAAGCAACAGTCTACCATGCTGTATTCTGTCAAAAGCCTTAGCAAAATACAAAAGTAACATGGTGTATCCATTTCCCTTGTCTAGTTCAATGGTAACATTCTTATAGAATGTGAGCAAGTTGCTAAAAGATGACCTTCCCTTAGTAAACTCATATTGCTCATTGCAAGGTAGAGATTCACTGTCAACCCATTTCTGAATGCGAGCCTTAACCAATTTTTTCAAAATTTTCATCACCACTCCTGAGATACTAATTGGTCGATAGTTGAATACATCAGTCTTTTTACTTATTAAGATTACACATCCATTTGACTGCCATCCTATTTATTCTTTAAACTCTCAGGACACATTCTGATATTGCATCATTTAACTATTTTTTAAATAATTCCTATGTACTGTCGATATTCTTCCCATCAATCAACCGATCCCATTCCGCTGAGCTCAGTATACTCCTCAGTTGGTCATAATTTCCTTCTTTTTTAGTTCAGCATATAACCTTTTCTGAATGGAACATTCATAAACTTAGCCACTTCTCAGGTGAGTACCGCATGATCATTGTCACCAAACAGAGGCAGAATAGTTATATCTTTAAGTGAAATGCCCTCTGACACTATAATCAAATCTAACACTCTTTGACTTCGAGTCCCTTCTGTCACATGCTTCTTGAGGAAGTTGTCCTGCAACAGCTCAATAAATGCATTTGCATACTTCTCGTGAGATTCTACTGCTATCAATCAATATTTGGTTAATTAAAGTCACCTATTATGATTACACTTTTCGCATTTCTTCATCACTAGCAACCTCTGTAACAACACTCTACTATGTAATTGATCTTGTTAGATTCCACCTCACATCAGATGGCTTCAAACTCACTGCCACATGAAATACTAGTATAGTAGTACTACTACTACAATCATAGGTCTCAACACTAACTGGATTCAAGTCATCTGATATCATTAGCAGCAATCCTTCTCCTCTTCTATCAATGGAATTACCATACATTCTTTCCATTCCTGCAGAATCTGACCTGTTCTGAGAGTCATGTTATACAGCCTGGTCAACGGAATAGCCAGTTCAGCTGAACACTCTTTTAGCACACGTGCTGATATCCCATCAGTCCCTATTGCTGAATTCTTATTCAGTTTGTGCAACAGCTCTAATACCTCATCCTCGTATATCTGAATTTCTTTATCGAGTCAAGAGGTAGCAGTGAGCTCAATGTCATATACACAAAGTTAATAGCTTTTAAACAAAATGTGCATTCATTAGTTGAACAACCTCTTCTACATCTGTGACACTCATGACATCTGCATTTAGAAGAGTTATTCTTCCAAATTCTTTCTTTAACTTGCAGCATATCCATTGAATTCTTGTGGGTTGTCTGATTCACACAGAGCCAGTTTCTTTTCATACTCAGACTTTGTTTTCTGTACAACAGTTGTGACTATTCTAGCCTGCTGCTTATAAGTTTCATAACGGACATCATCCTTCTGCACACAGTATTCCTTTCACATTATCCTTTTCTTATTAATTTCTTGCTTATTAAGATTACATATCCATTTGACTGCTACCCCATTTATTCTTTAAACTCTCGGGACACATTCTGATATTGCATCATTTAAGTATCTTTTGAATGATTCCTATGCATTGTCAATATTCTTTCCATCAATCAACCGATCCCATTCCACTGAACTCATTATACTCCTCAGTTGGTCATAATTTCCTGATTTTTACTTTAGCATATAACCTTTTCTGAATGGAACATTCATAAACTTAGCTACTTCTAAAGTGAGTACCACATGATCACTGCCACCAACCGGAGGCAGAATAGTTACATCTTTAAGTGAAATGCCCTCTGACACTATAATCAAATCTAACACTCTTTGACTTCGAGTTCCTTCTGTCACATGCTTCTTGAGGAAGTTGTCCTGCAACAGCTCAATAAATGCATTTGCATACTTCTCATGAGATTCTACTGCTACTCAATCAATATTTGGTTAATTAAAGTCTCCTATTATGATTACGCTTTTCGCATACGTCTTGTCTATTTGGTGATGCATTTCTTCCTCACTAGCAACCTCTGTAACAACACTCTACTATGTAATTGATCTTGTTAGATTCCTCCTCACATCAGATGGCTTCAAACTCACTGCCACATGAAATACTAGTAGTAGTAGTAGTAGTTCAATCATAGGTCTCAACTCTAACTGGATTCAAGTCATCTGATATCATTAGCAGCAAGCCCTCCTCCTCTTCTATCCTTCCTAAAAATACTATATCCTTGACACTTGATACCAGTTAGTAGCTCTGATTCTGATAGCAACATTTCACTAATGCCTACAATCTGAGGTCCCACCATATTGACTAAGGCAACAAATTCTATCCCTTTGTTTCTTACTCCTAACATTCATGTACAGACATAATAATCCAACTGCATGTTCTTTTGTATACTCTTGTCTGCAGTCTGTGTGACACAGTTGGACAACATACAAATCTCTAATCTTCTCTAGTGCCTTATACATATAGAGCTTTGCACACATTTGATGGATGTGAACCGGACAAACACAAAGTTGAAATCGTTCTCTCTGCATCAACATTTCCATGACAAAGCCCATTCCCATCATTAACACAGTTACATAATATTGTCACTCTTACACTCACATACTCATCATTCCTCCCTTTATAATTTACTTTCTCTGACTCTCTGTGTTAGGTCTCATACCTGTTATTAGTTTTTCTAGACCCCTAATAACAAACACATTCAGGTGTAGGCTGTCCCTCTTATACAAATCAAACTTCCCTCAAACTCACTCCACACATCCAAAAATTCCCATCCTTCTACACAGCAGCACAGCCTATGAATCGAATCATTTGCCATCATAGCCCTTCTCAATTCATTTTTTTATCACATCAAAGTAAAATAATGATGATTTTCACTTTCTCACTCTTCACTCTCACCTCTTCCAACAATCCTTTCATGTACTCTCTCATACTGAACTTATCACTAGTTGTCGTTAGTATGTAGTACAATTACGATCTCATTTACTTTTCTTCTGTTTTTGAATTGCTTCCTTTATATTCTTAATTTTTACTTCCAGAAAACTCGAAGTTATAACTTCATCATCAATAGTACGTTTTATTATAGTGTCACCATACCAAATAACTTCTTGCTTTTTACTAACAACGTCACTTATCTGATTTCCGTTACTTCCTGACTTACCTGTTTCTGTGCTTTGTTGTTTCTTATTTTGCCGCTTAATTTTCATTTTCTCCCTATGCTCATTTAAACAGCTCTCAACTATTTGTAATTCCCGCATTGTTTCTCTGATGATCTGCTTCAATTTTGCCATTTTGGAGGTTAATTTATTTTCACTAAATAGCCTCGTTAGCAGGACTAGCCTTCTTGTTCTCACCTGCAGTGCTCTTTTTAGCATTACTTTTCTTGTACGTTTTTAGTGCCATTTTAAACCTATTCTTATTGTGGAAATATGTTAATAAAAATATGTTATAAAATACTAAATACACTAAAAGCACTAAAATCTCCACTAATATACCATAAAACACTAATTTTCTAAAGAAAACACATAATAAAACAGACAAAAATCACCAATTTTACAGGAGCGCTAAATTCACCGACCAATGTATCCTCGAACTAATATCCAATTTTGTGACAATTATTTTTCCATATAAAAATAGTTTCATTTTAACTTTGAAGCAAAGTTTTCTAATTAGAAAATATTAAAAAAAAAGCAAAACAATTTAAAAAATTTTAAATCTACTTGGTATGAATATTTAGGATTCCTAAAACACACCTCAACTTAATATCACCAGAATTGAAGATCGCTACTATCAACATAAGAAGCCTGAATGGCAAAGAAATGGAGCTAGCTGAGGAATTAGATAAGTACCAGATCGACATAATAGGGGTGACTGAAACAAATAAGACCAAAACTGGTGAGCTCTTTCTGAGCAATAAATACAAAATGTTATATTCAGGCAATGACAATCAAGGAAAAGAAGGAGTAGCCATAGTATTCAACACTAAATACAAGGCTAATCTTCTTGAATGACAGGCAATTTCAAGTAGAGTGATGTGGGCAAATATCAGCATGGGGAACTGGACAATGAGACTTATTTGTGCCTATAGTCCCACAGAAGTTTCTACTAAGGTAGAAGTGGAGGAATTTCTTTGAGGCTTTAGAAAAAGCAAATGACACAATGAAAAGTTGGCCCTTGTTGGAGATCTAAATAGCAGAGTAGCGAATGATTATCAGACATACAAAAATATTTTGGGAAAATTTGGAGAAAAGAGCAAAGCTAATAATAATGGCAAATACTTGTTGGATTTCTGCTCAGGACATGGACTGGTTATCACTAACACAACATTCCAACATAAAAATGTGCACAAATTCACATGGAGAGAAGAGGCAAGTAATAAGAAAAGTCTCATTGACTATATTATTGTTGATAGTGATGTTTTCTCTCTGGTAGAGGACACTAGAGTGTACAGAGGATTTGAAAATGGAAGTGATCACCATTTAGTCTTAAGCAGGATGAAATTGAAATTCATATTGAAAAGAAGAACATGCAAGAAAGTTTTAAAATGAATAAAAGTTGAGCAGCTCTCAGATGTGAACTATAGACTAAAATATACAAACATTATTCAAGAAAAAATGAGAGTTTGAGAACAGGAATCAAACCTTGGAGATTCAGTGGCAAATCCTGAAGAAAAACATTCATTGATTCAGCCAGAGAGGCATGTGGTGAGGTTGTCTGCAAGGATAGAAAAATCAGAAACCCCATGGTGGACACAGGAAGTTAAAGAGGCAGTGAAGGAAAAGAAGAAAGCATATCAAAAGTTCCTGGCAAATAAGTCAGCTTGTGTCTTAGAGAATACAGAAACAAATATAAGAAAGCTAAACACTGTGTAAAACTAATAAAACAAAATTCATGAGAAGACTTTGGAATAAGAAAATAGAAAATAAATATCAAGAAAGTGGCAGGATATTCTGGAGGTTGTTGAAGAAGCTCAGAAATGGAGGAAAGAGTGCTGTAAAAGGAATTAGAGATAATAAAGGTTATATGAAAACTGGAGAAAAAGATATCCTTGAAGTATGGAGTAATTACTTCGAAAAATTGCTAAATGAAACTAGCAGTGATGACAAGCACAGTGATAAAAAACACTGACCAAGCATGCAATCAGGAATACATATCCATGCTTAAAGTAGAAAAAGCCATCAAAAGTCTGAAATGTGGAAAGGCAGCTCGAGTAAATGATTTTAGACCAGAAATGCTCAAGTATGGAGGTATAAAAGTTTTACAGTGGCTACACTGCATAGTTCAGAGGGCCTGGACAGATGGATGAATTCCAAATGATTGGAGTAGAGCTCTCATAGTACCCATTATATAAAAAGGGAAATAAAACTGATTGTGAGAATTACAGAGGTATTTCTCTACTGAGTGTTCCTGGTAAGATTTATGCCAGTATACTTGAGAAATGGTTGAGAAGGATTGTGGAAGAGAAGTTTGGTGAGGAACAAGCTGGATTCAGGCCAAATAGGAAGACTGTCAGGATCAGATATTCACTTCATGTACAAATAGTTGAAAAGTCATGGGAATATAACAAAGATCTGTATTTAAGTTTTGTAGATCTGGAAAAAGCATATGACAAGATCCCAAGAGAGAAGCTATTCAAAACGCTACAGTGTATGGTGTCGTGGATCATTATATCAAGCAATACTTAGTTTTTATTTGAGTTGTAAGTCAGCAATTAGAATTGAAGGACGTACAGGGAGATGGTTTAATGTTAAATCTGGTGTCAGACAAGGATCTACATTATCACCTCTGTTATTCATTATTTATATAGATTACATTATGAAGGAAGGTGGTATTAAACATGATATCAAAATTGGAGATGTTAATGTCAGCTCCTTGCTTTATCTGGATGATGTTATACTTCTAAATAAACCCTCTGCAAGATTCCCTGACTAAATTGAATAACTGTTGTGATAGATATGGTATGAAGGTCAGCAATAACAAGACAAAGATAATGAAAATAGGCAGAAACATTGAAAATATCAGTTGCATTGTGAATGGAGATCCTGTGGAACAAGTAAAACATTTCAGCTACTTAGGCACGATTTTTAGTGAAGATGGTAAATTAAATATGGATATAGACAACAGAATCAACAAATCTGGTATGGTAGGAAGTCAACTGAATAAATTTATATGGAATAAGAGAGAAATTAGTCAAAACACTAAATTAGCTGTATACAAGACAGTGTTCAAACCAAATTTAACTTATGGATCTAAGAGCTGGGTCAGAAGTAGAACACTTGACCAAAGACTATAGACCGCAGATATGAGAGTCCTGAGAATGATAAGGGGCATGAACAGATGGCATCAATGGCAATATCATATTAAAAACGAGGATTTTGGGAAAGAACTTGACATTATCAGCATCCAGAAATGCATTAGCAGAGCTAATCTCCGGTGATATGGTCATTAAAAAAGATTGGGCAAGGAAAGATTAGCCAAACAAGTGTTCTCTACTAGGTTGGCAGGAAAAAGACCCAGAGGAAGACCATGATATAGGTCGATTGAAGTGTCTTAGAAGATAAATATATAAATATAAGCTCTGACAATGTTGTAGCTTTGACAGGTAACAGATTGATTTGGCAGAAAATTGTAGTAGGAAGTTAGTAATCATGTAAATTTTTCATGTCGTACTATCATATCCTATACACCCCTTGAGAATAAATGTCAGGAATTTGATGATGATGGTATGAATATGTGTGAGAGTCAGATGGGAGGCAATTTTCATCACCTGCAAGATAGCACACTTTGTGTGCTATACTCCATGCTTAAAAGAGACTGGAAGCAGTTTGAAAAGGTATATTGCCTGTAAGTATCTAGAGCAGGGAAAAGATACCCTAGTCCGCAGTACTGAATGTAGAATATGTTTCCAACTTTACCTGAGTAGGATTTATATAAAGTTTTTGCAAGAAGAATAGATGAGGAAATTATTCAATTTTGGTAAATTTATCTTTGGTAGGTTTATATTAAAAGTGAGAAGGAGAGAAAAGAAAAGTTAATTGTAAAACACTACAAATGTTCTAAGTTCGGGTATACTATTCTACTGATATTCACATACAAAACAAATTTTAAAAGAAAACAAACATTTTGCTGCTGTCATCCAGTCAACAGGACATGGACAAGGTTTTACTAAATGCATAGCATGCAAAACATTATTGTTGCAGTCATACAAAAATGCCACAGCAAACTGATCCTATAATAATAAATAAACTAATGTCTAATTAATTTAATTAAATTAATTAATACAATAAATTAAATTAAATTAGTGTGCAATTAAATGTTCGCACGGTTAGCCTAGTGGATGTGCAACCATATGCCTGGGGAAGGAGTAGCCTAGGTTCGATTCCCATCGGTATCAAGCTGAAGGATCATCCTCAGCCATAGACAAGTTAACCGGTCTTGGGCATAGACAGTAAGGTTTTTTCCCCCAATTTATCCTGGGGTTTTTCATTCTGCAAAGCAGGCAAACCGGCCTTGAGAACTCAACACTACAGGACATAGGATACACTGGCTGACCACCTTATCCTGTGAACGGTTTGAGGTCTGCTGATTAATAAAACCCTCGACACTGCAAAGTAAAAGAGGGAAAAAGGAAGATGAGATGTGTAATTAATTCATTTGTGTACATTCACTGCATGGGAAAAAAATAATTTGTAATAAAAACTTATATGACTTTTTTTATTGTCTTTTGAGTTAACTCTTACTTGTAGGTTTTAAAAGATGCAAATGAAAAATTAAACTAAAAATTGCTGAAATTGTTTCTTTTGGTCACTGTTAAGCATGTAATGTTAGTCTTAAGCAATCTATTGGACATCATTTAATGATTTCAAAATAATTCAGATGTACATAATAATTGTCATATTCCTGTTTACTATTAACACCTTTTGAACATGCTGCTTAGAAGAAAGCCATGCATAAAAACCTAATAAAACTATACATAAAACCTGAGCTAAATAAACTGTGAATTTTATACAGAAGGTCTTAAACTGATAGTCATTTTACAAACAGCTTTGCCTTTTACATATATGGACTTTTTAAATACAGGCTGAAATATGTGTTTCACTAAAAATGATTAATTACAATATATCTTGAAATCAGCAAATGAACTAAAAGGAAGCTAAATTCAAGAAATACTCTTTCTTACTTTGTTATTATCAGATATGAAGATTTGTGGGGTGTAATCTAGCTCGCCTCCTTGCGGTGCACCATGGGTAACGCTAATTGAGCTAGAGCGATTTGGCAGCCAGTCTAACACTTAGTTCTCCTGGCTAAGGCATGCAGTCAAACAATACTGATTTTTCTAATTTCATTGATGATGCTGACAAAAAACTGGGATTTAGCCTTAAGATGTGTCAACTGAATATCGAGGGAATTAACAGAGCAAAATGTGACTATCTCTGCAAAATACTACAAGAAAATACCATTGATGATGTACTTCTTCAAGAAACGCATGCTGAAAACGAAGACGACCTTAATAGAAGAGGAAAAATAACTGGTTACACTCTGATTGGTGCTACATACCACCGGAATTATGGCATTGCAACATATATCAATAATGATATAGAAATGCTTCTGTCCTGACAACGAGATGTGATAACGATACCCGTCTTATGAGTGTGAAAATTCACACATAACAATAGATAATGTCTATTGTTATGTGTGAATTTAACATCATGGTCTATAGATGTGATACATCATGGTCTATAGATGTGATACCTACTTATCAACATCCAACAGTATGGATTGGTGATTTTAACAGCCATCATGAAGAATGGAAGTACCGTGATAACAACGACTGCGGTACTACCCTCATTAAATGGGCAGAAATGAATAATATACACCTTGTATTTGATGCCAAGGATAGAAACACCTTTAGATCATCAGCATGGCAAACAAAGTCTAACCCGGACTTATGTTTTGTTTCAATAAACACAGAAGGATAGCCATTACCAGCAAGACGATATGTAATTCATACTTTCCACACAGTCAACATCGACCGGTGTTACTGGAAATTGGTTTGACACTACCTATAGCAAGATCCTTTCCCCGACCGCGTTGGAATTTTAAAAAAGCAAATTGGAGAAATTTTGCAAATGAATTGGATAAATGTGTTTGTTGGATACCTGCTAGAGTTGCAGAGTACAAGAGATTTGTAGGAGCAATCATATCAACTGCAAAAAAATATATCCCTAGAGGTTACAGAAAAGATTATGTCCCCGGATGGAATGAAGAGAGTGAGCATCTCTATAGAGAGTTCCTGAAAAGTGAAGATGCTGAAATAGCAGATGAATTACTACATAGCCTGAACTCATCTCGAAAAACAAAATGGATTGATACGGTTGAAAACCTTGACTTCAAACGATCAAGTAGAACAGCTTGGAATCTTCTCCAACAACTATCCACAACTAATCTACCTAAAAGAAAAATCACAATTATCTCCCCTGAGAAAATAGCTAATCAAATTGTTAATATGTCAAGGGCACCTAGGGACCTTGAACATACCAAGAAAGAACTTAGAGCTTTAAAAACAAATGCCCCTGCTTTCTCACAATATGCCTCAATCTTCACTATAGATGAAGTAAACGCTGTCATAAAAGATATCAAAGCAGGCAAGGCCCCAGGCTTCGATAGTGTCCATCCTGAATTTCTGATTAATAGAGGGCTAAATATTATAAAATGGCTCTGTGAATTCTTTTCTGATATATTATTGACTGGCCGACTACCTAGATAGTTTAAGAAGTCAAAAATAGTTGCTATTCTTAAACTTGGAAAACCATCCCAGGAGGCAAAAAGTTACAGACCTATTGCTTTATTGAGTTGCACCTATAAAATAAATGTTAGAACGCCTTCTGTACAACAGATTGTCCATACCAATGCAGCATGTTCCGATTGAACAAGCTGGTTTTAGAGAAAAACATGGTTGCTGTGATCATGTGCTCACTTTAACATCATACATAAAAGCTGGATTTCAGAAGCAAGAAAAAACATCAGCTGTCTTTTTGGACCTAACAGCAGCCTATGATACAGTATGCTGTGAAGGTCTTATATACAAATTTCTTAGCATTGTCCCATGTAAACGGACTGCACTGCACACTTAATTTCCTCGATGCACACTGAACATTTCTTTCAAGTTATATTAGGAAATAAAATGTCCCGACAACGAAAACTTAATAATGGTCTTCCACAAGGGTCAGTATTGGCACCCTTACTTTATAACTTATACACATATGACTTGCCTACTACCATCTCACACAAGTTCTGTTATGCTGATGACACTGTAATTGCCATTCGTCACAAAAATATGAGTCAGGCTGAAAAGATCTGAAAACAATAGATAAATATTACAAAAAATGGAGGCTCCAGCTCAATCCAGACAAAAACAGAAGTATCAAGCTTTCACCTTAATAATAACATGGCAGATGTCACTTTACATATCTTCTTTGAAGGATGTTTACTACGACACAATAAGTTCCCAAAGTACTTGGACGTGACCCTGGACCGCACGCTCTCTTACAAGCAATAATTATGAGAATAATGTCTTTATGAGTAATAACAGTGCTAGTCTCATAGTAATGAAACTATTAAATGCTACTTCTAAAACAGAAGAATTCTTTCGATATTTAAAATTAACAAAAGTGACAAACTGGAAAATAGCTTTCAATATCTTATAATTTAATAATAATACAATTAATATAATCTATAATTAATATAATCTTTTAATATAATTCAATATAAGGAAAAGGTGGGGAGGATCCAGAGGCAAGTGACCAAGATGGTAGTAGGTCTATGGAATGGACCTTACAAGAACAGGTTGAAGATTTGAGGGTTACAGGTGGAAAAAGTTGGCAGGCAGAAAAGGGGTGATATGATTGAGACATTCAAATTACTGATGAGATTTTACAAGATTATTTCAGAGGAAATTTTTCAGAACAGGTTTGGTGGTGGGAGAACTAGGGGGCCCATCCATGAAAAACTGAGTAAGAGTGTAGTTGGCAAAGGTGTTAGAACTAGGTTTTTTGCATAGAGAGAGTGGAGAATGAGTGGAATAGGTTGCCAGAGTCTGTTGTGGGCACCATGACTGTGAATGAGCTCAAAGCAGAGAATGACAGATACCGTGCAAATGTTGAATAGTTCTTGACATGATGTTTAGGGCCTCCCTCAATGAATCTAAGGATTCCTCGGAGTTGCGCACACCATCATCATCATCAAATTCCTGATATGTACCTTCAAGAGGTGTACAGGATATGATAGTACTGCATGAAAAACTTACACCATTACTAACTTCCTATCTACAAATTTCCTCCAAATCAATCTATTATTTGTCAAGACTTCAACATTATCAGATCCTATATTTCTATCTTTTAAGGCACTTTTACTGTATCAATCCACCGATATCTTGGTCTTACTCTGGGTCTTTTTCCTGACAACCTGGCAAAGAACACTTGTTTTGCTAATCTTTCCTCTCTCATTCTGTTTAAGTGACCATACCACTTGAGATTAGCTCTGCTAATTCCTGGTTGCTAACAATATTAAGTTCTTCGTAACATCCTTGTTTCAATACATTGCCTCTCACGCCATCTGTTCACCCCTCTAATCTTTCTCAGGACCCTCACATCTGCAGTCTCTAGTCTTTGGTCAAGTGTTTAATTTCTAATCCAGCTCTCAGATCAAATAATCAGTGTTCAAACCAATTAAAATTGGTTTGAACACTGTCTTCTATATACAGCTAATTTACTGTTTTGACTAATTTCTCTCTTGTTCCAAATCAGTTGACTCCCTACCATACCAGCTTTGATGATTCTGTTGTCTATTTCCATACTTAATTTATCATCTTCACTAAAAATCCTGCCTAAGTAGCTGAAATGTTTTACTTGTTCTATAGGTTCTCCATTCAAAATGCAGTTGATATTTTCAATGCTTCTGCTTATTTTCATTGTCTCTGTCTTGTTATTGCTGACCTTCATATCAAATCTATTATTAAGAGTTATTCAATTTAGTCAGGGAATCTTGCAGACTTGTAGCAGATTTATTTAGAAGTATAACACCATCTGCATAGAGTAAAGAGCTGAGATTAACATCTCCAATTTTGATATCAGGTTAGATAATAAATAACAGTGGGGATAATGGGCATCCTTGTCTGACACCAGATTTAACATTAAACCATCTTCCTATACTTCTTTCAATTCTAACTGCTGACTTATAACTCATATAAAGACTAAGTATTGCTTGATATAATGCTCCATTGACACCACACAACTGTAGTACTTTGAACAGCTTCTCTCTTGGCACCCAGTGATACGCCTTTTCCAGAGCTACAAAAATTAAATACTGATCTTTGTTATATTCCCACGATTTCTCAAAACGTGAAAATTTGACCCTGACAGCCTGTATTTGGTCTGCAAAATAAATCATACCAGAAACACTCACAGTAGGGAAATACCTCTGTAATTCTCACATTCAGTTTTATTTCCCTTTTTATATATGGGTACTATGAGAGCTCTACTCCAATCATCCGGAATTCATCCATTTGTCGGCTTTCTATACAGTGCAGTCACTGTAAGACTTTTATACCTCCATACTTCAGTATTTCTGGATGAATATCATCTACTCTAGCTGCCTTTCCACATTAAAGGCTTTTAATGGCTTTTTCTACTTCAAACACGAATATGTATTCCTGATAACATGTCTGGACAGTGTCTTTCACCACTGTGCTATCACTGCTCATTTCATTTAGCAATTTTTCGAAGTAATTATTCCATACTTCAAGGATATCTTTTTCTCAGTTTCACAGCACTCTGAGCTGTGAAAATGAGCTTCTGAGCTTCTTCACCAACCTCCAGTATATCTTGCCACCTTTTTGATGTTTATTTTCTATGTTCTTCCCAAAGTCATCCCATGACTTCTGTTTAATTAGTTTTACAGTGTTTGGTTTTCTTACATTTGTCTCTGTATTCACTAAGAGCACAAGCTGACTTATTTGCCAGGAACTTTTGATATGCTTTCTTCTTTTCCTTCACTGCCTCTTTAACTTCCTGTGTCCACCATGGGGTTTCTGATTTTTCTATCCTTGCAGACAACCTCACCACATGCCTCTCTGGCTGAATCAATGAATGTTTTCTTCAGGATTTGCCACTGACTCTCAAAAGTTTGGTTACTGTTCCTAAACTCTTTTATTTTTTCTCAAATAATGTTTGTGTATTTTCTCAAGTAATGTTTGTCTACAGTTTACATCTGAGAGCTGCTCACCTTTTATTCGCTTTAAAACTTTCTTACATGTTCTTGTTTCAGTATGAAATTCAATTTTATCCTGCTCAAGACTAAATGGTGATCACTTCCAATTTTAAATCCTCTGTACACTCTAGTGTCCTGCACCTGTAGGAAAACATTACTATCAACAATAACATAGTCAATGAGACTTTTCTTATTCCTTGCCTCTTCTCTCCATGTAAATTTGTGCACATTTTTATGTTGGAATGTTGTGTTAGTGATAACCAGTTCATGTCCTGAGCAGAAATCTAACAGGTATTTGCCATTATTATTAGCTTTGCTCTTTTCTCCAAATTTTCTCAAAATATTTTTGTACGTCTGACAGTCATTTCCTACTCTGCTATTTAGATCCCGCAACAAGGACCAACTTTTCCTTTTTCATTGTGTCAGTTGCTTTCTCTAAAGCCTCAAAAAAACTCTTCCACTTCTACCTTAGCAGAACCTTCTGTGGGACTACACTTGATATTACTTGCCATCCAAGAAGATTAGCCTCATATTTTGTGGTCAATACTATAGTTACATTTCTTTTCCCTGATTGTCATTGCCTGAATATAACATATTGTATTCATTGCTCAGAAAAATCTCACCAGATTTTGTCTTTTTTGTTTCAGTCACCCCCATTATGTCTATCTGGTACTTATCCAATTCCTCAGCTAGCTCTATTTCTTTGCCATTCAGACTTCTTATGATGATAGCATCAATCTTGAACTCTAGTGATGAGTTGGGATGTCTTTCAGGATTTGTTCCAGTAGCTGACTTTTTGCTGTTCAAAAGAATCAAATAATAATAATAATAAAATTATTATCATTCGATTCATGTGTGCGTGCATGTGTGTGTGTGTGTGTGTGTGTGTGTGTGTGTGTGTGTGTGTGTGTGTGTGTGAGAGAGAGAGAGAGAGAGAATAATATTTTAATGCAGCACATGTACACCGCAGCATACACAAATGCTGTTTAAAAAAAAAAAAATTGATTTGGAAACAAATCATAATTTTTTCAGTTCACAAAAATTTCTCAATAATCTAAAATAGAATAATAAATACTGAACAGGAATATTAAGAAAATCAATAATTTTCATAAGATCATTAGTCTTCAGAAAATTCATACTATGGCACCTCATTAAAACAGAACAAAAAAAAATAAGTTAATAAATATTCAGATAATACATACCATTACAATATGTTTAGCATCTATGGTTCCCCTGCCATAGATGTATCCATCCTGTATGATACCTCCAAAAGGTGGAACTTTCCATCTTGAAGATTCAGCAGGTACCACATCTAAATGTCCAGCCAGAAGATATGGTTTAAGAGATAAGTCACTTCCCTGTATGCTATAAAGCAGACTAAGGTCATTTATTATTTCAAATGTAACCAATGAAGATGAGTGAACCTTTGGAAAACCTATATATATATATATATAAAAATATATATAAGATACTGATTTAATCATATACTGAATCACATATTTAATCATATTATGAAATGAATTACATAAATTCATTTCTGTATTTTGTTTGTAATTTCAATTTGCTTAAGTTAAACCAAGGTTTTCATTATAAATTTATGAGAACAACATTATGTGGTGCCAGAAAGTTTGAATACTGTTATTTCTGGTAAAAATGTTGATTCAAAAAATCAAAATGTTGATTTAGTAGTAAATTTATGAAGTCTGACAGATAAGTACTAGGACTAAATGTTTCACTAGCAAGCCATATTGCCCAGTGGGCACAGCATCATGCTTGATTGTATTACTATTGTGGTTTACGGTTAGCCCAAAAAATCAATGTATCGTTCTAAGCACTGTATTCTGATTCTGTGCTGAGAATTAGAAAACGTGCTAAGAACTCACAAATTGTAACACACAAGAACACAAATAACACTTGGTTATGTCACAAGGCATCATGTAAGTGGTCAGTCATTTTCAAGTTGGACAGACACACCGATGAGACCTGCTGCTACAAAGATTTAATGCATTTATTCAACAAAGAGGGCAAGAAGTAAACACATATACTAATATATCACTTCTGGTTACTGACATCTTCGAGACAGAATTATCAAAAGAACACATACACTACACAAATGAAGAAATAAGGACAAGAAATATGGGCATGGCTAGTTTTGTTATTATTTATGACTGAGATTATTGCCCAGATTCCTTATTTAAATTTGTAGAATTCTACAATGCACATGCCAATTCCAAAATAGTCATGAACTTCTAAAATTACTTCTTTCTAGAAATTCAGTTTATCCCCATCTCATAGCATGAGGATCTGAAACTGATAATTACTGTGATTTTTTAAAAATCACAAGGTGTTGTAAATTGATCATATTCCTTAATAATGTGTCTAGTTCCGAAGCAATTCCATGATGCAGTACAGTAGTCCCCCCCTTATCTGCAGGAGATACATTCCAAGACCCCCCCCCAGCAAATAATACAGACCCTATATATACTATATATATATACATGAAACATTTTAACCTATGATAAAATTTAATTTATAAATTAGGCACAGTAAGATATTAACAACAATAACTACAATAAAAGTTATATGAATGTGAATGGAATCCTAGCAACCTCAGCATACATTTTATTTATTTATTATTTTATGAAGTCGAGAACTTTCACCTTTTCACTTAAAAAGAAGCAGGTTTGGATTGCCAGCATCACTACTCTTGCACTTTGGGGTCATTACTAAGTAAATTAAGGATTACTTGAACACAAGCACTGCAATAGTTAATCTGATACTGAGAACTATACAAAATGGCACATAATTGAAAACTTATGAAATCTTCTGGAATTTCCGATTGAATATTTTCAGATGGCTACTAAGTGACTAACAGGTGGGTAGCATGTATGGTACAGCATGCATACACTGGACAAAGGAATAATTCATGTCCCGAGCAGGACAGTGCGAGATTTCATCACATTACTCAGAACGGTGCACAATTTAAAAACTTATGAACTGTTTATTTCTGGAATTTTCCATTTAATATCATCAGACATTTAATATTTAATACACAGCAAATATACACACACACACACACATATATATATATATTTATATATATAAACAGACAAAATAAAGTTAGGAAAGATTACCAGATTTAGAAAGTACTATTCCACAATACTACTTTCAACTAACTAGTATGAGGTGTAGATTTTTCTGAATTCTCTCGGAGATGTATTTTTTCTTTCCAGATGTTATAAGAAGTTTAGTGAATCATTTATAGTTATAAACTAGGTGGAATTATGCTGATGTTTTTTTTTTTTTTTCAATGAATTCAGTGAATTTTGATCAGTTTGCTTTCTTAAAATTCCATCAGTGTATCAGGGAAGCTGTTTTTCCCTGAGGACATCATGTGTGAAGTATTGGATGAGCTTAATGCAGAAATTAAGAAAGGTGGTAGATCGATCAGTAATGTCGGGTATGCTGATGATACAACACTCCTTTGTAATGACAAGGAAGAACTAGGGCAAATCCTTAACAAAGTTAATGAGATCAGAAAGAACAGCGAAATTCAGCTCAATCCTAGCAAGACAAAGTTTATGGTTCTCAAAGGAAATATAAAGAGGGAAGCTCCTGAGAAACATGTAGATTAACGGAGAAAGAACTGAGAAAGTGAGCAAATTTGAATACTCGGGCTCCATTATTATTGTGAAGAATCTGTTCAGAAGATATCAGAAGACTAGGAATGGCTAAAACAAAAATCAGAGACTTGTTTAATAGCTGTAAGTATAGATCTATCTCCAAAAGAACAAAGTCGAGGATTCTGGATGCAGTTGTTTTACCAACAGTGACTTATGGATGTAAGACTTAGAATCTCAAGAAGTCTGGAAAGAAAAGGATAGCTGTTTTTGAGATGTGGTGTTACAGAAATCATTCTGAAAGGTGGTCAAATAGATAGGTGCTAGAAAAGATTGGCAGAACTTCAAGGCTGCTTAAAGATATTGACAAAAGAAAGCTGAAATACTTTGGAGACACTGAAAGGATGGAAGGAAAACTTCTCAAAACAGTAATAGAAGATAAAGTTCCTTGAAAAGATAAGGACTGATGTGTGGAACATCACATAAGAAAGGAGTGATGTGTTGATGTTCAGTGAGTAGATGGATGGCATATTTTCTGTCACTGCTTATCTCATTAAACAATTTTTCAAATTAATTACTCCATCCATTCAGAATATTTTTCAATTTTTATGTCACTTGTATAATCTTTGATTCCTTTTATAATATTCTTTTGGTGATTTCTATGTTACATTGCCTTACACATTATCTTTATCCTTGACAATGCATCAGCAACTGTTAGGTGAAATATTGGAATAAAAGTATCAATCTTCTTTTTTACTTCTGTGTTGTGAATTGAATAACCACTAAAATTATTATTATGCCTTACCAGTCTTCTAATGACTTGTTTTACACAAGCTACTTTACTTAGCATAACTTTCTTACATTTTTCACCTATTCTTTTAAGACACATACCTTGAGAGAATAAACATCTTGGATTGTTTTCAATAAGACTGCATTTTCAGCTTTTTAATTTTTTCATGGAAGTTTTTTCACTTGTGGTCACAAAGACCACACCTGGATTATTGTGCACAGATATGGTCTCCTGGGTTCCAAGGGGATAAAGAAGCTGTGGAAAAAGTGCAAAGGAGAGTTACAAAGATTATATATGGATTATGGGATTTAGACTATGAGGACAGATTGTGATAGAATAGAGGTCTATAAACTTTTGAATGTGTTATAGGATATCATCTGATGAAATTTTCCGTTATATGGAAAGTGGGGAGAGAACACAGGGGGGGGGGCACATCCATGGAAGTTAAATTTATTTGAAGTCAAGAAAGGGGTAAGAGCTAGGATTTTCCAGAGAGCAGTGAGTGCATCTAATCTAGTGTGAATGAATTTAATGGAAGATATGACAGCTGGTTTGGGTAATTTATAACCTCCCTCAATGAGTCTTTGACTCCCTGAAAGTCTCAGATAATAATAATAAATTATTATTACTATTATTATTTGTAATTTGGTCTATTAATTGCATGTTCTAACTGTCCAATAATTCACAATATCCAATTTCCATATTATGAAATGTATCCACATAGCTACTTGAAACTACTATTCAAGAAAATTACATGAAAATTACAATAAATTTTTCAACAAATAAAACGTACATTGGTGTTGAAGTTATCGAGCAGGGAAACTAATATTGAAAAGGTTGAGTGTAAGAGAGAGAAACTTTAGCACTGATTGTGTATTTATTGATCCTTATAGGCAGAATAAATTTCAGAAGAGAGGGGATAAAAATCAGCATAGGACTACGGTAGTTAGTGACTTATATATCAGTTCTAAAGCCGGTACAAGATCTAGAGAGAATCTGCAATTTTTGTATACCAATGCTAGAAGCATTCGAAATAAGAGAGAAGAATTTTTGGCATTAGTCAGTGAAATCTCACCAAAAGTTGTAGGCATTAGTGAAACTTGGCTGTCAGCAGAAGATGTGGTCACTGGAATTGAATGTGATGGGTACAGTATTTTCAGGAAGGATAGAGAAGATAGAACAGGAGGAGGAGGAGTACTGTTGATGATAGCTGATGTGTTGCAGCCAAAGAAAGTAGTATATCATGATGATAGACATGTGAATGAGAGTTCATTTGAGGCAGTCTGGTGCGAAATAGTGACCAACGCAACCAAATATACAGTTGGATGCTGCTATAGGCCAGGGAGTACGGGGGGAGATATTGAATTCATGCATCAGCAACTTAGTGCAATGAGTGAAGGCTTAGTGATTATTATGGGGGATTTTAATTATGGTGATATCAATTGGAAGGAGGAATTATCACGTAGCAAAAAGGAAATGGAGTTCATACATCTTCTATGAGATAATTACTTGAAACAGCACATAACTGAAGGGACACGTGGTGTGAGAGTGTTGGACCTGGTTATTGGTTCAGAGGTTATATGCATAAGTAAGGTGTCCTCGTTACCTCCAGTTGGTGAAAGCGATCATGTGGTATTGACTTGGGAGGTTGCAAAATCTGTGGATTTTTCTATTAAGAAGGGGTATGTACGGAACTACTACAGGTTAGGCAATTATAACAAGCTTCGGAGTGAGCTTGCAGCCATCCCATGGCAGAACATATTGCAAGGAAAAGATGTTAGCAGTGCTTGGGATAAAATCAGCGGGTATCTGAGGAAAGCAATATCAGATTGTGTCCCCATGGTCAGGAGGTCAAACAAGGCAGGCATTAGATGGATGAGCAGTAGAATCAAGCTTGAACTGCAAAAAAAAAGAAAATGTTATGGAGAATTTACAAGGAGAAAGGCGATCAGGACACCCATGAGCAGTACAAGGCTCAAGCTAGGAAGGTTACCAGCATAGTAAGAAAAGCTAAATCAGATTATGAGAAGACCTTAGCCAAAGAGATCAAGGGTAATCCCAAAGAGTTCTTCCGCTATGTGGCAAGTAAGAGGAAGAATGACTTCGGAAGGATAACCTTAGTGGGTGCTGATGGTATTGAGGTGACAAAATCAGATGTAATAGTCGAGTTACTGAGTGATCACTTTTCAAAAGTCTATAACCCAAGTGAGGATATCTCTATACCTATAGCAATACCTAATGTGAGAATTGAAGCTAAAGAATCAGAGGTATTAAATATATTGCAAAACTTAAATGCAAACACTGCGGTAGGCTTAGATGGAATATCAGCTCGGGTGTTGCGTGAATGTGCAAATGAATTGTCAACCCCTCTTACCTGGATATTTAATTTAAGTTTGAACTCTGGTATGGTCCCTAGGGAGTGGAAGTTAGGCAAAGTGGTTCCTTTGCATAAGGGTGGCTCTAAAACTGCGGTATTGAATTACAGACCAATCACCATCTCAGGAGTAGTGGTAAAAGTATTGGAAAAGTTGGTTAAAGACAAAATTCAAGAATGGGTGGATCAGGATATGATACTTTATAGAGGCCAACATGGTTTTGTTAAAGGTAGATCCTGCCTTAGCAATCTATTAACTATTCATAATAGGATAACATCCGAGTTGGACAAAGGAACTGGCTACACAGTGGTACTTCTGGATTTTGATAAGGCTTTTGACAGGATACCCCATAGAACACTGTTACGCAAATTGGAGCAGATGGGAATGGATATTAAATTGGTGATATGGATAGGAGAATGGCTCAGGGAGAGATACCATAAGGTGGTGTATGGAGGAGCAGAGTCCAGAATGAGGCAGGTGACCAGTGGTGTGCCTCAGGGCTCTGTGCTTGGGCCAATGTTGTTTAATTTGTATATAAATGATATAGGAAACGGCTTAAAGGGAGATATTCAGTTGTTTGCTGATGATGCAAAGTTGTGTAGTGCAATAAAAAATCAAGCTGATGTTGAAAGTTTGCAGGAGGATTTAAATAAGCTGGTAAAATGGGCAAAAGAAAATGGATGTCAGTTCAATGTGGAAAAGTGTAAAGTCATGCATTTTGGGATTAAAAGATTACCAGCTGTGTACTACATCGATGGAAAGGTACTCCAAGAGATTGATGAGGCTAGGGACTTAGGGGTATTGGTAGATAGGGAGATGAATTCAGAGGACACATTGCCAAGGTGTCCAAGATTGCACATAGGATTACTTGGTTGTTGAGGAACACACTGACATCCAGAGATAAAGAGGTTATTATTCCCCTTTATAAAGCATTGATACTTCCACATTTGGATTACTGTGCTCAGGTCTGGTCACCTGGATTCCTTGGAGATGAGGAGGCTGTGGAGAGGGTTCAGAGAAGAGTGACCAAGTTGGTGAGTGATATAAAAAATGCTCCCTACATTGATAGATTGAGAGCTTGTGGATTGCAGAGATTGGTTGATAGGCGAAGAAGAGGGGATATGATAGAAACATTCAAATTACTAAAAGGTTTTTATAGGATTGATGCAGGGGAAATGTTTCAGCTGTGTGATAGTGATGGAAGAACAAGAGGTCATCTCTGGAAATTAAAGAAGAGTGTGGTTAACAAAGGTGTCAGAACAAGGTTTTTTGCCTGGAGGGTGGTGAATGAGTGGAATTCATTGCCTGACTTAGTTGTGAGCTCTTCGTCTGTAAATGAATTCAAGAAGAGATATGACAGATATTGTTTTGCTAGTTTGGGTCTCCCGCGATGAGTCTACTGACTCCATGGAGATACCCGTAATAATAATAATAATAATACATGCGACACGCATATTATATCATTATATCACGCACAATGATAACTTTATATAATTTTTAGAATTGTCGGTTAGTTTCCTAGTTTTTGTTACTTTCTATTGCTTACCAGTGTATCCTTTGAAAATGCTGACAGATATCAGTCGGTGAAACGTCGGATATTAAACTATTATTTACTTGACTAACATATACAGAATTAAGTCTTTAATTTACTATTCAAG
Source organism: Typopeltis vanoorti (assembly GCF_054136105.1). NCBI lineage: Eukaryota > Metazoa > Arthropoda > Arachnida > Uropygi > Thelyphonidae > Typopeltis > Typopeltis vanoorti. The sequence continues at coordinate 31,845,287 of NC_143549.1, forward strand.
AAGTTTATCTTCATTTTTAGTGTTGAATACTATGACTATTCCTTTCTTTCCCTGATCACCATTGCTTGAATATAAACATCTTAATGCTCAAAGTCTATTTTGGTCATATTCATCAAATAAACACCAATTATGTGAACGTGGTCATTTTGCAATGCTCTTCTGCTATCAACCTATTTTCTGATGATGTTTTCTTAGTCAACTGTTTAGTATTTTCTGTAATTCTCTCACAAAAAACAACAATGCCTTGTTCAACTGTGTGCTGCAACAGCCATTACATTATTTCATCTACATCACACAATTCTCTGTTTCTGCACTACGTCATCTACACCTAATACATGTAATTCTGTCTATTAAATACATGTTCTCTTGGCCAGTTTGCCTGTTTGCAGGATTAAAACATCTAAGTTTCTAGAAGGAAAAAACTGTACTATCTCCAAATGAGACTGCTAACTCACCTTCATCTGAAAAAGCCTACATTATCCTGCTTCAGTAATTTATTCACATTTTATAATAAGGTGAGAGCAGAAATGGATAAAGGAAATGGCTACACCATAATACTGCTGGACTTTGCAAAGGTATTTGACAGAATACTGCAAGAAAAACTATTACATAAGTTGGATGACTAGCAATATAAAGCAGGAGCAGCAAAAAAGAAAGCATGTGGAAGGAATAGAAACAATCAGATGATTAACATGCCCATGAGCAGTATAAAGCACAAGCAAGAAGGATAACTAGTATGGTAAGGAAGGCTAAAGCAAATCTCAAGAGAAAATTAGCTAAGCAGGCCAAATTAAATCCACAAGTCAAGAGTTTTATTTTATTTATTTATTTATTTTTTTTTTTTGCTGTGTATCAAGTAAAAGAAGGAACGATTATGGTAAGATAACTTTACTCAGTATTGATGGTCAATCAGCAAGGGTATATCATCAAAGTGGTGATTTACAGCTACTGAGGTTAGAGAGAACGATTTGAACATTGAGGTAGATGAACTAGAGATACTCAGTATACTGAAAAATATCAATGTGAATACAGCAGTGGGTAGTATGCCAGCTTATGTGCTACAAGAACATGCATATGAACTGGCATTGCCTCTGATGAAGTTGTTTAATCTAAGTCTCAGCTCACAAAGTTCCAAGAAAGTGGAAAGAGGATAAAATAGTTCCATTATATAAAGGTGGCTCCAAGACAAGCAGCAAATACAGACTAATTAGTATCTCAGGAGTAGGGGTTAAAGTACTAGAAAAGTTGGTTAAAAGTAAAATTCAGGAATGGATGGATAGGAATATGATACTCAACAGGGAGTAGCATGACTTTGTACAGAGTAGGCCCTGCCTCAGTAATTTATTCGCATTTTATAATAAGGTGACGGGAGAAGATAAAGAAAATGGCTATACCATGATAATGCTGGATATCTGCAAAGCATTTGATAGAATACTGCATAGAAACTATTACATAAGTTGGAGCAAATGGGAATGGATATGAGGTTGGTGACATGGATGGGGTAGGTAGCTGACAGACAGAAGTTGGTGTATGGTGGAGAAAAATCAAGGCAAATGAAGGTGACTAGTGGAGTGCCCCAGGGCTCTGCACTAGGACCGCTACTCTTTAATTTGTATATTAATAATACAGTGGAAGATTTGAAGGGGATATTCAATTGTTTCCCAATAATGAAAAACTAGGGAGGGACAATAGTTCATAAAGGTGATGTAGATCTCTTACAGGATAATTTAAATAAAGGTTTCGCTTAAGGGTCAAATTGAAATAACTGGGAGGAGACTTCCACATCGCCATTCAGAAATGCAGAGAAGCTACTAGAGCTTCCGACGTAATATCCAATCCTCACCTACACGTAGTGTGCCCTGTTCGTAGGTATCTGCTGGGTACTGAACAAATGAAGATGCACTGGCAATTTGGGACTTAGCCAACCAAATTATACTATATGGTATATGATGAGATTTCATGCCAGCTGAAGCATCGCCTGGTTAAATAAGGCCCCATGTTTTCATCGGGAACTAGGGCAAACAGTGAAAAGTCAGCTACTGGAACAAGCTCCAATTCAATATCTAGAAGAAGAAGAAGAATAAACCCAACATCAGAAGAACTGAAGATAGGAACCATCAATATAAGGAATATTAATGGAAAGGAAAAGGAAATCAAACTTGCAGAAGAATTGAAGAAGTCTCATGTGGACGTAATTGGCATTACTGAGGCAAAAAATACAAAAACAGGTGAAATCTTACTAAATAATAAGTATAGGATGTTGTTTTCAGGCAATAATGATCTAGGAAATGAAGGAGTAGTGATAGCTTTCAACACCAAACACAAAGATAAACTTCTTGATTGGAAGACAGTTTAAAGTATAGTTATGTGGGCAAACTTCAACATGAGGATATGGACAATGAAACTTATTTGTGCCTATGGTCCCACAGAAAGTTCTTCCAAGGAAGAAGTGGAGGAATTTTTTGAGTCATTATAAGAGGCAAGTGACAAAGAAAATGGAAAAAGTGGTCCTTGCTGGAGATCTGAACAACAGAGTAGGAAATTAATCCCACCAGGATATAGTAACATTTTGAGAAAATTAGGAACAAAGGGCAAAGCTAATAATAATGGTAAATATTTACTGGACTTCTGCTCAGGACATGGACAGAGTCACTACTAACACCGTATTTCAGCATAAAGATGTGCACCAGTTCACAGAGAAAAGACACAAGAAATAAGAAAAGCCTCATTGATTACATCATTGTCAATAATGATATCATAAAGCTGATTCAGGATACAAGAGTGTACAGAGTATTTGAAATTGGAAGTGACCATTACTTAGTATTAAGCAGAATAAAAATGGATATCACATTGAAAAGAACAGTATGTAAGAAAGTTTGAAAAAGAATTAAAGTTGAGCAGCTTTTACAAGTAAATTGTAGATTGACTATATAAACATTATCTAGGAATAAATGAAATAAATTGAAAACAAGAACCAAACATTGGAATCTCAGTGGCAAACTCAGAAGAAGACATTGATTGATTCAGCTAAGGAAGTGTGTGGTGAAGTTGTCTGCAAGAATAGAAAAATAAGAACACCATGGTAGACATAAGTTAAAGAAGCAGTCCTGGAAAAGAAGAAAGCGTACCAAAAGTTCCTAGCAAATAAGTCAGCAGATACCATAAAGGAATACAGCAAAATATGTAAGAGAGAGCAAAGTTGTATGTAAAATTAGCTAAACAAAAGTCATGGAAAGATTTGATAAGAATATAGAAAATAAATATCAGGAAGGCAGAAAAATGTTCTGAAAAAAGTGAATAGAAGTTCAATAGAAGACTATTGAAAAAACTTAGAAATGGAAAAAAAGAGTACTGCAAAAGGAATCAAAGATGATAAAGATGATATGAAAACTGACGATAAGGATATCCTAGATGTCTGGAGTGATTACATTACTTGGAACGAAATGAACGAGCCAAGCATTGACAGAACCATACTAGAAAATTTTCAAGAGGAAGCAAAAAGTACTACATATCAATACTTGAGGTAGAAAAAGCAGTCAAAAACTTGAAATATGGAAAGGCAACTGGAGTAGATGATATTCAACTAGAAATGCATAAGTATGGAAGTATAAAAGTTTTGCAGTAGTTACACTGCATAATTCAGAGGGCCTGGTCAGAAGGTCGAATTCCCAATGATGAAGAAGAGCTCTCATAGTACTAATCTATATATCACCATCATCATCAAATTCCTGCCATGCACCCTCAAGGGGTGTACAGGATATGATAGTACTACATGAAAAATTTACATCATTACTAACTTCCTATCTACAATTTTCCTCCAAATCAGTCTGTTACTTGAAAAGACCCCAACATTATCAGATCTTATATTTCTATCGTCTAAGGCACTTTCTACAGTATCAATCCACCCATATCTTGGTCTTCCTCTGGATCATTTTCCTGCCAACCTGGCTGAGAACACTTGTTTTGCTAATCTTTCCTCACCCATTCTATTTAAGTGACTATATCACCTGAGATTAGCTCTGCTAATGCATTCCTGGATGCTGACAATGTCAAGTTCTTTCCTAATATCCTCGTTTTTAACATGATATTGCCATTAATGCCATCTGTTCACGCCTCTAATCTTTCTCAGGACTCTCATATCTGTGGTCTCTAGTCTTTGGTCAAATGTTTTACTTCTGACCCAGCTCTCAGATCCATAAGTTAAAACTGGTTTAACAGCTAATCTCTCTCTCTCTCTCTCTCTCTCTCTCTCTCTCTCTCTCTCTCTCTCTCTCTCTATATATATATATATATATATATATATATATATATATATAAGGGAATAAAATTGAATGTGTGAATTACACAGGAATATCTCTACTAAGTGTTCTGGGTGAAATTTATGAAAGTAAACTTGAAAAGAGATTGAGAAAGAATGTGGAAGAGAAACTTGGAGAAGAAAAAGCTGGGTTCAAACCAAATGGAGATTTTAAAGATCAGATTTTCACTTTAAGACAAATAGTTGAGAAATCATGGGAATATGACAAGGATCTATACTTAAGTTTTGTAGATGTGGAAAAAGGCATATGACAAGGTGTCCAGAAAAAAGCTTTTGAAAGCACTACAATTATATGGGATGAATGGAACATTATACAGAGCAATACAGAGTCTATATTTGAAACTATAGAATAACACATATGCCATAGTAAATAGCTTTAATATGTAAATATTTTGTCTTATGTATATCATAAGATATCATCAGTACAATTATCAAACAACAATAGCAACTGAATTCAAAAAACAATAGCAGGTATGATTCGATTGGAATCCCTCTACATATACAGTGGTGTGTTCCTGGATTAAAGCTACTGGGCTGAAATTAAAATTAAAAGGAAATTGAAATTAATTTAATTTAATTAAAATATAACAGATAAATTATTTAACACAACTGAGGATAATAATTTCCCAAACTTTTGAAATAGTGAGACAATCGTTTCGATTAGGATTAGTTCTATGAAGTAAGGCTTCAGCTCTTCCTTTATATAAACATTCATGTTTATATATAGATCTATGTAGTAGCTTAGCATTAGCTTTGAATCCTAAGCTTAGCTTACGATTCCAATTTAAGCATGTGCACTACTGTTTTTTGAATTCAATTCCTATTGTTGTTCCATAAGTGTACTGATGATATCTTATGATACATAAGACGAAATATTTACATAATAAAAAAAAGTTATTTACTGTGGCATGCGTGTTATTCTATATGTTGAAAGTTTTTTCACTTGGTTATACTATAAATTAAAAATGCCACGAAATTATATTCTTGGTTTAATCCATTTTTCCAAGTGTAAGCAAAGTTTGCACGTGAAGTAACTTCGCGACTGGGCAACTCATATATAGATGCCAATGACTTCACATCACTTGCCTTAGTATCCCATAATGCAAAGCATATATCCTTATGGACATGTACAATGCTATGCATTATGGGAAGAGTCACTATCCAGACCGATTTCAGCATTTTTTGAGGTCTCATCAGTAGGAACCAGATCCAAGAGTGATAATACCAAGGTTATCCCTGCTAAATACTGGGTAGCCAGTGCTAGCCTGGTTAGCCAAGTGGTTAACATATCCCCTCTCCAACCAAAAGGCTGTGGGAATATGTATCTATGCTCACAGCGGGTTCAAATACCGCTGTGGACATGGATGTTTCTGAATGTCTGTGAAAATACCGCTGGTGATGAGCAGTAGATGGCATTGGTGTAGATGATGATGATAGTAGTTAGTGAATTAAATGGGACACATAAAACTTTAGAGTAGGTGATGAGTCTTTGGACTCCTTGGAGGTGTCACGTAATAATAATAATACTTAGAGTGAATGAATTCAAGAACAGGTATGACAGCTGGTGCAAATAGTACGGTCACCCTTGATGTGATTCCCTGGAGGTGTCTTTCTTTCACCGTTAAAAGGATTATGCAGCTTAATGGTTTTAATTGCTGAAAGATCCAACACACACTATAGAACCTTGAAATCCAGTTCCTCACGACCAATATGGAATGGGGTTCTAATTACTATCATCTCAGAATCATGAATTATAATCTTATGCCTATTTTCTTTCCTGTCAACAAATTAGCCTCCTTATTACCATCCATCCAGAATAAATTTTCATCATTAACTCTTCTAGGATTTTACCAAATTCTTTACGAATAAGAATCTCTGTCTCACATATTCTGCTCAAATTTGATGGCTGATTGAGAAAAGACTTCAAAAACACCAACACTACAGCTGTTACAAGAAATTTTGTCTGGTTGTACACAAAGACCAAAAAATTAAAGAGTATTGAGATTTTTTTTTACTGTCTTACTTAAATCAGAACATTGGTATTTTTATTCTCATTGTCAATAAATGCAAACACAGGCTATCATAATGTTATTTCTAGCAAATGTGGCTCAAATCATGATGCAAAATTCTTTTTATTTGTTCGACTTTTTTAATTAGTCATAATTAATTAATGATGGCCTGTTATTTTCACAATAAATACCTAATGCTTTTTTGATAATATGTATTATCAAAACTTTCAGTTACCTATGACACAGTCACTAAAAGCAAACCTCATACTATGGGATATTGATAATATTAGTGAGTAATTACTGTATTTTTCCATGTATAAGATGATACTTTTTTCTAAAATTTTTAGACTAAAATTGGGGGTTGTCTTATACATAAGGAGTAACTGGTTGAGAGACCAGCGAAAATGCCAGTACTGGTCTCTGCGAACAGGCTTCCACCAATCCCTAGCCTTTGTTAACTCTGTTGATTGATGTCATTAACAGCTGATTTTGAATAAACCAATCAGAACTCTGAAAGCATTCATACGTCTGCAACTTATTGGTGGGGTAAGTTAATGTATTAACAATATTTTGAGCACTAGCCCATAAAAATGTGCGAAAATAAAAAACAATTGTCATATTCTTCAAAATTCAAGTAAAAAGTCATCAATCACACAAAAGAACATGGAAATAAAGCTTCAGAGAGACAGTTTGGAGTTTGGACCTCCTCCCACTGAGTGTATGATTAGACAGTGGAGAAAACAGGAAGAACAACTTCTCAAGATGGCAAAAATAAAAAGAAGAGACCTTAAGAGGAAAACTAGCAAAATGGCCAAACTTGGAGCAGAGACTTATGACTTGGATTATGGAGCAGCACCAGAGGGATATGTGTGTCAACCAAGCTTATTCAATATGAGGCAAACAGGTTTACAGGACAAATGAACATTGTTGATTTCACATGAAAGGTAAAATGGTGCTTCAACTTCATGAGGGAGAAGGGTTGGCCATGAGAACACAAACCAAGTTAGCCCAGAAAATGCCACCATAATTTCTTAGTATGTATCTTAAAAATATTATCCAATTACTAAATATACTTTGAATATTTAAAAAAAATATCAAATGTGTTCCGTTTTATGTTTAAATATTGATTCCTTAATTTTGGGTTTGAAAAAGTAGAGTTTGTCTTATACATGGAAAAATACGGTAATGGCATTGGCAAGTAAATAATGCTTAATGCATTCAGTACTCATTAATACTTAGTAATAGTGAGCATCGATGTTTTTAATGTATTGATGCTTGCTAATTCCTAATCCATGCTTGCACGTAGATCCACACCTTACCGTGTAGGCATTAGAAACTGATAATCCTACATATCCTATAAGTAGTAGCCAACCTTATACCAGGAGTGTCTTATGTCTGTAGAAGAGTGTGTGTTCACAGGGCCGGTCTGACTGTTTCTGAGGGATGAAAAAAACCTTCTACCTCTGTATGAGACCGGCTAATTCACTTTAGTTGAAAGAGACCAGATTATTATTATTACGGGTATCTCCATGCAGTCAGTAGACACATTGCGGGAGACCCAAACTATCAAAACAATATCATTCATATCTGTTCTTATAATTATCCATTTTGATAATTAATTTACAGACGAAGAACTCACAACTGAGTCAGGCAATGCATTCCACTCATTCACCACCCTCCAGGCAAAAAACCTCGTTCTCACACCCTTCTTAACCACGCTTTTCCTTAATTTCCAGGGAAGACCTCTTGTTCTTCCATCACTATCACACAGCTGAAACATTTCCCTGCATCAATCTTATAAAAATCTTTTAGTAATTTAAATGTTTTTATCATATCCCCTCTTCTCTGCCTATCAACCAACCTCTGCAATTCACAAGCTCTCAATCTATCAATGTAGGGAGCATTTTTTACATCACTCACCAACTTAGTCACTCTCCTCTGAACCCTTTCCACAACCTCCTCATCTCCAAGGAATCCAGGTGACCAGACCTGAGCAGTAATCCAAATGTGGAAGTATCAACGCTTTATAAAGGGGAATAATAACCTCTTTATCTCTGGATGTAGTGTGTTCCTCAATAACCAAGTAATCCTATGTGCAATCTTGGACACCTTAGCAATGTGTCCCCCTGAACTTCATCTCCCTATCTACCAACACCCCTAAGTCCCTAGCCTCATCAATCTCTTGGAGTACCGTTCCATCAATGTAGTACACAGCTGGTAATCATTTAATCCAAAAAAAATCCCAAAAGTCCCTAGCCTCATCAATCTCTTGGAGTACCGTTCCATCAATGTAGTACACAGCTGGTAATCATTTAATCCCAAAATGCATAACGTTACACTTTTCCACATTGAACTGACATCCATTTCCTTTTGCCATTTTACCAGCTTATTTAAATCATCCTGCAAACTCTCAACATCAGCTTGATTTTTAATTGCACCACCCAACTTTGTATCATCAGCAAACAACTGAATATCTCCCTTTAAGCCATTTCTTATATCATTTATATACAAAGTAAACAACAATGGCCCAAGCACAGAGCCCTGAGGCACACCACTGGTCACCTGCCTCATCCTGGACTCTGCTCCTCCATACACCACCTTCTGGTATCTCTCCCTGAGTCATTCTCCTATCCATATCACCAGTTTAGTATCCATTCCCATCTGCTCCAATTTGCACGATAGTATTCCATGGGGTATCCTGTCAAAAGCCTTAGCAAAATCCAGAAGTACCACTGCGCAGCCATTTCCTTTGTCCAACTCAGATGTCATTCTATTATAAAAAGCTAATAAATTGCTAAGGCAGGATCGACCTTTAACAAAACCATGTTGGTCCCTATATAATATCATATCATGATCCACCCATTCTTGAATTTTGTCTTTAACCAACCTTTCCAATACTTTAACCACCACTCCCGAGATGGTGATTGGTCTGTAATTAACTACTGCAGTTTTAGAGCCACCTTTATGCAAAGGAACTTTGCATAAAGGTGGCTCTAAAACTGCAGGCATACTTTGCCTTTTTTCCACTCCCTAGAGGCCATACCAGAGTTCAAACTTAAGTTAAATAACCAAGTAAGAGGCACTGACAATTCCTTTGCACATTCATGCAACACCCGAGCTGATATTCCATCTAAACCTACAGCAGTGTTCGCGTTTAAATTTTACAATATACTAAGTACCTCTGATTTCTTAACTTCAATTCTCAGGTACAGAGATAGTCTCACTTGGTTGATAGACTTCTGAAAAGTGATCACTCAGAAAAATTACATTTACATCTGAATTGGCACCTCTATACCATCAGCACCCACTAAGGTTATCCTTCCAAAGTCATTCTTCCTTTTACTTGCCACATAGCAGAAGAACTCTTTGGGATTACCCTTGATCTCCTTGGCTAAGGTTCTCTCATAATCTGGTTTAACTTTTCTTACTATGTCGGTAATCTTCCTGACTTGAGCCTTGTACAGCTCATGGGTGTATTGATCGCCTCTCTCCTTGTAAATTCTCCATAATTTCTTTTTTGGCAGATCAAGCTTGATACTACTACTACTCATCCATCTAACACCTACCTTGTTTGTCTTCCTGACCATGGGCACACAATCTTATATTGCCTTCCTCAGATACTTGCTGATTTTATCCCATGCACTGTTAACATCTTTCCCCTACAATATGTTCTGCCATGGGACTGCTGCAAGCTCACTCTGAAGCTCGTTATAATTGCCTAACCTGTAGTTAAGCAATTATAACAAGTTCCATTTTTCTTTTGGCATTCTATTCTATTTTTATTTTTGAGGAATTCACAGAATTTTTACCATTTCAAATGTTTTAAAATTAATCACAGTTTATTTCCAGTTTGTCCATTTTTATTTTTATTTTACTGATTTATTTTTTACTGCCATGTTTAAAGTGTATGTACTTCTTGCATTTTATTTGCATTTTTAAACAAACTAACTTTTTTTTCCAGATGACAGCACCCTGCTGTAGATGTTCAAAATACTCTTTCTCCATTTTGTACTCGAACCTGCAAGTTGAATCCACAACAAGTTTGATTGTTTTTTTTTTTTTGTTTTTTTTTGTGCATTTCATTTATGCACACATTGGAATATATATGATGACCAAAATCATCCTGATTGATGATTTTCTTTTATGGAGGAAAAAAAATGAATCAGAGTTTGCAAAAAATTAAAAATTGCTGATTTTAAAGTAAAAATAATATATGTACCCAAATAAAAATAAAAAATTTCTGTGAGAGGATGCTCTTGATATGAGACTACAAAGAATTTTATGTTGGAAGAGATGAGAGTGAAGAATGAGAAAGTGAAAATAGCAAGTATATTACCTCGATATGATAGAAAGGAATTAAGAAGGGCTATGATAGCAAATGATTCGATGCATAGGCTTTGTAGAAGAGCCTATGAATGGAAGAACCTAGAAGGAATGGATACGAGTTTTTGGATGTGTGGAGTGAGTTTGAGGGAAGAGTGGATTTGTATAAGAGGGATGGCATACACATGATTGTTTCGTATCAGGAGTCAAGAAAAATTAATAATTGGTATGAGACCTAACACAAAGGGTCAAGGAAATTAAATTATAAAAGGAGGAATGGTGAGTGTAAGAGCAACAATGTTATATAACTGTGCTAATGACGGAATGGGTTTCGACATGGAAATGTTGACGAAGAGAGAAGGATTTCAACTTTATGTTCATCCGGTTCACACCCATCAAACATGTACAAAGATGTCTACATGTATAAGGCACTAGAGAAGAATAAAGATCTGCAAGTTATTCAACTGTGTCATGCAGACTGCAAACAAAAGTACACAAAAGACCATGTAGGTAGATTATTATGTCTGTACATGAATTCTACAAGTATCAGAAACAAAGGGGTAGAGTTTGTTGCCTTAGTCAACATATTGGGGACTCAGATTGTAGTCTTTAGTGAGACCTGACTATCAGAATCAGACTTACTAATTGGTATCAAGTGTAAAGGTACACTATTTTTAGGAAGGATAGAGAGGATAGAAGAGGAGGGACATGCTGCTAATGATATTGGATGACTTGAATCCAGTTAGAGTTGAAACCTATGATTGTAGTACTACTACTAGTAGTATTTCATGTGGCAGTGAGTTTGAAGCCATCTGATGTGAGGTGAAATCTAACAAGATCAATTACATAGTAGGGTGTTGTTACAGATGGTGGATCGGTTGCTAGTGATGAAGAAATGCATCACCAAATAGACAAGATGAGAGCGAAAAGAGTAATCATAATGAGAGACTTTAATTAACCAAATATTGATTGGGTAGCAGTAGAATCTCACGAGAAGAATGCAAATGCATTTATTGAGCTGTTGCAGGACAACTTCCTCAAAAAACATGCGACAGAAGGAACTCAAAATCAAAGAGTGTTAGATTTGATTATAGTGTCAGAGGGCATTTCACTTAAAGATGTAACTATTCTGCCTCCGGTTGGTGGCAGTGATCATGTGGTACTCACTTGAGAAGTAGCTAAGTTTATGAATGTTCCATTCAGAAAAGGTTATAATATGCTAAAGTAAAAATCAGGAAATTATGACCAACTGAGGAGTATAATGAGTTCAGTGGAATGGGATCGGTTGATTGATGGAAAGAATATCGACAATGCATAGGAATCATTCAAAAGATACTTAAATGATGCAATATCAGAATGTGTCCTGAGAGTTTAAAGAATAAATGGGGTAGCAGTCAAATGAATATGTAATCTTAATAAACAAGAGATTCGTAAGAAAAGGATGATGTGGAAGGAATACCGTGTGCATAAGGATGATGTGCATTATGAAAATTATAAACAGCAGGCTAGAATAGTCACAGCTGTTTTACAGAAAGGAAAGTCTGAGTATGAAAAGAAACTCGCTCTGTGTACTAAAGACAACCCACAAGAATTCTATTGATATGCCCCAAGTAAAAGACAGAATGAATATGAAAGAATAACTCTTCTAAATGCAGATCGCATGAGAGTTATGAATGCAGAAGAGGCTGCTCAACCAATGAGTGTCCATTTTGTTAAAAGCTATCAACTTGGTGTATGCAACATTGAGCTCACTGCTACCTCTTCACTGGATTAAAAAAATTCAGGTATATGAGGACAAAGTATTAGAGTTGTTGTCGTACAAATTGAATAAGAAATCAGCAATAAGGACTGATGGGATATCAGCACGTGTGCTAAAAGATTGTTCAGCTGAAATGCTATTCGTTTCACCACGCTGTTTAATATGAGTCTCAGAAAAGGGAAGATTCTGTAGGAATGGGAAGAATATATGGTAATTCCATTGCCTAAGGGTGATGTATCCAACTATCGACCAATTAGTATCTCAGGAGTGGTGGTGAAGATTTTTGAAAAATTGGTTAGGGCTCACATTCAAAAATGGGTTGACAGCGCATCACTACTTTGCAATGAGCAACATGAGGTTACTAAGGGAAGGTCATCTTTTAGCAACTTGCTCACTTTCTATAAGAATGTTACCATTGAACTAGACAAGGGAAATGGATATATCATGATACTTTTGTATTTTGTTAAGGCTTTTGACAGAATACAGCATGGTAAACTGTTGCATAAATTGGAGAATGTGGGTCTGGATTATAGAATATTAGCATGGATAAGAGGATGGCTGACTGATAGATATCAAAAAGTGATATATGGCAGGCATGAGTCTGCAAGATTTAAAATTCAGACCTTGTACGGCAGATAAGAGAGGTGCTTAGGGCAGCTCCCCGCTTTACCAGCGCCACCATCTCTCTACGTGCCGTATAGAGTGCCACTAGTTACAAGGATTTATATCTATTAGGCTTATCCAAGAAAGACTTTTAAGTGATTACCTTGAGGGGCCCTGCAAGGCACACTGGTGGCATGGCATTGCCACCAACATATGACTAATATGATAACATGAACTGGCATCGGGTAACACTCTTGAAAATTCTTTTGTACAGGCTTCGGCCTTTTTCACAAGTAACTTGTGCCACTAGTTGCAAGGATTTATATCTATTAGGTTTATCCAAGAAAGACTTTTAAGTGATTACCTTAAGGGCCCTGCAAGGCACACTGGTGGCATGGTGTTGTATGACTAATATGATAATATGAACTGGCATCGGGTAACACTCTTGAAAATTCTTTTGTACAGGCTTCGGCACTTTTTCATTTAGTACTACTGCTCACATACTGAGTGAGCAGTAGTACTACATAAAAGAGTACTACTGCTCACTCAGTATGAAGTTAAATAAATAAATAAATAACCAGTGGTATACCACAAGGATCACTGCTTTGTCCATGTTATTCAATCTGTACATTAATGATATTGATATAGAAGGATTTGACAAGTGACATACAGCTATTTGCTGATGATTGAAAGATATTTAGGGTAATCAGGAATGCTGCTGATATACAGTACTTGCAGAATGATTTGAATAGGCTGGAATTGTGGGCATGGGAAAATGGATGTTAGGTCAATGTCAGTAAATGTAAAGTCATGCACTTTGGAGTGATTAGATATCCAATGTTGTATTATATTGGTGTAATTATGCTTGAAGAAACTGATGAGGCTAGGGATCTTTTAATGTTAGTAAATAGGAAGTTCAGGGACCATGTAGCAAAGTCTGCAAATACATCTCAAAAGATAATTGCAATGCTGAAATTAACGTTCACATGTAAAGATAAGGATGTCATTTTGTTTCTTTACAAGGCGTTGATAAGACTTCACTTGGACTATTATGCTCAGGTCTGTTCTCCTGGTTTCTGTTGTGATTCTGATATATTGGAGAGATTGCAAAGGAGAGTGTTAGAAATGATATCAGGATTATAGAATACTGATTATGAAGACAGATTAAAAATTCGTAGACTGCACACACACTAGCAAACAGGATAAAGAGGGGTTATATGACTGAGACTTACAAACTTTTGAAAGGGTCATACAGGATATCAGTTGATGGAATTTTTCAATTTATTGAGGGTGGGGAAAGGAGAGGAGGGCATTCTTGGAAGCTGAGAATGAATGATAAGAAGGGAGTAAGGGCTAGATTTTTCACTCGTAAGGTAGTGCATTGTTGGAATGGATTGCCATTGAATGTTGTGAGTGCAAACAGTGTGAATGAATTCAAGAATAAGTATGATAGCTGGTGCATATAGTATGTGGCCTCACTCGATGAGTCCCTGTCTCCCTGGAGGTCTCTCTTAATAATAATAATAATAAAGCAAAACTGATTTCCTTTTTTTTCTTCAAATCAAATTCATATCAGCTAATGCCTTTTATTGCCTTATAGAGAGTAGATGAGGTCATTTTAACCCCATCTAATCTTTGGAGACTGTGTGTGTGTGTGTGTGTGTGTGTGTGTGTTTGTGTGTGTGTAGGAGGGGGGGGGTCAATCTCCACCAGTAACCAGAGACTGTTGGTCCAAGATTCATTAATTATAAGTTGCAACCAAGGAAGAGACAACTGGCAATATCGCCATCTCATGACACCAGACACTATATGTTATTGTCTGAAAGAGTGTGGGTTCTACAGTCCATTTTCTTGAGTTTATGGAAGTAAAAGCTGTTTCCAGGAGAAAAAACCTGCTTGCCTGTGCCTAATAACTTGGTAACCAGCTGAAAAAGAAGGCATGGAAAAAGTTCCTCTAACTGGCAACTAGAATCAAATTAAATCTTTCTTTGGGTGGCCAAAAGCAGAGGATGCAAATATCACTTCCACTGAACTAAAAGGGCCTTTGCCTTCTGTAATTTTGTTGCCTTTTTTTAAACATATTTAGTGCAAGACAATTTTGATCCAAACATTACTAGACTTGATTTTTCAATCAATAAGTGTGCCATGGTTGCACAGGAGAACCAAGTACACTAACAGGATTTCATCAAAATCATCAGTGATTTCTGTTTATACTAAAGCTCAAATTAGATGCACAAATTATTAACATCCAAAACTGATTTTTAAACAACTAAAAGCAGGAAAAATGGTCTCATTTGAATTTTTCAAGCCTATTCTTGGTCCTTACCATCCTCATGGCCAAAGAGTAGTCATGCTTCTGGTCCTTGCCAAAAACCACTAGCTGCATCTATTGTCCAACAATGTTTCTCCCACTTTTGCAGTGGACAGCTCTGTTGCATCCCACGAAACAAGCCAATCTCTATTTCTTGCTTTTCCTCTAATTCTTACCCTAATGATCTTTGCAAATTTCTTCCTACCATGGAATTCCAGACATAGAATTCAATGCCCATCTATGATATTTTTTCCAAAGAATCATGTGCGAACTGGATACTAAAAGTCTTGTATTAATGATAGCATTTCTATAATTGTCCTGACAGTTTATGCTTCAGAATGATTTCTATATCTCCATTTTTATTCTTTCTTACTATTCCACTGATATCTATTCTGCTGTTCAGAAATTAGTCCATATTCAAGCCATTCCTAAGAATGGAATAAAAATGGTGAAAAATCTCTATCCAACTTTTCTCACTTTAATTATTTCTAAAGTAATGAAGAAACCCATTAGCACTAAATCAAAAACTCTCAACTAATAATCAATTCCACCAGTGATGAACAATAAGGGATCTTCTTGCACAAGTCACTCACCTTTGGAGAAATACCATGGAAAAAGTCTGTAATATCTCGGTTTTTAGTGAAGATAGCAAGTTAAATCTGGAAATAGCAGAATAAGCAAAGATGGCATGGTGAGATACCAGTTGAATAAACTTAATGGAATAAGAGAAAAATTAGTCAAAATACTAAACCAGTAGTATAAAAATCAGTGTTCAAACCAGTTTTAAATTATGGATCTGAGAGTTGGGTTAGAAATAAAGTACTTTATCAAAGATTAGAGACCACAAATGCAAGAGTTCTTAGAAAAATTAGGGGGCTGAACAGATGGCATTAATGGCTGAATCAAATTAAAAATGAAGACATTAGGAAGGAACGTGATATTGTTGGCATTCAAGAATTTGTGTGCAGGGCTAATCTAGGGTGGTATGGTCACTTAAATAGAATGGGAGAGGAAGATTAGAAAAACAGGTGTTTGATGCTAAGATAGTCTTCCTCTGGGATCAAACAGGCATTTGATCCTAGAGGAAGACAAAGGTCTAGATGGATTGATTCAGTCAAAAAAGTGTCTTCAAAAAACAAAATGCTAAATACAACAATATATCAGTGCTGACAAGTAATAGACCAATTTGGAGGAAAACTGTTGATAAATTAATAATAATGTAAATTTAATCATGTAGTGCTATCATAATAGCCTAAATATCCCTTGATAGTGCATATCATGAAACAGATGACAATGAGCCTCCAAGAAAATGAGTCAAATGTGTACCTAAAGAAGCTTCAATTACATATGAAGAACCTATGTCTGGACTGTATGAATGGAGGCAGATCTCAGAGGAATTTCTGAATACACTACAAGTTTTGTTGCAAATATACTACAAGTTACTGGATGTTTAATAGAGGCATGAGAGCTAAACAGCATTTTTAATTAATGGTTTGACATGTAAAAGAAAACTAAAACTTATTACTGCTATATATTTCACTCAATATGTCATGAGCTTCATTCAGGGAGAAGCCAGAAGAACTGGTAACAACATTTAAATTCTGCATTCAAGAATGAATCATATAGCATGCATATGACACCATATGTCTCAGTTGCAGCTATACAGAAGGAAACATTACTCGAGTTCAGAAACGTAGACAGAGATGTATAATTAATTAATTAATAAAAAAATTATAAATTATTATTTCCCAAAACTTAGAAACAGGCATACAGTCAGTCTGGTTAAAATTAGGATGGTGGTGTAGGGCTCCATACAATTTGAAAAATAAATGATCGAATTTGAACCTCCAATAGTGTAACATCTTGGTATAGTTCCAGTGAATTCTGTCTAGTGTTGATGGTATGAGAAGCAACCTCTCATTAACCTTCAGATTCTGTAAATCTTATATATTATTATATAAGATTTACAGAATTTGAAGGTTAATGCCTCTAGTCACAATTACCTCTGGCAATCTGAGCATTATAAATAATAATAATGGGTACTCAATGGAGTCAAAAAAACTCATCGCTAGAGACCCACTCTATGCATTAACGCAATATTTGTTGAGGCATTCACAATTACCTCTGGCAATCCATTCCACTTATTCAGCACTCTCCAAGTAAAGAACCTAGTCTGCACACTCTTACAAACCACACTGTTAGACAATCTCCAAGTGTGACTCCTTGTTTTCTTCCTACTCCCTATGTACTGAAATATTTATTTTGTGCCAATCTTATAGAATCCTTTTAGTAACTTATAAGTTTCTATAAGTTACTAAAAGGATTTTTAGTAACTTATAGTAACTTATAGATCTCCTCTCCTCTGCCTGTCAGCTAAATTCTGCAACCCAAACACAACTTCAATTTATCCTAAACATTCTGCAGACCTATCACCAGCTTGGTGACTCATCTCTGAATCCTCTCCACTACCTCCTGATCCCCAAGAAATGCAAGTGGCCAAATCTGTGCACAGTAGCCAACATGTGGCAGAATCATAGCCTTATAAAGAGGAATAATGACCTCCCTATCTTTACTTGTCAATGTGTTCTTCAGCAACCAAGTAATCCTTTGGGATATTTTGCCAACTCTTTGAATATGTCCTCTGAATTTCAAATCTCTATCCACTATCATCCCCAGATCCCTAGCCTCATCAAGCTCCTGTAAACTGGTACCATTAATATGATACAAAGTGTGTAATCATTTCATTCTGAAGTGAATTACTTTACATTTTGCAACAACGAATTGACAACCATTATCGTTTGCCCACACTGCCAATTTATTTAAATCATCCAGTAAAATGTCTACATCACCTTTATCAAATATGGCCCTCCCTAGTTTTGCATCATCATCAGCAAACAACTGAATATCTCCTTCAAATCTTCTGCTATATCACTTATGTACAAATTAAAAAGTAGTGGTCCTGGTACAGAGCCCTGGGGGGTATTTCCTTGAATAATATCTGTCATCTCACTGCCGTTCCACTACCTAACCCAAAATACATAGAGAAAGGTGAAAGGTTTAGAGCCAACTGCTGCATACAGGAATAATCAGCATGTAAAAAGAAAACATTTTTGTAGAATGTTGGATGGATTCGCTTTTCTACCAATAGAAAAAGTGACCAATGGGATGGATTATCTGACAAAGAATATATTTGATGTTGAAGGATTGGAAGCTCTTGTGGACTATTTCAGTAACACCTATGTGTTTGGTGCTTGTCATCACATCCAACCACCAGTCTTCCTGATGGAATACTTTTTTTCACTATGCTTGAGAAAGATTCCTCCCTTGTTTCCACCATAGCTATGGAATGTCCATCAAGCAACAACTGATGAGAGAAATTGTGCCAACAACCTATGCAAGAGTTGGAATTTTTCTTTCTATGAAGTTGTGGGGCATGACCACCCAACAATCTGGGAGGCCACTGAAAGTATTAGAAAAGATCAAGCTCTTGATCAACAGCCCTGATTAAGGATTCTCATGATGAGCCTCCAAGAAAACAAGTTTCAAAAGATCATTAACAGCATATGAAGAAACTATATATGACCTATATGAATAGGAGGAAGACCTTAGAGGAATTTCTGAATGGTATAGGGTCACAGCATCAAGTGGAAATAAAATGAACTTTAATGCTTAATTTGATTTTTCATAGATATGGTGTGACATTCATTTGATTATGTTTTTATGATTGTATAAATAATTTTGTTCTTCTATAAAACGATGACATATAAATATAAATTTATAATGTAAGTGTTAATGTATGCTACAGCATAATATTGATAATGCCATCCATTGGTTCTGTCCTACCGTTTAATTGAGGATGTTTATTTCTGGGTCATTTTGTCCACACCCAAAGGCCAATATATTATGTCTCATAAGTCGATGTATTCTCTGGCTAGTTTGCATGAAAAACCTGTCATATCCAAGAGTCAGAAATTAAGTATTCGTGAATTTAAACCATTATTTTTAAAATGGATCAAAGTGAGGGTTGGAATAGTCATTTGATGGTAAAGATTTTTCTTCTTTACAGAATGGATGTGGACTAGTTTTCAAGATGCAAGAAAAATACAGGCAAGTATGAAGAATAGCAATTACAGTAATCAGTGGAAAAAGTTACATTACAAATACAAATATGGAAAACGACAGTGAACAGGATAAAAGTTCTTACTCTTTTCTATATACTGCCGAAAAAGTTTTAGCTCTTCTTTATTGTAATCTCCAACGGCCTTTGTGACTGTTTTAAATCTTACAGCTTCACTTAATCTCTTGGAGAGGCCTCGCGTATTAGGTATATAATCGGCATCACTAGTTCTGCAGGGTATTGCAAGAGGCGGCTGGGGAATGAGTACAGTCCTCAAAATAGCAATGCTCATTATTGCACAAACTAAGAGGCTTCCGGAAACAACAATTATTTTAAAATATGAGTAATAAAGGCAACCCATTTTCATAATAACTTGTATATTTTAAAGCACGACACACATCGAGTACATAATCTGAATTAACATGTGTAGCATCGCTTTACCTATAGAATAACTTAACAATCAACGAATCGATTTATTTTCGAGATAGCAGATTTATAGCATGATACTAATCACGTGCAGTGCAAATGCTGCAGCGACTGGAGTGATTATTCACTTGAACTGTAGAAATAATCTGCCAAAAAATAGAAAACAGGATGAAAGGAAAGAAACGTATACAACATCTACGTCAGGGCACAACAGAATCCCCAAGAACAGAATATACCAATGATCAGTGGCGGCTCGTCGCTTGAATACGTGGGGATGCTGCAACTTTCGAAATATACATACATTTTAAGTACAGTGTATACCTGTTTGGATAAAATATCAAAATTATGGTAAAAATTAAACATGAAAAAATATTGTTTATTATCGATAAAATTATACAGTTTGGTATAATTCAAAATTATTTAAAAATAAAATATATTCTTCTTGTTTTGTTTCATGAAAAAATATTGTTTATTATCGATAAAATTATACAGTTTAGTATAATTTAAAATTACTTAAAAATAAAATCCATTATCATAACCCCAATAATGTTCTAAAATAAAAACTATAACAAATGTTATGTCTTTAATTGTAATTTCCAAATATTTAAAGAGACGGAGTAAACACGATAAACACTACTACTGGCGCAAAGTGCATATAAAAACAGTAGAACTGCGCGACGCTCAGCTTGCATCTCACTATGACGTGCATATGCTTGCGAGCGTAGCAATATGACACTATGGTAAACACAGTGCTGCTAGCGTCATTTGCCCTCCTAAGTGCTACAAGATGGATTTTTATTATTTTTTATACAAAATAAGAGAATTGTATAGGACTGTTGATGATAAAATTAAATATGACAAGCAAATATAAATAAATTAATTAATATATTTGTATATCGAGAAAGATTGGGGATGCTGCAGTTCTGCAGTGCCTATTATTATTATTATTATTATTATTATTATTATTATTATTATTATTATTATTATTATTATTATTATTATTATTATTGTTATTATTATAGACAATAAAAGACGACGATGTAGTCAACCACGAAATAAGAAAAACTGGGAATACATTACATCAGATTCAGCAGATATCTCATACAACAACATTAAACTCACACTGGAGGAAATATATAAGAAAGCTGCAAAGAAAATCAGAATTCGCTCAAAAACAACCCAAAATCCTTGGATAACACAAAACTTAATCCTAGAAATACACAGAAAGGACGCTCTATTGAAAGAATTAAAGCGATATCCAAATAACACAGCTTTAAAAACCGAATATAAGATAACAAGGAATCGTCTTACAACACAAATAAGAAATGCAAAAAGCAACTACTACAGAGACAAATTAACCTCTGTAGTAGTTGCTTTTTGCATTTTAGATTGTGCTCCCAACACCACCGCCTCCGAAACCATAAAACACAGCTTCATGAAAGACGCAAAAACCTATCCAACAACTAGAAAATGACTTTAACCAATACTTTGCAGACTTCATACAAGAACTACACAGAAATATTACCCCAATCACAAAACGTGATCCTCCGCTTGGACCACAATCAAAACAGACATTATCTTTCCCAGCCATAAAAGAAGCAAAACTTCTCTCTGTAATACTTCAAATCAAACCAAATAAAGGCCGAGGAATTGATGGTATAAGACCTAAGGATGTCAAGCAACATGCAACTTGCTTAAGTCCTATCCTACTAAAATTAATAAATAAAATATTTAAAACAGGACGGATACCAAGTATGCTAAAGACCGTCATAATCGCACCCATATACAAACATGGAAAAAGAAATTTAATCAGCAATTACAGACCCATAGCAATATTACCAATTATCAATCAAATTATGGAGCGGATCGTACTGAAGAAACTCACAGCATATACAGAGACCTTTCATATTATCTCCAAAACACAATATGATTTTCAGAAAAAAAAAAAGGAACAACATCTCTCTTGGAAGACTTTACAGAAGTAATTAATACCGCCTTAGACAAAAACAAACTTGCCATGGTAGTCTTTATTGATCTAACTAAAGCATTTGACACACTCACACATCAAACCTTGTTAGAAAAGCTGAGGCATGTTGGAATAAATGGGCCTCTGCACAGGTGGTTTACAAACTACCTCCAAAAAAGAAAGCATATCACACGTATCGGGTCAAACCGAAGTAGAGAGCTACCAGTAACCTGTGGAGTGCCACAGGGAACTGTACTCTCCCCAACTCTATACAACATTTACACGCACGATATTAATCAGCTGCCCCTTAAAGGTAAGATACTCCAATACGCAGACGATACAGCTATAATATCCATCCATAATAACGCAAGCATAGCCCAAACAAATATGCGACATGACATAAATATGATCACAGGCTGGCTCAAGAAAAACTCCATACACCTAAACTCAGAAAAGACAAAATTAATGATATTCAGAAATCCACTGACTCGACCAGTTGATAAAATATATAACCATCCAACATCCATTATCCAACATAAAAAACACACAGAAACCCATTACAATCACTCGGATTGAAACAATACGATACCTTGGAACTTATTTCGATGTAGATATGAATTGGAATAGCCACATAAATCATCTACACAACAAACTCCGACAATAACTGGCAAACTCTGCAGGTTAAAAGACATAGTTCCCACACGCCTAAAAACACTAATATACAAAGCACTATGCCAAAATATACCAAGACACGGTCTAACAACGTATGCTTTCTGTGCGCCCTACAAACTAAATAGATTAATGTCGTTACAGTACAAAATGATAAAACTGATCTTTTGGGAACAAAGAGACAATAATGACTTTATACACACTGCAATGTCAGAACACAAAATACTGACAGCAAAACATTTATGTGACTATGCAGCTTTGCTAAAACATTATTTCGATGGCAACTACAGAGACAGTCAGAAATACATACCGTATAACAAGACCCCAGATAACTAATTATATCACATATAAATACAATAATCACTATGGAAAGGCCATATGAAACTTCTACATCCCAGATATGATAAACAAATTACCATTTGAATACAGAAAGCTTACAAACTACAATAGCCTGAAAAGAGCTCTAAGGACATACTATGAACAAGAAACACTAACCCAAAATACCATACAAACTTAATGAAACAATATATTCGTTCAGGCTTCCAGTTCAGCGACGCATCAATACATTCCAGGTCATCGTGCACGCGCACGCATGTGTGTGTGTGTGTGTGCGCGCGCGCACGAATTTTTCAATCATAGATTTTGTAGCTTCCCAACACAGCAAACAAATCAAAATCAAAAAATCAGCTAACGCCTTTTTATTCCCGTATATACAGCGAGTAAGCGAGGCCATTTTTAGCCCTATCTAGCTTTATGAAGATTGAGTGGGCAGTTCTATCTCCACTGGTACCCATTCAGAGATAGCTGGCCCAAGGCTATCACCAATTAAGCGGCTGAAGAGAGACGGCTCTACAGGTGCCACCATCTCGTGGTCCCCAACCCTAACACTCGTATTTAATGTCTGAAATAATGTGGGTTCTACGGTCGATTTTCTTGAGTTTATGGGAGAAAAAACCCGCTTGGCCATGCAAGAGATTGACTAACTCGGGAATAGGTCGAGAAAATACTTAGAAAAATTTCCTCTAGTCGCCGACTAGACTCGAAACCAAGTCTTCTATCGTGCGGCCAAGCGCCGTGGTGTGCAAACCCCACATCCACTGAGCTACACAGGCTCCTTTTTTTTTTTTTTTGAATCCATAACCAATACTGTCAAAATGAAAGAGATCACTCTTAGCATATTATATTAATCATTGTAAATATGCATGTGAAAAAACGTAAAATACCGTGTTATTATTAATAAAATATATGTATTATTAATATTATTTTCAATTTAAAAATAGCATTGTGAAAAAAGTGAAATTAATCCATTGAGCATTCCCTGCTGATACCAAAAAAGAAACTATGAATATAATTTGAGAATTACTTGAACTGCAGATGAAAATATAAATGTAAAAGATAAAATGCTGAAAAAAATTATGTCTATATATCTAAAAAAAATTATTCCACAACCAATATCGTTAATATGAAAAATATCTTTCTCTTAACACATGAAATTAATAATTGTAAATGTGTATGGAAAAATGGAAAACACATTGTTAGTTATTATTATCTATGTATTTAAATAACATATTCACTTAACATTAAATACTGAATATTTGTAGTGAACAAAAATGTAATAGTAATACTTCAATTATAGGCTGTTCAATAAGTAATAAGACTATATTTATACAGAAAACAGATTACCTTTAATCGTCATCATTTACATGGTCTTTTTCGAAGTAACTACCGTGAAACGCGATGCATTTGTCCCAACGTTGCGTCCACTTCTTAAACATGTGAAAGTCCGTTTTTTGAGAGTTCTTTCAAAACCGCCTCGCAGCTTTTACACATGCTTTGTTGCTATCGAAATGGCGGCCTCTTAGTGGCTTAGTGGTTTCTTGAGCTGAGGAAACAGCCAGAAATCGCACGGTGCGAGATCAGGACTGTATGGAGGGTGTGGTAGGATATCTGTGTTGTTCTTCTGCAAAACGTCCACTACACAACCAGCAATATGTGGCCTTGCATTATCGTGGTGCAATAAGAAGCCATTCTTCAGCAATGGACGCTTCCTTTTGACGTGCTTGATGATAATCGCTGCTGTGTTGATCATTGTCTCTGTGATGAACGTTGAAGGTCTTCCCTCACGTTCAAGATCTTCCACATTTTGCCTTCCTTCCTTAAAAGTTTTATGCCAGCGAAAAACACTTGCCCTCGACATTTCTTCATCGTAGAAAGCTTCGCATATCATGTTAAAAGTGTCCGATGCCGATTTTTGCAAACGCACACAAAATTTAATCGCATAACGCTGTTCCAAGGACGCTTCCATTTCGAAGACTTGGGACAGCAACATTTCTTTATTCCACAGAAATTAATATTGTGATGAGCGGTTTCGCCACAGTAAAATTAGTCTTAGTACTTATTGAACAGCCCACGTATTTGTAAATATTTTGTATATATGAAGAGGATAATAAACTTTCTCAAAAAAAAAAAAAATAGTAGTAGTAGGAGGAGGAGGAGGAGGAGGAGGAGGCCTGTGTAGCTCAGTTGAAGTGGCGCTTACGTCCTCTGCGGTTGGTCTCTTGAAGTCAGACTTAAGTTCAAGTCTAGTCGCCGACTGGAGGAACTTTTTCTAAGCCTTTCTTCAACCGATTCCCGAGTTAGTCGATCTCTGGCATGGACAAGCGGGTTTTTCCTCCCAGAAACTCGGGTTTTTTATCCCGTAAAACTCAAGAAAATCCCACATTATTTCAGACAGTAACATATCTTGTTAGGGTTAGGTACCAAGAGATGGCAGCACTTGTTTGCCACCATCTTCATCGGTGGCTGCTATAATTAGTGATAGACATGGGCCAGCTGTCTCTGATTGACTACCGGTTACCGGTAGAGATTGAACTGCCCAATCAGTCTCGAATAGCTAGATAGGGTATAAAGGCCTCGCCTACTCCCTATAAGGGAATAAAAGGTTCATCGGTGGCTGCTATAATTAGTCATAGACATGAGCCAGCTGTGTCTGATTGGCTACCGGTTACCAGTGGAGATTGAACTGCCCAATCAGTGTCTCGAATAGCTAGATAGGGAATAAAGTCCTCGCCTACTCCCTATAAGGGAATAAAAGGCATTAGCTAATTTTATTATTATTATTATTATTATTATTATTATTATTATTATTATTATTATTACTACTACTACTACTACTACTACTACTACTAATAATAATAATAATAATAATAATAATAATAATAATAATAATAATAATAAAATTAGCTAATGCCTTTTATTCCCTTATAGGGAGTAGGCGAGGACTTTATACCCTATCTAGCTATTCGAGACACTGATTGGGCAGTTCAATCTCCACTGGTAACCGGTAGCCAATCAGACACAGCTGGCTCATGTCTATGACTAATTATAGCAGCCACCGATGAACCTTTTATTCCCTTATAGGGAGTAGGCGAGGTTAGTAATGATGTAATTTTTTCATGTAGTACTGTCATATCCTGTACACCCCTTGAGGGTACATGGCAGGAATTTGATGATGATGATGATGATGATGATGATGATGATTATAAAGACACAAGACTCAAAACCAATCGAAATAAAATCCGTAGATGACCTCAACAGGCTGTCACATTGAAAGGAATATTGACAACACGTAAAGAAGGACCAGCACCCCAACCAACATGAATGCACACCATCAAGCAGACGTAATCACCCCGGAACATGATAATTGCCACATTCTGAAATCAATATCAGAATGGAAACAACTGACAATCCCCAAAAAAGGACTATCTATTCTCCACATCAACATCAGAAGCATTCAAAAATACTGGCTGACCCTGCAAGCTTATCTGAAGGAAGATATAGACGAAATAGACATTTTAATACTGACTGAAGTATCTACGACAAACGAAGAGGCATCCTCCTACCAAATCCCACACTTCCAACAACACAAACACTGCAGACAAACAAAACGAGGCGGTGGTATAATAATATTTACCAAACATAAACTAGAAGTAACAGAAATAAACTATAAATTAGAATACGCAGAAAACATATGCATCGAAATTAAAAACATCAAACAAGAAAACTCCCTGATATTAAACGCAATATACAGACCTCCGAACTTAAGCACCACAAAATTCCTAGAAGAACTAAACAGATGGCTTTCAGCCACGAAAGTAGGCACCTCAAAATACTTGATAATAATAGGAGACATTAATATAAACATTAGGAACATAAATAACAACACAGAACAATACCTAGACCTATTATCGGCATATAACATAACCCCATCCATACAGTCGTATACACGAGAAGAGATAGTCGGAAACACAACAACCTCAATCTGCATTGATCATATAAATATAAGGGCCCCTCCAAACAGCCACACAGCAGCCGTCATAACATGCAAACTAGCAGACCATTATTTCACAGCATTGCAGTTACACACTGAACCAGAACCCATTAAAATCACTGACACTACAAAACAGTATCATAGCATTGTAAACGAAGCAATAGTGAACGATGAAATCAGAAAAACAGACTGGATGCAGATAGCATCTTTAGACTCTGCTGAAGCTGTATATAATAATCTTAAACTTGCATTTAACAAAATATACAACAAAGCATTAACAAAAATAAAAATACGCCCCCAAACGAAACAAAATCCATGGATAACAGACAACATACTAACAGACATACAAAGAAAAGATGCCCTATGGAAACAACTTAAGAAGTCACCCAACAATATCGCTTTAAAAGCTGAATACAAAAGAAAACGGAATCTCCTAACAACACAGATTCGAACGGCAAAAAGAAACTATTACAGCAACAAATTAACAACAGCACAGAATGACATAAAGGAAACCTGGCACCTGATTAATGAAATGCTGGACAATATACACAGAACCACTGCCACAGAAACAATAAAACACAGCTTTGCCTGCGACCCCAAATCCCTTAAACAGTTGGCAAACAACTTTAATCAGCACTTCGTGAACTCTGTCCAAAAGCTACAAGAAACAACCTTTCCTCACACATACGAACATTCTCCACTAGGTCCACGAGCAACCTAGTCGATGTGGTTCCCCACAGTAACAAAAGAAGAACTATCACTGGCAATTCAACAAATTAATCCTAACAAAGGACCGGGGATAGACGGAATCAGACCAAAAGACATCAAGAAACACTCAACCGACCTACTTCCAGTTATACAAAAACTGTTAAATAAAATCTTCAAAACAGGACACATACCTGAAACACTGAAGACTGCATTAATCACACCCATACACAAACAGGGAAAAGGAAACATAATAAGTAATTACAGACCTATCGCCACGCTGCCTGTAATCAACCAAATCATGGAGCGCATTGTACATCAGAAACTCTCCACATACGTTGAAAAATTTCAAATCATACCCAAAACACAATATGGCTTTCAAAAAAATAAAGGAACAGCAACACTCCTGGAAGATTTCACAGATCTAATAAACGCTGCATTGGATAAAAACAGAATAACATTAGTGGTATTCATTGACCTAACAAAAGCATTTGACACACTAATACATAAAACCTTGTTAACGAAACTTACCCATGTCGGAATTGGAGGTCGTCTACTCCAGTGGTTTAAAGCATACACGAAAAACAGAAAGCACATCACACGTATAGGATCAGCACACAGCAAAGAGGTACATGTAACCTGTGGAGTACCGCAAGGAGCTGTCCTATCTCCCATTCTATTTAACATATACACACACGACATAAGCCAACTCCCCCTAAAAAGTAAAATCTTCCAGTATGCAGACGACACTGCCATAGTATCCATTCACAACACTGCAAAAATCGCTTACAAAAATATGCAACACGACATCAATCAAATCACTAACTGGTTAACCGAAAACGTCATATATATAAACCCTGGAAAAACAAAGCTAATGATATTCAAAAACCGCCAAACCCTGCCCATAGAAACTAAATATCTCACTATCAAACATTCATCCTCCTATACACAAAGTGCAGAACCTAAAATCACAACCATCACACAGGTGAAAACAACACACTACCTTGGACTTCACTTCGATGCAGATCAAAGTTGGAATAGCCATACAAACTACCTACATACCAAGCTTAGGATAATAGCAAGCAAACTGTACAGATTAAAAGACATTGCCCCAACCCACATAAAAATACTAATCTATAAAGCATTATGTGAAAACATTTTAAGATATGCAATCACATCATACGCATTCTGTGCAGACTACAGACTCAACAAGCTACAATGGTTGCAAGATAAAATGATAAAACTGATATTCTGGGAACAACCCACTCTTATGCAGGAAGCATGGACAAAACACAAAATATTTAAGGTGAAACACTTATGCCACTACACAGTCATGTTAAAACACTACTACAGCCCAACATATAGAGTAACCAGAACAACATATCAAATAACAAGACCACAGTCAACAAACTACATAACATATAAGTACAACAATCATCACGGCAAAGCCACCCGAAACTTCTACGTACCTGACATGATAAACAAACTGCCGTTCAACAACAGAAACCTAGGAACATACAGAGAGCTGAAACAGGCACTACATAAATATTATAGCGAGAATGAAAATTAGAGCAATTCCTGTTTCTCTCTCCCCACCACACACACACACACACACACACACACACACACACACACACACACACACAAACCATGACAACCCCCCCTCTCAAAAAACTACCACTACAAGAACACAAAGAAACAAACACACCTTGTCTAAATCCAACCCTATTTGCACAAAAAAAAAAAAAAAAGTTAAACTGTAATAGCAGTCGAAGTCTTTCAAGCACGTACCAACAAACAGTAAAATCAACACCTGGCTTGTGACCACTATAGGAACACAACCATGAAACCACCACCCTCTGTCATCTATTATCTTCCTCAGATAAGCTCTGCTAAGCTTCGAGGAAGAAAATTACTAACTCGCAAGTATCTGTTATACACACTTGTAATGCGTTATAAATATTATATACATATAATTACTACAGCAACTATGTATGCAATTCATCTGAGACATAAAAAAAAAAAAAAAAAAATTCTGTATAATCCTTATTGTAAATACTCTAAATATTATTATTGTTTGTAACTTATACTGAGACATAATGAAATGTAAAAAAAAAAAAATTATTATTATTATTATTGAATTGTGTGTGTATGCTGCATTACTGCATTGTATCGTGAATTGATGCACATTGGTGCCAATCTATATTTAGCTAGTTTAAAAAAATGTATATTCATATTTATAAAATGTACTCTGCATTTTGTATATCGAATTTTCGTACTGTACAGAAAAGATAATATGTTTTTCATTGTGTGTGTGCAGATACTCTGTGTGATAGTAAACCTTATCATTTTCATTGTAAAAACAAATAAGTCGTTTATAAAAAAAAAAATAATAAAAAAAAATTATTATTATTATTATATTCTAAATTCAAAAATTCTGTATTAACCTTATTGTAAATATTAAAAATATTGTAAATATTAAAAAAAAAAATTATTATTATTATTATATTCTAAATTCAAAAATTCTGTATAAACCTTATTGTAAATATTAAAAATATTGTAAATATTAAAAAAAATTATTATTATTATTATTATTATTATTATTATATAAGATACACCCAACACTGACATACTAACCGTTATTCAAGCAATACCTGTCATACTTCCCCTTAAACTCATTCACAGATGAAATATTCACAACCACCTCTGGCAACGCATTCCACCCATTTACAACCCTCCAAGCAAAAAATCTAGTCCTAACACCCTTATTAACCACACTTACACAATCTCCAGGGATGACCTCTCATTCTCTCCATTCCTTCACTGGTCTTAAAAAGGTTATCAGTATCAATGCTATAAAACCCTATGCACAAGACTCCCTGCCAATGATAGTCCCATATGACAAGTTACTATGAAACTATTCATCATAAAATATTAATAAAAATATATTTATTAAAATTTAATATTTTATTATGAATTCTTCCTCTTATGCCTCGATTTTTAAAGGAATTTGTTTGCTTTATGGAGAGCATAATAAAACTATTGTAATAAAATACATGAAGCAATCAGTAAAAGAAATGAGCAAGTAAAGCAACTATTCACAAACAATCTAAGTAGAGCCCACAGAAAAACTACTATTACAAGATTAACCGGTTCCGAATATTTGTCTTGGAACTCAGTTGAATTTCTTAAAGGCATATGCAGCGGCTTCTACAACTTTCGGAAAGTTCATGTAGGGAGAATTCGTTACACTTCCCATCCAAAAAAAAAAAAAGTAATTTATTAATTAATTGATAAAGAGAATATTAATAAGTTAACGCCTTTTATTGCCTTACAGGGATGAGACGAGGCCTTTTAACCCTATCTAGCTTTCGGAAAATGAGTGGGCAGTTCAATCTCCACCTGTAGCTAATCATGAGAGATAACTAGCCCATGACTATCACTGATCATAGGCGGCTACCGATGAAGATACCGGCAAGCAAGTGCAGCCATCTCTTAGTATCTAACCCTAATAGGATGTGTTCTGTTTGAAATTATGTGGGTTCTACATTCGATTTTCTTGCGTTTATGGGACAAAAACCCGAGTGTGAATGATGTTCTATTTGTAACATCTCTGTAGAATTGTTTTCAAATACAGTATATAAAAATAAGATAACGTGATGTTTTATTCCTATTATTATTATTATTATTATTGCATGACCCCCAGTGAATACAAGGACTCATCGCTTGAGGGCACTCTACTCTACTTCGCTAAATACATCTCATCCTCTTCACTACTTAATTCTCCTACTACGACACTGCTACCATCATGTCTACCATCCATCATCATCAATAGCAGTATTTTTGTCTGTAAATTGCATATATTTTGTATGCCGATTTGTCTACATGAGGGATGAAAAACCAGAGTTTTCAGGAGAAAAACGCTGCTACCTCCGTATGAGATTGGCTAACTAGCCTTCAGTTGAAAAAGTCCATATAAGGATTTTCCTCGTCACGACAAGAATAGAACCCATTTCTTTTTCCAATCGAAGAACAAAATGTTCCACTGTACTGTTTTTCCAATTCCACTGTGCAGGTAGAAGGCCTCAGTTCGATTCTCGTCGTGAAGAGAGTAATCTCTATAGAGGCTTTTTCAGTTGAAGGTGAGTTAGCCGATCTCATATGGAAGTAGCAGATTTTTTCGCCTGGAAACTCGGGTTTTTCATCAAGCATACAGAGAAATCGGCCTTGAAAACACACAACTAACAGAAAAAAATACCAGTTGTGGCGGTGGACATAGATGGCGTTGATGTAAATGATGGCAGTGGCAGTTCGCTATGGTTGGCGGATTGTATGGTGGAGACTGAGAGTTTTAGAAATAGATGTCCTACCTCGAAGAGTCTTTGGACTCCTTGGAGGTGTCACATAATAATAATAATAATAATAATAATAATAATAATAATAATAATAATAATAATAATAATAATAATGTTTTATGTAATTATTAGCGTTCAAATTCAGGAATGCAAGATACAATTGATTTTTCATAACTAAAATGTGAGACGGAGACATGAGTTTATAAATTATCTATCATACCTTCAAGATTGGTCTCAAGAAATACCATCTCCAATCCCTAATCCAATGACCTGACACTTACATACAGTATATTCCAGTCATTTGAGTAAATAATAACATGATGGGAAGTAATAAGATGTGCATTATTATTGTTGTTTTGATCTGGTGAAGAAGATCAGTGACCTCTCACGATCAGCACCACACAATCGAAGTCATGCATGCTAATGATGAACAACTTAATTTAAGCAAAGCAAAGTGGATTTTCTGCCACAACAGAAAAGTTTGAAAGTTTCAAACTTCAATCGAGGAAAAATATTAGGCCTGATATAAATCCAAATTAGCACAGCATGGAGACGACTGATTTCACTCTGTAGATGGCTGATTTGCTTTAGCAAAATTAAAATATGTCATAACGCGCACACACACACACACACACACACACACACACACACACACACACACACACACACACACACACACACACACACACACACACACACACACACACACACACACCAAATGATGTTAGTGGAGGCGATGGATGGTACATTCCATTGATTGTAGTTGTATGTAGTGGGAAAATTAAACAGTAGAGGAGACTGTCAGAAGTGTGCAGCGAAATAGAGTGGCGTGCCCTTCAGCAATAAGTCCTTGTTCTCCTTGGAACTGTCAGGAAATAATAATAATTTTAGTTGGTCTGTGCAGCTTCCACTTAGAAATCCAAAATCCACTGATTTTGGATTTCTCAGTGGAAGTAGCATTGGCATCTTAGGCAGCCAGAAGGTAGCTACGTTCACGTCTAGTTATGAAGTACAGAAACTTTTTCTAAGCCTTTCTTCGACCAGTTCTCGATCGCTGTCAAAGGCAAGCTTTTTTTTTTTTTTTTTTAATCCTGGAAACTCGGATTTTTCGTCCCGTAAAACTAAAGAAAATCGACAGCAGAACCCACTCTATTTCAGATAAAAACATATCCGGTTAGGGTTATGGGCCATGAAATGGCAGCACTTGATTCTCAGTCTCTTCATCTGCTCCTTATAATTAGTGATAGTCTGGCAAGTTATCTTTGATTGGCTAGTGGTGCTGATTGAACTGTCCAGTTAGTTTCCAAAGTTTGATAGGTGTAAAACAGCTCTCACCTACTCCATATAAAGGAATAAAATGAATTAGCTGATTTTTTATATAATCATTTTTGCAAGTTCTGGCCATCCATTCCCGTGTGACTGATTTTGGATTTTTTTTAATTTTTTTTTATTTAGAAGCTTATTACCGAGCCTTATAAGCTGTTTTCCTTTCATCAATGATTTTTTATCATGCCAATCTAAAATTATATTTTATCATTTTTTTCAATAATAATAATAATAATTCATAATATGATGTTAACCTTACCCAGAATGACCAAAGCCAATAACTACACTGAATTTTCAAATTCGGTCAAGTAGAATTCCAGTTGTAACAAAATGAGGTGATGCCAACTAGTCATTCGACGCTAAAGGAGTACTATGTGGAAACTGCTACACACTAATGTAATCGAATGTGTGGTGCTGATGATGACTTAGTAGGTGCCTCTAGTTACTTTGTGACATACATGTTTTCAATTAATATTGTGCTGAAAATTTGGGAGAGGTGCATAAATATCGTCATCATCATCATCACGAACCATGGGCTCACTGCCCGTTGATGTCCGATGCCGTCTTCACTTTCTTTTTCTAGTGCACAGTGTCACAGTTTCTGCACATCCATTACACACCAGTCCTTTATCTCGTCTATCCATTCTCTGTGTGGTCTATCTTTTCTGTTCACACCATCCATAATACCAAACATAAATATCTTTATCTTCCAGTCCTCACTCATTCTACAGATGTGTCCAAATAATTGCAGCTCCCGATTTATAATCTTCTGCATTAGATTCGCTTTTGGTTGTATCTTCCGATAGAGCTCTTCATTTGTGATTTTCTGTACCCATCCTATTCGTAAAATCTTCCTGTAGCAAATTCTTTCAAATACCAAAATTCTTTTTCTTGATTCCTTATTTATTACCCATGTTTCAGATCCATACAGTATACACCGCTAAAAACGCATGTTTCCAGTACTTTTACTTTTGTTTGCAGTCTGATCACTTTCCTTTTCCAGATATTATCCATAGCCTTCAGATTTGTTCTACCTTTTCCAATTCTGGTCTTTATTTCTTTTTTACAGTTCAAATCATACGTCATTTTACTTCCCAAATATGTGAATTGTTCTACATTTTCTATATCAGTTTCATCCACCTTGTATCTTTTGTTTCATGTTCTTCTCACCAAATACCATTGTCTTTGTTTTTTCCAAGTTCATAACAAGTCCAAATCTCTTCCCTTCCTCATTTAACAGTTTCAGTGTTTTTTGTAGTTCTCTTTTATCTTCTTCAATAATAACAATGTCATCTGCAAATCTCAGATTGTTAATTCTCATTCCGTGTACAGATATTCCTTTGGCATCTTTCTTCAGTTTGTCCATTGCTCTGTGAAAATGCTTAGTGATAATGGGTCCCCCTGTCTAGCACCTCTAAACCATTTCCTCGAATCATCACCTATTCTAACTGCTGCAACTGCATTCTGATAAACATCTTCTAATATAGCAATTTGTTTTTTATCAATTCCGTAGGATTCTGGAACTGCTAATGTCACTTTCTGGTCAATACTGTAGAATATATCTGAAAATCAACAAAACAAGTATATATGTTTTTGTTTTTTCTCCTAGCTATTAATAGCTTTCTCTGCTATTAATCACATTGTCAAAATCTGTTGAATTGTAGTTTTTCCTCCTTAAATCCTTCTTGCTCGTCTGCAAGGTATGCTTCCAATTATTTTCTCAATTCTTTGTGTCAATATCATCATTATCACTTTTTACCAAGGTGACTTTTCAAAGCAATTGTTCTATAATTTTTACATTCTAGCTTATTTCCTTTCTTGTATCATGTCACTAATATTGATTTCACCCGCTCCTCTGGCATTTTCCCTTCTTTTCATATCATAGTCCATAAGATGCCTTTCTGTAACCATACTTTCGCTATCATATTTAGTCATTTTTCCAGTGATGTTATCGTTACCAGGACTCTTGTTGTTTTAGCCGTCCTATTGCTTTTTCTACTTCTCCTCTTAAAATGTTCATAACATACTCATTATCTGGTGATATCTGCTTCACTTCTTCAGTCAGTTTCCAAAAGCTATCTAAATCTAGTTTTTCTTCATATAACTCACTGCAGTATCTTGTCCACCACTGTACATATTTTTCTTTATTCATCAATACTTTGCCATTTTCCTCTTTAATTGTGGTCTGTTTTTGGATGCCACTTTCTATTAATGGTTCCAATCATTTTGTATACCTCCCTTGTTTTATGCTCTCCATAGTAAATAAATAAAATCAGCTAATGCCTTTTATTCCCTAATAGGGAGTAGGCGAGGCCTTTATACCTTATCTAGCTTTTGGAGACTGAGTGGGCAGTTCAATCTCCATCGGTAGCCAATTTGAGATAGCTGGCCCATGTCTATCACTAATTATAGCAGCCACTGATGAAGAGGCTGGCAAACAAGTACTGCCATCTCTTGGTACCTAATTCTAACAAGATATGTTACTCTGAAATAATGTGAGTACTACTGTCGATTTTCTTGAGTTTATGGGACGAAAAACCCGCTTGCCCGTGCCAGAAATCGACTAACTCGGGAACTGGTCGAAGATAGGCTAAGGAAATGTTCCTCCAGTCAGCGACTAGACTAAAACCTAGGTCGTAGCGCAATTGAAAGATCAATGGTACATTGCGCCCTTCGATTGGAATAGGCCTAAGTTCGATTCTCGTTGCGACAGGAGGAATCTCTATCTGGACGATTTCAATCGAAGGTGAGTTAGCCGATCTCATACGGAGGTAGTGGGGTTTTTTCTCCCGGAAACTCGAGTTTTTCATCCCGCATACAGACAAATTGGCCCTTCAGCACACACGCAATTTACAGACAAAAAATACTAGTTGTGGTGGTGGAGGAGGAGGCGGGCGGTAGATGGCGTTGATGGAGATGATTCGTAGTAGAGGTTCAGTGTAGCGGTGAGACAGTTGTAGGTGTCCTCCCGCGATGAGTCTTCGGACTCCTTGGAGGTATCAGGAATAATAATAATAATAATAATAATAATAATAATAATAACTTCGAGCGGCCAAGCGCAGAGGACGCAAGCGCCAGTTCCACTGAGTCAGAATGGATAAGATTTCATCTTATCCATTCTGACTGCTTTTTTCACCTCATTACCCTTTCTTCTATATTGCTAATCAATTTGTTCTGATATATCCCTTCTTATCGTCAACATTCTTTTCTCCTGTACTAACTTCAGTGTTTCTTGTCTAATCCATTTCTTCTTGATCTCCTCTTCTTCTGGTACTGTTTCTTCAACTGCATCTTCTATCGCCTTCATCACTCTTTTTACTCTTCGATTCGAATTTTTTTTCCCCACACTTTTAAATTTCTCTTCTAACACCGTTCTGTACTACCTTCTGCCTATTTCTGCTCCACTTATTCTTGCTGTATCTCTTCGTTTCTGATGATGGGGTTTATATATATATTTTTAATTTCAACTTGTTGTTTGCAATCACCAAACTATGGTCCGAGTCTATATCTGCTCCTTGAAAAGTTCGACACTGGTGTACTAATGTTATCCATCTTCTTTTAATCGTAATCATATCAATCATGTTCTTGGTTTTCCAATCATTTGATCGTCACGTCCATTTACTACACTCCTTTTGCTGGAATCTTGTGTTACAAATCCTCATCTGGTGGTCTACAGCAATTCTAACATTTTTTCACCTCATTCATTTCTTTCTCCAAAACCATATTTTCCCATGACCTTTTTCCCAACCATCATTATCTATTCCGACTCTAGCATTCCAATCTCCTTCAATAATTAGTACATCTTCTTTTGGTATTGCTTCTAGTCAAATGGTTTTGCCTGAAGTCTTGCTACTATGATTCGTTCATTGACTTGTTTGTAGCCTAAAAGTGCCTCTCTAGTAGCTCTTTTGTTAAGAAGGAAGCCAACTCCTGCTTCGTGCTTGGGGTTATGCCCTGATCATATTACTCCACACCCATTTATCTCTCCTGATGATGTCCATCGCATCTTAGCGAATCCTAGTATATCCCACCGATATCTCTTCATTTCCTCATGAAGTAATTCCAATCTTCCTGACATTCAGAGTGTCTGCACAGTCCATGTTCCTACTGATAATAGTTCTGTTAGTTTCAGTTTCTTTTCGGTATCCCACTTTTCGATCCAACTCCGATCGCTCGATTGGTATCTCGGGTCTTGTTGATCCGGGCGACGTCCGAGCCAGCATGTCTTAGCTGTTGATCCTATAGATATCAGATAACAATCGTGTTTTTACTTTACAGTCAGAGCATCGACACTCATCTGACCGACCATCCTCCTTTATCCTGGCTTGGGACTGGCATGAGACCATTAAGGACTCCATGGTGGAGTTTGCATAAATATGCTTCGCATAAAATATTCTGGGCATTTATTCAGCAGGGAACTGGTTTAAAAAACGTTGAAGTAGGATATTTTTCTTTCAGAAACTTGTCATTAAACCAATTAATGCTGTAAATTATTTTTCATATGACTCCCATCATAAAAGATTTCTTTAACCTGTAGTGCATTCATGCTACGGTTGGACTAAGATTTTTTCCTGTTTTTTTATTATTAATTTAACTCTTTTTTTCTAATTTTGATTGATTTTGGCATAGTCCAGAAATCCTGCTCTAGAGACCAGAACTTGAAAATTTTCAAGCAACCTCAGACCTCCATAAAGTATGGCATTGGTCTCACACCAGGTGAGAAATTCATCTCCCAACTGGCAGCCTGTTGATTGTAGAGTAGATATGGAAGCTAATTGACTGAGCAGGCCTTAAGTTTCCTTTTTCATATATATACTGTTCATCATCATCATCATCAAATTCCTCATATGTATCCTTGTACTATCATAATATGCATTCAGCATATGATGATAGTACAACCCTATAATCCCCTGAAGGTATATATCACGAATTCGATGATGATAATGATGAAAAGAGTAGTAAAACTCTTTATACCACTCTTTTCATCGTCATCATAAAAGAAAAAGAAAACACGTTTTTAGATAGGAAAAGGACTTACAGGTTATCAATTCTAGTCACCAAATAGTGGAATCTTTTAAGGCCTTTTTTTCAACGATTGCAAAATTAGCACACCTTTATCTCATTCAAGTAATCTCTCTCTCTCTCTCTCTCTCTCTCTCTCTCTCTCTCTCTCTCTCTCTCTCTCTCTCTCTCTCTCTCTCTCTCTCTCTCTCTCTCTTCTTTCAACTAGATCCTATTTTAATCGATCTGTGACACAGAACTCAGGTTTGTCATCTGTAAATGCAAGAAAATCGACCGTGCTCACGTCATTTCAGATAATAATGTGTAGTATTAAAGTTAACGATCACGGGATGGTGGAACTTCTCTGCTCTAGATTCTAACCTGGGTGGAAATTAAAAATTGATAGTGGCAGTTATTTTGTGACTGTTAAAGGGTGGAGTCTGCTGCTACTTACCTCAATAGTTAGTCAGGGCTAAATAGCCTTCTTATAGTCTTTGGGGAAATGAAGGAATAACTGATTTTAATGAGTTTTGATTCATTACATTAACTCTCCAGCAGTCAAAACTCCTAGGGGGGGGGGAGAGAGAGAGGGGGGGGTTTCATACAATATGTAATAATTATATAATATAAATATATAAAAATATATAGCATGGAAATTTTACACATTCACGCAATACATTCTACTCACCCACCTCTCTTCATGTATAATAATAACAATAATAATAATAATAGTGAATTATTTTATTTATTTATTTGTGGAGACGTTTCTGTTCATAGAGCTAGACCTCCCAAAGAAAGGCATTCCAATTTCAATTCTACTCACTGAGTAGTAACACTATTTCAAGACTTCCCTAGACTGGTTTCTGAGTCATTCAATCTCCGGGAACAAGTTGGTGTTTCCTCCTGAAAATTCGGTTTTGTTTTTTTTCCTATAAACTTAAGAACATCGACCGTAAAATTCACTATGCCCGAGAAAATATATTTCAGTTGGATTTAGGGCCACGATAGGATCACAGTTCTCTGCCTCGATATAAAACCAAAATAAATCCAAAATTACTGTTTTATTTAGGGGAAAGGGTGCACTAAAACCCGTGTGTGTGTGTGTGTGTGTGTGTGTGTGTGTGTGTGTGTGTGTGTGTGTGTGTGTGTGTGTGTGTGTGTGTGTGTGTGTGTGTGTGTGTGTGTGTGTGTGTGTGTGTGTGTGTGTGTTTTCCCATGTCACTCCCAAATTCGAGAATATTATCAATCTACCGTGATTTAGGTTGGGATCAAGGTTATTATTTTTAACCTCAGACAAATTTTTTTACCTGTTTGGTTACGAGATCCACATTTTGTCTCTTACTTACTGAATCATTGAAATCAGCTATAACTACCAAAATCAATATGAATGTTTTCATTTACCGTAGCATATAGTGTGTTGTAGAAGTTAACTTCAGTATCACTATGACATATTCCTGGATTATGTCATTTCTTTGATATCAAATGTTTTAATTTTCAAAGATACATATCCATAGATTCAAAGTAAGACCATACATTTAATAGGTCAGATTCTTAATTTCGAAAAAGACCAAAATCATTTTAAAATATCTAAAATTGATCGCATAACATAATTTATTTACATATGTAAATATTTTTATGAGTCTATATTACATAAGAATATATTCTTATAACTCTTATTTACATATTATTACATAAGCAAATATTTTTATGAAGTCAAACGTCTGCTAAAAAATTATGATGTTGACATAAATTTTCCTATAACATTATATATATATATATATGTAATGAATTCAGTATTAAAAATCACCTTTCTTGGAATATCAAATGACAAGTTTAGTTCCTGCAACTCAAAAACAACTTTAGCATTGTTTACTTAGAGTATATGATGCTGCTGGAATTTAAAACAATATTATAATAAATAAATATTTCTCCCAAGTATTTTATTTTAGTTTTTGCAATAATTGAGTATTTTACCTTTGGTAATTCAGAAAGTTGCAAAAGCCTGGGGATAATGACATTCTGATTGTACCAAACGTGTCATCCAGTGCTGGTCAGATAGCTTACAGCGCATTTGGATGTAATGAATATTTCAAATATTTTGTCTTTTAGCGGCCAAAATATTTGTTGTAGGAAACTCAAATACTTTAATTCTGGATTCGGCACTCAAATGAGCTGTTTAATTGTCCGATTCATCATAAATAGGATTACTGATCATTGTTTCTTCATCTTGCTTATTTAAAATGTTAGTACAGGTACTCCCATATTCGTTATCGATAGGATTTGATAATTCTTTGTCAAACCCCATCGATAGCGAATCTCTTGTACAAGTGAGATCGTCCACTTCAGCATAATCTGAACTTGATGAGAATGTGCGGAAGTGTCCTGGTGCAAGAGACCTATTTGGAATCTGAAGATAAGAATTTTGAACAACTTCAGGTTCACTGTTCATTATAAAATGCGAATGTGACAATGTCATTCTTTTCATCGGAACTTCAGGGATAACTGTTATATTAATTTCTTGGCAGTTATTTTCAGCAGATGAAAGGTTATCGGATCCGTTCTGCATTGGACTTTTTCCAGAGTTTAAATTCTGATTGGAATATTTCAAAAAATGACCATGCCCGTGCGAAAAGGTCTGTAAATCAAATGTTGTGTGTCTATCCTGATATTCAAAGCAATAGTTGTTGTCACCAGGGCATTCTTCATATAAATGCATGTTATTATCATTTTTAAGAAAATCGTTAAAACCGTTAAGTACAGAGTCTTCCTGATTGGGGAATTCTTCCTTAATTATCCTTTTTGTACTGGAAACGGAGTCCATTTTTAGTACAGATGAAGTAGTGGTGTCTGATCTTGAATGCCTGAAAAAAAACGAGATATATCGATTAAGGCTTCTAATGCTTCATGACTAGTAAATATGGCATAAATGATAAATAATAAAAGTAAATCCATTCAAATATACTATACATAAGTTAAAGAAGATTGTCAAAAGAAATACACGAATTTTATACATAATTACAGAAATATCAAAACACTGATCATTTTATAGTTTTGGACAGTTATCAACATTGTAGGAACTGATTACGACGACTTCAGAATTGGCGTAAGTGATGTTAATTTCGTTAAAGGAAAGAGTATGTTTTTAAAAGAAGAGGATTATTTTAGTAACATATAATATTTGGGTGTCGTTTGTATTAAGGAAGTGCATATACTTATACCTTCCAAGTAATTACTAATTAATGTATAACAATAAAGGAACCGAAAACACAAAGCTAAACTAGAACGTCAGTTAGCTGGGGTTTAGCTTGGTCCTGTCGCTTCCTTTATTGTTATATATAAATTAATAATTTGCAATAAAACACAACCAGCAATTTTTTTTAAGAAACAATCTTATTATTTAAAATGAACCAGGTCTCATAAGAGATCTGCCAGCTGGTTTTAATTAGCTCGTGCAACTTATATTTTTAGGGCAGTAAACAAGTAATTGAATTCTGCCACTGATAGCACTAACATTACTCAGCAAAGGCTTCTTCGGATCTAGAATTTACTAGTACAATAAATTTCAATATTGTATTCTGATATTGAATTGAATTCATTGAGTTCATTAAAGTATTCCATCCTTGTGAATGTAACATAATGAAGAACTTGAGAGCAGTGGGAATGGGGGAGGAATCACTGGTGGTACGTGTACAGGAGATATATGAGGAACTGATTAAACTTAATATCAACAAGGTCATGGGACTTGATGGTATATCACCAAGTGTGATATACCATCAAGTATATCACACTTGGTGATATACTTGATGGTATATGAGGGAATGTTCCAGGGGAGTTAAGAACCCCTTTAAATCACATGTTTAACATGAGTCTTAGATTAGTCCAAGTTCCAAAGGTGTGGAAAGATGCCAAAATTGTTCCACCTCATAAACGGGGGAGGGTGATAAAATTGATGCTTTAAATTATACACCAAATTTGCGTATCTGGAGTTATGGTCAACATGTTGAAGAAGCTAATGAAGACAAGGATTCAGGTTTGAATTAACAGAGGGCTGAATTGTCTTTAATAGACAGCATGAGTTCCAATTTAACTACTAGAAAAACTAGTAGTTAAATTGGAACATATCGGGTTGGATAGTAGATTAGCTCGTTGGATAGATAGGTATCAACAGTTTGTGTACGGGAATGATATCCCAGAAGAAGAAAGTCACTAGAGGCGCGCCCAAGGGGTTTATTTTGGGCCCATTGTTGTTTATTTGTATGTAAACGACATTCGAAAGGGCTTAAATGGTGACATACAGTCGTTTGATGATACAAAGTTAAAGAGAGTTATGAGAAGTAGAGCAGATGTAACTTTGCAAGAGGCCTAAATAGACTGTCTGAATGGACAGGTATGTGTGGGGAAGTCAGTTTAATATTGCAAAGTGTAGGGTTTTAAAATTTGGGAAGCAAAGATGGGATGCATAGTTTAGGAATAGTGGGGATAGTTTAGAAGAGGCGGAGGAGATGAAAGGCCTGGGGGTGATGGTGGATAGGAAATTGAATGTCAACTTCTTTACACTATTAAAAATGCACAACACTATTAATAAACATTGTAAAGAAGTGAACTAAAACCAAAAACGAAAATAGTAAACAGAAACCAAAATCAAATTTATTGTGAACTGAAACAAAAACCAAACCACAGCCAAAAACTTTACGAAAATTCAGCTTTTTCGGATTAATTTGTTCGCTACTGTAAGTTGCAGTAACCAAACTTGTTACGGCAGTTATTCAGTTGCTCAGTTTAATCAAGGAATCCCAACGACTTGTAATGGATTTATTTATGAGTAGGTGGTGTAGTTGGGCCAGGGCACGCCTGATACTTTTTTAAAACTATCAAAATTTTTAAATTCATTATAATAAATTATAAGAATTACAATAATGAGAATTATAATGCATTTCCAGCGTTCGGTCAAAAAATAGCAGCTTACCGCACTTGTCATTTTCGTTTCAGAAAACAAGGCAATCTCTCTACCATATGGCCGTCGCAATAATAATAATAATAATAATGCCGCACTTCGTGGTCTCGATTTTTGTTTCAAAGCTAGAGCCCTGGCAGTATTTCTTTGGGACTACACCCCTGTTTATGAGTATAATATTATCCACATAAATTAAAAGCTGAGTTGAATACTTTTAATCTTCATTTAATGCCTCTATTGTTAAAAATTTGATCCATACAGTCTACGATCCTGTATGGATCATATGCTATCCATGAAATCAAGTGCAGATTAATTATATAGTTATTATATTTATTATAAAGATTCATTGTGACAGTATGCCAAGCTTGATTAGAAGGTTTTATTTGGGATACGTTTGTTATTTTAACATTGCTGTGATCAAATATTAAATTGTTATTTCTCCTTTATTGCACGTTTTGAGTATAAGACCTTTTTTTTTCCCCATCGAAACTAGGAACACAGGAGGAGAATTTCCCCAAAATACTCCTTAAATATTCATATATCGGCTGAGTACATACGTACATTATATATCCAAGATCAAAATCGGGGGAGGCTCGAGCATAGGCACTGCGGAACTGCACCACCTCCAATTTTTCTCGATATATAAATATATTTATTAATTTATTTATATTTGTTTTATTTAATTTTTTCATCAACAATCCTATACAATTCTCTTATTTTGTATAAAAAATAATAAAAATCCATCTTGTAGCACTTAGGAGGGTAAAGGACGCTAGCAGCACTGTGTTTACCACAGTGGCATATTGCTACTCGCGCAAGCATATGGACGTCATAGTGAGATGCGGCACTGTCCGTCGCGCAGTTCCACTGTTGTTTATATGCAGTTTGCGCCAGTAGTAGAGTGTTCGTAGTGTTAATCGTGTTTACTCCATCTCTTTAAATATTTGGACATTACAATTAAAGACATAACATCTGTTATAGTTTTTAT
Organism: Typopeltis vanoorti; assembly: GCF_054136105.1. Lineage (NCBI taxonomy): Eukaryota > Metazoa > Arthropoda > Arachnida > Uropygi > Thelyphonidae > Typopeltis > Typopeltis vanoorti. The sequence continues at coordinate 31,889,447 of NC_143549.1, forward strand.
TTTAGAACATTATTGGGGTTATGATAATGCATTTCATTTTTAAGTAATTTTGAAGTATACTAAACTGTATAATTTTATCGATAATAAACAATATTTTTCATGTTTATTTATTTATTTTTTTACCATAATTTTGATATTGTATCCAAACATGTATTCACTGTACTTACAGTGTGTATGTATACTGTATTTCGAAAGTTACAGAACCCCCACGATTTCAAACCATTAGCTGCCACTGGTCAAAATATTAAACCTGAAAATTTCATTCCTAACATAACAAACTAAATATAATCTTGTATTGGCTGATAAACAACAGAGCTGGGTTTAAATACGTTATGGAATGCATCCAGAAGAACGGTGTCTGCGTTCAAGAGCGGACACGGGTTGTGACTTCATTAACTTTAAAATGGATTAGAACGATAACAATAGAAGGAATAAGAAGAGGGTGTAAGAATCTGTAGCTCGACTAGGAGATAGTCACTAGAAGCAGTATATTTGATTTGACCTTATTCTTCATGATGCAGAAACATAATATTCATTTATATATTATGTTAATACGAGCATATTGTCCCTCTCCTCCGTCATCTAATATCATTTTCTACTGCACATATTTCTATTATTCTATAATTACACAAAAAAAGGGTCTCCGTTATTCTACTAGCACATTAGCCACATTGTGCAGATTTTGGAAGAGTACATTGAATTATCTCCTGAAGATGCGAAAATGAAAGCTGTGATTAGAATGGCTCCCTCCAGGAATATGATCAGCAGCTGACAAAATTTTAGTGCATCGAAACGAAGAATCGCAGGTCAAGAGCCTTGCACTCCAATCTCACTAATGTAGTGAGATTACAGTGCAAGGATCAGAGTCAAGAAATTTATATATAATGCTGACAGGATTTGTGAAGTTCATCTGGATGCGAAGTTCAAGTCAACGGGCTAAAGTTTAAATGATAAAGACAATGTAGAGGATTGTGTCAATAACGAGAAGGATTGGGAAAAGAAATAATAGGCAAGTATGTTTCACTTTTGTGCAATTGGCGCGGATTCCTGATCTCATCTGGATTCTTTCTCATAGTTATCTGCATTTCTGGGAACTTGGAGATATAACGCGAAGGATTCGATTTAAGTGACTTTTTACTTATCCTGTTATTGCTACTCCACAAAATAACAAGCATAAATTATGGTTCGTATCGTACTGAGTGGTTTCAAAAACTTTAAAGTGATCTTATTTTGATTCGATGGGCTATTCATTCTCCTGCCGTTTAGTATGTCTACCGCATGGTGTAGAAAGAATAGTCATGACGTTACTATCTCCTTCCCCCTCACTATGGACGACATGAGCAGCCAGTTGCCTTCATAAGTTAGCATTTCAGCAGGAAAATAACAAATAAAACGTTCCCCTTTGAATGCAGAGTTTCAACACTATTGAGTGTATATTAAAGTGATTATTGAGTGCATTTATATATATATTGGTATATGGGTGTATATAAGAACACGCCGCTGTCATTAAACATTAAACAAAAAAGCAACTAACTCAATTAAACGTAAAGCAAACTTCTTCTCTCCCGTAGTCCTAAATGGACCTTTGGGTCATTCATGGCTGGTAGGTGATATTCTTTGTTAGCCTCCTCCAATCGTCTCGGTCTCTTTTTCTTGATATCAGTTGAGAAAGGGAGAAATTTGTTCATTTTTTGATGTTATCAGTCCATTTTAATCGAGGCCGGCCCCTAACCCTTTCTAGTGCTTGCTTTGGAATGCCATCAGCCCTCTATACATGTCCGAACCATTTCATCTGTCTTCTTCTGATGACTGTCAGAACATTTTCTCTTCTTCTCCCGTCTATTGAATCAATCAGTTTTCGGACATTTTCATCGGTTTCGTGAGCGGCAAAGCAAACACTCACATCAAAAGTGGTTTTTCTCTCTGGCCTCATTATTTTTTGCTGTTGTTTATTCCATCCTTGCAATATTTTGCAAACTTGACCACATAAGTTCATTAAAAATTATTCTTTTGAATAATTCTGAATAAATATAATATTTGTCATGAACGTTGAGTAAAAATTACTACTATTCTGAGCACAAGTACCAAAATTATTCTTTCTGAATGATGAAATATTACCTTTTCCATATGAACAGTCCAATAATAACGAGTAAAGCTATGACGAACATCACCACTGGAATTATGATATAGACTGCAAAAAAAAGAGTTAGAAATATACGCATTTAATAATTGCTCATATTATGAGATACAGCATTTTAACTTATGCATTAGTAATTCAGCTTATGTTATTATGGATTCCTTAAATATCAGAGTGAAAGTGGAAGCTTAAACACTCTCTCTAGTGATTTTTCCATTTAATTTTGTGATGTACTACATGTGAAATCCCAGAAAATAAACAAAGTTGGATACTATGATACATCAAGTAAAATGTTGCTAACTTTGGTTTTTATAAATTTTTTATTTCATTTTTACCTGGGCTAGAAACCCTGCTCTAGGGTCCAAACAATGAACTTTTCCAGCCACTTCAAACCTCCAATAAGCAGGGCGGTGGTCCCACACAGAGTGAGACCACCGCCACTCAAAAAATTCATTTGCCACTTAAAGACCTATGACCACCGCGGGATTCGAAAACGCAACCTGTTGTTTGGAGAGCTGATATGTAAACTGATCAGTCAACCAGGCTAGAAAGTGGACGGGTATTTTCTGCTTCTCCAGTGTTGTTTATTTTACACGAAGAATTTCCTCAATGCAGGTCATTTAATATCTCAAGTAAATTGCTATATACAGACGATCTAGCTAATTGTGTTTTATAAGAGATGTAGTAGTTTATCTTCTGATTGAGGAAGGTGGCAATAAAGTATCATGGGAAAAATGCATTTATGATTTCTACAGCAGCATTAATATTTCCATATTGCTACTATAGAAATCATAAATGCTTTTTTATTATTATTATTTTTTTTTTAGTCATGGCAGTTGATGATGACCATGAGTTGAAGGCTGGCTATTTACTGATTTCTGAAAGTTAGATGTGTAAAAGAGTTTAAACTTATCCTTAAAAAGGCTTTTTAAAATGAATTCTTTAATATATAATGAAGAAAGCATAAGTAAGGAAACGTAGTTACGTGCTTCTTAAAATTAATTAAGATATATAATATACTTAAGTTCATAGTAACTTCGAAAGCTTTTAAAAACTTACTTAATAACCGCGTGGAATCATTTATACTAAGCTGATTCTTGTGATCTGGAAAGAAAAATACGTTAAATTTAGGAAATGAGTTAAGAAGAAAAATAAACCGAACATTTTATTTATTTTTTTTTCACCAGTAAGTGCAGTTGTTTTGGAATTACGATTGAAACACTTAAGGCTATGAAGCCAGAGAATTATCTGTTAATTGCATGTATTTTTCTAGTTAATTTACCTAATTTTCAGGTATAAAATCCACCCTTCTACTTCCGTATGCGATTGACTAACTTATAATCAGTTGAAAAATCCTTGATAAACAAGCCACAGCAGCTCAGTGAGTATCGGCAATGACGTTTGGTTGGAAAGAATTGGGTTCGAATTCCTTTAAGGAACGCGAAGAACTTTTATCAGGTTTTATCAAGGATGTGAAGAAAGGGATTTCCTTCCGGAAAACTCTGGGTTTTATTATCCGGAAAATAGTAAACTGGCCAGAAGAACACAAGCAGTTTACGGGCGTAATACCTCTGCAAATTACTTGCGTTCTTCTGTCTCCTTAGTCGCTTCAGCCTGCATCCAAACCAAACAAACAAGTCCTTATAAAGGTTCGGGTCTTTTTTATTCATGGGATTCTATCGTTTTAAACAAAGAAGACGAGCTTTATCAAGCAATTGTCCGAATACCTCAAAAACTATAACCGAATACTCCCACCTACCCAGATAATTTCTTCTTCCAAGCAGTTCACTTGCGTTCATCAGATCAGCATCCAAAGATTTTCTTTAGGAATAAATATTCTACTATGCAAATACAGAACCTCCCCAGCTCAATCGGTACAGACGAAGCTCTTTGATCGGAAAGAACCGGTTTCGATTCCCGTTCATCGTGTGAGGAACCTTTGTCTGGTCTCTTTCGACTAAAGATGAGTTAGCCGGTCTCATACGGAGGTAAAGGATTTTTTCATTGGAAACTCGGATTTTTCGTCCCTCAGAACAGACAAAGCGGCTCCGTGAACACACAGATTTACAGCCATGAATATTTTATGACCCATCCACATGCTGTTAGTTGGATACATCGGTCTTTGCACCACTCTTGCGCAATGAGATTACCATACATTCTTTCCATTCCTGCGGAATCGTCTCTGTTCTGAGATTCAAATTATATAGCCTGGTTAAAGGAATAGCCAATTCACTCTTTTAGCATCCGTGCTGATATCCCATCAGTTGCAATTGCTGAATTCATATTCAGCTTATGCAACAACTCTAGTAATTCTTCCTCATACACATGAGTTTTTCCTCCGGTGCAGAAATAGCACACGGCTCAATGTTACAGACACACCACTTAGTAACTCTTAGCAAAATGAGCACTCATTACTTGAACAATCTCTTTTCTGTCTGCCACCCACATACCATTTGCAATGACGAGAGCTATTCTTTTACATTCATTCTTTTATTACTTACAGCATAATGACAGAAATCTTCTGGGTTGTCTTTAGCTTGCAGAGCTAGTTTCATTTCATACTCATACTTAGTTTTTCGTACAACAGCTGTAGGTCTTCTTGCCTACACCTTATATTTTTAATTGATATCATCCTCATCCGCAAGGCATGTCTTCCTCAGCATCTTTTTCTTAAGAATCTCTTGCATAATAAGATTGTACATCCATTTCCCTCCCGCTCTGTTTATTTTTCGACTTCTGTGGACATAGTCCAATAATGTGTCATTGATGTATTTTTTAAAAATAATTCCTGTGCGGTTCCGGTATCTAGTAACTGACACCATGGGATCGAACTTAGTATTCTCCTCAGTTGGCCATAATTTCCTGCTTTCAAATTAAGCAGGATAAACATGTAACCTTTTTTAAATGATCCATAAACTTAGTCACGTCCACTCAGTGCAATGTTACCAATCAGAGGGAGAATAGTCACGTCTTTAACTGAAATCCCTCTGACACTATAATCAGGTTTAATACTCTTTGAATTCGAGTTCCTTCTGTCATACTTAATGAGGTTTTCGTGTTACAGTGCAATAAATTCGACTTCATTCTTTTCATGAGATGTCGTTTCTACATAATCAGTGTTCAGATGATTAAAGCCACCCCTGATAAATAATTGTTTAGTATTCACTAGGTTTATTTGGCGATGCACTTCATCGTCACTAGCACCTGATCCACTAGGTCTGTAAACACTCCGCCGCGTATATGACTTTGTTAGACTCCCCCTTACGTCATGCAGCTTTAAACTTATCACTATATAGAGACTGTTACTAATATTGAAACCATGACTATCTGTCCTAATTCTACTCAAATCATCCAATATCATTAGCAGCACACCCTTTCCCTCCTGCTTTGTCTCGCCTTCCTAAATATACCGTATCCTTTATATTCAATACCATTTTGTTCAGCTGCTTCTAAGAGCCATGGCTCAATAATGCTAATAATATGAGGTCACAACGGATTCACCAAGGCAACAAACTCAACCCCTTTGTTATCTCCTAGCATTCATGTACAGACATAATAAATTAACTCCATGATTCTTCTTTTTTGATACTCTTCTATGTAGTTTCTTTGACACAGCTGAACAACTTTCAGATTATTTTTCATGGTCTAATGCCTCACTTATCCAGATATCCTTATAGATACTTACACGATAGATTCGTCTTTTCATCATATATATATATATATATATATATATATATATATAATATTTCTGTATTCGTAGTAAAGCCTCAAATACCACTTTCAGTTTAGCATCCATCATGCCAGGAATAGTTCAGTATTTTGTTATAAAGCATGATTATGTAATTAAATCGGTTTTCATTATACATATCGTATAAAAATGATAATTATATAGGTCTATCATTATTCGTTTATTCGTTTATATGTTTATCATATAAACAAACTCCTTCTCCTAATAATACAACCAAGTGAAAAGATTTTGTTAAGTAACGATTATTACTATTTGAAAAAAACTTCTTTATAAAAAAGCTGATCAAATTTGTCTAAAATACTTCTTAATCTATATCCAATACCTAAAAATCAGTCATACCTGAACAATCGTAGGACATCAAATGCCACTTCCCATTTTCTTGACATGTCGAAATAATTTTTCTTGGAACACGACTTGTGTGGTTAGAACAGCTTATAGTAGCCGTGGTGTTGACAGGATAGGTCTCATTGACTACTTGTTTTGAGTAGATTATGCTGGCATTAAGGCCCATATGAAATTCGGAACACATAGCGGCTGGAATGAGGCATAAGTTGCTTGGGTTTAATTCACAAGAAAAGTTTTAAAAAATCCAAACAAATACGAGTATTACTATTGTAAATCACCTTGTTTGCCTAAGTCCAATTCCGTTTGTGATATTCTTTTTTCACTGAAGAACTGGCTCACACATGTATATAATTCAGTGTTTGGAGGCTTTTGGGTAGTTGAGATTCCAGCGTCCTCTGTAACAAAAAATAAAATAAGAAACATAGTTGAAAAAATTGGGTAATAGGTCGGAAAGTGTTTTGTGAGCCATAATGAGCAGTAAATAATGATAATAAAATCAATTCGAGTGCATCCTGGCCAAAAGCATCATCATCATCATCAAATTCCTGCCATGTACCCTCAAGGGGTGTACAGGATATGATAGTACTACATGAAAAAAATTACATCATTACTAACTTCCTATCTACAATTTTCCTCCAAATCGGTCTGTTACTTGTCAAGACTCCAACATTATCAGATCTTATATTTCTATCGTCTAAGGCACTTTGTACCGTATCAATCCACCTATATTTTGGTCTTCCTCTGGGTCGTTTTCCTGCCAACATGGCAGAGAACACTTGTTTTGCTAATCTTTCCTCGCCCATTCTGTTTAAGTGACCAAACCACCTGAGATTAGCTCTGCTAACACATTCCTGGATGCTGACAATGTCAAGTTCTTTCCTAATATCCTCGTTTTTAATATGATATTGCCATTGATGCCATCTGTTCACGCCTTTAATCTTTCTCAGGACTCTCATATCTGCGTTCTCTAGTCTTTGGTCAAGTGTTTTACTTCTGACCTAGCTCTCAGATCCATAAGTTAAAACTGGTTTGAACACTGTCTTGTATACAGCTAATTTAGTGTTCCGACTAATTTCTCTCTTATTCCATATGAATTTATTCAATTTACTTCCTATCATACCAGCTTTGCTGATTCTGTTGTCTATTTCTTTATTTAATTTACCATCTTCAGTAAAAATCGTGCCTAAGTAGCTGAAATGTTTCACTTGTTCCACAGGTTCTCCATTTACAATACAGTTGACATTTTCAATGATTCTGCCTATTTTCATTGTCTTTGTCTTTTTATTGCTGACCTTCATACCATATCTATTACAACAGCTATACAATTTAGTCAGAGAATCTTGCAGACTAGTAGCGGATTTATTTAGAAGTATAACATCATCTGCATAAAGCAAAGAGCTGACATTAACATCTCCAATTTTGATATCATGTTTAATACCACTTTCCTTCATAATGTGATCCATATAGATAATGAATAACAGAGGGGATAATGCACATCCTTGTCTCACACCAGATTTAACATTAAACCATCTTCAGTGTACTTCCTTCAATTCTAACTGCTGACTTACAACTCAAATAAAGACTGAGTATTGCTTGATATAATGCCCCATTGACACCATATAACTGTAGCGTATTGAATAGCTTCTCTCTTGGCACCTTGTCATATACCTTTTCCAAATCGACAAAACTTAAATACAGATCTTTGTTATATTACCATGCTTTCTCGACTATTTGTCGTAAAGTGAAAATCTGATCCTTACAGCCTCTATTTGGCCTGAATCCAGCTTATTCTTCACCAAGCTTTTCTTCCACAATTCTTCTCAACCGTTTCTCAAGTATACTTGCATAGATCTTGCCAGGAACACTCAGTAGGGAAATACCTCTGTAATTCTCACATTCAGTTTTATTTCCCTTTTTATATATGGGTACTATGAGAGCGCTACTCCAGTCATTGGGAATCCGTCCCTCTGTCCAGGCTTTCTGAACTATGCAGTGCAGCCACTGTAAGACTCTTATACCACCACTTGAGCATTTCTAGTCGAATATCATCTACTCCTGCTGTCTTTCCACATTTCAAGCCTTTGATGGCTTTTTCTACTTCAAGTATGGATATGTATTCCTGCCTGCATGCCTGGTCAGTGTTTTTAACCACGGTGCTGTCCTCACTGCTTGTTTCATTTAGTAGTTTTTCAAAGTAATTACTCCATACTTTAGTTCAAGGTTATCTTTTTCTCCCGTTTTCATGTCATCTTTATCATCTCTAACTCCTTTTACAGCACTCTTTCCTCTATTCCTAAGCTTTTTCAACAACCTCCAGAATATTTTGCGAGCTTCTTGATATTTATTTTCTATATTCTTGCCAAAATCCACCCATGACTTTTGTTTAGCTAGTTTTACACAGTGTTTACCATTCTTGCATTTGTCTCTGTATTCTCTAAGAGCACAAGCTGACTTATTTGGCAGGAACTTTTGATATGCTTTCTTCTTTTCCTTCACTGCCTCTTTAACTTCCTGTGTCCACTATGCAGTTCTCATTTTTCTATCCTTGCAGACAACTTCACCACATGCCTCTCTAGCTGAATTAATCAAGGTTTTCTTCAAGGCTTGGCACTGAATCTCCAAGGTTTGGTTCCTGTACTCAAACTCTTTCATTTTTCCTTCAATAATCTTTGTGTATTTTAGTCTACAGTTCACATCTGAGAGCTGCTCAACTTTTATTCGCTTTAAAACTTTCTTACATGCCATTCTTTTCAATATGAAATTCAATTTTATCCTGCTCAAGACTAAATGGTGATCACTTCCAATTTCAAAAACTCTGTACACTCTGGTGTCCTGCACCAGGAAGAAAACATCACTATCAACAATAACATAGTCAATGAGACTTTTCTTATTCCTTGCCTCTTCTCTTCATGTGAATTTGTGCACATTTTTATGTTGGAACATGGTATTAGTAATAACCAGTCCATGTCCCTAGCAGAAATCCAACAGGTATTTACCATTATTATTAGCTTTGCTCTTTTCTCCAAATTTTCCCAAAACCTTTTTTCTATGTCTGACAATCACTTCCTACTCTGTTATTTAGATCCCCAACAAGGACCAACGCTTCCTTTTCATTGTGTCAGTAGCTTTCTCTAGAGCCTCAAAAAATTCCTCCACTTCTACTTTAGTAGATCCTTCTGTGGGACCATAGGCACAAATAAGTCTCATTGTCCAGTTCCCCATTCTCATATTTGCCCACATTACTCTACTTGAGACTGCCTGCCATTCAAGAAGATTAGCCTCGTATTATGTGTTGAATACTATGGCTACTCCTTCTTTTCCTTGATTGTCATTGCCTGAATATAATATTTTGTATTTATTGCTCAGAAAGATCTCACCAGTTTTTGTCTTTTTTGTTTCAGTCACCCCTATTATGTCGATCTGGTACTTATCTAATTCCTCAGCTAGCTCCATTTCTTTGCCATTCAGGCTTCTTATGTTGATAGTACCGATCTTTAACTCTAGTGATGTTGAGTTGGGGTTTGTTTTCAAATTTGTTCCAGTAGCTGACTTTTCACCAATAATGCTAATGACTAATAATGCCCAAAGCATTATTAGTCAAATTATAAGTGAATGTTACTATCACCAGCTATAAAGAGCCATGAAATGATGTCGCTTTATCGCTGGTGATAGACCCTCTTTATAGAGTCCATGTACGGAACTATCACACCGCCAAACATTGCAGAGCGAGGAAAGAGACTTAGAGGGGATGAACGTTTGTGAGAAACTGGATGAAAGAGCACATGGGTTCAATGAAAGTTTGAATGGGATAACAGAATGAGAACTTGGTTTCCATGTTTTGCTACTGCTCAGATGAATTGATTTTTTGAAGGTATGCTTCACAGTTCATTTATTCCTACAGTTCTTTTCCCCTTGATTAGAAAGAAGAACAGGATGAGGATTACAAATTCTCCTTGCATAGTTATTGATATATAAGTAATTGTAGAAAACCTGAAGTTTTATTGTAAATTTTTTTCATTTTTTTCCCCATGTGTTGCAACGAATTAGCCAACCTGTTGGCTGAGCGGTTAGCGTCTCTACAACCAATCAAGTTGTGGATACGAGTCTCTCTATGTCACAAATGGTTGTGCATGCCTTCAGGTGGTGGATAATTTTAATCATTTGGTGTGATCCCTCATCCTATTTATTTGAGGCCAAAATTACTTGGGAAACAATACCATAATTGGTAACATAAGAACAAAATTTCCAAATGATCTAACTTTAACACATTCCTGTTTTTAATATGCCTTGAAATCTTCAGTGTGTGTGCGTGCGGGATTATGAGAAAAAAAAAAAAGACAATGTTGCAATCTGTACCATCATCAAGGAACCTCCGTAATTCAGTCAGAGTCGATGTGCCTTTTAGTGTTTGAAAGAATATTTGTCCAAGAACGCGAACAACAGTTATAAAGGCTCTTCAGGTGAAAATGAGTTAGCACAACTCCTACGGAGGAGGGTTTTTCCCATACAGAAACTCAGATTTATCCCCCCCTCAAAACAGGCAAATTAGCAATCAGACCATAACACACTAGCCTCAAAGCATTAATTGCTTTGGTGCTAATTCCAGACAATGACAACAACAGTTATTCGTTATCTTCAGAAAAGAATTCATCACCAAAGACCTTCCTCATGGGCATTATATGATACCTATATTGGGGGGAAATGCCCAATCCTATGCACCCGTGAAGAAATGAGCAGCCGAATTCTACAATCGATGACTCGCTTGTATATGACTCTCACTCCGAACATCATGATGAAGAATCTAGTCATTGCTCTACCAATTGTCTGGACGTTTGCCGAATGCTCTTTCTTAGGCGCTTCAAAATCTCACAGTAAAACTTGCCGTTGACAGTTTCACCGGCACGGGAAGGGATTCCTTGTGGACAATGCCTCTGATGTAAAAGAAAAAAAAAAAAAAACATTGACTCGATATTGCTGAGAACTTGACCTTGAAGCACTGTTCCTGGCAGTGGTCAATTCGGTGGGTTTTTTGCTGCAGTTTTTTTATTTTTTTATTTGAAGTTGAAGCAAAATTTGATACAGTTTCTTTGCTGCTTAATCAGTCATTTCAGTTGCAGAAGAAAATCGTCGAACCATTAAAACACGGCGTTTCAACAACACACGTAAACCAAGAAAGGCCTCTCGACTTGTCTGCTGTTAGCATACTGATTCACAAAGGGTACTGCTCTCTCTAGAACTGCAACTGGAACTTTTCGGTAGTTATGTCAGAACTATATGATTATTCTCATCAACCCGGAGAAGTGGATACCACGTTTATAATGACACCCTGCTGAACTTGATTCACTGTCCCTACTTCCATGTGCTCTTCTTGTTTCTACTGGTGTCGCTTTTGTTAAAATCTCTCATGATGATTCGTCTATTTTTATAAGATAAGATATGATAATCTTATCTGCCTTAGCATTCCGATGCCCTTCCTCCAATCTACAATAGGATTAAGGAGCACGCTATACTTAATACTCAAGAAATTAATATATTCGATAGAAAATTCACTATAATTCAGTTCGCTAATTCCATGTGCTCAATACTCAAAAAATAATTGTGTGAAATTATATTTAGAATCTCACCACAGATATAGAGTTTTACTTTTACTGGAACGTTGGCGGTATAATTCCATCTGATAACAGCTTTATTGAAGGTTATCAAGTTGTCTAGCTTTAAATACCAATCAAAATAATCCGAGCGGATGGCATTATTCATTCCTTGCTCTGAAATAAAAGGAAAATAATAAATCCCCTTGAAAAATAATCTGTTTTATAGCATATTCTTGAATAACATAACAAGTATTTTTTTAAAAATTAAAAAAGCAAATGACTCTTTCAAAAAAAATAATAATTGCTATTGCAATAATGAAATATGGAAACAGTCAAATATCGAAGTTTCATTTTAAACGGTCGGGGGGGGGGGGGGGGGGGGAGAATTAATATAACAAACTAAAATTCTTCATATTTATAATTTTTAATTAAAAAATTATCAATGCTGTAAATAAATTTTATTTAATATTATAATAATAAAGTATGATTATTATATTTATAAATGACAAAGACATTCAATCTGACACTGTTGTAAAAACTTCTAGTCCACAAACAGGATAGATAAGTTAAAAGTTTAAAAAAATGAATGAAAATATTGAATTCTTTTTTTTTTTCGCGAAAAAAAAAATTCTCGCTAACAGCCTTCCCAAGTGAAGGCTGTTAGCGAGAGTAAGAGGTAGTGCAGTGTTTTAGCGGTGGAGTACAATAAAGACTTCAAAAGAATCCAAACTTCAACGCATGAGTTTAACGTATTTTATTAATTATTAAAAAAAAGAAAGAAAATACACATGTGTAAAAAGTTCATATTTTTAATTTATGATTCGCAAGATACAAAGGATTTTTTTAAAAAAATGATTAAATTTTTCGTAAATTTACGATAGTTTAATTAGTATATTTAATAAGAGCCTTTTGTCTGGTGGGATGAACAGAAACATGAAATTACCACCTGTTAAAGACTAATAGAGCAGTAGTTAAGGTTTCGAATGGACTAATTACCAATTAAAACTCTGTTTGGGATAGAAGAGGAAAAGATTTAGTACATGCGAAGGGCTTCTTAAGGAAAGTCATTTGCTTCAACAATCTAGTTCCGTTTTATAAGCAGGTGACAATAGTGGTAAACATGAGCAGTACGGATGTACCAACCATTTTTTAGAATTTGAAGAAGCATTTGATAGATTTCCACATTGCACATCAGTATGTAATCTGGGACAAATGGATTTAGATTATCAATTAGCACAAAGTGGATACGTTTCTTCTCCAACAGATATTAAAATCACTTTGTATATAATACCAAACGACATATTAAACCCAGTATTTAATTAATTTCAGTTCTACTTAAACGGTAACCCTGAAAAGTTGAAGCAAAGAGAAATAGTTTGCGAGCACACTCCACATTTGACATTAAATTTGTAAGAGCAATCGAATACACAGTTCGCCATAACGTTCCCATATCAACTTCTACAACTAAATTATGATCTCCAAAACAGTCTTCGATGACTTCTGATAACTTGGTTAATTTTAATCTAGTAAAACCCAATTCCGTCTTATTTTTCGCAAAAAAAAGTGTTTTCTTCCAGTCTTACTTCTCACAATACTGAAATCTTGAGGGGATACGATAAGATGAGAGCACACACGACGAGAAGATATTTCTCTTCTTTGGGAAACTCCTTCAATATTTTTTGGTACAAACATATTGCAAATATTTTCTCATCAGTATAAAAAATAGGTTTCCTCTTTCGCAAGGGTTATCTTTGAACACCTATTAACTATAAACAAATCAGAAATCTGTCGAACAGTGTTCTCATACTTGGAGCTTCCCTTAACAGCTCCCTAAACACATCTTGATTCAATAAAGAAAGAGCAATTAAGTTGAATAATGATCTATCTCTTATTCATTTATTTCCCTCTCTTTCACGCAAAACAAGCAGTACTTTCTTCCTTGCAATTTTCTACAAATATATTCATGTTAACCGTTTATCAAAATGCTATCAGCAATTAATTGAAAACAAAAATTACGAGACAAAAATTGTTAACAGGAGCATATGGAATTTGGACAAATAATATTTAGCAAATTTTATTTGTATTTTTCATGTTTTTCAAAAGGCTGAAGAAATGGAGAAGATAATGAACACAAGGCTACTCCCCTAGAAACTGTGCAGAGCTGTGTGTGTGTAGATAGTTCATTATTCTTCCTTTTCTGTCTTTAAGCTTCAGCTTATTGCATCTCAATACTTCGAAGGAAACAGTCTATCCATTGCTTTTTTTCTTAGTTTACCAACTGATATTTTTGTGCTTGATTTCCAGTCTCTTGCTAGTTTAATTATTCTTTTTGGGTCCATTCTGTTAACATGTTGATTCCATTTTGATCTCCTCTTTTTTTTATCCATGGGTTTATGAGTTGTAGATGACATTCTTCATAAATCTCTTACTTTTTAGTCTATCAAATTGTGTTTTGTTAACTATTTTTCATAATGTTTTCATTTCGCATGTTGTATTTTCGATGTTTCTATTCTTGTTTCACATGCATACGTTAACATTGGTCGGATTAGTGAACAATCTCCGAAGGCTAAATTACTAGCCTTCGGAGATTTTTCGTTTACTTCATCCTGTGTTATATTTTCACTGTTCACTATATTCCGAGGTATTTAAATTTCATTATTTATTCCAGTATTTTTCCATTTAGTATACACCTGACTGATTCTTTTGCAATTACCATTATTTTTTTATTTCTCTGTTGAATATTTGCATGTTAAAAACTGCTGCATATCTGTTGCAGTTTGGATAATTGCTTTTGGAGATCATCTTCATTTTCTGCAAGTAATGCTACATCATATCATAATATTGCATATCCAACCAAATTAAAATTTTCTTTTTTTAATTTTAATAACATTTAATTTCTGTTTCTTAAACTCTGTTATTATTTCGTCCATGATTATCTTAAATAAACATGGATTTAAAAAATCACCTTGTCTGATCTCTTTATCCCTATAAGGATTTTTTTGTGTATTTGTGTTCTAATATCTTATTACACACTCATTTTTTGTGTGTGTAATAAGATATTAGTATACTAATAAGACATTGTATACTCATCTTTGATCATTTCGATTATTTGCAGTAGTAGTATCTTTCTTAACGCTAGTATTTTCGGAACATCTTGTAATCTGATTCTGTCGAAAGCTTTCTCTACGTCAATGAAGCAAATAAATTCGTTAAATTCTATTGCTTTTTCTGATGTTTGCATTATAACAAATGCCATATAAGTATATGATCTTCCCTTACAAAATCCTTGTTGTTCTTCAATAATAATTTAGTCTTGATTCGAATTCTTTGATAATTCTTGTGCATATTTTTAGAGTGGTGCACAGTAACTTTATTATTCGATAGTTTTGGGGTTCGGATTTTGTTCCCTTTTTAAATATTGCTATTGTAACATTCATTCCCCATTCATTGGGAATCTGTTATTTCTCAAAGATATGTTTAATTCAATTTGATGTTTTCAATAATTTCTTTACCTCTATATTTCAGCATTTCATTATACATTTCTATGATTGGGATTTTTATGTGTTCACAAATTTTTTTCTTTCATTTCGGATCATTCTCTGTACTGTTTTCGTGCTCTGTAAAAGTCATGCTCTAGTTGTTTAGAGTAACTTTCCCTATATTATTGCTTCATGAGTCAAATTTTGTTATTTATTTCATTTCTTATTCTTTTATATTCATTATATTTGACTATATTAGTTTTATCGGGTAAATGTTTAACAAATATAGTTTTCTTGGTTCTGATAGTGCTTTGGTTTCTTCAGTATACCAAGAAGTTCATCTTGTGTTGTATTTTCCAGTTTATTTCTGTCCGAGTACTTCATATTTTTTGAAGTACTCGGACATATTTTGGAATTGATATTTTAGTCAGTTTTGGTATTATAATACTGTCTTCTTGTAATAATTCAACCGTAAATTATTTTCTTGTATCTATTTATTTTGCTTTTTCACTTTATTCATGTTTTGTTAAAATTTTCCCATCAGTATCCAATATTTCATCTGGATTACTGTTCTGTTTGTTATAATGTATGGTAAATATTCCTCTGTTATTTCTGCACATTATTGTGTGATTAAAGAAGGTATTATCTATTCTAAATTCGATATCTGTACAATACTGAATCAATCTGACTCCATTTGAGTTTTTAGTTGTTCCATTGAATGTTGGATATGTTCCTGGTATTCCATTGTTTTCGATTCTTGCATTTAAGTCTCCTGCCAGTATTATTAATTCAGTTGATGATATATTTTTTTACAGTTTTTTGTAGCTTATCATAGAATTCTCCAGTTTCTGTTATTGTTTTTTCCTTCTTCAGGCTTTAGGCGATGATTATATTTAGATTTTTATTTGGCAATTTTATTTTATTCTCATAATTCTTTCAGATATGTATGTATTCCCATTCGTTTATTTCATTTTGAAAATTCTCTTGTATTATTATTCCCACAACGTCTTTAGGTTTTTTTTTCTTCTCTACTCCACTAAAAATGTGGTAGTTATTTAATTTATATATTCCTTTACCTTTCCTTCTTGTTTCTGATATGAAAGCTATTTTTATATTTTGCTTATCCAATTCCTCAATTAATTCTTCTTGCTTTTTGTTTTAAGGAACGAATGTTCCAACTTCCGATCCTTAACAGGAGCTTAGCCATAACATTTGTACGAATAATATTTACTATAGATGTTATTTGTATTTTTCATATTTTTTCAAAAGGTCAGACTTTGAATTCACGAAGTATTTGAAATAACAATAATAGTAGCAGGATTGATCGCCCGAATAACTAACGAGTACTCCTCTTATCTATGTTGAAACACTTGGCCAACCAACAAGGTGCAGATATAATAATAACAATAATAATAATAACTGTCGGCCTGGTTAGCCGAGTCGTTAACGTATACGTGAACCGGCAGTGGGTTCGAATCCTGCCATGGGCATGGATTTGGGATTGTCTTTAGATGGGAAATGGATTTCAATGCCCAGTGTGAGACCATCGCCCATCTTATTTGAGTCCTGAAGTGGCTTGAACACGTTCCATGTTTTGGTGTAAATAGATAAAAAATAAAATTTTTAAAAAATCCTAAGCCTGTCCATAGTAACAATATACTATAGATTTACAACCTCTAGTAGTAAAAAAAAAAAATCAGCTAACGCCTTTTATTCCCTTATAGGGAGTAGGCGAGGCCTTTTAACCCTATCTAGCTTTTGGAGACTGAGTGGGCAGTTCAATCTCCATCGCCAATCAGAGATATCTGGCCCATGTCTATCACTAATTATAACAGCCACCGATGAAGAGGCTGGCAAACAAGTGCTGCCATCTCTTGGTACCTAACCCTAACAAGATAGGTTACTGTCTGACATAATGTGGGTACTACGGTCGATTTTCTTGAGTTTCCGGGAGGAAAAACCCGTTTGTCCGTGCCAGAGATCGACTAACTCGGGAATCGGTCGAAGAAAGGCTTAGAAAAAGTTCCTCCAGTCGGAAACTAGACTTGAACTTAAGTCTGACTTCAAGCGACCAAGCTCAGAGGACGCAAGCGCCACTTCCACTGAGCTACACAGGCACTGAGCTACCCACTACCTCTAGTAGTGGGATACCTAAAAAAAAAATAATAATAATACAGGGATTATGAATGTAATTAAAATAAACGCGATATTATGTATATATTTTTCTTTTCTTTCTTCCTTTTTGTATATTTTATTATTTATTTTTAATAGTTTTTGTTAGAAATATGAGTTCCGAGGAAACCTGACTTCTACCTTTTCTTAATGTGTGCTTTAAATATTATGTTAGACTAAATAAACAGAGACATTTTCGATCGAACAGGCTTTCATTCCAAAAAGTGAGTAGGCAGAACTGTTTTGGAAATTACTAGACATCATTCGTCACTAATAGTTGAATCGAAACTAGCAACGATTTGAAGAAGCAAAGGTCGAACGATTACGACAAACAAGCACCGCCACGTTCCAAATCCTAAATAGTTATTATTGCCTGAATTAGGGAAACAGTATGAGTTGTATGGCAGATTTTTCTGAGTTGTGGAGAGTGGCTAAAAACGTCAATTTGTAGAAGGGGGGAGGAAGGAGAAATTCTTTTTAATTGAACCGAAGATTAAAGATTGAGTTACTCGGAAAGATTACCTGAAAAAAGACTGGGAGAGAAGGATTACAGTGGTTCAGTCCAACTAGAAACTATACAAGTCTTCTTTTGAAGTGGCAAAAAAGACCTTAGTAGAATTATAATCCCATAAGAAAATCCCATTTTCTTACTTCAGTTAATATTTCAAGGAAATATAAATCCCATTTTAAATCTTGCTAAAAAAAATCAAACGTTACCTGTAGAAAATATCAGACGTATGGCATTTACCACCATCTGCTGTTCCAAACTAATTTTACAACTTCTAAGAAACTCAAAACTTTGATTCTGGACAGACAACTCGACTGGCAATCGTCCTTTGCAAATGGCTGCAGAATTTGAAGACAATTTTACGAGTTCTATCTTGCTTCGAGAAAATTCTATATTAAAAAAAGTATATTTAGAATACAGTTATAAAATTTCAACTTTATTGTATAATTTAAAAGTTATTATTATTATTATTATACAACAAACTAACAAACTGCCATTCGACGACAGAAACCTAAGGACATACAGAGATCTGAAACAGGCGCTATATAAATATTATAGCGAAACTGAAAATTAGAGAGAAATTACACACACACACACACACACACACACACCTATAACGAATATTCCTCTTAAACACCATTACAAGGACGCCATATCCAAATCCAACTCCCTCCCCTCTTCAAAAACGTTAAACCGTACACTGTATATATATATATATATATACACACAGAAGTAAATATCTGTATTAAATACAGACTGTATAAAAATAAGTATTGTTATTATTATTATTTAAGGCATCTCGATGGAGTCCAATGACTCACCGCGAGAGGCCCAAATCAAGCAGCATACACACAAATCCTATCATACCTCTCCATTCACTAAGAGGGAACTCACAACCAATTCTGGCAGTCCATTCTATTCACCAGTATCCACGCAAAAAAGTCTGGTCCGCACATCCCTACTAGCCACACTCTTACAGAACTTCCACGGATGGCCCCTAGTTCTCT
This sequence comes from Typopeltis vanoorti, assembly GCF_054136105.1. NCBI lineage: Eukaryota > Metazoa > Arthropoda > Arachnida > Uropygi > Thelyphonidae > Typopeltis > Typopeltis vanoorti. Next base: position 31,908,434 of record NC_143549.1, read on the forward strand.
GACTGTTTGTCATATATTGAAAATTTTTACTTCCATCAATTTTATAAAACCCCTTTAATATCTTAAAAATTTCTATTTTGTCCCCACTTTTCCGCCTATCAACTAAACTTTAACCTACAAACCTTCAAACTATCTCATAGGGAGTATTCTAAAGACCTGTCACCATCTTGTTTCACTGGTCTGTGAACCTTTTCGACCACCTCCTGTTCCCCAAGAAACCCACGTGACCAAATCTGTGCATGCACAGTAACCAAGATGTTCCGAATCATAGCTTTATAAAAAGGAATGAAAACTATCTTATCTTTACTTGTTAGTGTGTTTTTCAACATCGAAATAATTCGTTCAGCTATTTTACCAATTTTTCCAATATGCCCTCTTAACTTTAACTCTTTGTCCACCATTATCCCCAAGTCTTTAGCCTCATCAATTTCTTGCAAACCAATATCATCAATATGATAAACCCTATGCAACCTTTTCAACCCGAAGTTCATAACCTTACATTTTGTAAGATTTTATTATCATCCATAAATAAATTATCATCCCTCAGTGGATGTGGCGTTTGCATATCACGGCGCTTGACCGCACAAAGGAAGACTTTGTTTCGAATCTAGTCGTCGACTAGAGGAAATTTTTTAAAGTCTTTTTTCGACCGATTCCCGAGTTAGTCGATCTCTGGCACGGGAAAACGGGTTTTTTCTCCCGGAAACTCAGGTTTTTTGTCCCGTAAACTCAAGAAAATCGACCTTAGAAACCACATTATTTCAGACATTAAATATACTGTGTTAGGGTTAGGGACCACGAGATGGCGGCATTTGTTGAGCCTTCTCTCTTCACTGCGTGCCGCTTAATTAGTGATAGCCTCTAGCCAGCTGTCTCTGATTGGCTGCCAGTGGAGATTGAACTGCCCATTCAGTCTTCAAAAGTTAGATAGGGCAAAACGGCTTCGATTACTCCCTATAAGGGAAAAAAAGGCGTCAGCTGATTATTTTCTGATTTCATCCTGCAGGATATCTACATCACCTTCATCAACTATTGCACTCCCCAGTTTTGCATTATCAGCAAACAACTGAATATCCCATCTTAAATCTGTCCCTATGTCATTGATATACAAATTAAGGAGTAGTGGCTCTAGTACCGAACCTTGAGGTACTCCACTAGTCACCATCATTCTCTCAGACTCCACTCCACCATATGCTACTCTATGGTGTCTCTCCGTCAGTCATCCCCTCTCCATACTACTAGCCTCACATCCATTTCCATCATCTCCAGTTTTTGTAATAGTTTTCCATGTGGTATTCTATTAAATTCCTTGGTAAAGTCGAGCAGCAACATGGTGTAGCCATTACTGGTAAATGAATAAAGCCAGTGGCATTTTTTTATTTACCCTTTACAAAGCCATTCTGTCCACTATAGAGTATCGCATCCCTATCCATCCAATGTTGTATTTTACGTTTCACCAACGTTTCCAATACTTTAACAATCGCTTCCGATATATTAATTTTTCTGTAGTTTGTTACCTCTGTCTTGGAGCCACCTTTATGCAATGGTACTATTTTACCCTCTTTCCACTCCCTAGGAACTCTGCCAGAGCAGACACTTAGATTGAACAACTTCGTCAGAGGAAATGCCAATTCCCTTCAAATATCTAATCGGCAGAGGTTTAAAAAAGGTTTAGAAGAATTAACAATTCAACAATACGAATAGAAATACTAACTATTCATCAAACACACCAAATTTATCCTGTTCAATCGATGTCATTGTTGATTTTATATTGGATGGTTAGATATGAATATAAGAAGCAGCCCGTAGCGTTTCAAATCGGCGCCTGCGGAGCATTTCAAAACTTGCGCCCCTAATAAATAAATAAATAAATGCTCTATGACTCTAAATAGCGTTTCTTAAGATATGTTGCCTTGGGCGAGGGTACCGCTCTCTCAATTAACGCTACGGCACTGATATCAGGCAATATTTCCTGTAAATGAAGTAATAACCTTGACAAGTATAGATAGAAAACATGTCAGACGAAAGTGAAATTTTCACAACTAAACTACTACGATTAAAAAACTGTTAAAATTTTATTAATCTATCATTAATTTGGTCATTCATTTTCTTGAATAACATCCCACTCATTATTTTCAGGATGGGAAGCTATCATCGCTTAAATGATTCTTTGAGATGAAGACAGTGATCGGACCAGTGCCAGAGATCGGACGACTTGAAGCTGGGCAGTCGCAAGCGAAGGTTGCACTTTGGAATAATGTTAGGAAGTGTTGTCTTGGTACTATGGATGCAGTTTCAGCAGACAGAAACCATTGCAATAAGAGCTGGCCAAGGTCGTCCGTAGGACTACATCAACCAGAACATCCTGTTATCTGGTTCTAACAGCAATATCCCTATGATGTCATGTCATCATGTCTATACAGGCCGCTGCCACCACAGCTAAAGACATTTCCACTTGGACTGTGTTAAGAAAGTGCAATTCAAGTGGCCTTTGAGGAAAGGCGGCAGTAGTTTGTATCCCATTAACCACAAATCGCCACAGACCTCGTCGAAACTGGTGCTAGGAACATGTGACTCGGAGACACAACAAATGCAATGTAGTTCTGTTCTCTGTTAAGCTCCTTTTTAGCCTACAAATGGATCTAGAAGTTGTTTGATCTAAAGAAAGAGGAATTCCGTACCATCTTTCTAACTGTGCAGGCAGTGTTCTCGTGTGGGAGTGTAATAATGTTCAACAGCCGCATCCCTTCTTCACGTGATTGGTGATATCGCTCTTTTCCCAATTTTGACAGGTTTTGTGTCTTTAAAATGCTTGAATGTTGCTGTTGTATTCTCGTGGATGTTGGCGATAATTTTAATGCAGTGTCATTTAGGAATCAAGATTTATGGAATCAAATGCTTTCTCATTGTCAATGAGTGCCAAGAGGAGTGGGAGTCTGTATTCATTGGACCTCCCTATTAGTTCTCGTAGCACTTTTGAGACATGCTTGTTCAAGCGGCTGAGCACACACCCGTGAACATTTTGTAAATTATAAGTAGGAGGCTAATAGGTTACGTAGTTTTTACAGATCCTCTGTCCATTATTTTATATAAAAGACAGAGTGCCAGAATGAACTGTGGCATTCTTCCGCTTCATGGGAATTCGACTTTCTTCATGACATTTATTAAATAGTAGGGCCAGTACTGTCTTCATCTCTGATCTAGCAGCTTTTAAGATATCTATAGTAATTTCATATTCTCCTTGACCTTTTCCTCACGCCATTTTCTAGATAACATGGGTAACTTTCTACCGCGGGAACGGCGTTGCTTTTCCTTGGGTATAATTTTTACTGCTTCGTTATCCTCACCATTGCTGTACAGTTTTACATCGAATTCTTTCACAATCTTCAAATTAGTCTTTTACTTTTTTTTTTTTTTTTACTAACTTGGCCATTACCATCACTTTTAAAGGCAGTTATTTGTTTCCTTCCATTTCCCAGTTGATGCCGGATTTGCACAGGCTGTGGTTATTCTCAATTGGTTTCCGAATAAGCTCACAGTTGTACTTTCTTATGTCCTCTGTAATACACTTCTGTACAGTCTTGCAACGTTCATAGTCCATTGCAGTTGGTAGATTTTCTTTGCTGAGATGTTTATCCTCGTTTTTTCAGCATGAGCAATACTTTTATTTGTATGCGAAGGTTTCTGTGGTTTAGCAGTTCATAAGAAAGATTCCGGTAATTGGACCACATGTTTATTAAGCTAAATGAAAATAAATACTTTTTTTTCTTCAGGGGTCAAAGGTAACTAAAAGTTTAAACACAAGAAATGAGAAATTACTCAAATTAATTCATTATATACAGTTGGCAGTCTAACTATTATTAAATTGAATATCCGATTCTAGATTCAGTGCAATGCTAAGTTTGAACGATGCTGGATGCTGCCACGTTCTGTTGTTCACGTTCACATTGTCCGAGGTCTGAGTTGGGTATATTTTTTATCAATGCTGACCAAACTTGGTGTAGAATTACGCCCTGGTTTATGTTGCATTGTGTTGGAATTCTCAGCATGTTTGTAGCTTCTTTAAATTTCCTTATGAAACAATTTTTTTCAATGTAAGACATGTTTGTTTTTTGTCAGAGTACATTATGGCCGGTGGAAGTTGTATGGTATGCTAGGCCTGATTTGTATTCTCTTCTTTTTTGTACGTCTTTTTGGTGTTCGTTCATGCGCATTTCCCCTGATCTTCCCGTTTGGCCTACAAAGCAGATGGCACAGGAACAATGAATTTTATATACGCCTGGTTTTTTAAAGGATTAAGGATTAAAGATTATGTGGAGGTTTTGGGGGATGTAGAGATCATGAAATTTTTTCCAACGGTAGAAAAGCCACTTTGATGTTATGTTTGTTTAGTAATTTAGCCATTTTGTCTGTAACATTCTTGATGTATGGAAGCGTGATTGCGTTCTTGAAATCTTGCTTTTGTGAGATGCTTGTAGGAGGTGTGTACAGGATTCTTTTATTGTCTTAGCTTCATAACCTTTTTTTTTTTTTTTTTGAGGATCTGTGTTAAATATTGAAATTCTTAATTTCTCTGTTTTTCTGTGCTGGAAATAAGCTCTGTCCCTTTTTTTTTTGCGAGGAATGGTGGTGTGAGGCCGCATTAAGAACTCTTTCTGTGTTGGTGAGTTTTCTATAGATGGAGAAGGATAATTTATTATCTTTTTCATTCACTTCTATTAGGATATCAAATGATCACTGTTGAATCCTTTGTTGAATTTGTTCATAAGAGTGCTTTTGACAGGCTTTGTGTCTTTAAAATGCTTGAATGTTGCTGTTGTATTCTCGTGGATATTGGCGACAAATCTAATGCAGTTGTCATTTACGAATCAAGATTTACGAGTCTTGAATGATATATTTTTGTTAGTTAAGAGGTAATCTATTTCACTTGCCTCATTATTCAGGTAGCATCACAACCACTTCCTATTTGGATTTTCTTAAAGAAATTCATAATTAAGAGGTTATTGTTATAATATGTATTTGGATCACATAATATTAGGGAAAACATTAAATAAACATTAATGAACACATGTACACATGAACGAAAACTATGTTCATATGTACCAAAATTTAATATTATACAGACAATACCATAGTTCTAACAGAAATTGACAGTAACATACAAAAATCATTTCAAACCTTCTGCACTTTGCGCATGCGTTGCCAGTAGGATAGCGTAATAGTTTCAGCCTTAATATCAGCCAGATTCTGAATAAAAATGTTGCATACTCGTTTTTGTTTCTTGTGTTACTGAAACAAGACTTCGAAGTGGAGGAAGAATGCAATTCAAATCGAATATTGCGCATTTTAATGACAATGCAGGCGATATATTAAGTGATGTATCTAATCACATGACAAATACTTCCATGTAACTTATTCACTACTGACAGGATCCCTCCAGACTTCGACCTGTTCACTATGTTGAAGAACCACATGTTGGGTAATGAATGTTTAGCACTACCGACAAAGTTTCTGCTGAAGTTACCCCCCCCCACTCCCAGAAAATATGACAGCCAAACATATGTCACAGTGGTAATAAAGAATAAAAATTATATCAAATACCTCTAAATGTTTTTGTGAAATAAATGTTTGGTTTACAGCTGGATTACATGGGGTAAAACGTTTGAAATGTAATATTTATAATATTGTCTTCCTTCCCGAGTTAGCGACTTTGTGGCACAGACAACTAGAGTTTTAACCTCGTATTTCAGAAAAATTTAGACAAAAAAATCTACTTTAATTCAGACAATACGAGTGTTTGGGATTTACGATCATGAGATGGCGCGATTGTTCGAGATAGTCTCTCTCCCAGTGCCTTGAAAATTATTAAATGATTCTGAACTCAGTCATTGATGATAGCTAAGGATGAACACCAGCTGCTCATCGATTTCCAAAAGTCATAAGTAAAAGAGCTTTGCCTATTCCCTTTGGAGAATAAAGGGCGTTACACGACTTTTATTTGTTGTTTTCTTATTACGGATTCAGATTCATTAGTATATACTTCCATAGAGCCTCCATAGCTCAGTCGATTTCGATGAAGTCGTTTGGTCGCCTTCATCGAAAGACCTCGGTTCGAATCCTGTCTAGGACTCGAAGGACTTTTATCAGAGTTTCACAAATGAAAGTAAGTCATTAAGTCTCATGGAAGGACTTTTCCTCCCCTAAAAAAAACAAAGTTCTGCCGAGGGAAATTTCAGAAAATAAAACATACATTTAAGCATAATAATAACTACCTTATCTTAAAATTATGATTCTGAACGTCAGGTTGAAAATGCAGATCATGAGCCTGTAAGTACTGCTGATTTATTATTATTATTGTTATTATTAGATACTTCCATACAGCAGCTTTACACACACACACACACACACACACACACACACACACACACACACACACACACACACACACACACACACACACACACACACACACACACACACACACACACACACACAAAAATTGTTCAACCTATTGTACGCTTCGTTAGCTATGTGTGAATCATGTATGAATACAGAGTTAAGTGAAAAATGTAAAACGTTTATGAAACTTCTCTCTCTCTCTCTCTCTCTCTCTCTCTCTCTCTCTCTCTCTATATATATATATATATATATATATATATATATATATATATATATATATATATACAGAGCCGGCGCTAGGGTCTTTGACGCCCTAGTAGCGATCCGTAACGATCCGGGCGTGTGTGGTTCTTTTACGATAATAAAAATTTTAATTATTTGAAATTTCTTAAATAAATTTTGACCGAACAGTCACACGTTGGTTCGGTAAATGTAACGAATCGGGGGTGTTGACTAGGCAGGATAATCGTTAAAAACCCGAATATTCAAAAAATTCTCCAAAGTTAAAGCAAATTTTGATAAAGCACTTAACTTTAATCGTTGAATATAATCATACAGGGATTATAGCCTTCTCACCGACCCGAATTTACAAGATAGTAAATTCTTAGTAACTTGTAATAATTTTTATAAGTGGAACTATCTTTTAGGAAATTAAAAGAAACTCAAAATAGATGAGAAAATAATAAAAAAATTCAGAAATAATTAGAACATTTAATAAGTATTCAAAAAATAATATCTTTACAGAATAACAGAAAATAAATTAAATTACATAAATATACTTGAAATTTTTTTATTAAAATTTTAAGGTTTTTGATTTCATATTCACAAAATTAGAAATAATGGTCTTAACGTCTAATTCCGCACATATATCATTTTCAATAGCTGTTAACGCCAAACTAACAAGCCTTTTTTTGTGACATACTTGTTCTTAAGTAGGTTTTAATCAATTTCAACTTGGAAAAGGAACGTTCACCGCTCGCTACACTAACAGTTAAGGTTAATAGTATTCTTAAAGCAATTGAAAAGTTAGAAAAAGATAAATTATTGGACACAATAAAATTAAGAATATCAAAAGGGCTTTTGAATATTTAAATTATCCTTCCGAAAAATATCCCGGAAAGCACATAACTCGTCATATAGTTCTATGGCATTTACGTTTTTATTGTCGCAATCCTTCAAGAGAATCTCTAAATCGTCACAAATTTTTCGTAAATCTTCGTTATTAATTTGTAGTAATCTATACAAGAAATTGAAATTATCATAATATGTTTTTAGTTGTTCAAAACGTTCTATTAACGAACACATTGCAACGTCTAGAAGTGTATAAAACACATTCACTCAAAATTTATCTTCTGGCGATTGTGGCGTTTCGTCAAGAAGCTCGTAGTCAAATTGGCGTGTCTTCTTTCGTCGTCGAACTCCCGTACTAGTTTTAAATTCTTGTTCTCCATCCACCTCTTCACTCAGTTCTTTTGCCGTTTTTAGAACTTCTTTAAAATTTGTATCTGATGGATACTCTTGTAAGAATATTTTTAAGTTTTCGATAGATTCTAAAGCAAGTGTAATGTTCATATTTTTGTCTAGAAGCATTTTACTCACAGGGTTTATTCTGTTAAGTAAATCATGCCAAGTTATAAAGAGCAAATAAATTTGTAATCCTTTATTTTAGCACATAATGTTTGTGCTTCATGCTGAGTTTGTTTATTAAAATGTTCATTATTTAAAATTTCAAAAAGTGCATCATAAATTTCTCCTAACTGATATCGTAGAGGGCGGATTACATTAATTTTACTTTCCCATCGGGTTCCTGATGGCTGTTTCAATGTTAATTTTTTTACGAACTTTAAAAGGATTGCCCAACGTTTGTAAGAGAATAAAAAATATTGTATATTTCTTGAATAATTGTAAAGAAACTAATTGTATCTGCATTCACTTTAGCTGCATCGTTAATGATTAAATTTAGAGTATGAGCAGCACATGGCACGTAAAAAGCTCGAGGAATTTTGTTCAAAAGCAAATTTTGGAGTCCATATTTGCCCCATTGTCATACCCTTGACCTCGCATGTCTTCAATGGGAATGTTCCATTTTTCCAGTTGGTTCATTATTGTTGCACATAAACCACGTCCTGTAGAATCTGATATATAGATCAGGGAAAACCTAAAATGTTTTCTCTGATCTTGACAATTCCATTGTCACAGGAAACAAAGCGAATAATAATGGTCATTTGTTCTGTTTTACTTGCATCAGGAGTGCAGTCTAAAATTATGGAATAATATTTAGATTTTAGAATTGATAATAAAGTTGTGTCCTGATTACGTTACTTAAAGTTTCCAATATTTCATTTTGACTGTCTTTACTCAAATAGTGTACTCTATTGTTTCGTTGTAGGGCCCTTTCGGCATGAGTTTTCATTTACGGGATCAAACTTCGCAAACAGTTCGACTAATTTTAAAAAATTGCCGTGATTTCTTTCATATAATTTATCAGATGATCCGCGAAAAGTTAATTTCGGCTACCAACGAATTTTATCATTTCAATCAAGCGTTCTAAAACACTCGTCCGATGTTTCTTTTCCATTTCATACATGCTTTGAATCTGGAAATCAATAGTAGTTTTGTTTTTTTTTTAATTTTTATCAAGTCCCTTCCATTTAAAGAAATTTTTCATGTGATTTAAACTAGTCTCATGTCTATGTAAAGTTGTACTTACATTTCTGCAATCGTTATAACCTTCTACAAGACTACTTGATTCAGTAGGCGCGAAAAGTTTGCAACAAAAGCAAAAAACAGAATTTAAAGTTTCGGAATAAATGAGCCATGTTCTTGGCACGAGCTCCCTTTTTCCATTTTTCTATTATAATACATGTCGCCAAATTTACGACCATATGTATCTCTGGGATATATATTTTTATTTTGAACAGGCCCCATTTCAATTAAAACAACTCGTAATTTTTCATCAATATTTCCCCGTTCACCTGGATCTTCTAAATTCACAGAGGCTAACAAGGTGTTAGTTTCGTGGTCAACTACAACTAAATCTTGTTGTAGTTGACTAAATCCTAATTATTTTTCACTTAAATCATGTTCAATTATCTTGTTCAATAGTTGCAATAGTACCTTCATGCAAACTGGATGATGTGCACGGTTCTTTAACTCTGATTTCTGATGTATCGAGTTGGTTACAATCTGCATCAGAATATTTTAATATTTTAACAAATTTATTAAGAGTCCCAGTTTGTTTCTTAATATCTGCTTCTTTCGCAGCATGACGCTTATGATTTTGTGCACCGGATAACTATTTTTTAAATTTTTGATTCCATTTCTATTTTATACCCACGAGAAATTATTACACAACATGACACAGAGACGAAATAATAGTCGGCACTGCGCTACTGTCAGTAGCCTACTGAGATGCGTACCATATGACTAGTTAACTAGCAACAAATGTTTGGTACGAAAATTCGTTTTGCGCATAAAAACTGTTCACCGTTTCACTTTAGATAGACTGCAGCAAAATTGTAAACAGCTGCAAAATTGTAAACAGCCGGCTGATCAAAGAGGCAGCAATGTACATTTTAAATTTTTATTCAATTTATACGGCCTCATTTATTTTAATATTGATCATTCTAAGAATTATTTTGTTTTTATGATAAAAATTTTGTTTCTTAAAAATTAACTTATGAACCGTTCCCTGGCGGCGGCGTTTCCATCGTAGCGACGCCCGCATGCTCTGCATGCCCGATTCCTCCGGCCCTGTCTATATATATATATATATATATATATATATATATATATTTCATGTAAATCATGTAAATATATATAACATGATACCTTGAATGCTGAGTAGGAGAATTGCGTATGCCAAGATAAACCGGTCGTTAGCTTATCGCAAGATGAGAAAACTCATCTTAGTTACAGATCTGGTATAGTGTCGGAAGTAAGACACGAATGTACGGATTCTTTCTTAAGAGAAATAATTAATACGATTGAGCTTTGCTAGCATGGAAGTTAGCCAAATTACCATAATCCCATAGAAAAATATTTGATTAAAAAATTAAGAGTTAAAAGTGAAGAAGGTTCTAAAAGTTTCTTTGATTTTTGTATTGACTGGTTTGAGTGATCGTATTTTAAAAAAAATATCGAAAAAAAAGAAACAGATTTAAAAATCAAGAGTCCTGTGGTACTCGGGAGTTAGCTGAAAAGTTTAAAGATGAAGATTCATTCATCAGTACACTTATTCAACCCCTGAAAGAAAATTGGCAGAAGACTGAATATAACACGGGGTATTATTCAGCGGTGGGTCTCGGTAACAAACCGGGATCGCTTAGTTTCTGTGAATTTTTCCATAGTTTGTTCAGAGCTTGATAAAATAAATAAAAAGATCCCTGCAGCGATTATTTATTTCGGCAATTAATTTCTTTCTTTAATAGCTTTCCTTATCTCGAAACACGATGAAATTTTAAGAAGTTGGTTGAGGAAGTTCACTCATGCAAAATATCACCTCAAGACTGCTGTGACGAATTCCAATCGAGAGGTAGCGGGTGAAAAAAATGGCAAACGTGATCTGTTGCTTTCTGATCCTCAACCTGTTAGAAGAAAGGGTGAGCAAGAAAGAGAAATACGACAATATCGCCGTGGACAATGAGATGTATTGGGTATGTATTCTAATGAAGTTACTTAACGAGACATGAATTTTCCCGGAGACCTCCTACCCTTAATCAGCATACGATATGAAGGAAGAATATTAGGCTTAATATTGCATATTTATAAAGAAAAATTAAACATCCTAAAAAATAATTTATTACGGGTCTTGAGATTGCATGGAGATATTGTTAAATTGTGAATGAAGCTATGTTATGTAATTTATTATTTTTCATTCACATTTAACATTGCTTATTAAATATTAATCATGGTTTATATAAAATTGTTTATTATTCCTTAAATAAGAATTACTAATTAAATATTTACTCAAAATCTGACCTGCTATTAACTTATAAAATAATAATATGTTTAGAATTTTGTGTAACTAAATATATATGGTGTAACGTAAAGTGTTAATTTATATTTAACTGTATACGTAATCAAAAAGTTAAAGAAGTAGCTTAAATATTCTGTTGTTTTATTTTGTGAAATATTTAATGTTATGTAATCACTCATGAATAATATTAGACCATACATTACATTAGCGAAATGTTTACGTGCAGTCTGTTGTCATGGAGATGCACGCGTAAACAACCACGAGTGGAGTAGAGCGTGGCGTTCGAACGTAAGGTGGGAGTGAAGGTAAGATAGATAAAAATATAGAGAAGAGGGAAGGTCATAGAAAGAAGAGATAGAGAAGAATTATTATTAAGGAGTGAGGAGAGAGTTTTGCGGATCCAAGATTATATAATCCTCAGGGCAGAGATTTATGAGTATAGTGTTCGAAAGTGAACCTATAAGTAGTGAAACATAAAGTTTAATGTTATAAGCGAAATCTGCTGTTGTTATGAAGAAAGGTTGATGCCGTAATCAGATAAAAGGAAACTGGACAGTCAATGCGAAAATTCTGATTAGTTCTAGTTAATCTGGATTACGATTAAATTCTATGTTGCCCTAGGAAAAGGTTATATTGATTACTTGGAGAAAAGTGAACAGGAAAAGATATTAGTACCTAATTACTGTTGTTTGGAATAGTGAAGTGCGACTTACAGTAATACAGTTTAAACTATGGAGAATATTTGTTATGTGTGTTCCGCTAATGTTAATTAAGTTAATTCATAAGTGCTCTCTCAATAATTTGATGTATTGAAGAATTTGTCTGGTAAGAGTAGTTGTATAAGTTTCTCTATTCTAGCATTAACTGTAATATATCTCCGATGCTCAAGGTCCGGGAATATATTTGCTTGGAATATAGCTTACGTAGTTTATTGCCTGCTGTGAATATAAACATTGAGCTGATAGATTTGTGAAGACTGAATAAGATGTGAAATTGTTATATTAACTTGAAATAAGAAGATTTGTGTTTTTGAGACTGTGAATAGTATATGAAAGTTAGAACATTGAATTAGCATCAGTGACCTAAGAAGTGTTAAGTTAATTGTATAGTTCCATTTTAAAATAGAGTTCTTGTATTTGTTAACCATATCATATATTAAATGTTTTATTTTGTTGATCTAAATATTGTGTTTGCCTGAATTCCTTATTATTGCACCATTCATAAATATTCGAATCTTGCGGGAACCCCAAGTAAAAATAATAATAGATGATTCGGCCTAATGAGATGACTGTTAACTTAATTTAGAACTGATCCTACTATTTATATAGACTAATCTAAGAATAGGGTGGCGCAGTATAAATATAAATTTCCCTACTTTTGGATCGGTGATCATTTCGTAATTAGTTGTATTATTCATAAAAGTGACTTGAAACTAGATAGATTTAGAACACGACAGAAAAGAGTCGTCACGACAATATCAAGTTATAGTAATAGTAACACTTATTATTTTAATAATAATAATAATACTTATTAATAGTTGAATTTTATACTTACGAATACTTAAAAACATACCATATTCAGTTTCATTCGTTAACAAACTGGATTCAATCAGAAAATTGCCGGAGAACTTGGAACTACTGCATAACAGATAGCTTATCTTTGGGTTTTGTGTTATCATAGATTGACCTGAAACAACAATACAAATGATAATGATTATTCGTATGATAATATACCGTTAAAAGTATTTCCCACTGACTGGCTCCAAGTGGGGTCTCATCAGTGGAAATCAATCACTACTTGTACACTGGTGTCCAAAATCTAAGGGTGAACTACATTTTTACCGTATATGAAAACATTTTCATGACTACAGCCAAATGCGAACATGAATTTATCGGCAGCATACTAATAAATTACCGTATATTACGCAAAAATGTTTTATAAATTTCGTACAAATTAAATGCAATATGTTTTTTGGCAAAAGTTATAAATTTCCTAAGGAATTAATTTGGAATTAATGTACAGTACTTACAGAAAACTATACAGAGACATATTTCAGTATAAAATGTCCATCTGTAACTGCGATGCAGCTGTCACCATGTCGTACCATGCTTAGCACCAAGTGATTCAGGAGTTCTAACGCCTCCTTCATAACAAGGATAAAGCCTCGTTTGTTTTCTGGAGGACTAGAAAACAAACGACTCAATAGAGAGACGCAGTGCGTCTCTTTATTGCGTCTTAAACGTGTTATATGAGGTTGAGATCTGGGAAGTGTGCTGGCTACTCGATTCGATTAATATCCTCAATCTCCAGAAGTATTTCCACTGCTCGTGTACATTGCTGCAATAACGCTCACCAGTTATAGTCCCTTCTTCCAGCACTTGTAGCTCAGTACGTCCATTAAGTCTCCCCACATCATGACTCCAGCAGTGTCAAGAAAATTCTCACGATGGAGAGCAGTACCACTTTTTACGTCAGATTGAGTGTCTTCTGGAATCGGAAGAAAGACTAAAATGGCTCTCATCTGTAAAGAATACATTAGCCCATTGGTGTCTTGTCAATTTTTTATGGATACAACACTACTACAAACGTAATCTACGATGAGCTGTGGATAAAGAGACGCATACTACAGACCTTCGGGTGCATAGGTCTACTTGTCGCAGATGTATTGCCACAGTTTGTAGATATCCGCATACCTGCTTGAATGGAGCCGGAGCCGACTTGTAAGCTGACCTGCCTTGGTGCGTCGATTATGTTTTGCTGTTATAGCCAAAAATCATGCTCCGTGGTAGAGCGAGGGTGATCTCTTAGCAAACGTCTGCAACGCATTCCATTAGTTTGAAACGCTTAGTTTCAAACTAATGGAAAGAAAATATCACATAGTGTTGTATCTAGAACCTGGATACTGAGATTCCAAACTCTCTGACAACATCAATAATTCTGTGGCCTTCTTCAAGCTCTCCAAAGATTTTTACTGGTGTGAAATCATCTAAATGATGTTTTTGAGATATTACAAGACATCCAAGTTTACAACTTTATTCCGTTACGAAAAGAGCTTCCTTCAAACACAATTCGCTTAGCGCAGTCTTTTACCTTTTATCCTGTTGAGTGCTACCACGACGTGACCCCTTTGTCCACAATTCGAAATGTGTCCCCGCTTTCTACTCGAAATCGCCAGTTATTTAAATCACCACAACTGATTAGTCTGAATTTATGGCTCTAATCTTCAAGATATCGTGTTCAGCCTTAGACACCAATGTATATGGGAAATATATCACTTCTGCATTACTTCAACCTTAGTATCTTTTCTGGGTCTGGCTTCCACTGATGATGCCTCAATTTGGCCCTTCTCATAATGCATAGGATTATATATTAGGATGTGTATAATCCTATATTATTGGATTATACACATTCTATATTATAGGATAATACACACCCTAAAGGATGTGTGCTTTGCATTATGGGATACAAAGGCAATTGATGTGAAGTCATTAAACTCTATATGCAAGTAGCCCAGTTGTGAAGATACTTCACTCGCAAACTTCGTTTGCTTACATTTTCATAAAGAATTAAACTAAGAATTTAATTTCTTGGCATCTTTAATGTAAATTTTATGATAGTTCTTTAATATTTTATGACTAATTTTCTACTAGCAACTTTTTTTTCTAGACTAGTTCTTCTTCTTCTTATTATTATTACTATTATTATTTTATTCACATAATTAATACACAGTCAAAACAAGATATCATATAAATAAAAATTTTACTGGTGATTCGGAATAATTCAGATTCTACCTAAGAATCTAAGAATAGTCCGTCAGGTAGCGTCGTAAAATATGGACTGTTCCAAGTAATGCTGTTTTTTTTTTTTTTTTGGTCATATGGGGTCACTTAATTGATTTTTAATTGCTGTAAATAGTTGGACAGCTTCTTTGAAGTTGCACCAAGTGCATCGATAACTATTGGAATGACTTTGGTGTGTTTAAGCCACAGTCGGCGAACTTCGATTGCCAGATCTCGATATTTAGTAATTTTTTCCAGTTCTTCATTGCTAATGTTGTTATCACTGGATACTGCAATATCAATAATCCAAACCTGTCGATGTTCTATAATTGTGATGTCAGGTCTGTTGCGTTCCAAATGTCGATCAGTTTGTATTCTAAAGTCCAACAGAATTTTTGCTGTTTCGTTTTCCAATGCGGTCTCGATTTTATGCTGCCGCCAGTTATCAGAAGTAGGAAAGCCATATTTTTTGCATACATACCAATGAATTATTTTGGCCACTTGATCATGGCGGTATTTATAGTCAGTTTGAGCTACTTTGCTGCAGGCACTGATTAGATGTTCTGCAGTCTCATCTGCCTGATCGCATAATCTGCATTTGCTGTTATTATTGATGTTGAAATTTTTGCTTTGATTGCATTAGTTTGTAATTCCTGTTCTTGAGCTGCTACAATAAATCCTTCTGTTTCTTTTTTAATGTATCCGTGTTGAAGTCATTGCCATCTCTTGTTCACGTCAATTTTGTCCTCAGTATCTCGAAGAAATTGGCCATGAAAGGGTTTATTTTTCCAGCGCACATATCGGATATTTTGTTGTTCCTCTTTGTAATCGGATTTGTTTCCTGTTGCTTTCAGAAGGCCGTCTTGTATAATTGCTTGAAGCATTGGCTCAGAGCTATTGTCGATGTAATTTCTTAAACCAATTTCTTCTTCTTCCACAGTCTGTCTCACTTGCAGCAGACCCTGTCCACCTATTCTCCTCGATAGTTTATGCTCCTTATGCCCAGCTGTGTATCGGATCACTGGTATAGCCCAAAAATTCATTGCGCTAATTGTGTTTAATCCATTTAGTTTTGGTTTCAGAATATTTCTAACTCTTTTAATGTATTCTAATGTTGCCTGATGTTTAACCTTCGAGTGGAGATTATCAGTGGCTTCTAATATACCTAGGTATTTGTACTGTTCGTCAGGTGAAATTGCTTTTATATATTTCTTTTGATCAAAATTAAAATTGCAAGTGTTATTAATTTTTCCTCGTTTAATAGATAAAATTGCGAATTTATCTAAACCAAATTCCATTTTGATGTCCTGACTGAAAATACGAACTATGTTCAATAAAGAATCTATTTGCTGTGCCGATTTTCCATATAGCTTCAAGTCATCCATATACAACAGATGGGAAATCTTAATATTACATTTAGGAATTTCATATCCAAGTTTTGTTTTCTTCAGAATCATAGACAAAGGTATCAAAGAAATGTCGACGAGCAATGGTGACAAGGAATCACCTTGGAAAATTCCACGTTTAATGCTGATATCTCCAAGTCCTTCATTATTCACTATTAATGTTGTTTTCCATGATTTCATAGCAGTAGCCAGAAACGAACATATGTTTTTGAAGCGAACATAATTCCAAATATGTTTAGTGATTTTAGGATCCAGGAGTGTGGGAGGGAATCGAATGCTTTCTTGTAGTGTATCCATGCCATGTTTAAATTAGTTTTTCGTCTTTTTGAGTTTCTGAGAATCATTTTATTACTAAGGATATGGTCTTTTGCTCCTCTAGATTTTTGAAAATTGCCTTTTTGTTCAATCGAATAAATCTGATTATCTGATAAGTAGTGGTATATGGAATTTGTTATGATTGCAGTGAACAGCTTAAGCATAGTTGGTAGGCATGTTATTGGACGATAGTTACTTGGGTCTGCATCCTTATCCTTATTTTTCATGAAGAGAAAAGTGTGCCCACATATCATCCAGTCTTCCACTGAGCCTGACTGCAACAAATAATGAAATTGTTCTGCCATTCGATCATGTAGACTGGTTAGATGATTTAACCAAAATCCATGTAGTCGTCTTTGTCGGGTGCACTCCAGTTTTTTAATTTTCTAGCTTCAGCACTGACCATTTCTTTAGTGATATTGACATTTAGCATTTCCTTTTGTTTCATTTCTGATTCTATTTCCTTAATCCATGAAGCATCATTATTGTGTTCAATACGATTATCCCAGATTGACTTCCAAAATGTGAGTGTTTCTTCTTTTCCGGGTGAATGGTGGTTTGCATTTGTATTTCTCTGCAGAGACTGAAAGAACTGATTGGTTCTGTCGAAATTGCATATTTTGTACATATTGGTTTATTCTTGCTTCATATCTTTTAATTTTCTTTACAGTCGCTGTAATTCTTTGTTTTATCTCTTTGGTAACTTCAGCAATTGTTTTGTTGGCCATAATATATGTGTTAATCAGTTTGTTTTTGATGTTATTATTTTTCAACCATCCTTCTTTAAAACTCTTTAAATTGCTTAGATCAGCTAGAAGCCTTTTGACCTTTCGTTCTAACCGGATTTTCCATGGTGCAGATTGTTTCATCCTCGGCTTTTGCTCTTTCGGTTTGCAACCAAGCTTCGCTGAAATGATATAGGCTGTGCTGTAGAGGAACTGATTTGTTTCCTTTATACTATTGGTTGCGATGGTTTCAATTACAGCATTTGCATCTAAGAAGATTATTATTATTATTATTAATATTAATACTACTACTACTACTACTACTACTACTACTAATAATAATAATAATAATAAGGGGGCACAGTGATATCGCTGCTCCAGTTTTTTATAGTTTTAAAGTGGTTCCAACTCCTGTTTTAAGTGAAAGTGTTCCCAAGTAATCCTACTTAACACACCCAACACAGTGATATAAAATTCAACCATATCGGCTAAGAAGAAATCAAATTTTGAAGTGTTGAAAAGTGAAGAGAGAGGACCGTGGTCAACAACGAGCGAAGAACAAAGGACGTCGCCATCTTTACAATCACGCCAGTCTACCTAAGGGAAGAAAGGTGAGTCGTGAAGTGTATCAAATGCCTGGAGGATTTATCGTCCAACGGAAATAATATAACTTGTACGAAATGCAGTAGGATTCTACACTTAAAATGTGCCGGCTTTTCAGAAACAACCGGGCAACATAAATATAAATCCGATGTAACACGAGGAATGGAAGTGCGTACTCTGTAGGAAGAACAAAGAAACGCACCTAAAGCAGCCGCCTACGACGCAGCCGATTATACTACCGGAGCCAAAATCAGACGACGAACTGAACAGAGAAAAAAATGCAGGTGAGTGCTATAATTTCAACTCTTTAAATATACTAATAGGAAACGGTCTAGAGACCATAAAAGCCAGCTTAGTAGACCCTGTGCAAGAACTCTTTAATAAACAGAACGAACAAATAACAAAAAAATCTAGCGAATATGAAGATTTGGTAAAACATAATAATTTAGAATAATAAAAGACATTAAAATGAGCATTAACCTACTAAATGACAGGCAACACAATTTGATGAAAGAGACATCCGAACTCGGTCAAGAACTTCATTCTCTAAAACTACAATACGAACGTTTAAATCAGCAACAACATAAAGAAGATCTTGTCATAAACGGTCTTCCTGAAACTGCACCTACAGAAAACCTCAGAGACGTGGTTTTAAAATTAGGCCATGTAATTGATAACCCCCTACAGCTTAACAACATTCAGACCGTAAATCGGATTCCTAGGAAGAGCAAAAACCAAGGCTTGCCACGACCTGCATCAGTCATAATTCGTCTTACGAGCAAGTCCACAAGAGACAATCTCATAAAAGCCAGCAGACAGAAAAAACCAGTTGCCAAGGACTTGAACGCACAGCAAGACAATACACCAATCTTCCTATCCGAATATTTAACACCATTCAACCAGAATCTGTTGTACCAAGCAAGGAAAGCAAAAACAGAAAAAAATTACTAATTTTTGTAGACCAGAGATGCCAAGATATTCATAAGAAAGTCACAAACTTCAAAGCCGATACAAATTAAAAGCACAGAAGACATAGAAAGGCTGCCACTGTGAAAAAAAAGCCTCCTAAATAGTTCAAAAAGAAGCCCACAATAAAAAAAGAACGTGAACCATCAAGACAGATGCAATAACACAGGATATATCAGCAATTTCACTTTGATCAGACCTTTCAGATCATTCATTTGACCTCCTAAACACCTGCCTACTTCCAACACAGCAACCAAATCAATAAAAAAAAAATATATATATAACCAGTGTCATCCTCAGATAAGCTAATTACAAAGCTTCGAGGATGCAGTTGAGACATAACATCCCAGTAATAGTATTTATCAAACATAATTTACTTAACACTCTGTAATGAATACTTGTAGTAAACAGAAAATGTGATAGTAATACTTCAGATGTATATTTAAATTTAAAATTATATATTTAATTTACATATTTAAATTTAAAAAAATTATTATTATGTAAACTGCAACATAAGTAAAATTGTTTAACTTGTGAGTTATTAAGTGTAAAGTATTACTATGATTATTATCAATGGTAATAATACACGCTTTTTTTACTCTTGCTTCAATGAGAAATTCTGCAAATGATAATGATATTACGAGTAATTATAATTTTTACTGAACCATTTTGCAAGAAAAAGTTGCATTGTTGCCTAAATTTTAGTATATTCATGTAATTATTTGAGAGATAATAAACTATTATTATTTTTAAAAAAAATATTATTATTATCCGAACTATATAATTGTAAATTATTGTTATTTTAAAAGAAAGCAAAAAAAAACTATGTTATCGTCATTATTATGGAAATTTTATTATATGCAGCACTTCGTGCTGAACCTTGTAAAATGATATGCGAATGCTACTCAAGATGATAATTGTATATATTTGAGATATATGTAAATATTTGAGAGATTAATAAAAAAATTTTTTTAAATTAAAAAAATTATTATTATTATTATTATTATTATTATGGGTCTCCAATCTGATCAGCACTTTTATTTCATTCCTTTGAAGCACTTTATCTACATCAATTCACTTACATTTCGATCCCCCCTAGATATTTTTTGCCAGTTTTGCTTCGAGCAGTTTTTTTTTGCTTATATTTCCTCTCCAACTCTTGCCCATGTTCATTCTTGATATTTTTGTTTTGAATATGATTCTGTCATTAATGTCATCTGTTTACCATCCTAATTTTCCTCAGACTGCGTGTGTGGTCCTCAGCCATTGATATTTCTGCAATTATTTTATTTTGTTCGGTTAAATGTTCATGTATTTACAGGTTGTATCCCTTCAATATTAAATATTTGGATAGCCTTTTTTTTTTCAGGTGGGATGATAACTAATAAATTCCATGTATGAACGATGTTTCTGATCATCAAGTTATTAATCTGCGGTGAACTGTTGGTGTTGAAAAACTCTTTTAGTTTAGGAGTGTTTTCATTTCAGTTAAAGGGCACAAGAGCACTCTGCTAGGTATTCATGTCAGGTGAGCTGAGATGTACCTCCTCTTTCGTAGCATTTGTCCAAAATAAGTAGTAAAATAAGTAAGAAGGCCCTGCTTATCGTGTTTGTACCGTTGCCTAAATTAATCTAAATATCTCTAGATCAAGTGGAAGCATGAATAAAGTGTTTCATATAATTAATGCTGGCATTAAATTGATTCTTCGATCCTGTTTGCTCGGGTTAAAGCGCGTTTATCTTTGTTTGAATGTGTATAGTGTCTTCTAGTTGTTCCTAAAGTAAAATTCTGCTTACCTTTATCTGCATGATCATTTAAACTACACATTATCACCCTGGCCTTATTGACAAAATCATATTATTCATATCATCTTACTATCACCTGGTTCTTTAAACATTTTACGTACAAACTACTCGCTAAGCAATCACAGACATATTAAAGTCATAAATAGGATTCCTTACCCATACATTTTTCCAGAGAGCACAAGGTAATGATAACAATTAAATTCACAGTTATTATCATTTGCTTGTTTGAACATAAACTAAAACTTTCTCTTCCCTCATTCTTTATATGAAAGCAAAAGTGACACGTATTTGAAAGGCAGGAACTAACACAAGCAACGGATGGGAGTAGCTGTGTTGCTATATCCTTCCGAGAGATGCTCTCTCGTGCTAGGTAGTGATATTAATAGCAAAAGCAACGCATCTGTTTCCAAATTATGTCGAAAATAATATAAAATGCAATTTTATTATTTATTATCATAACCCCCATCTACAAGAGGTTGTCCAGTCAGAAAAAGCAACATCAACAAGGCATCCGATACTAATTTAGTTAGTTTTTCGCGAATTTTTCATTCCAAGTAATACTGTTATTAAATATGACAGTAGGACAAATATTACTGTCTAGTGTTGACAGAAAATTGTCTGGACGTACCTATGAATTGAAAGCAGCAATGGAAAGATTGTCTGAGGCATGAAAGCAATGGATTCAGGTTTATTAAATTCAGTTGCTGTTCTGGAAACGTACTTGATATCCCTCTGGTGAAGCTAATTTTAAGAAATTACACGTGGTCTTATTTTCTTCTACTTTCATTCTGCTTTAAATAATAATAGGAATTACTGTATTATTTTTGGCATCAGATGCATAGATCTGGTGTTAGTGAAGCTGTCGGAATTCTCAGCTTCATTAACACCAGATCTGCGCAACAACTAACATAGATAAATCTACCTTACTTTTATTTCCTAAAGGAGGTAAGCCTGTTTTTGAATTAACTTTTTTTTTTTTTTTTTTGAAATCCGTTGATTGCTTTCACCTTTTATCTTCGTCAGGGATGAGTGAGCAGTTCATCTTACTAATGTGTAGCTCAGTAAATGTGGCGTTTGCACATTACGGCGCTTGACCGCAGGAAGGAAGACGTCTTGGTTTCGAATCTAGTCGGCGACTAGAAGAAATTTTTCGATCTCTGGCACGGGCAAACGGTTTTTTTCTCCCGGAAACTCGGGTTTTTCGTCCCGTAAACTCAAGAAAATCGACCGTAGAACCCACATTATTTCAGACATTAAATACGAGTGTTAGGGTTAAGGACCACGAGATGGCGGCACTTGTTGAGCCATCTCTCTTCACTGCGTGCCGCTTAATTAGTGATAGCCTTGGGCCAGCTATCTCTGATTGGTTACTAGTGGAGATTGAACTGCGCACTCAGTCTCCAAAAGTTAAGTAGGGCTTAAAAACGGCCTCGCCTACTCCCTATACGGGAACAAAAAGGCGTTAGCTGATTTTTTTTATTCTATGTTATTATCGTGAATTTCCACATTTTATAATTCTTTTTCACTGAAAACAACTCGATAATACGAGGCTATTACACAGGAAGAAAAGCTTGTTTTGTCTTTAGAAAAGGATCTTTTGTGAAGAACGTGCATCGCGACATCGAGGATTTGGGCCATTATGCACTCATAATGGCCCAAATTTGACGAAAGGTAGCTTGAGGAATAATGCCCAAGTATAAATACACTGCTTGCAAAGAAGTCAACGGACACCATGGTGTGAGGATCAAACTGTTATGGCGCCCGTCTTAATAAGATGTAGAACCTCCTTTCGCTGTGATGACTGCAGCAATCCTACGGGGGGCATACTTCCACAAGCGTATGATTAGCGATCAATGGGAATTTTGAACCATTCTTTCTGGGCATGTAATGAGGCCCAGGACTATTGTTGATGAACGACCCTTGCCCTCTGAATTTCATAGTTACGATTACACACTTTGGTAAGAAATGTTCAATGGGCATCTGTCACACTCATACCTATCCATCTGCTTGGTAGAAGGTGTAGCGTGATTCGTCGCTCCATAACACAGCTTTCTAAGCTTCCACGTCCCGTTCTGCACGCTCTTCACACCACTGAAGACAACGTTGCATGTTTGTTAGGTAATGTGGATCTTTTGCATATTGCGGTTTCCTACCATGGAAACCCATGTTGTGAGCCTCGGTTCTGAATATTTTGTGCTCCAGTCCATGCCCGGAACTCCGCATTCAACGTGTCAGCCGACGAATGGAGGTTTTTACATATTACCTTTCGTATCGCCCTACAGTCACGTTCGATGAGGGCGGCAGGTCGTCCACTGCGGGTAGCACTTGCTGTTGACTCCATGCGCTTCCATCTCAGTATGATTTTTATTTATTTTTATTCGTATGACATAAATAACAAAACATGTAGTACAACACATTGTCATTTTAAAAACATATAAAATTAAAAGTCATTTTAAAAGCCAACAAAATTAAAAGGCTAGATCCATATTAGTCAAATCTCAGTATTACCATACTGAGATGAAGGGTCAATTTGTCAATGCCAAACAGATAGGCTTGTAGCAGGCATTCTATCACGACTCTTGTTTCAAACTCCGTCAGTTCCCTTGTCGCAGTCATTTCACTCGAACACAGTTGCATTTGGGAGCATCATATTCCTCTAATTTATACCGGCTACAAACTCATTCGTTACATGGCACACGATGCACCTTGCTCATGGGGGGGGGGGGGTCGTGCCCGTTGACTTCATTCCAAGCAGTGTACTTTGTACAAATATAAGTAGTTTCGTGAAGGTAGTGATTTTTTATTTGTATTTAAATTCAATTTCCCTTTCAGAAATAAGCTGCATAAATAACCAACACAGAAGAAGCAGCGAATTTGCCGAAATAGCTCATACCAGTAATTCAAATCACTAAGAATGATTATTTTAAAATAAAAATTGTAAATTTTAGGTCAAAAATAATTTTTATTTCATAGAAATATGTTCTTTTACAACCCAACTGTTACAGTCGAATATCGAGGAGGTACGTCTCATATTCATTCATGTGTTCAACTATCTTTCATTTATTATTTGATAAAGAGCTCACCCCAATCTAGAGATCAATCGTAGGAAACTAGTGACCACACCAGATAGGATTTAGGACTTCCACAAACACAAGAAAGGTGTCCATGAAGATCGGAATCCCCTAAGGCAGCGCTTCCCAAACTGTGGGCCACGGCCGTAGGTTTTGTTGAGGGAGCCGCGAAATAATGAAAACAAGAAAATCTTTTAAGACTAAGTAGATTTTTTTTATCTTAATAGAAAGGTATTTAATTTTTATTATTTATTATTTCTCTTTTGTTATTTTTTATATTTTAATGGAAAAAAATCACACATTGGTGCGGGTTCACAAATTTTGCTTCCTGCGTATTTCGGCGCTTAATGAATATTAGTAAATATTGCTTATTCTTATAAGTTTCATTTCAAAGCAGAAATCTAAGAATTGCAGTTCCAAATATTTCACGTGATATTGGTGTAGCAGTATTGAAACACATCCATCACATTAGATTGTTATCAAACTTGTTTTATGTTTTTAATTCTTTATTACTAATCGTTTTACATTTCATGTGCTTGTACTGCAAATGTACAATAACAATATGTCCATCTATATAAAAATCTGAGATATCGTGCCATGTCAAATGTGTATGTACGATGCTAAAAATGTAATATTTCCGTTTGTTTTTTTGCAATATTCGCTGTGTATGTTTTGTATTGAATATAAATACAATAAATATTATAATAATACGTCTATATTACGATTTTTTTTCGAGGGGGAACCGTGAAATATTTTAATTTTTCAAAAGGTGGCCCTGACATCCAGAAGTTTGGGAAGCACTGCCCTAAGGAATGTGTAGAACTATTATTGATATGAAGAGATTTTCACACACTCTGCTAGAATGAAATATTATTGAAATAAATGACAGTAATTGCCGGTCCTTAACACGTTCATTGCCAATCACGCGTTATCGCTAACTAAATAAAAAAAAAAAAAAAAAAATTGGCCACCACACGAAATTTCAATTTTCAGCTTGGCAATAAACGTGTTAAAAGATATCAGCCGATTCAGGTCTATGCCTTATGAACATTCCCCATGTATCTAATACACGAGGCAATGATGTGTGAACATAAGAGTTAGTTGCTACGAAAAAAGTGCTCTCTCAAAGCAGTAAAAAGTAATAAACGATAAGAAATATTAGAGGCAAGAAAAAGTTTTTCTTTCCAAATTTTATCCAAAAAAAAAAAAAAAAAGTCATCACTTGTATCCGTATTTTATCAGGTCATTATAGAGTTGCCAGCTTGGCTGGCCGAGTAGTTAACGTATCCGCTCTCCAGCCAAAATGCTTGGAGTTCGAATCCCGCCGTGGGCATAGATGTCTGTGATCGTCTTTGGGAGAAGTAGTGGAGAGAGAAGTTGTAGAGTAGGTGCCCTCCGTTGATGAGTCTTTGGACTCATCAACGGAGGGCACCTACTAATTATTATCAGACACCCTGGAGGTGTCTAATAATAATTAGAGAAACTTGATAGCTGTAGGATATCGTATTCAGTTCAATTGAAAAGATGCACATATTTTTTTATTTGTAAAATCTTTAACTGTTACTACACTAACAAAGAATGACGTCTTGCTTTTACTACATATGTACCATAGTAATGTTTTAAAAATCGTAATATTGTGCATCTGCCAAACACGAAGAAACAACTTTTAATTTCTTTGACACTTGCCCTTTGACGAAAGAGACAGAAATACACGGTTTGAATCATTTGTTTCACTGCATAGTCAATTCAGTTTTTTTTTTATTTTATTTGTTAGCACATCATTCATTTGTTTTATTTGCGTATGTATGACTCCTATATTTCTATGTCTATTTTTACAGCATTTTTTTTTCAGATATCGAAACATCTGTTTTGTTATAAGGAGAACAAGATGTAAGTATGCTGATGGAGTAATGGAAGCTGGCATTCGTTCAACTTTTTTTAGGACACACTCGATAACTGAATTGTAGGTTAATTTGTCATGAGAAAAAGGGGGAAAGAAAACAGAAAGATTATAATTTATATAAAGTAACATTTTTAAATGAGTAACCTATTCTCATACGTAAATGAAAGCAACAAAAATAAATTAATAATAAAAAAGAACAATAATATATCAAAATTACAAATGAAAGAAAATTGATTAATATAAAGCAATATTTAAATCTGAAAGATTCAATAAATTTACAGCATGGAGTATTATCTTGTATGATTTAGTTTCTAGAATAGGTTAGATAGACTAAATCTAAGAAGACTAAAGCGAAGAAGATCGACTAAATTTGAGAAACGGCTGAAAGTTCCAGAAGTTAGTATTTGGAATCGAACCGGTAAGAGTTTCCCCTATCTAGCATTGTGGTAGAAGAAATAAGGTACTGTGACACCTTAAAATGAGTATTTAGAGATAAAAATAATATGGGAAGTCACTGAATTTCGGGTTGCGTTTGGTTGTCTTAGCACCGTCAGTTGCGATTCTTAATAGACACTATCTGATCAAAAGTATCCGAATGTGTGCCCATCCGGATCCAAAAGTAGCTGGATGGAGCCAAAATATATAATATAATAGCTTTCAACTTTCTGAGAAGACTTTTACTAGATTTTGTTAGTTTGCTTCTGTAATTCCTTTGCATTCTTCCAGAATAACATTAGTGAGGTCTGTAACTGATGTCAGACGATTCGGCCTTGCTCGCAATCGGCGTTCCAATTCATCCCACAGATGTTTGATGAGATTGAGATAAGGGCTTTTTGCAGTCAAGTAAAGTTCTTCAGTACCCATCTCATCAAGCCATTCATGCAAAGACTCCTCTTTGTGGACAGGAATCAATCAATGTCGTGCTAGATACAAATGGTGAAGCGTGATTGATCATTTTCTGGTATTCCGCGTTTCCACTGCTCCAAAATCATCAATAGCTACAAACTTAACATTTCGTACTACTCTTGGCATTGCCTTGACTGATATTCTGCTTGTGCGACTACGCGGTCATGGAAACCCATATTCTTCAGCTGCCGACGAACACTTGTGGTGCCGGCATTGCTTGCAAAGGCATTTCGAAAGTTGAATTTTTCGACTTCCATAATTTTTCGCACCACACACTACAGCACCCTGTTCAACTTTGTTTCTGATTTTATGTGCCCTACAAGGTTATGATTGTGTTGTTGTTGTTCCTAGACGTTGCAACTTCACAATAACATCACTTACAGTTGATCGGGGCAGCTACAACAGAGCAGAAATTCCCCCAAACTGAACTTAACTGAACTGTTACAAAAGTAGTATC
Organism: Typopeltis vanoorti; assembly: GCF_054136105.1. Lineage (NCBI taxonomy): Eukaryota > Metazoa > Arthropoda > Arachnida > Uropygi > Thelyphonidae > Typopeltis > Typopeltis vanoorti. Next base: position 31,935,748 of record NC_143549.1, read on the forward strand.
CTATGATAGTGCCAAATCGAAAGGGAAAGACGCTGAGCTCTCCGGTATATTTGTTAATATTTGTCTATGACGATTGCAAGGCTGTGTGCTTCCTTGTATGGGTCATGGCTGCATTGTATGTCTATCATCACAACCATAGCCATATCATATCATATTTTTGATCATATTATGCGGGTGCAAATATTGTTGCATAACTGCATATATCCCTTTAATTGATTTACCTGTTTTTCCGGAAGAATTATACCCCTGTAAGGAGATGCCGTTTATAATTGAAGTTTTGGGCCATCTGTCTCTGATCAGCTATAGGTGGAGATTAAACTGCTCCTCCCCATCTCCAAAAAAGTTGGGTAGAGCTTTAACGGCCTCACCTACATCCTATAGGGAATAAAAGTCAGTAGCGGACTTAACAGAAAATGCTGTGAGAGGGACCCAATAAAATTGTTATGAGAGGTTACTCTTGACAGGGGGCTACAATGCAAAATTGCTCTCCCATTCAGTTTTTATTTCTCCACCTCAATCAACTGCCGTTTGGAAATGAAGAAAACCATTTTTCCCTCTTTTTTTTTATCTTTCAGCATTAGTATATCCACCTATGAAGACAATTTTTTAGAATCATGAGAGTGAAAAATAATTATTTTCCAATTCACTTAAATTTTATTTTCAAGAGAGAATAGCATTTTGATAACTAAAGTGATAAAATAAATATCAACGCTGAAGTTATATGGCTTACGGCTCGTTTTAATATTAGATATGGTAATAATTTAATGAAGAATAGAGCAGGATATGAACAGGAATTATATAAAACACAAAATTTCTCGTGTGTCCATTCATGTAAGAATTGTGAAGCTGAACAAATTGTGGCAGTACAGGCAAGTTTGAACACGTGTCTTAGTGACTCATCAAACAACATGCTAAAGCAGGTTAAGGGAAAATTAACATATTATTTGCAATTCCATCCCTCTACTCCTCATCCCTAGTTTTGTTCGTTCTGATGTTAGCTGTTTTGGGTTGCGAAATTGTGTTTGTATACCGCATATTGTGAATACAAATCATATTTGACTTCTGTTCTTCTAGCGACACTGTTAGTATAAATTTTTTTTTTCCTTTTTTGTGTGTGTCCAGCGAAGGAGTGACAAATTTGAAAAAAAAAAAAAAAAAAAAAAAAAAGAAAGAAAATTGACAACACAAGTGTATCACAGTAACGTCGCAGTCGATGAGAAAAAGGTTGCTTTTCGCTCTGTTTCAGAAAGCTTTCATTTTATTGCAGTCACATGATCATCAAAGGCAAATTAGGCGAATTAGAATTGTTATTAAAACTGATAAGAAGATAAAATAATAATAAATCACATTTAAGTGGTGCGTGTTGCTTATTTTTATTACCCAAGATAAGTGAAATGAGTTAAAATAAAACGAAGTTTTATAAGCACTTCAAACTGCAGCATCTGGACCTTTGCACCGTAGAGATATGAAATAACATTGCCAGCATAGCTGAGTTTTTTACTATATAAAAGTAAAAAAATTATGATTTTACTCATTCCAAGTAAAATGATCTCTGATGATTTTACTTGGAATGACCCTTAAATGAATACACAGTTGTCTGCTGATGTCGCCATGATTAGTCGTTTTATGTGTTTTAAGTGTTCGATAAAACTGGATGAATGAATCAACGTCAAAAAAATTTCGTTAAAAAATGCTTATTCGTTTAATACAGCAATCGAAGAAGCTCTGAAAAGTGTATTTTAAAATAAAGATTTAAAAATATAAATTTGACAATATAATTTTAAAGAAATTTAAGCTAAGTTTTTTTTTTTTTTTTTTTGTAAAACGCTAGAGAAATCACATACGCAAAAAAATGACATTTGGTATGGAAAAAAAAAGAACTAAATTTAAAAAAAATTGCATTTTTTTATTATTTTACAAACACTTCACTTTGATACACTTGTTTGGCTTTGGTAACTTCCATGATTGATTTATAATCAACGGATGAGAAGGGTTTTTACCTTCTCACCGGCCCAACCAATCTTTGTATTTTCATACAACTTGTAAATAAATTTGTAACAGAACTCACATAATGTCACACAATAATACATGGCATTAGGATTAGGAAGGAGAGACGGAAGCATTGCTTGCTGTACAAATTGTCTGCAGGGATAAATTCAACTACTGATGAAGATCAAGAGCGGAGACTGTGTTCTCCCTTTAGGAAAGAGGGCAATTCGATTATTTATTTCGACATTACCAGCAGGGTTCGTTTGAACATAAAGCCTGTAGAAAAGAAAAATGTTCTTGTGAAGTCCTTTTTAATAAAAAAAAAATTCAAAAAAAAGGATTTAACAGAAATACGATTCAGTTAAAAAATCTGTAGCGTCTTTTCTTCCACATAGGGATCTCCTTTAGTCCTGTTTGAAGAAAGGTGAGCAGCCCGTCTTCGTCCGTTAGACTGTTGTGAGCTCATGCTATCAAAGCTTTTCTGATGTGAGTAAGGCAGACAAAGGCCGCCATCTCATAGCCCTAATTCTAACACTCGTATTCTTGTGTATAATACTGAGAATTCTACGGTTACGTTTTGTGATGAAGGAATAAAACCTCAAGTTTCCAGGAGAAAAACCCTACTTGTCTATATCAGAGATCGAACACAGGACTGCTTTTATTATGCTCCAGCGATTCTACATTATTGAAGTTATACTACATTTTAGATTGATTTTATCAAAGGGTTATCTAATATCCATTTTTACTGAGTATTAGTAAAGTGCTTTAATTTTAATTGGTGAATTTAAAGTGCAATTTTTTAAATTTAAAATTTAAACTAATTATACCACAAATGAAAGATATACTTTTATATATTACCTACTTTTTGACACATTTTTACCAATTCAAAAAGCGTTTATTATCAAAGTTCTTGCTTCTTAAATCTAGTCAGTCGGTAGGAAAAAAAATAAATAACACGAGACTTTTATAGATAAGTGAATCTTATGCCGCTAAAAACCAAAGGTGTTAAGGAAGTTTTTTAAAAAATCATATAAAATGATGTCCACACGAGATGTTGTGATATCTTATATCATCATAAAATTCCGTGGTAATAGAAACTCTGATTTTATTAACTCGTTTTCGTTGTCCAAAGGAAGTAAGCAGGATTCATTTGTCCCTAAATATTTGTAAATCGGTCGGCAGCCGGTTCTTCACAATCACGACGTTCCTAATACTAATTAGTATTTATTGTATATAATCGTGTGGATCCATGTAAGAAATGAACTAGTGCTTTATTGCAATAACAAAAGAAAAATTAATGGTAGAAGACTTTCGATCTGCTGAAGCAAAGGCATGCTCAAATTTCAACAGTTACGTCACTGGACAACATAGCATCCATGAACTCACTGTTGAAAACTTCATATGAAAGATTAGCCATTCTCATCGAAGATTTATGCACTCGTATTTTAACAAAAATAGGTTATCAAAACACGAACAATATGTTCCGCAACATCCATGTTTTTTTTTTTGTTTTTTTTTTACAATGATACGAGAATACAGACGTGGTTAAAGTGGCAGAGATGAAATCAATTTGAAATGCTGCAAAAAAATAAAAAATATAAAAAAAATTGAAAACATGATTTTTGTTGGAAAATTGCGCATTTTAAAAATATTTGAACATACACATCTGAGAAAATATCTTTCAAATATTCAAAAGGTCGTTTGAAATTCTCTTGGAAATGAAAAAATGCTAAAGGAAGAATATATTTCTTTCGAAGGCGATCATGTTGCAGTATATTTGCTTGTTGGAATTGTTAAATACACTGGAACGTGTCAGGATTCAAAGTGATTACACGAGTTTCTTCAATTTTAGTGACGCCATATTGTTCATTGTTAGTTACATAACATTATGAACACAACCGCACATACAGACAGTCAGTTCCTTTTTTTTTTTTTTAAATTAAATGCGATGCGCTATTTCGTATTTATATATATTTACAGCTATCAGCACATTCACTGATTCTTAGTTATTCTACATTCACCCCTTCGTAGATGGGGTTGCTTTTCAGCATGACGGAAGCACTGGCATAAGGCTTGATGGGAACGCAGTTGTTCTCCAGGGCTCTTCCATCTTCGTCTGTGGGTAAGGGCGGGAGTTCGCGTAGTCTCACGGGCTCCGTGTCCAGGTCGTTGTAATCTGACGATGGTAACTGTTCGGTGCTCGACTGAAAACCGTTTTCGTTTCGTTGCATGTTCTCTCTGAGCAGTCGAGACAACCTCTTTTTGTCGTAGTCTATTTTGGCGTAAACGGGAGGCTGAGGCGGAGGCGGTGGCGGGGAGAAAGGCGATCGGTTCACTTTTTTCGTTTCCGATTTCCTCGAAAACTTCGGTTTTCCCAATCGGGAAAATTGTTTCTTCAGGGATCTGTTTTTGTTTTTGGGCATCACTTTTCCGTACACGCTTTCGTAAGGCGCATCCGGGGGCCTGTGTTTTTTGGGGGGTCCGTTGATTTTTCCGTACGTGCTGTTCACCTTTGCATAAATGGAGTCGGAAACCGCAGGAGCTGGCGGCGGTTCTGTCGGAGGTAGATAACGTTCTGTGCTCTCCGGGGTGGTTTCTTTTCGATCGTACAAATTGTTCGCTTTCGGAAACACGGTTTCGTAACAGATGTCGTTCTGGTACACCGCTTCTTCTGGGACCCCGTTGTGATGGTTGCTGCTGCTGATGAAAGTAGACGAAGAGATGTCCGTGCCGTGAGAAGGAGGATTTGCTTTCTTGTGTCGTCTCCTAGAAGAAATTAAGATTCATGAAATTAAGTCGGTTGTCAATGAACTATTATCTTGCAATTATTGTCTAAAACAATGCATTATGATGTTATTTACGGGCAGAAATTAAAAAAAAAAAAAATAGTGAACAGTATTGGTCGTTAGTAGCACGTACTACCGACCAGTACTGTATCTCAATATTTCCAAAAAATATTGAGATGCAGGAAGAAATCCACCCAACACCACGTTTTACTTGCTCAATGCAGCAGCATACCCAAGCGTGGCATAAATTAAATAAATATTTTAATACTATAGACGTCTTACTATTGTCTGTTTATCTTGTGATGCCTCTCCATTCCTCAACTGAAATAGAGACATTATTTTAATAACTTAAAAAAATCGCCAAGCAGTTATTCTCTACGTTTTAATTGGCAGAGTTGTGATCATTTTCACAGCAAGCTGGACGAAACAGGTGTGAATCGTGACTACTATTGATACGACTTCTGAGTTGTTAAATACCCCAGTAGGGAATAAAAACCCATTATAGCAAAGACCGACTAAATATGAAATCGGAATGAAAAAAATGACCTGAAAACGCAAAACGTTTTCCTGCAGTAGGCAAGAATCTAACTTATAGATGGTTCGCTGACCTGGTATGGAAATTATCCCGAAGCTACGCAAGCATCATCGGTACCTACCAATTTCTAAAACTACTTCAAGGAAATATTCTCATTCCATACGAAGGATGCTTTATGTACTTTGCGAAAACAGGGATTTCTTGCTTGCTTCTTCAATTTAATGTTCAGCGTGGTTATGACCGAGTTCGGAGATCATTTAACAATATCCAGAGTTGAATTTTCGATTGTCGAATTTAAGTTGCTTTCGCGAGAACTACCATGATTACGTTATTCTAAGAATTCTATAGAGTTTGATATACACTTTGTACCACCGTACATCGTGTATATCAAACATTTGCCGCATTTAATTCGATTTATATGTAGAGAGCAAAATTATATGCTCTGTACATATAATTTTGGTATTCCTAACCATTACCACCACAAATGGTCCAACTCAAATCAAAATTTAAGTGATTCAACAAATTTTAACAGAAATCCGAAATGGCGAACCTCGCGAAATTCCATCCAGCTAGGGTATAATTATTAATTCGAAATAAATTTAAATTTCCAGAATTTCTCAACGCAAACACCTCATGGTCCATTCACTTCTTCTAATGTCAGGTAGTTTTATAAGTCCCTCATCACAGAATTGAGCAGCTGTTAGCATTACATGTTTACTCACTACGCTCTTTACTTCTCACCTGATTCGAAGTGTTCCTTCCAAATTTTCCTCCGTTTTACCCGGAAGAACAGCATGTTCTTCCGGGTAAAAGACTATATAAACTGTTGGGGCACTATGAAGGTGGCAGTCCTAACATACTTTCTCCAGATGATTCTGTCTTGAGATCTCATTAACAAGGTAGAGAACCAAAAATTAGCTCATGTTCTAATATTATCTATCCATGGAATTCTAGATCGTCCCGTATTTTTCCCCAATAAGTCACGCCCCTCTAGTGCTATTTTAGGTAACCTATCTGATCTAGCCACGTGGCCAAGCCATCGGAGCTTTTTTCGAAGCATCTCATGATGCACTGAGACTGAAGAGCAATCATCGATCGATCTGTGAAGAGTGACGACTTCGGGACTGTCGTTTGCTCAAGGACTTAAGCGGTGAGTATACATAAGTCACCGCTAAAGACCGTAATGCATAAAGCCATTACCCACCACTGGTTCCATGGCTTGAGTCAGTTTCGCTGTACTCCGATGGGTGGAGATATAACTAGATTGTGCAATTCCTCGCTGACATGGATGAGAGATCAAGGCGTGATGTTTGCTATAATTCTCGACGTTGTTCCTGCTGATATTGATGTCTCCTCATCACACTCACAGTCAAGTTTATGCTGACAATTTCTAGCTATAACGTCGATTTAGTGATTCTGCTGTCAAAATTATTGTGGATGCACCGAACATCAGAGGTCTTCACCGTTTTTCTTTAGCGATGTGCCAGCTTAACATTAATATTTTCTCTGATGAAATACGTAATGTGCGTGGAGAGGATGTGTGGTGAGTGGCAAAACGGGACATGCAAATCTGTTGCAGTGAAAAGCGACTTACATTTAAAATTGTATTCCAAATAAAATAAGTTCCACATACCTGTTACGGATGATGACAACGAAGAGGATAACTACAATATTCAAGAAGATGATGACCACTACTACAGCGATGATGATACCTGTAATCCAGTAAATCAACAAATATCATTCCTTGTAAACATTGGTCACAAAAGCTAATAATAATATAGTCCTGTTGACAATGAACTGCGTAGGTTTGGCGGTTTGGTGGCCGCAGAATGTCAAGAGAATTTTACATTCATGAAGATGATTAGCATTGGACGACCCATAAATAAAGCCTCAACATTAACACTGTCAGAAATTAAATAAAATTAGACACGTTATAAGCTCTGTATACTTTCAAAGATCGAATCCTATTCAGCCTGATATACGTAGCTAATCATCGTGCAATTGACTCCGAATTTTGGCATGTGGTTCTCTGTGAACTACATTTTTCGATTAAGCTTAAAACAATTGAAAAGTACTCAACACTCCAACATTTAAATCGGTTCCGTATCCTGAGCGCTTAATGAACAGTATTAAGACAAAACGTGAACACAATACAGTATTTCGATAAAATATACCCACCTCCTCAAAATTAATATTTCTATGGCAGAATTTCATCTGATTTAAACTTTAATGCGACAATCAGCGGAGGCTTCTGTAAAACGTCAAAGAAACAATGAACTCCCATTTTACAAATTGGCAAAAAAAAAAAAAAAAAAAAAAAAAAAAAAAAACCTCCCAAACATCCACAGTGGTCCGAATCATTTACTGTATATATTAAAAACTATTTTAAATTATAGAAAATCTGAACCTAAGAATAATTAAATTGCAGTGAACTTTGCTGTGTTCATCATTCCTTTAAGAGAAACTATGAAGATGTTCCGCCGTGTGTTTCAGTTGCTTTCCTATAGTTCCCTAAGGGAAGAACTGTACGAACAAGCTAAAAGGTAACTTATGAAGTCCCTCAATTGCTATGCTGTGGTGAAGAATAAGGATTCATCGAAACACGAGAATTTGAATTTGGTTACGAAATAATCTGCATTCTTGTCCGGTTGTTTTAAGGGACTTGTTGGGGTCTCGATAATGAATTAACAGCATTACTTGAAGGCTGTGCTGAGTGCGCTTGTGATGCATAAAAAGAAAAGTACTTTCAGGGAAAACACTCTAAACATTGATAATTTATGTTGTTTGTGAATTTTAAAAAAATTAATTTAAAAATAATTATTTAAAATTAATTTATTTAATTTTAAAAATACCAATTAACATAAATTAATAATATATATTAATAATTTTAAGACAAATATATTTTTCACTTGAGTAATTTACAATTTCTTAGTTTAAAAAAAAATGAGAAATTGTCGTTTACACTTCTTCTGCACTGTTCTGTTTAAGTAAGCATCGTGTCTGATGTTTACATACCGATTATCAGATTTAAGAACAGTAAATGTCCTATACCAGGGGTGTTCACACCGTCGATCGCGATCGACCGCCGAGCGATTTTTGGTCGATCTCTTGTGTATTCCTCCTTACCTACAAATTTAATTAAAACTGAAAACATAATATTTCATTTATCATTGTTTTGTATTATTTTTAAGTGTACTGCTATTGTTTATTTATTTTTCGTTAAAATTGTCAAATCGGTAATTTTCTTATAAGTCCGGGTAAATGAATTAATTTGGATCAGTGGAAGTCAAACAGCGAGCCGAGTGAATACGATTATAAGCAAAGTGTAAAAACGCGATTGCAGCTTAAATATTAAATATTCCAAAGCGCATTACATCGATTTTTTACTTAGGTTAAGTCCCATGTGAATATTGTAAAAAATAAACTTTGTTTGTCTCGGTATAGTTTGTATTAGATGTTTTTGTAAATAACTCTTTTGAAGCTAACTGTATATACTGCTTTAATAAGAATGTGTTAGAGCAGGGGTGGTGAGCCTTTTTAGTATCAAGGGCGAAAATTGCTAATTTAAAAACTTCCGGGGGCGACTGGCAAATTTTAACTCTTATATATAGTGTATGTGCTGATGTACATATGAGTAAAGGGGCGAATTGAAATTGACTCGCGGGCGAGGGGTTCCCCACCCTTGTGTTAGAGTGTTAAAAACAAAGGCAATGTTTTTGTCGCTGAAGCTGTACATGGCGGCATTAGGTTGTTATTGAAATTTGTATGTATGAGAAAGGCTTGCAGGCTCTAAGTGTAAACATCTCCAAAGTCAGTCAGAAAGAGTTCAAACAACTTTCCGATGTCCGGCAACTTACAATCAAAAGAAAGCGGAGGAGAACAAAAGGCGTGCCGAACTTGAAACTTAAGATGAAAGACACATACCGATTCTTTGGGGGGGGGGGTTGCCAAACTTCATCCAAGGTCTCAGAGGAGGCCTAATAAAAAGGGACTGAAGCAAGCAGAAGGGGTTCCGGTTCCAAAATTGCTGTCAGAGAGGAGGTCGCCCGGTCCAGAGTCGCCGTCAGAGAGACTTCCCGGATCCACGTTGCTTGAGAGAAGAGTTTCCCGCTTCCAGAAAGGAGCTTCTCGGTTCGAGACGTCGCTAGAGAGAGAGACTACTTCTAGGCAGACAAAGTTTCAAATTGCCAAAAGGAAGAGTTCCAATTGCCGGAGAAAAGTTTGTAGGCCAGGTTAATGTCAGACATTCACCAGTGTGTTGCGTTTTCATTACAATTTGATGAATCAAACGACTTCACTGCTCAGTTAATGGTATTTATTCGCATGGTATTTCAAGATTATTCAAGTAAAGAAGAACTTTTGAAAATTATACCATTTTTGGGAAGGACTAGGGGAGAAGACTTTTTTTGGCATTTGATGAAACCACACAAACTTCCGCTTTTTAAACTTGTGTCTATTACTACTGATGGTGCTCCTGCAATGATAGGTGATAAATCAGGCTTCATTTCATTATGTAAAAACGATGACAAATATCCAGATTTTTTAACGTACCACTGTATTATTCACCAACAAGTACTGTGTAGTAAAAGATTAAACACAAAAGATGTTTTGGATATATTTAAAATTGTAAATTCTGTTCGAGGAAAAGCCCTGCAACGGCGGTTATTTAAATTACAGGCAGATGATGATGATAGAGAACTTCTGTTGTACAATAATGTTCGCTGGCTCAGCAGAAGTCAAGTTTTAGAAAGATTTCTTGTATTAATTAATGATATAAAATTTTTTCTTGATGAAAAAGGAGATATTTATCTACAATTGAATGATAAAAGATGGTTGTTACACTTATCATTTTTAGTAGATTTCTGAACGAAATTAAGCAATTTAAATTTAGAGTTACAAGGTAGAGATAAAAATTTAATTGACGTGTTAAGTTCAATAAAAACTTTCCAACAATACTTACTTTTATTAAAGAAAAATATAAATGACCGCGAATTTAGACATCTCCCATATTTATTAAAATGTTTTGAACAAAATCAAGAAATGCTTCGCTATGGTTTAAAAGAATTTATTCGTGAAATAGAATTAGTTGAGGAAGAAATAAATTCAAGATTTAAAGATTTTAATAAAACTGAAATGATTGTATCTTTTGTCAATAATCCATTTCAAGAAAACTTGAACATCACAGAAATTCCAAATAAAATTAGTGGGCTGTTTGATATAAACTAAGCTGAAGTAAAACTGGAGATAAAAAACATTCAGAATAGTTTACATTTAAAACCAATAAACAATGAAGTCATTTGGAAGTATGCACATGAAAAATTCCCAATATTAACTGACACTGCGCGAAAAATCTGTCGTGTTTCGGATCGACATTCTTGTCAGAATCCTCTTTTTCAAATATGACCGCCATAAAAAATCAATTAAGAAACCAAATTACAAAAGATCATTTGGATGATTGTCTGCGATTGGCCACTTCTTCTTATCAACTTGACTATGAAAATATTGCGAGGTCCAAACAATGCAAAATTTCACATTAATTTTTTTTTTTTTTTAATGAACCAGCATTTCCTGTAACTTGGGAGTTTGTAATCAATCTGTTGATTTTTCTGACTTTGGTTTTCCAAAATAGAGAAATAAATATTTTATTCCAATATATATATATATATATATTTTTGTTGTATTAAAATATTTGTTGTATTAAAATAATTAAAAGTGATAAATAAATTTCTAAATACAAATAAAGTTTTTAGTTGGGTATTTTTTTTTTAGTTGTTAATTTTTAGTTGTTTATTTGTGCGTAATGAGATATCAGGTTGGGGGAACGTGATCTATATAAGAGAGTAAATCGCCGAATAACTTTTTATAGAAAAGTATCTCGCGTAGCTAAAAAGGTTGAACACCACTGTCCTATACAAATGTGTCAGTATGATCTTTGTAGAGAAATTAGAAAAAATAAATAAATAAAGGAAGAAGGCGAAAGAAAAGTAATCCCTGTTACGAATTTCTCTAGTATGTGGTTTCTATCTTAGATTGCTATCCATTTTTATCTTGAATACGTTATAGTCTTCAGGTTTATGAACTCTTTTTAATTCAAATTTTTTTATGCGAATTCACCTACGAAAGTCTGTAAACCTAAGATATAGGCTAAAAGCATGTTTCGGCATCTAAAGGACTATATTATTGTTCTCTTCCTAGGTTTCCCCATATTTATTTTCCATTTCCCTTTATATTTTATTACTGCTTTTGGTAACCTTCCTTCAGTTTCAGATCGCAAATTACTATTCATAAATATTCATCTATTTTTTCCTCTTTTCATTATTCATTATTTTATCAATTTCTTATTCTCTCATTTTGGAAATTTTTTGTTGCCGGTTTTGAGGGGGGGGGGGAATATCTCGAGTTTTGGGAAGTTAAAAGGAAAAAAAAAATCCTGTCGGATAACAGCAATACGAAAAGTTCCAGAAAAGTGCTCATCACTTTTCTGGAACTTTTCAGAAAAGTGATGAGCACTTTTCCTGGTACTAATCCCATGCAAAATGATGATCGGTTCCTTTGCAAACTTATAATCCAATTTACACGATTGAATCATAACTTTATATTTAAGCTTGTGATGCGCGAGTTTATCCTAGCTATGAAAATGTACGCATACCATAATAAATCAAAATAAAAAACGTAGCTATTGATGATTACTGACCAGGAACATTCTTAAATAGTTGCCTAGAACATGTATGATACCAAGTATTTTGAGTATACCTACGTAAGTGACGTTTACGCACATCCGCATAAGGATTTCTGATTCAGCGACTGATATGTACAACCAACTGCTTATGATTTCATAAGCTCCTGGTCAGTAATCATCAATAGTGTCGATCACAATGGGGAAAAGCAAAGGACCTTTCGGAGTTCGGTAAAGAGCTTATTGTGGGTACCCGTGGCTGGAGCCAACATTTTGAAAGCCATGGAGCCGAATGGTTTCTCAGAAGGTGAGCTATCTCTGGCGTTCAATAAGTGGAAAAATAATGCATATTGCTAGTCTAAGAGGCATAACTGTGATCCTAAGAAAGTCTGTCAAGAACGAGATCGCCGTCGTCTGAGAAGGATTCTATGGACAAACAGAACTTCCTGTGTGTGTGTACAGCGGTTGACCGAAGAATTAAATGAAGCCTGTTCGCGACCTATAACTCACCGAAACTTTCCAGTACTTCGTAGAAATCAATGCAGACGAACTTTCCACAGATGTCTATACGGAAACCACTGATTTTTGCGAAATCCGTGGTTTCCGTATAGAAGGTCGGGTGTCCTCCAATTAATATCTAAACATTGTTGCCGATCGAGTCCGTCCTGTAATGCTGACTTAATCCAGCACGTGACGGTTTCATGGACGACAATGCCTCTGCCAATCGCTCAAGAATTGTTCAGCAGTGGTTGAGCGTATGTGGCAGCGACTCCCATCATCTTCGCTGGCCATCCCAATGCCCGAATCTGAACACCGTTAAGAACGTATGGGGCATGGTATTAAAACAGATTCGGGAGCAAAGTCCTCTTTCGTCAAATCTGAGACAGCTGAAGCAATATCTGGTGAATCTTTTATGTTGTAGACGTAGATGCAATCCGACACCTCGTGGAATCTAAGCCAACCCGCATATATGCTGAAGTTCAGACTAAAGGAGGTCCAACACGATATTAAATAAAAGTTTTTAATTCAGTAGTCCGGGACGTGTATTAGAGTCGCGGTAACATAAAATTAAACTAGCACTGAGCTCTCAGAAGAAACAGTGCCGTCAATATCTGAATGCTGAAAATCATTAATAATCAATAAGAGCAATTAAAATTAAGAAATAATCAAAATCGAAAGAAAAAAGGAAGAAAAGAAAAAAAAAAATTTTTTTTTTGCTTGGATGTAAAGCACATCATTTTGTTCTTATAAAATAATATTGAACTATTTTAATAAGAAATAAATATATTGGACACAAATCAAATACAATTATTCTTAAGAAGGTTCACATTTTAAGCTTACATTTAATTCAAAAATATATTCTTTCATTACTCGTACATTTTTTTTTTAATTTGTTCCATTCAGTTTTGTCAACTGTGCACTAACTTTATACACTATATATATATTTTTTTTATCAAATTGTTTAAATGTGCCTTCAAGGGGTGTAACAGAATTAACAACATTACTAGCATCCCATGAACGACTCTTTCCGTAATAATTTGCTATTTCAATTCATTTCGATCTTTCAAAGCACTACTAATTGCATCAGTCCGCTTAGTCTTGGTATTTTTTCTAACATCCTGGCATCGAACCCCAGTTTTACTAACTTTCTGCTCAAATACTGTTTTATTTCTAATCCAATCCATAATCGAAACTGTCTGGTATACTGCTAGTTTACTATGTTGCCTAATTCATTTGTTTTTGTTTTTTTAATTAATTTATTTATTACACATTCATTTATAACGGATTCCTTATCAAAGTAGCTTTGCTTATTTTATTATCCATTTCTACATTTTATTTACAAATTTCATGAACAACTGAGAATGCAGTTGATGTTTTCGATGTTCCTGCCCTATTTTCATAGTCCTTGTCTTTTTATTTTTGATTTTCACGTCGGATTTTCTGCACCATTTATTGAATTTAGTCAAGAAATCCCGCAGACTTGAGCTGGATTTATTTAGGAGTATAAGATCATCTACATAAAGTAAAGAGTGAGATCAACATCTCCAATTTTGATATCAGGTTAAATATCGCTTTGCTTCATAATGTGATCCATATAGATGAAGAAAAGCGCAGAGGCAGTGTTTATCGTTATCTTAAGCCTAATTTTGCATCAAACCGTCTTCTGCAACCGTCCTTCTGACTTCTCTTAAATACAGATTGCATATTGATCTACATAATGTTCCACTTACTCCTATAGAACCGTAATGTTCAGCTTTTCTCTCGACATGCTTTTGCAAGATCTATAAAACTTAAGTACAGATCCTTGTTATATTCTCACTATTTGTTTTGAAATAAAAATTCGTTCTGTCAATCCCTATCTGAGACGAAAGCCAATTTGTTCTTTCCAAAGTTTTATATGTTATGTTTACGTAATTTAATTTACCTCCTCCCCAATCTAGTTACACTGCATACCAACTTTACGGAAATTCTTAACCGAGATCTTTATATATATTTATAAATAAAAAATAAAATTAATTAAAAAATAAATCCTCCCCAAAAGGAATAGGCAGAACTCCTCTATCCCTGACTACCTTTCTGAAGATAGATGGGTAATCAATCTGATTGAAATGACTTTAAGTCACCCATCCATCTTCAAAAAGATAGATGGATATTGGAGTTTTTAAGTCATTTCAATCTCATTGATTTCAATCAATGAGATTGAAATGACTTAAAAACTCCAAAACCATGATAGTGAGGTCAAGCTATCAATGAATCGAGACTTTTAAGGGGAGGGAGAGAGAGAAAAATGCTAATAAAAACAAATGAATACTGCATATCGCTTACGGAATTACGAAGGCCGAAGTGTGTCGGACAGTGTACTCCATGGATGGATGCTTCAAATGTTTAAAATCTATTCTGTATTTTCCGTATTGAACTGCTAGTTCGATAATGCAGTACGTTATTTTATTTATATTATTTTTTATTTTAATTTTGATTACCTGAATATATAATTTCTTCAAGAAAATAGAAAAAATTATTTAAAAGACAAAAATCAAATCAGATAAAATTAACAAGCCCAATGCAATGAAAATTATCTACGGCTAAAGTGATTCGCGCATGCTCAGACGCTTTTCACACTGAGAACCAAACCCCACAAATGAACTGCGTACAGAATTCTTTGTACAGTTCTTGGCTTAATCTAGGAAAAAGAAAAAAACCGATTTTATGTTTAGTTTGTCGTTATGGATTTTTTCCAGTTCAAGTTTCTCTTGTGAGGTAGCCAGACTGTTAAGAATTGGCAAACTTCATAACGAATTTAAAAAAAAAAAAAAAAAAAATACTGAAAGCATAAAAGAAAGGGGAGCATCATAGAGCGCTGCGTTACTTGACAAGTAAACCACTGCTGAAATCGTCCGATTTTATTCTATTGCAGGAAATTCGGAACTTAACAAGCACGTTCTCCAGATAAATTTACGACTGACTTAAAAACACGCATTTAACCATGCAATATTTCTTCTTAACGGAAAAAATGTCCACAGCTGAAAATAGCTTCATCTACTGTATAATAAGAAAAATCGGAAGTTATAGAATTGCTGTATCGAATAGAATTAGATTGAGGTTATAGAACATTATAATGGCGAAAATTGCCTCATTGTCAAAAACAAATGTCATAATACGGGGGGGGGAGAGAATTCATACTGCATAATTTTTCCGTCATGGACTCAATATGATATGGTTTTCTTAACGTGATACTCTTTACTGGATAAAATGTCGAATAGAAGGATTCATTATTTTATCAACATAATTTCTGGTGTCTCATAATTTCTTCTTGTTGCTTTAGAATGTGAATTAGGACTAAATAATCAAACAACAGTTGGAGAAATATCATTGTTGAATACCATTGTTGGGAACAACTGAAAAAAAAAAGTGAACAAAGAATAGTTGAAACAAACAAGAATGAAACTGTAAAGTATTGCACTTTAATTTTAAAATAAAGATGGATCAAACATCAGGCCGTGGAGATTCCTTTTATATTATTTATGATTTCAAAGCTGATATTCGTTCGGCCTTGAACTCACTTTTAAAATCATCAGAAGAAACAGAAATTTCTCTAAAACAGAAAGAAGACGATGAACAGAAAATTCGAATAATTTTGGATTTATATTACAGGTGGGAGTATAAAACTCTTTCGAACTTTGAAATTGACGAAACTCCTTTGGTTTACTCGTTAATTAAGGTGTGTTTCCAGAAAGACGTTGCTGATATGAATCTCGTGGGCGAAGTGCTCCTACGCATTTACGAATACGACTACTTCAAGAAACTTTCGTGTGAGATTCTAGAAGAAGATCCCAAAATGTCAGCACCTTCCTGGGGATGCCCAGGAAGAAACCAGCGTAACAACAAAAGAGTGATGGAGTCTTTTGTGCTGTATGTCCAACGAGTTGCCAATTTTCACAAGTTGACCTTTGGTCCTAAAAAAGAGCGTTTCATCGATAGTGTAGTCTTCGGTCGAAGAAGCCGATTTTGCAAGCTAATCCTCCGCAGCGACCCAGACCTCCTGCTCTTGATGCTGAGACTCGAAGGACGAACAGATTTTGTCGTCGACTGTGACTGCACCGCTCTACAGTTACTGATACAAGGGATCCATTTCACAATTACCCACCTTCATTTTCAAGAGGGAAAAAACCCTGAAGTGGAAGAGAAAAATAAGCTGCAGAAAATCAAGTGCGCCGAAGTTATACTTCGCAGTGTTCCTCAGTTCACCGTCGAATTTCTAGAACGCGTCGCCACTCCAGAAGAAGCATCAAACCTGAGCAGCTCTGCAATGGCTTTTCTTGAGAGCACCACAAAGTGGACTCCCTTGGTGAAAGAACGAGTCTCGAAGCCATCGAGATTAACTCACTTCTGTCGCTGCGTTATTCGCCGTGCCCTGCATGACAACTGGCAACTTCCGGAGGGCATCCAAAAACTCCCTCTGCCAACTCTTGTTCGTAAATATGTTGATCTTCAAGAAGACTAAAAAAAAAAAAAAAAAAAAAAAAAAAAAAAATGCAGTCCAGGTTTTCTGTTCATCTACGCCTGTTCTTTCTAAATCTATTGATGACGTCACGTCTAAATTTAGCATTTACTGAGTATTTTTCTGTTCTAAATTATATGCGGCAGTAATAATAAGGAGATTGATAATTTGCAGCAGACAGTTTCGTAGGCAAATTGACTAATAAATTGACTGATTTCATTGGCAAACAGCTCACCTAATTAGATATTTTAAACTTATCACAAATTTTATTTCCAAAGAAGTCTTCTCTTTATTGCATTCGTACTTATTTCACATAGGACACAATACTATGATATTTCCCTCGTATTTGAGGTTTCCACACCTCCATCAAATAAATAAAACGGAACGTGGTACGCAAATTAAACCTCAAATTAGACCAAAGAAGGATCCACGTGTTCTTGAAGTGTACGCAGTTAGATTTCTCCCTCTCTCACCAGCTCTAAATAAATAAATAAAAATATGGAAGTTGATTACAAACAAAACTTCTTATATGCCAACCAGTCAAACACACTAGTACATTGAGGTATTATACGCTAGCATATAAGAAACATGCAGAGAAAGTTAGTGCAAAGAATTCTCTATAATGGAGTGAAACTGGTGATACTCAGTTTCACTCCATCATAGTGGAGTGAAACTGTTGATACCCCTGGACTGACGATGTTTTGCAATCCCAAATATGCCTGTCCAGCATGAGAAGATGTGGCATGAATGAGATTAGAACATTAAACTAGCACTGTAGACAAATCACAGGTGCTTCAACAACTGTTAATAAATATCCTTACAACCGCCCCCCCCTCTCTCTCTCATCATGAAAAAATGCTCACAACAGCTGAATGATCAGAGATTGGATGTTTCCGATGATTCAGTAACATGGCATGATATTTTACATCGAATTACAGCTTTGTCATCTACAGACCTATTTGGTAGGAAAAAAAAAAAAAAGCAGGAAAACTTCCTCTCAAGCTAGAATTGGAATGGCCTCGCCTGTCACCTAACCAAGCCAACTGTTATCTTGAACACCTAAAAGAAAGAATTTTCTCACTTGACCACAAACGAACAATTTCTACAACAAAAAGAAAGGGAAAAAAATCAGCATCCTGCATCCTCGAATCAAGTTCACACTAGAAAAGGAATCATCAACAGGTATTTGCTTTCTTGATTTACACATTCAACGTAAGAAGATGGATCCATTTCCATTTCCCTCTACCGTAAACCAACTTTCTCAGGTCGTTATATCCACAATACATCAGCCTCACCATCCATCTCAAAAATATGGCATCGTAAAACCTTTAGTATCCAGAGCACGCGGGATTTTTTCCTCCGAAGAATCTCTAAAACAAGAATTGGAAATTAGCAAAAAAACAGCCTTACTTAAATGGATATAATCCAGTAACCCCGCCCCGGCCCCCCCCCAAAAAAAATTAATAATAAACCACTCGTCTATAAAGCAGCCCATAGAAGAAGTCCACTGGACTTCTATACCATTTATTAAAATGGCATCTCTGAACGCGTTGCAAAAATTATGAAAAAAATGTCAACTCTTCGCTACCTGTAAACCCATCAATGAAATTCATAACCTGCTAACTTTTCCAAAATATAAACTCTCCTTGCTGATATGACCTGGCGTACACTAAGAGCCATTCGCCCAAGTTGCCTTGCTATGAACGAACAGGAACATGGCACTTAGTGTACGCCAGGTAATATCAGCAAGGAGAGTTTATATTTTGGAAAAGGTAGCAGGATACGAATTTATACATCGAGCTATCTGTTCGGGGATACGTTTGCTTACAAAGGAAGTGCTGAAGTCCTATTTTATTGACCTAACCTCAATCGTAATGACTGCCTTACTGTTCCAAAAGTGGGGAAAATTATCATCCTCAACTGCGTTAAATAAATTTGTAATCTCTTATATTTTAACTTATCTATTTCATTTCTGTCCAATAGGTTTGAACCTATGAACACGCGACTTCGTACAGAGAGGGATTCAAATTTAATTCCTGTTTATTTATTCGAATTCCTTTATTGTTGTTCGCCGTTTGCACTGATCATGTCTTGTGATACGCAAGACGAAATATCTGCGTAATAAATTCCCTTTTTACTGTGGTATACGCGTGATTCTATAGTTATGGTATTAGAAATTGGCTAAATTAAGATTCTGATTTAAAAAAAAAAATCACACAAGGAATTTCTTTAAATTTAACCATCCTCATAAGTATCCCGTATCATTATTTTAAACTTACCAGTCATTGGAAATTTGTCTTGGGAATCATCTATAAGATTTTCATTTTCTGCTAAATAAAAATAAATAAATAAATAAAATAAACAAATAAATGTATTTATTTATTTATATTTGTTACATAAATAAATAAACATGGGTGTGGTTGTAATAACATGCACACACACGCTAGCACTAGAATTTTAATTTTAATATTACATTTTAATTATAACTTATTATTACTGTTGTTGTTGCTGCTATTATTATTGCGAGTATTATTATGATTACACGACAACTTCAAAGACTTCGCACAACCCGCATCTTCGCTTTGGAATATTTGATAAGGTAGGAAAAGTATGATATTTATGAAATTAAATTCATCAATATTATCGTCATCCAATTCCTGTTATGCACTCTTGCTGAGTGTACAGGATCTCTGGTCTCTTGCAATCCAATGAAATGCTATTTTACCTCTTTCCAAATTTGGTGTGCTAAATAACTAAAAGGACTTATAGGATTAGTCCTATATGATTTCATACCAAATTTGTTAGAAAACTGATTATTCAGTTCAGTTTAGAAAGAATACTTAAAACTTCT
The DNA here is from genome assembly GCF_054136105.1 of Typopeltis vanoorti. Lineage (NCBI taxonomy): Eukaryota > Metazoa > Arthropoda > Arachnida > Uropygi > Thelyphonidae > Typopeltis > Typopeltis vanoorti. The sequence continues at coordinate 31,955,584 of NC_143549.1, forward strand.
AATACATTTATTCAAGTGTATGTCATATCCGTAAATTAAAAAAGGTTGAGATTAACGTCTTCAATTTTGATATCAGGTTGAATGCCATCTTCCTTCATAAAGGAGCTGCACACAGATGATAAATGAAAACGGAGACAGTGCGCCTTCTTGTCTCACAGCTGATTTTACATGAAATCATCTTAAAACTTATCATCTTATTGATACCAATTCAGATGAACATTTCCCATGGAAATATTAATAGAATATACAGATTGCAGAGGCCAAACATCTGTGTGAAAGTGAGGGGAGTGAGTTGGTAAGAGATCGGTCATTTATCAACTTAACTGCCCTCCTCTGTATTGAGTCAAGCATTTTGAGGGAGCTTTTATGGGCCCCACTCAAAATGTGAGAGTTGGCTGGGCGTAGTTGTGATTTGTATTAGGTTAACAGCTGTTTAGAGGTGAATTAACGTCTTGAGCGAAAGAGAAATCCTGGTATTTTGGAAGCTGAGGATGCAATGGAATTACCGTGAGGGTAATTCCAAGAAGAGAAATCTCAAATTGTCTGGAAATTTGGGTGTTGTCAAAAATAATATTGGGGAATATTGTTCTTTTTTTTTTTGAGAAATAAGAGAGAAATGGATTTTACTAGCATTTAAATTGATGAGGTTATCTGAGCCCCATTGGAGGATGGCTTAGAGGTCAGAATTAAGGGCAGTGGTGGTTGATGTTCTGTGGGTCGAAGTGAGTTGTGTAGAGTAGGATTTGTCAAATGAAAGAGAGGAGTGCAATGTGCTGTCATCTGCAAAACTGTGCATTGGGTTGGAGGTCAACTGAAGTGGGTCATTGATATACAGAAGGAAGAGGATCGGTGAGAGAACTGAAAAGGCCTGCGATAGGTGCCAAGAGAAAAGCTGTTCCAAACGCTCCAGTTGTATGGTATAAATGGCACATTTATACTATACAACTGGAGCATTTGGAACAGCTTTTCTTTTGGCACCTATCACAAGCCTTTTACCAGATCAACAAAACTTAAGTACACAGCAGCCTTCTTGACCGCACGAATTCTCAGCTTTTTTTGTCGTAAAGTGAAAATCGGATCTTGACAACCTCTATTTGGCCTGAGCCCAGCTTGCTCTTCTCCAAGTTTCTCCTTTACAATTTTTCTCAACTATACTTGCTATTGACGGGGAAATTTATCTGCAATTCTCACCTTCATTTGATTTCCTTTTAATATGGGGGGGGCTATGAATGAGTGAGCTACTCTTATTCTCTGTAATTCACTCCTATGGGCAGGCCTTGTGATCTGAATAATGAAGTGCACGCACTGCATAATTCAGAAAACCTGGTCATTATAAAGCTTTTATGCCTCCGTATTTGAGAATTTCGGTCTAATATCAACTTATCTTGCTGTATTACAACATTTCAGGCTTTTGATGACCTTGTCTACTTCAAGTATGGGTATGCACTCCTGATTGCATTCCTCTTGAATGTTTTCTATTACTATGCTGACACTGCTTGTCTCATTTACCAGTCTTTGAAAGTAATTATTCCATTCATCCAGGATATCCTTATCTTCAGTTTTCTTGTCACCTTTATCATCCGATTCCTTCTGAAATAATTTTTCGTTCCGCTTCTCAGCTTTTTTTTTTTAATAACCTTGAGTATATTTTCCACCTTCACATTTATTTTCTATATTCTTCCTGAAATACTTCCCTTTACTTTTGTTTGGATGCTTTTACACATTCTCTCTCTCTCTCTCTTATTTATATTTTCTAACTTTCGATATACTTTTTTCTTTTTCAGGTCTGTCTGTTTAACTTCTCGAGTTCAACTTCACCACTTGTTGAGTCGTCTGCAATGATGAAAAAATCCTTCAATCAAGCAATGTTTTCTTCAGAGTTTCCTGATGAGTCTTCAAAGTTTGATTCTCGTCTCCAAATTATTCATTTCTTCTTGAATAATGATAACACTGTTAACCCTTATTAAATTAACATTGGATTTGAAGATTCTTTAATACAGAGGAAAGACTATTCCTAAACACAACGGCGCTAGAAGAAATGAATTAAGATCGGGGGAAAGAGTTATTCTATGAATTTTTAATTGAATTGCGAAGTATTGAACAGCTTCCGCACGAGAACTTAAAAGATATAAATGCAAGTGGGGAAAATTCCTGATGTCAATTCTGATGAACAGTGTCTACGAAATATTCGTAGAAAGTGCAAAGAAATTGAACGTCTGCATGAGAGAGGGAGGAATAAATTTAGCAAGAAATGGGTCAATAATCAACTTACTTCCCTTTAATGGGTCGAGTGTTTTATGGAACTCTTACGATACCCGTCTAAAATGTGAGAACGGTATTCAGTGACTTAAAAGATTCGTGATTTGTACAAAGTTAATCGCTGTTTAGAACTTCTCGAATGAAACAGAAATGCTGGGAGGGCGATATTGGTAATATGCTTATGCTAAGAAAGATTTAGGATTGTAGTGATCTTAAGAAGAGCATCTTTTCTTTAGATTTTAATGTAGAAAGTAAGATAAAAAAGAAAAGGAGATTAAGTTTTACAAGCACTGAATTTAACAAAGTTGTCAAAATCCAGTTATAAAATGATTTGGAAATAAGAATTTAGGATTATGGAAAATTCCATTCTGAAATTTTGGTGATCTGTATTGGATTTGAAATTAGCTGGATAAGATATAGAGAAGAAAGAGTAGGCGAGAGTACAGAGCCTTGCGGGGAACCAGCATTAGTTGTAAAGCTTGAGAATAAAGATCCATCCACCATTTCAAGAAATACGATTCAGAAGAAAAGCTGGCAACCCAATAACAGAAGTTAGAAGACATAACGTCTAACAACTCAGTAGCAGACCATACGACAGGAGCTTCAGAACCTTTGTTCTAAACCTGATGAAATCCTTAGTGACATCAAGAACAACCGCTTGAGATTACCCAAACTTTTCCAAAGGTGCATACCATAAATAAGCAAGTCATTCCCTGGTTATCGATGGTGTGGCGGGGTTCATACTAAAATCATTTTTAATTGAGACAGTACAACATAGCACAGAAGTTGAGTTGCAAAAGTTTTTCTCCTTACTTTAGAGAGAAATGAAGTGAGAGAAACTGAACTGTAATTTGATTCCTCTTCTCAAGAATGGGGTGAACATCCAAGTTGCAGAATAGATACAAATGGAATAGGAGAGAACAAAAGAAAAAAAAATCAAAGCCGCATTGAATGTCGTGCGTTAAGTGAAGGACATTTACCAAGATAATCTTACGAAAAATGAAAGTAAGAAGAAGATAGGGTTATTTTTTCTGTGTATTGGGATGCAATGGAACTTTCTTTAAATAAGAAAATCAATATTTAAAGAAAGTCGAAAAATGTTAGGAAAGGCAAAATAAGGAGAGCGTTAGACATAACAAATAAACTCGGTGAAATGGAATTAACAGATTTTAACGATTCTGAAAGAATAATCGAGAGTTTTAACCAAAAAAAAAAAAGATAAAAAGGAGGAGATTCTACGTTGGTAACTCTCTGGCATGGTATATTAGAGCAAATATACACAAATGACACCTTCGAGATGAAAAAAAGTCAGAGGAATGAATTGCAAAATTCAGGTGAGTATTGCTGAAATTTGAGTTATTATTATTATTATTATTATTGTTCTAGGAAACTCCAAGGAGTCGACAGACTCATCGAGGGAGGCCCTAACATCATGTCTGGAACAACTATTCAATATTCACACAGTATCTATCATATCTTGCCTTGAACTCATTCACGGTCGTAGCACCCACAACAGACTCTGGAAGCTTATTCCACTCATTCACCACTCTCCAAGTAAAAAACCTAGCTCTAACACCCTTGTCAACCACGCTCTTGCCCAGCTTCCATACATGGCCCCTAGTCCTCCCACCACCAGTCATATTTTCAAAAATATCTTCTGGATCAATCTTATAAAAACCCTTCAGTAATTTGAATGTCTCAATCATATCACCCCTCCTTCGTCTACCGTCCAATTTCTGCAACCCACAAATCCTCAACCTATTCTCATAAGGTTGATTCCACAGACCTGCTATCATCTTGGTCACTCGTCTCTGGATCCTCTCCACTTCCTCCCCATCACGAAGAAACCCTGGTGCCCATAACTGGGCACAGTAGTCCAGATGGGGTCTTATCAAGGCTCGATACAGAGGAACAACAACTTGCTTCTCTCTGCATGTTAAAGTATTTTTCACAAGCCAAGTGATTTGGAGAGTTGTTTTAGTTACTTTTGCAATGTTCCCCCTAAACTTCAACTCCCTATCCACCAGCACTCCCAAATCCCTGGCCTCATCAATCTCCTGGAGTATGGTTCCACCTATGCGATATACTGCTGCTATTCTTTTCACCCCAAAGTGCATAACCTTAAACTTTGCCACATTAAACTGACATCCATTTTTCCTAGCCCAGTCCTCCAAACTATCCAAATCATCCTGTAAAATTTTGACATCCTGTGCACTCACAATTGCTCTACCCAACTTTGCATCATCAGCAAACAAGTGAACACTTCCTCTCAAATCCTTTCCAATATCATTGATGAACAAATTGAAAAGCAGTGGTCCAAGAATAGAGCTCTGCGGCACTCCACTAGTCACAAGACGTCTTTTTGACTCCACTGCTGAATAAACCACTCTCTGGTATCTCTCCTTCAACTACCCTCCTATCCATCTTACAAACCCTATACCTATCCCCATCTGCTCTAGTTTACTGATTAGGGTTCCATATGGTATCCTGTCAAAGGCCTTGGCAAGGTCCAGTAGTATCACTGTAAAGCCATTACCCCTATCCAGTTCAGCCGTCACTGTGTTATAAAACGTGAGCAAGTTACTGAGGCATGATCTACCCTTCACAAAACCATGTTGTCCCCCATACAATATCCCATTTTCATCTATCCAATCCTGTATTCTTTTCTTGACTAATTTCTCTAAGACCTTGACAATGATTCCTGATATGCTAATCGGTCGGTAATTTACAACAGCGTTCTTGGAACCACCTTTATGCAGTGGAACTATTTTCCCCTCCTTCCACCCGCTCCGGACTAACCCAGACCCGAGACTCAAATTAAACAAAATGGTCAAGGGTACTAACAATTCATTAGCTGCTTCTCGTACTACACGAGCTGGTATACCATCCAACCCCACAGATGTATTGACATTGAGGTTATGCAATAGACTACTCACCTCCACTTAATTCACCACAATTCCCGTATAATCTACTGGTTTATTCGTTTCTGCAATGTCACCACCTGGATGATATATTCTTGCAAAGTGCTCACTCAGTAACTCAGCTATCTCAACTGATTCAGTTACCTCCCTACCATCGGCATTCTTTAAAATCATTCTGCCATGTACATTTTTCCTTTTACTTGCTACATATCTAAAAAACTGTTTAGGATTCTCTTTAGCCCGCATGGCCAATGTTCTTTCGTAATCCTTTTTTGCTTCTCTTACCACACTCGTCACCCTTCTGTCCTGCGCTTTATACCGTTCATGTTCCTGCCAGTCATCTTTCTCCTTAAATTCCCTCCATAGTTGTTTCTTTTTTTGCAGCTCAAGCTTAATGGTGTTATTCATCCATTTAACCCCTACTTGATTTATTATTCGGACTCTAGGTATAGTGTCAGCCATTGCTTCATGCAAGCACTTCTTAACCACCTCCCATGCACTATCAACTTCTAGTCCTTGCAGTTTTACATGCCATGACACTGAGCCAATCAAACTCCTAAGCTTGTCATACTTTCCAGCCCGATAATTCCACATGTACCCGGTCTTAATTGAAAATTCCACACCTTTAGCCACCTCCCAAGTCAAGACCCTATGATCACTCTCGCAGATTGGTGGCAATGTGGTCATATTTGTTACAGCCAAATCCTCAGATGTAATTACTAGGTCAAGCACTCTCTTCCCCCTAGTATTTTCCATTACATGCTGTCACAGATAGTTATCCCTTAATAACCGCATAAAATCCAATTCCTTCCTCCCGTGTGTCCTCTCCTCACTCCAATCAATGCGACCATAGTTGAAATCTCCCATAATAATCACCCTCCTTCCACTCATTTCTTCTATTTGCTTGCATACTGTCGCCACCATCTTTTCCATCACCTGGTCTATAGCAGCACCCAATTGTATATTTAGTTCTGCTAGCCACAATCTCACACCAAATGGCCTCAAACATGCTCTTTTCTCTATCCTGCAATTCAACTTCTATTCTCCTTGGCTGTAGCTCGTCAGCTATCATCAACAATACTCCTCCCCCCATTTTATTCTCTCTGTTATTCCTGAACACACTATACCCATCACATTCAATCCCACTAGCTATATCATCTACAGTCAGCCATGTTTCACTAATACCAATAACGTGTGGTCTGGAAGTGCCAACCATGGCCAAAAACTCTTCCTTCTTGTTCCTAATACTCCTAGTATTAGTGTACATGAATTTAAGACCCCCATTAGCCCCAACCCTACCTTGATGCCTTATATTAACTATCCCACTCTGGTTTGTTGTCCTTATTTGCTCTAGCATATTATATTCATTCTTACATTCAACTGCCTCCCTAAGGACTGTATATCTACTCCCCCCCCATTAACGAATCTAGTTTCCCTGAATTTGCACATCCACTACATTCAGCAACACTTTCTCAAGTCTTCTTACACCATAACCATTCAAATGTAAGCCATCCATCTTATATAGATCCTTTCGCCCATCAAACTCACTCCACACATCCACAAATTCCACACCACTCGTCATACATAACCCACGCATAAAGTCATTCGCAATTATGGCCCTCCTTTTAAACATTTCACTGTCATACCGTGGCAAAAGACTAATCATTCTAACTCTCTCACTCTTTTCTTTTGCTACCTCAAACAATTCATTCAGGTCTTCTATCATTTCCATTTTATCTCCTTTCAAATCATTCGTACCTGCCACAACAATCATTTCTTTCACCCTTTCCTTTTGCTCTTTAATAGACTCAGTTACATCCTTTATGGTCGCACCAGGTTGGTACGATTTTATCAAATCCTCTACTAACACACTTCGTGCTAACGAGTCTCCATACAGCACTCTATCCTTCATTTTGTTCATGTTCACATTCATACGCCTATTTTTCCTGTCATACTTTTTATTATTGGTTGGTTCATTCAGTCGACTTTTGTTCATGCACTCTAGCTGCTGTTTTGCCCTTTCTATCGCACCATTCAACAACACGATCTCATTCAATGCATCTATCTCATCTTTTTTATTCTCTGAGAAACCATTAATACTATCATTCACACTTTCTACATTCACACTCTCACAATTCTCTGGTACAACCTCGCCGTTTCTTGTCATATCGCTATTTTCTTCATTCTAAAGGTTGACAAAAATATCACACTCACGATCCGAAATACACTTCAATTCCTCATTCTCCCTACATTTTCTACACACATTCAATCCTTTATTATCATCTAACCACACTCTGATGTCTGAATTATTCTGAAACACGTTTAAAATCTATATAAATTAATATTAATTAATCGCCTATTATTCTGCGTATCGATAACATCTTTCATTGATTGATTGCATGTTTCAATGAAACAAAATTTGGTCATTTATAATTATAATCTCGCAAATAATTGTGAATAAATACTTAGAGTAGTCGCTGAGTCCCTTACACCTTGGAGGTCTCTTGTAATAATAATAATAATAATAATAAATAAGGCCACATACTATATAATACAGTAGGACGGCATATATTACAACTCTTCTATAAAAGATACGTAATTTCCATGGATGATCTCATCATAAAAATTGTTTCATTTTTAATAAATTTAAATTTAATCAGTTTTCTATATTTAATTAAAAGTAATGTCTCCATTGTGATAGCTTCCAACTGCAAAGAGATCAGTGGAATAAAAATAAATAAATAAAATAGGGTTTGACGTCTGTATCTTCAGACATTATTTCTCAACATATCTCTGTCACTTTCGATACGTTTGTTCATCGCATAAATGAGTTTATCGAAGCCGTAACATAAAGCATTTTTCTCACTTCTTCTTTGACTTGCACACGTCATTTTGGATAACCTTGAGATGTCATCGCCAATTTCGCAAATAAGAAGAAATCGAAAGGAATCAAGGGTAGGCTATAAGGAAGTTATTCCGTAACTTCATTTACTTCAACAGAATTTACGATATCGAAGAAATCGGATTTTAAATTATAAGACATCCTCTCTACAGCCCGGACTTGGATACATCGGACGTCTGATTATTTTCTGAACTGAAGAATACCCGTGCTCTCAATATCCCCCGAATAGCGAAGACAAAGAGCAAAGGAATGGTTCCGAAAACAATGTGAAGATTTTACTACGACAACTTGGAGAAACTTACGCAAGTGACGGGAAACAAATGCACTAAAGGGCAGAGAGAATAAGCAAGAGAGAGAGAGAGAGAGAGAGGGATTACATATTGAGAAATAATGCACGAAGTAAAATAAAATAGACACTTCAAACTATTTTATTTCCCAATCCCATCTCTTTCGATTTAGAGCTATCACACTCTGGTATTTCTTTCAAAAATGTCCCTCGTTTATCAGATTGTGTTACTTACTTAACTGTGCTGTCTTACCTACAGAGGAACACAAATTCCCAGGAAAACTCCATTCGCCGTTTTCTTCGCATCTTACAATCGTGACAGACACATTTCGTCTGTCCGTACAATACACGGAGGCCAAACTACCAAACGTAGTAGTTCCATTGACCAATCTGAATTTTTCCATGTCGCTGCTATGCCTTGGATAACCGCAGGTGATTACTAAGAAAGTAAAAATAAGAGAGAAACATATGAGAATTTTTAAACATAAAGAAGCAAATGTTAAAAATAAAAATATACACCTTCGTGAACACGGGATGGATTACTCTACGGTTGTATTAAAAACTTCGATGCACGAAAGAAAAAGAAGGCAAAACGTACTTTATAAATGGAATACATCCAGAACATTCAAAGCAGTTTTTCTCTCTCTCTACACACACACACAAGTTTAAGGTTTTATATAATTACGGGGTACTATTAATTTATTTAATTGCTAAATAAAAGTATGTTGCAAAACATGCCTGCTAAAGATATTCACCATTAAGAACAACTATTAATAAAGAGCACAGCTGTTGCGTGTGATCATTAATTTAACAAAATGCGATCTTCATTCACATACCACTTGAATATAGAAAGATAAATTTCATATTTAAGAAACAAAACAGCCCCTTGGAAATAGTTTGCATCCATAGTGCAAGGCCGTCCCCCACTCCCTAAGTTTCATTCTAGTCGTCGATTAAAGTCAAACGTTTTCTAAGCTTTGCTTCAACTGGTTCCTAGTTAGGCGATCTCTGGCACGGGCAAATAGTTTTTTTCCCGGCAACTCGGGTGTTTCGTCCAGTAAACTCAAGAAAATCGACTGTACAAATGTCCCTATTTCATAAAATTAAAATTATATAGTGTCAGGAACCACGACATGTCGCCACTTGTCCTGTACTCTCTTCTCTAGGTATCTATTAAAAGCACTGGCGGGTAACTTCCACTCTTAGCGAATCACAGATTCGCTAAGAGTGGAAGTTACTCGCCCGCTAGTCTTCAAATGTTGTTATCATTATTATTATAAGGGCATCTCCATGGTGTCCTAAGGCTCATCGTGGGAAACCCAAACCATGAACACAATATCTATCGTATTTCTCCTTACAAATAAAGTCCAGACAATTGACTCAGGCAATCCATTCCATTTATTCACCACTCTCCAAGTAGGAAGAAGAATTTATTCACCACTCTCGAAAAATCTACTCTTGATGCCCTTGCTAACCACTTTCTTACCCAACTTCCACGGATGACCTTTTGTTCTACTCCCTCTAGCTAAGTGCTGAAATATCACCTTGCAAAGAACTATCAAGTGGCTACCCTGTCAATTTTTGCTTCGTCAGCAGAGAGAGAAAGAGAGAGAGAGAGAGAGATTCTACTATCTAAATCAAGGTCTGCACCAAACTCTGGTTACGTCAATCCTAACCTCCTTACTCTGGAAGACCTCCCTCAAAACAGTACCTCCTGTCATTTATCTTATTAATTTTTTGTTGAAGATATCTCTTTCATTTGAAAGAGATAACTTCCCAAATTGCAGGGGGATTTTATCCTACATAATTAGGAGCATCGAGTTAACTAGCCGCAATTTGCTGAAGTTATCTAGCAAAATATGACATATTGAGATTTATAAGTTAAAGACATATATGTCCTTAATTTATAAAGAACAGGAATTATAAATAACAGATAAATAGCAGGAGTAAGTTGCAAAATTCTACGACAGAACAAAATGAAAAGATAGTAAAGAAGAGAAATTAGAACGAATATACAGGGTTAAATTTTTACTGGTAATTTTTAAATATCAATAATGAAAAATGTACGAAATTTTTCACGGATTTAAGCATTATAGGATAAAGTGGATAATTTGATTCGAAATGTTCTTCTAGTATCGAAGTTATTCTAAACTAGACAGCATAAATGTTTACTTAATTTATTTTTCGTTTCAATCTGACAAAATGGTGAACCCGTCGTTTTCTAATATTCCAGCGCAAAGATGTATCGCTTACATACGAGGAAGTTTTAAGCCGCACTCGTGGTTTGGTTGGCTTCGCATCTGAGAATGTAGCTGTGCAGTGACTTCCTGAATCTGTATGTCTAGACAGCTCAAAATGAAACAAATCTGGGAACTTACATCCTCGAATCAGTTTCAGAAAGAAGTGCACGATGAAAAAATCGATGAATGAAAGCAAAGATTGCGAAGACTGATTATGTGAATATATAAAAAATAAAAAGTGTATAATATATAAATAAAATCTTACCAGAACAGAGTGGGGCAGTTCCAGACCACATTCCTGTGGGCAAACACGATCTTTGTACCTGCTTATCTGGTCTGTAGCCGGGAAGACAGTAATACTGTATCTCTTTACCTGTGTAGTTAATCAACGAATGAAGTGGTTCCTCTGGCTTCCCACATGCGTATTGCTCTAAGAGATAGACGGAGGGGAGGGGAGAAGACAATTAATGCAAACCTATTTCAGTATTCAACCACACTAATAATGAATAGGCCATTTAAGTTCTCAGTATATGATACTGGAGTACAAATGCGTTGTTTCTAAAAGTATTGGAAGAGCCGAACTTAAGCACATGGTAGCAAATATAGACTAATAATAAATGTTAAAGAAAACTGAGTTCTGGTGTAAAACTTTTTAATTTTACTGCATTATGCAGTAAAAGGTATTGCATAATGGACCGCGCTTATTGCTTATATAAGAGACGAATTCAATGCGTTGAGTTCAAATGTTACATTGCAAGTCTGTGCATTAGGGAAATTTATCAAAGTCCATGACCACTATGCGAACATCACAAAAAAATATGCAAGCCGAGAACTTGCATATTTTTTTAAAGTGCTAAGAGATCTAAGTGATTCTGGACATACGTTCAGAATCACCCAGGATGTTAAGTTTAAAAAAAATCACAAGCGCGGTACTGCCACAGCAAGAACTTCATAACAAGCCGCCACCACAAAATCGTGATCATAATCGTCAATTTTCGACGATGGTTATAACAACATGTCCGTAGGCATAATAGAAGTCCACTTTCTGGTGTGATGTGGTTAGGTATTTTGATCCAATCTGCACACAGCTGTGCTAAACACTTCAACGAGAACTACGCTGACGTAACTGTGAATGCGTGATGATACAATATTGGAGTTTTTAGAGGCAGTATAAAACTACCGGAGAGCCACATTTTGAAATCACAGCCGAACTGACGATATAATTCTGTAGCAGACAATCTCATGCGTTTCAATGGGATTGTCTGTATCACAAATCTGAATGAATACAGACTTTGCTAGAAGGTAAAAACGTGATTCTGATGGGCTGGCTGACTAAGAACTTCATTATAATCTATCTTCAGCGGATATCGTAAATGTATGAGACGAGCTGCAGAGCAGTGCAAGAAAAGGTCCATGGAGGCATTTCGATGTTGTCTTCTAAGAGAGAGAGAGAGAGAGAGAGAGAGAAAAATGGCGCAGTTTTCTCTTAAATGCTATAAATTCAAGAAAAGTTATGGCGAAGTGTAAAAGAATTCATCCACTCAGTCAAATGAAAGTTCAAATTCCACTATAATATGTCGAATTCCACTGTTCACCTTTAGATGGTGGATGATTTTTATCTCCGAATGTGATGCCTGAAAATTTTGAAAAGCTGCAACATTTTGACTTCTACCAGAGGACTGAAGCGAGAAAAAAGTAATAAATAAATAATGAAGTAAAAATAAAGACAAAGAAAAAAAATTAAATTAGAAATGAGTTGAATGCGGTCAAGGACAGGCATATGCAATATCAAAATTAAGTACACTATCTACCAATAATTATTAGTAACATGAAAACCGGTGTATAGATAGTAGGAAGCAGTATTTCATCGTAGCAGTTGAATACAGGTGGGATGGCAACATGGCAGGAACTCGGTGACTTTGAGAGAGGTGTCATCGTGGGCTGTCACATTGGTGGCATGTCCATACGTGTCATTGCCGCTGAACTGGAGCATTCAAAATCAACGATGATTTTGAACGCTCCAGGCAATGTGATCAACAAATGGGGACGTTTTGGCATCACCAGTGCAGGAAAACATCCATGGCTGCCGCCGAAAATGGCTGACAGGGACAAGAGGGTGTTAAAATGAGTGGCACGTATAAACCGGCTACAATCGACACAGATCATCCGTGATGAATTCAAGAAAGCCAGCAAGCGTTTTTGAATTCATCTTGAACGAACACTAATACTGTACGAAACGAACTCCATTTACCGGGTTCCCTAGGAAGATACAAGCCGAACATCACAACAACGAACAATGCGGCCCGTCTGGCCTGGTGCAAAGAACGTGTGAACTGGACAATTGGCCAGTGAAAGCGGTACTCTGGAGCGATGAATCAAGATTCACCTGTTTCCAGTCCGATGGTAGGGTGGATGTGGAAGCAGCCCTTGTGAACGCTTGTTACCACAGTGTGTTGTACCCACAGTAAAGCTTGGTGGGAAAGCCTCCCTCAAAGGGTGCAGGAGGTGATCAAAGCCAAAGGGGGGGACATACCCGATATTAGGGTTCGCCTGCTAGTATCAATTGTAAATTGCTAAAGTGTCTGGACAGTTATTGGTAGATAGTGTAGTCGTTTGTTTAAATCGTTCTTTTTATTTCAGTGCAGAATTAAATATCATATAAATTAAAACTGAAATTCCTAAATACCTCTCTTAAGAAAAATCTCCACTTCACAAAAGCCAAAATACTGAGTAATGGGACCCGTGTCCTGAATATGAAGATACTGTCCCATCACACCTCCGTCGTCGCAGTCAAAGAGAACTCTTCTGCTAGCTTTAAATGAATTTTTTAAAATTAAAAAATATATATATCACGGTTACAGCAACAAACATCAACATGGTGCATTACAAAAAATTATTTCTGCGCACCACGCGAAACGTTAAAAGAAACTCACTGGGCATAAGTTTAGTTTTATTAAGTGAATTTATGAAAGGCATCAAAACGTAAACTTAAGGGGAGATAAAATGTATATTACTTACAAAATTTTCCCGTGAATGATGCGCAGAGCCAGTATCTGGCACGGGATCTGCCTTCGTCACGGATTAAATAAATACGGAAAGAATATTCTGTAAATACACAAGAAGCTGTGTAAATAATTCATGTAATTTGCAAGATCATTAAAAATGATTTCATCAGTTATATTCTATGAAAGGCTGAACGCAAACTGCGGAATGAATATTCACGAACGTAGGCTAAATTGTAATGAATGTACATAACCTATCTGGACGCCCTTTACGATGATCAAGAAATAAGCAAAGGACTGAAATTTCTTTTGGCCGCATTCCAGAAGAATAGCTGAGATGATAATAAACTGTTACCAGACTTTTGTTCCTTCTACAAGCAAGCCGAGAAATTCATAACAGAGAAATAAGAGTTTATTTCTCTCCCGTATATCAGATCTTTTAACACCCAAGGTAGCGAAAGTTCTCAAGAAGTACAAAATCCATCCGAACCACATTCGCACCTCTACCCAAACTACGATCCTTTGCTTCGGCCAATAAAAGCAAAACGCGGCTGCCTAAAGCACCTCCCCCCACCCCAGATGTTTCTCATCTTTGGCGTGATTGCCGTGATGCGCATTATGGACAGACAGAAAAAAGCCAAGGAATTACAATATTGTGATTCTGAATCTTTACTTTGTTTTTTGTGCACAAGGTGAAGTCCTCGAAAGCAGGACGAAACGAGTTCTGCATTTTTTTTTTTTTTAAACAATAAAGATAATAATTTACTGTACTTTTGTATTCCCTCTACTTAAGTAGTCTTCAAGCCGGCCTGGTTGGCCGAGTGGTTAGCGTATCCGCTCTCCAGCCAATAGGCTGCGGGTTCGAATCCCGCGTAGGCATGGATGTTTGCGATTGTCTTTCACCTTCATACATTCCTTCACCCCAGTATAGATATACTCTCCCAATATGGACTGGGTCACCATGGGGGTAGTAGACCCAAAACCTCCCGCAATGGGAGAGGCTTTCACCCTACAGTGGGTAGAAAAATAGGCTGTTCATCATCATCAAGTAGTCTTAAACAGTGATTCCGAGCATGAACGCTTTTTATGTGTTACGTTTATATTCAAGTGTTCATAACATCTGTACAGACTTGCAGATTTTTCTCTCAGGTTTTGTCAAAACTGAAGTGTAAATAATTCTGTAGATCTTGATGTGTTTCTATTAAGACAGTGGTTCTCAACCTTTTATGCTTCATGTACCTCCCCCCCCCCCACTGAAATGTGTATGTAACTGGCGTACCCCTTGTATAGATAGATAAAGCTATAGTTATAGTATAAAAATTGGATTAAAATAATATACACACACACACACACACACACACACACAGTGTGAGTGCTACTATTAAGCTGAATTTTCAACATTCAGTTCTTCAGAAGTTCGTACAGCGAAGACAGGCGTCGTTAAGGGGTAATGTTAGTTGGGGAAAAAAATACTTCGGTATTATTACAGACTCACCTCTTTGTGCATAATCTTCTGCGACGGTAATGGCAACCGCACGTACATTGTAGCGTCTTCTCATATCCAGCCGCCACCACCGCTCATCCCTTCGTCCGACATACATGCACGTACCGTTATCCCCATCGACTGCATACTCCGGTGGGTAACTGATTAGAGTGTACGCAGAAGCAACAGCACCAGGAATTCTCACGCTTAAATCTACATCGACAAACATTAAAGAATAAGTTAAATGACAGCAATACGATTTAATTTGTAAATTTGATATTCAAGCATTTCTTTGACAGACTAAGCCAGTCAAGATTGTTAATTGGATTACTTTGGATATTTTGATACGCGTCGAATAGTAATAGACAACTTGTATGATTTTATGTCGATTTTTTTTCTTCTTAATTTCTAACAAATAACCAGTTACTTTACTCTAGCTGGACAGGGAATCTGTGGCGATACACAGTACGTTTTTTTTTTTTTTAATACTTATAAAAACACACGTTATGTTCATAAATATAAACAGTTGAATAAAGCAGCTCCGTTATTTCGGCTTTTATATAAAAATGTTTTTTTTTTAAATTACCTTTTAGATTACTGATTGTCATACGCGTACAACCACCAGTGATTCGAACCTTGCAAAACTGTTCCAATTAAATCGGACCTCCTGCAGCATAAGAGACGTGAAGTTTCAAATAACCTTTGAAAAGATAAGACATCTGGTGGCCGTCAGAACCAATAAAACAGCAACTGTCGGGCAAGAAAGCATTTTGACCCTCTCCTTTTTCTCTCAAGATCTCCAACTTTTTGTCGTTATAAGTGAAACGAATTTTTTTAAGTTTTTTTTAAAAAAAATAAAAATAAAAAGTATTTTTATCAAATTAACAGCAGCGATAAAAAGTACTGGAAAAAAGTACTGCGATGACAGACAATTATAACAGAAGTCCACTAACACTGGATTTCTTTCTTCCTTTTTTTTTCTTTCTCTCCCACGTACTGTGAAGCTGCATTTAACTAAAAACCAGCGGATTAAAACTTTCTGTTCTGTGCTATTAATAACTGTTGCAACTTGTATTCCTTAATTTATATTAATTATTTCTTGATTATTGTTGTTCTCCTTGCTTTTCTGGTTGTAAATCGACTTTTTTTTTTATTTTTGTACTTCCTTAATTAATAACTTGCTGCCAATGTTTTGTGCACGCATTCGGAAATAAAGTAAGAAATAATCCAAAAATGTCAAGCAAGGAAAAAAAAAAAAAAAAAAAACGGGGGTGGGGAGGAGAATGAAGCGATGTCAAAATGTACAAATTAGTTTCCTTTCTTACTAGCAAATGAAAAGAATTTGAACAACTTCTCTCGGATCAATAAGTTTGCGACCAAAAACACAGACTTAAAGAAATCCAGTTAGTTACAATAAAATATAACAACGGGTTATATTTTAGTTTCTTATTTAGTTTCACATTAATGAGTAAAAACAAAAATAAATTCATACAGTTGGCACATATTTCAGGGCTTAAGAACAGCAGATCCTTAAGTTCTTATCTAAAATTACCTATGCAACCAAGGATATGTATATTTATTGTGCATGTAAACTTCATATAGTCTTTTGGCTGGTTTGTCCATTTCTGCCAAATGAAAAAATCAAATTTCCGGGAGAAAAAGTCCCTGAAAAGCACTTATAAAAGCTCTTCATTTCTCATACGTGATTCGATGACAAGCTTTCCTGCCAAAGGGCGCCTTAATACATCGGAAAAAAATATATAAGAATAGTGTTGTTTTTTTACTTAATATGAGGGCCTATTTTCCTGAGGGAAAAGATAAATAATAAAGAAATCCTGTTCTACCCCCATTACAGAATTTAGTGTTGTGTTAGTAATTAAAATCATGACACAGAGACCAAACCATTTACTTAATACATAACATAAAGTGGATTTACTTACATATTTTAATTACTATAAAATTTTCGCCAGACATGAAATTACAAAACAAGAGAAACTAGTATATTCAACAGAATGACACGCGCGAAACTCGCGTACATGACGAAGAGAATCATGGTCTAATTATATTAAAGTTCTAGTAAAATTAATTCTAACAATATCTTAAAATAATAATAATAATTAAACAAAATAAAAAAACAAATAAAATAAAATTAATATATAGAAATTAAGTTAATTCTGTAATTTGTGAAGAACTATTTCCCATAAGAATGATAATTTAAGCCCATCGTTTCAATTTAGATTCGATTGATGTAGCAAGGTCTCACGTCTCTCTTTGTATAAACGTTCCAACAGACTATTACTTTCAGGAGGAACCCTAATTTTCGTCTAAAGAACTTTGTGTCTAGTGGTGATAGCATGCTCTGCAAGTCCGGATTGTTCTGGCCTAATAGAAATTAACGAAGTCTAAAGGTTCATCACGACGTACTGCTGCAGATCTACCTGGTTGGCCAAAAGAGAATAAATTGCACACTGGCAAGGAATTTGATACTCTAGGGTGGTCTAAAGGCAGATGTTTATCTTTAGCTGAGCCTAGAAAAGTAGATATCTTGTTAACAGAACGGATGGACACGTGCAGGCCAACAGATCTAAATAGTTTGGCTATACCTTTTGAGACACCTTTAATACAGAGAATGGTGACACAACGGACCACCTCTATTTCACTATTTGGATGAGAGGCAGATGACAAGGAAACCATAATTAGTAATTATCTTGTCGGCATATTAATTATAGCCATTAGTGATGAAGGTAGAGTGATGAGATTTATTTTTTATGAGAGCATCAATTCAGTGGAGTAAAGAGAGCGACACTTTTATGGATAATGTTTCTAATTGGGATGAGGAAACCAAGAAGAAATTGAATTGTTACCATGGGCGTCCTCCTCGTTTATATGGGCTGCCAAAAGTTCACAAAACGAATATTCGATTACGTCCCGTGGTGGACTGCATTGGTTCTGTATGTTACGAAATTTTAAGACGCCTTGCCAAATTGCTTTCGGCGTTCACAAGAAAGTCCTCTTCGTTTGTCAAAAATAGTTCTTACTTTAAAGAAAAGATATCGGAGCTTCGTCTTTGCCCAGACGATTTCCTTTTCAGCCTAGATATAATGTTCCTTTAGATGAAATACTTAACTTCCTCAAGCAAGATGTTCCTGAAAATATTCGCATTCTTCCTGATCACACCCGAGTTCTCTTCCCCCATCTACGCTACAAAATTTTTCCTTGTCTGTATACTGGAAGAACTCCCTACTATCTAGAATGTTTCTACCCTATCTTCTCTCGGCTTCATATGCAAAGTACCACGTAGATATGATTTTGGTTAGCCAATGCTGGACCTTTTTCGACTGCTTTCTGATCTCCACGAAACCTTGGCGATCACATCTGTATTGTATCCACATGTGATCTTATCAAGGTCTTGTAAAGTGGAAGAATAATATCCTTGTCCCTTCAAGTTCTTTTCAGCATTGAAGTTTTCCGACGCGATGTCTTAATCACCTTGGCAATGGGGCTTCTAAACTGTGACTGACTGTCCACTATTACCACTAAGAATCTAAATTCAACCATTTCCAGCAAAAGTGTCATTCATATAATACTCAGAAATGTTCAATCTTCAGTCCAAAATGCATAACGGTGCATTTAGCAACTAACATTTCTCCATAGAATCAACCTTTTCAAGGAGTCCGTATCAGGGATGTTCCCTATCACTTGACACAACTTTACACAATCTGCATATAATTGAATGTTTCCTCTATATCATCGCCGCAGCCTGGAATATGAAGTTGCTAAACATCTCACGCGAAAGAAAACATCCGCGATGTGCATATCGCTATTGCGCACAGAGTAATGAGGTCATCCAATGTCAAAATATAGCTTTGGTCTGGTTTATTAATCTTATCGATCCTTTTAATAGTCTCCGTACTTAGTAAATTCAAGATACATTTTCCCCTAAGGCAGTGGTTCCCAACCTTTTTTTCCACTTGTGTACCCCCTTTTAAACCCATTTCTATAAATTGTACCCCTTGTTTTTAAAATAGCTGTTAATTTTGTTCAGCGCCTGTCTTAATGTAAACTAGTTTACTTTACTTGTTTTTCCGCCATTACTGATTATTTTTCGTGTACCCCTGAATGGCCCAGCACGTACCCCCGGAGGTACGCATACCACCGGTTGGGAACCGATGCCCTAAGGAAATGAGCTATTAATTTTTTTATGAACTCCCATCCACGAAAGGTTGCAAACCTAGTCGTGGAAGGATTTTTTTTTCTGTTTATTAATTACATATCTTTTTATTTTTATTTGTTTACCTAGGTTTTACATCTTTCTTTTATTGCAATATCCAATTCTTTCCATACTTGCTGTTAAGGTGAAAAATAAGAGATATACAGTATATAAAATAATCACGCTGACATAGCCTTCAAATAGTATTAACTCTTTAAGGAATGTCTTACATTTACGAAGTACTTAATATTAAAAAGATATAAAGGGCGAGAATTTCGCGTTTCTTCAAATTAGTTCTTTTAGCACACACAATACTTGCTGCTCAATTCAAGTTGGTCACTTGTTTATTGTGTTCGTTTTTTTTTTTCTCCTCCAGCCGACAGAATGATAGTCATTATCGATTGTTTAATCCGGGTCATTTCCTCTCAGACTTAACGAAAACAGGAACGGAAACTGTACTTCACTAGTGGAATAACATCCAACTATCGGCTGTGTTCTCAAGTATATATATATATATATATATATATATATATATATATATATATATATATATATATATATATATATATATATATATATATATATATAGTCATATTTTTCCTGTTCGCTGATGAGCATTTTTAGAATAAAATTACATGTAAAAGATTGAGAACATCCATCAGAGATTGAGTAACAATGGAAAAATGATTCCATCGAGCCAATGTGAGATTAGTGCCGAGGCAAACAAGACCATAAGACCAGCGTTCCTGTGTCCTGTCATTCCACTGTGGGTGTGGGTGCGCACGCGCGCAGCGGGAGTATACGCTTGTTCAGACCGATTTTTATGAAATGAAAACGTCTAGTTAAAAGCAATTGGCTCAGCTATTTCTAAATCGACGCTATCGTTCATATTTTGACTAAACCCACGTTGTTCTCTAATGGTAGAAGCCTTACTGAAATATTGGATGGTGGTTTCAGGATTAATTTATATTGGTGATATGTTAATACTTAATCCCTGTTTCAAAATATCTGCGCTACCATAATATTAAAGAAAAAGTCTACCATTCGATGGGTGGAACTCACAAAAAAATAAAAATAAATAAATAAAATAAATAAAACAATAATAATAAATAAATAAATAAATAAAATAAAATAATAAAAAAGCACTCCCAATTCTGGAGTTTTGATCAGCGGTTTAAAATGCACACGATGGGTGGATGTGGAAAATACTTTACGTAAACTTAGTTTTTATAATAGACAGCTGACGACTCGTTTATTTTATTTTTTGATTAGGTAAATATTTGACAATTCTTAAGAAAACCTTGGATGGTCAGTGACATAATGTTTGTGACAATGTTAGGTTATTCTAAGTTTTGGGCTTAAAAGTTGACTGTACATGCAATTTTGTTTAATTTGCGATAAAATGTTCCGATTGAAACCAAACTTGAAATTATTCGATAAATTATAATACAGATACTAAATATCAAACTTAATTTTATATTAGCCAGTAGAATTTAATTATCAGTTTAAGTCAAATCGTTTTGCCTTTTTTTTTATTTTTAATCAATAAGAATGATTAAAATCCAAAGTGAACCGAATGGGGGATGAGGGACATGTTCTTGTGCTCATCTTGAATCCCATATTTTATAAAATTTCATTTGGTCAGAGCGGAGTTATTTGTAATTTTGACAAGTTTTGCCACTTTGTGACTCTGGCAATAATCCAAACGAAACAAAAGCGGGAATAGCTTGAAAAAAAATTATGATTATTATAAATATGTAATCTGAGTAAAATCCGCCCTACCAGATTGTTGGAATAACTTCAGAATTCGGATGGAAACAATATGACTTTTCTGAGTGTCGGCGAGTTTTACAAATGTTCATGAAAACGGAAATGCTTTAAGAGGCAGGTTCATGTAATACTCCAGGAATGCTACTTAAAGCGTCACAATGCCTTCCTGTTCTTTTTTATTTATTTTTCATAATAATTAAAGTGGCAATTAAACTCCGTAAATCAATGCAATAATTAATTGCAGTTGCAGATAGTGAAATAGAGATAAAATAAATCGAGAAACATTTTGTCTTTCTGACTTGATGTCAATATCAGATAATCAAAAAATTAATTATCTGATATTACTCTCCTAACAATTCAGTTTATTGGAAGTTTTTCCCACTTGGTTAGACTATAATAAATTTAGTTTAATCCTTTATCCAAGTGTAAGGTCTAAACAAAGTTTGCACCTGAAGTATCTTCAGGACTGAGGCAACTCGTGGTAAAGGTGGACCAAGCTTTCATCACTACTTGTCTTAGTATCTCCCATAATACAAAGCACATTTCCTTGCGGAGATGTATTCATTAAGAGCAGGGCCACTACCCAGACCGGTTTCGATCTTTATTGAGTTGTGTTTAAGTAAAGACCTCTCTAAAAATTAGGCGATCCCTCAGATCACTCCCTACGAGTGGCCAAAGGATCGTCCTCAGCGTTGTTCCACTCAGTGACAGGCTCACCCCGTCACCAAGAAGAACTTCTCAGCGTTGGCTCAACCCATCACTCAGAAACAGGCAAAAACAAACTTACCCCAAGCAGGATCTCCCATACCTCAAGGAAAGGGACCACTTCTGCACCAAAGCACATCAGTGAGAGCCAGACCCAGAGGTCGTGATACTAAGGTGGAATAAAAGGAGAAGTCATCTTTACCTATACGAGTTGCCAAAAGGTGTCTCTCACCTTATTATTAAATTACTCTGGATTTAGAGAAAGACGTTGGAAGTTTTTTCCCCTTAGTTAGACTATAATAAATTTAGTTTAATCCTTTATCCTTAATGTCCTTTGTAAGCAAACAAAGTTTGCGCCTGAAGTGTATTCAGAACTGAGTATCACCTCCTATGGGTCTGGCTCCCACTGACAAGATCTCAATAAAGGTTGAAACCGGTCTGGGTAGTGTCCCTTCCCTTAATGCATAGCATTATACATGTCCGCAAGGAGATGTACTTTGCATTATGGGAGATACTGAGACAAGTATCTCCCAGATACTTGTCTCAGTATCTTACGTGAGCTTGGTCTACCTTTACCACGAGTTGCCTCAGTCCTGAAGATACTTCAGGTGCAAACTTTGTTTGCTTACACTTGGATAAAGGATTAAACTAAATTTATTATAATTCAGTTTATTTTTCAAAATTCGTTTTGAGCAGAAAAATAATGTGCTGGAGAAGGAAAAAAATTAATAATTTTTATTGCAAAAAAAAAAAGAAGTAAATATGAAGCTGATTTTCTTATTAGTTTCGCACTAATAAAGCTTACTTGGTTTCCTTTACGTGCATGCACGTATGCGTTTGTGCGCGCGCACTTTTCACAGAATGATTTATTCGGTATGAAAGAGAGAAGACTCTGACGTATCAGCATTACAACATCTTGTTGCAAAGACAACTCCATGTACAGTAAATGCATTTACACATACAAATATGTTGGATAACGTGGGACACACACAGAGAGAGAGAGAGAGACTTTCTTAGAATGTATGTCGTTCTGGCCTTGATTTTCTTTCCTTTTCTGCATGACTTATTTGCGACATAGTAATTTCGTAATATCACCTCATTTAGTTAGTATTTTACTTGAGGTTGCGGCGGTAGTGCTTGACCTAAATATATTTCTCAAGTCAATGTGAAATTTTTATTTTTATTTTATTTTATTTTACTATTTTTTATTTATTTATTTTTTATTTTTTGCCCAGATTGAAGTCCATAAGAAATTCTTATGAAAAGGCTTCATACAGATTCACTTCTGTTTAGAATTTCTGATGAAAATTATTAAAATCCTTAAGAAGAGCATACGTTCACGTCATAAGCATAAAATGAAAATTATCACTCCGAGGTAATAGAACAATGCAGTGAAAAAATAAATAAATAAGAAAGTATCAAAAAAAAGTATCATCGAGTAATACATCATCAAATTTATTCTGTTAATCACAGCGGATGCTGCTCTGGTACAGTCAAGTGTAGAAATCGCACAAGATGAAATATTCATAGAAAAAAAAAATAAATGGATGATATTATTAAAACACAAATAAAAAGTTTACCGCAAATAGGAGGCGCTCCAGACCACCTTCCATTTCGCTGACAGGTGACAGAAGCCTTTCCGAGAAGGACGTAGCCAGAATTGCAAATAAATGTTACATCTACGTTCTCGTCATAAACGTTTCTCCAAGGTGAAGGCCGGCCATTAAGGGGCGATCCTGGGAAGCCACACTGAGCACCTAGAAAAACATCATCGCATAACTTCAAATAGACATAATAAATGCAGTATAGTTATCAGGGGAGGCTCGTGCATAGGAACTATGCACGAGCAATTTTTCTCGATATATACATATATTTATTAATTTATTTATATTTGCTTGTAATATTTAATTTTATCATCAACAGTCCTATACAATTCTCTTATTTGGTATAAAAAATAATAAAAATCCATCTTGTAGCACTTAGGAGGGCGCTAGCAGCACTGTGTTTACCACAGTGTCATATTGCTACGCTCGCAAGCATATGCACGTCATAGTGAGTGCGAGGTATTGACGTAATGCGGCACTGTCCGTCGAGCAGTTCCACTGTTGTTTATATGCAGTTTGCGCCAGTAGTAGAGTGTTGATAGTGTTTGTCGTGTTTACTCCGTCTCTTTAAATATTGGACATTACAATTACAGACATAACATTTGTTATAGTTTTTATTTTAGAACATTATTGGGGTTATGATGATGGATTTTATTTTTAAATAATTTTGAATTACACCAAACTGTATAATTTTATCGATAATAAACAATATTTTTTCATGTTTATTTTTTTAAAATTTTTACCATAATTTTGATATTTTATCCAAACACATATGCACTGTACTTACAATGTGTATGTATATTTCGAAAGTTGCAGCACCCACCCCCCACGATTTCAACTAAAGTTTCAACTTTAAAGCTAAAGTTTAAACTTCCTGTCAGTTTACAGTCCAATGCGGTAGTGACTTTTGCTAAATAACACTTTGAAAGAAATCAAAACACTGAACTGATGTGCTAGTTATGAGACCCTGCATTGCTGTGTGAAGATGTACGAATGAAGATGAGAGATCTTCTACCGCGACGTGCAGGAAATTGAAAGATTTACATCCAACTTGACTGTCTCATCTATGTAATTTTTTACAGCTCATTTTGTCCAGAATTCCTATTGATATGAAGCAAAATTTAATAATAATAATAAAAATAAAACCTTAATATCAAATCTTTGCAACACATAAAAGAATAGCTAGTGAATGAGTGACAGTTTATTTTTAATTTTGTAATTTGCATAATGAAAGATTGTCGAACATCTTTGATATTTCAAATTAAAATGTTTGAGGAAAATTGAACGGGCAAAAAACTGAGTCACGTAAAAAATTTCAGTTTTCTAATTTCCTCCACTCCAATTCCTTTTCCATTATTTGGACTATACTTGGACTATACTATTACATGGACTACTGTGCGCAGGTCTGGTCTCCTGGTTTCCGGGTTTCCGTTGTGATTCTGATATATCGGAGAGAGTACAAAGGAGAGTGTTAAAAATGATATCAGGATTGTGGAATACTGATTATGAAGACAGGTTGAGAATTTGTAGCAGACACTAGCGAATAAGAGAAAGAGGGATGATATGATTGAGACTTACAAACTTCTAAAAGGGTCATATAGGATTTCAATTGATGGGATTTTTCATTTTATGGAGGGTGGGGAAAGGAAGAGAGGGCATCCTTGGAAGCTGAGAATGAGGGCCGCCAAGAAGGGTGTGAGGGCTAGATTTTTCTCTCAGAGGGTGGTGCGTGATTGGAATGGATTGCCATTGAATGTTGTGAGTGCATTCAAGAATAAGTATGATAGTTGGTATGTGTGTAGTATGTGGCCTCCCTCGATGAGTCTCTGACTCCCTGGAGGTCTCTCTTAATAATAATAATAATTATTATTATTATTATCACTAAAAACTACGTCCCTTGCAAAATTTCAGCTTCCTAACTCTACGGATCATCAGTCACTCAGTGTGTATATACAGGAGTCTCAAGTCCTTACTCGTAGATGGAATAGATTCGGCCTAAAAAATTTATTCTTTTATTTTTTTTTATATATTGGGTTGGGATGGTTGAAAGTGTAGTCGAAGCTATGAAGTGGGCGTGTGATGCTTGCAAATGCAAGTGCATTAACTGCCTTTTCAAATTAGGCAGAATGACTGTTTGTAGAAGGAGAAACTCGAGTTTTGTTGTTGTTTTTTTTTCTGAAAAAAAAAATCTTTCCGCCTCCTTAGACCGTTCTCGGTTGAAATGCACTTATAAAGGTTCTAGGTATCCTGGAGATCGTTCAATGGACACCATTCTGTAGAAATAGATATTAATTTAATATTGACGTTAGTTTCCCTTTTGCTGACTGTATTTTTGTAAGATCTTGACAAATTCTTCCTCTCTTTCTGATTACTAATCATATTCGCAATGGGAAGAGCGCATGACAAACAGTGAATGACTCACACCTCAAGAGAAGATGTTGATAATCATTCACGTTTCCGGGAAAAGCCAGCGAGAAATTTCCCAGACGGCATGGTGAAGGACACATTGAAAACACACTTGAATAAACACTCCTCAGGTGATTTCTCGAAAGGTTTTCTTCCCGCAAAATAGAACACTTCCTCATTTAATCATGTCGGTCAGTCAGTGTTTGTTTGGATGTACCACTGTCCAATAAACAAATAGGCTAACTCATGTCAGTAGTCTTCGACAAGCCTTCGGTTTGTCGGCATTATATTCTTCTCTGGGTGGGATCGGAAAACCAGATCAGTCCTGTGCCGAAATCCTACCTCCCTACTCTCACATTGCTCCGCGTTTATTCATAGAGGAGAGAGAGAGAGAAGAAGAAAAAAACACGTGCATGAAAGAGAGAGATGAGCTTGATTTGAATTTCGTGCGTACATACTAGTCCTTACTAGAACAGGTTAATAACAGACAACACGATTCGTCTCTTAGTGTTTCCAACGTCGGAAAAAGCAAAAGTTTAACGCAATAAATGTAAACATGCGGGGGGGGGGGGAAGACAAGCAAACTACGCAATTTTCTTTCAATATTTGATGATAGAGAGATAAAGAAGTGTGTGTGAGAGAGAGAGAGAAAGAGAACTCGTCTACTTCTATATTGAATCTTTTTTTCCCCTCAGATGATTCCAGTAACGAAAGTTGTTTTTTTTTTGTTGTTGTTATTTTTGTTGTTGTTTGTTTGTTTTGTTTTCTTCATTAAAAGAAGAAAAGCTTACGTTAGAAAAGTTTTTGTTTGGGGTAATTGCGCAAGAAACAATATCGTCAACTCCATTGCGATTAAAGTATACTAGTGCTAAAACACCCAACTGTTCTGCAGTTAACGATCCATTTCCCATGAGTCGATCGACGTCTCTGTTTGTTCTTAGTGCATTCTCACACTTGGGCGCTAGTGAGGAAAAGAATAAAAACATTAAAAATAAAGTCACTAAAAAAAAGCAGAACAATGGCTTTAACATTTCTGGTTGTTATATTTTATGGTGCATCTAATACTAGGGGTTGTCTGCTTGTTACGATTTTGAAGAAAAAAAGTTTTAAAAATCCATGTGTAAGAAATGTAACTTATATAACTTCCAAAGGAAGCATGAAGCCAACTGGTGAAGATGGACTGGTTGCCAGGAGTCTATGATCTCTTTAGCAAATAATGGAAAGAGGTCATTCCCGTCTACTTTGAAATTTCATTAAAAGTTCACCTTAGAGATCATGCGCGATATCTGATAAATCAGGATTCGGAGTAATTTTAAAATTTAAAATAAAATAACATATTTTCAGTTGCTGTTTTGTTTTTGTTTTTTATCAGAAAAATCAAAATATTTCTAAGAATTTATTTGGATCTTGTGAGCTCGTTCGTAATATAACCCACCCACTGTAAAGCGACATCCTTTAACAACGATCGCAATTTTAAGTTCTCGATGACCTTATGAATTCATAAGGACATCTCTTTGATACTTCAAAAAATCCACCAGTAACAGCAATAATTCATCTTATTCGCACCAAGCGGTAGCGCACATCGATAGAAAAGGGCATTGTCCTTTTGCTATTATTTTAGTCTTCGTTGTTTTTTTAACTCAGCGGAAGTGCAAAGAAAGAACACATCTCGTGAGTCGACATTCTATTTTTAATTCAGACAAAAGAAGTCTTCCGCCTTCATCTCGGTTTGTTGCTAAATGAATTCATTTCTGACGCCACCCTACCCTGATGAACACGGTCCATTAAGGCAATACAACCTTCCAATTAAATCGCCTTGTGATAATGTTCTCTTCAATAAAAAAAAAAAAAAAAATCAGATAACATCTTCAGAAAATAATAATGGAATCTTTAAGTATAAAGAACTGATCCCACTGCCGGTGACTCATTCGAATGCTTTGTGAAGGTTGCTGATCTTCCTTAGAATTTTTAGTTCTTTTGGCAAGCACAACAAACGATTCCATACCATAGCGCCACCATTTTATTGTCACGATCATTATTACAAAACAGGTGACTTCCTTTTGACTCTCTTTCTCTACACACACACACACACACACACACACACACACACACACACACACACACACACACACACACACACACACACACACACACACACACACACCAACTTCGTTTCTATCTCCTCCCTTTTTCGTTAATGAGCTGTTCTGTTTCTTTTATTTTATTTTTTTTTTTTTTCATTTCTATTTATACATTTGATTCTCAGCTCTCTCTCTCTCTCCACTGTGTTGATAACGAACATAACATACAAAGGATATTGCACTTATACTGATATGAATCCAACCGCCAAACCGATTACGAAATCTAAACGTTTCTGTACCTGGCCGTCAGTCATGCATTTTTAAAAAGGCTAAACACGGCTCTAATAGGTGGTTTCAATTATATTGTTGTTATCTATTGCAGATGTGTTTGCACAACCATACTTTCTCCTCTACAGAACTGTACAATACGAAAGAAAAACAGTCAGAACATAAATATGCATAGGCATATTTAAAAAATTAATGGAGAGACAGCCAAAAAGAGAACAAATAGAGTAGTACACATAATCAATTATATAATGATCTGATAAACCAGTGTTTCTCAAACTTCAGATATCCGCGTACCCCTTCTTAAATTTTCATTATTACCAAGTATCCCCTAACTAATTAATTAAAAAATAAATTCATTAATTAATTAAAAAATAAATTCATTAATTAATTTAAAAAATTTAATTAAAATTCATAAATTAATTTAAAATATTAATTAAAATTAAATATCTATTTTATTTGAATTTATATGTTCATGTAAACAAAAAATATGATTTATTTTTAAATTTTGGTTCTCTAGAGATGTCAGACGACACACTTCATCGGTTTCATTTGATCCAGATGCAATATCAATTAACTCTAACTTTTTTCCTAAAATTAAAGCTAAAAAATTGGGTTGCGAGATACGTGTGGGAATTTTCGGAAACTAAAGTTTTCCAAAAAAAACTGAAAATGGTGCGACTTACCAAGAAGCTCCAACTCGCTATCACTACTTTTGGCATCGAGAACAGTTTCTTCGTGTGCATCGTCAAAGTCATCTACCCAAATAGCGTCATCTTCTTTCCCATTATTTCAAGCAAAAACTACCAGTAATTTACGACTTGAGATACGTAGAGCAGCGAAGAACTGCATATGATTGGTGCGGTATTAACAAAAGATCGTGCGAACCAAAGCCAAATTAGCATTTCAACTCAACTGTTGAAATGCTAATTCCCTTCAACCGAATTCCATAATATCTGAAATACATTCACTATATATTTCTTAGTTTTAACACGTTAACGACGGGGGTGGTATCAAGCAAAACCATATGTTCCACTGGCAACATATGGTTTTGCTTGGTCTGTATAGCAGTTTCTGTTGGAGAAGGGATGTGATTCATTAGTTAGTGCCGTTTTATCCCGGTTGTCTCTAATTGCACTGTTTGTTGAAAAATATAATGACTCCTTTAATTATGCATAGCCGAAAATTGCCACGTACCCCCTAACGACCTTTCGCGTATCCCCGGGGGTACGCGTACCACACTTTGAGAAACACTGTGATAAA